>NW_028139147.1:0-679495 GCF_964270905.1 Leucopleurus acutus
GAATGTTGCACCCGAGTACCAGGGGACGAAAACTGAGACACATTTGAACACGTTTCCCGATCACACGGTGGATCATACTCTGGGTTCCACATGCATGTTTTAGCTGAAGGAAGAATCCATTAAACCTGGAGAGTTGAGACCCATGGAATGGGTACCATGCAATATGACTTCAAAGGGTCTGCATTTGCTCACCGAACCTCAGCAATCCTATCACTGCTGCGTTTATGCCGCTGTACACACGCTTGATTCTCTTTCGGAGACATATAAATCCATAGGTTTTAAGATTCTTACTAGTCAGGTATATTCTTAGGCGTTTAATATGGAGTGTTGAGTCCACTTCGTTGAGCAAGTAGTAGCTCTTGTCTATTACATATTTGGCTTATGGAACGGTATCTGTGCTCATTTCAATCTCTGGTTTTATGCAGCACCCCAACTCACCCGTCCCCTTAAGCAAGCATAAGTTGGTTTTCTACATTTGACACCCTGTTCTGTTTTGTAATTCAGTTCTTGTGTAGCCAAGTTTACATTCCGTGTATTAGTGATATCTTATGATGTTTCTTTTTCTGTGTGACTAATTTCACTTAGAATCATCGTACCTGAATCCACTCATTATGCTGCTACGGGCCTGTTGACATAGATTTCATTGCTGAGTGATATTGCATTGTACGTAAGTACCACAATTTCTTTATCCATTTTTCGCTTTCTGTGATATTGAACTTGTACCGTAAACGAGGTTCTTGTAAACAGAGCCGTCCCAAACTTTGGGGTGGCTGTGTCTTTTTGATTTTAATTTCCCTAAGCTATAGGACCATAAGTGGAAGTGCCCTAGGCTCTGTTGCTTTGTTTTTTGGATGTCTCAGGAAACACCATACACTTCTCCAGAGTGGCTGCTGGCAATTTACATCCCGCCCATCAGCATAACTAGGCTCCCAGTTCTCCATGGCCTGTCCTGCCTTTCTGGATTTTACACTTTTTTCAGATGGCCCTTTTGACCGGGGGGCAGTGAGACTTCATTGTAGTGCAGATTTCCTTTGCAAGCTTGCTTGGTTGGCCAAAAAGGGCGTATGCGTTTTTTCCTGAATATATTCAGGAAAAAACGCATACGCCCTTTTTGGCCAAGTGCATCATTGTGGACGTTCTGCCTCTTTTCCTATGCTTTACATGCAATTCCAGTCTACCTCCTGAAATCGGTTTCCTGCAATTCTGCCCCCCTTTCAACTCCTCTTGGCAGCCTTACTTCAATATATTTTTGGAAGATAGCTGTCATTTGTAACTCTGCAGGTTTGTGAATTACAGTGCCCCTGAGCTCCTTTCTTCAACTCGCTTTCTTGTGAGCTGGCCGCAACACCGCAGGATTGCTTCTGGTCCTAGTGTGGTTCCGGCATGGCACGCTGAGCCTTTGGTTAATTCCTCTTCCTGGTGGGAAATGAGAGTTAAATTTGCCCGTCCGGACACCTCCACCTAGTCTCTCATTGGTTCTCCCTATTCCTGTTCATTTTCCACAGTAATTGCAAACTGGGCCAAACAGGAGGTTAAAGGCACTGACTCTCCAAGTGGGGAGAGTGTTAGTAAAGCGTCTGGAATGTTGCACCCGAGTACCAGGGGACGAAAACTGAGACACATTTGAAAACGTTTCCCAATCACACGGTGCATCATACTCTGGGTTCCACATGCATGTTTTAGATGAAGGAAGAATCCCTTAAACCTGGAGAGTTGAGACCCATGGAATGGGTACCATGCAATATGACTTCAAAGGGTCTGCATTTGCTCACCGAACCTCAGCAATCCTATCACTGCTGCGTTTATGCCGCTGTACACACACTTGATTCTCTTTCGGAGACATATAAATCCATAGGTTTTAAGATTCTTACTAGTCAGGTAGATTCTTACTAGTCAGGTATATTTTTAGGCGTTTAATATGGGGTGTTGAGTCCACTTCGTTGAGCAAGGAGTAGCTCTTGTCTATTACATATTTGGCTTATGGAACGGTATCTGAGCTCATTTCAATCTCTGGTTTTATGCAGCATCCCAACTCACCCGTCCCCTTAAGCAAGCATAAGTTGGTTTTCTACATTTGAAACCCTGTTCTGTTTTGTAATTCAGTTCTTGTGTAGAAAAGTTTACATTCCGTGTATTAGTGATATCTTATGATGTTTCTTTTTCTGTGTGACTAATTTCACTTAGAATCATCGTACCTGAATCCACTCATTATGCTGCTACGGGCCTGATGACATAGATTTCATTGCTGAGTGATATTGCATTTTACGTAAGTACCACAATTTCTTTATCCATTTTTCGCTTTCTGTGATATGGAACTTGTACCGTAAACGAGGTTCTTGTAAACAGAGCCGTCCCAAACTTTGGGGTGGCTGTGTCTTTTTGATTTTAATTTCCCTAAGCTATAGGACCATAAGTGGAAGTGCCCTAGGCTCTGTTGCTTTGTTTTTTGGATGTTTCAGGAAACACCATACACTTCTCCAGAGTGGCTGCTGGCAATTTACATCCCGCCCATCAGCATAACTAGGCTCCCAGTTCTCCATGGCCTGTCCTGCCTTTCTGGATTTTACACTTTTTACAGATGGCCCTTTTGACCGGGGGGCAGTGAGACTTCATTGTAGTGCAGATTTCCTTTGCAAGCTTGCTTGTTTGGCCAAAAAGGGCGTATGCGTTTTTTCTTGAATATATTCAGGAAAAAACGCATATGCCCTTTTTGGCCAAGTGCATCATTGTGGACGTTCTGCCTCTTTTCCTATGCTTTACATGCAATTCCAGTCTACCTCCTGAAATCGGTTTCCTGCAATTCTGCCCTGCTTTCAACTCCTCTTGGCATCCTAATTCAATATATTTTTGGAAGATAGCTGTCCTTTATAACTCTGCAGGTTTGTGAATTACAGTGCCCCTGAGCTCCTTTCTTCAACTCGCTTTCTTGTGAGCTGGCCGCAACACCGCAGGATTGCTTCTGGCCCTAGTGTGGTTCCGGCATGGCACGCTGAGCCTTTGGTTAATTCCTCTTCCTGGTTGGAAATGAGAGTTAAATTTGCCCGTCTGGACACCTCCACCTAGTCTCTCATTGGTTCTCCCTATTCCTGTTCATTTTCCACAGAAATTGCAAACTGGGCCAAACAGGAGGTTAAAGGCACTGACTCTCCAAGTGGGGAGAGTGTTAGTAAAGCGTCTGGAATGTTGCACCCGAGTACCAGGAAACGAAAATTGAGACACATTTGAACACGTTTTCCGATCACACGGTGGATCATACTCTGGGTTCCACATGCATGTTTTAGCTGAAGGAAGAATCCCTTAAACAGGGAGAGTTGAGACCCATGGAATGGGTACCATGCAATATGACTTCAAAGGGTCTGCATTTGCTCACCGAACCTCAGCAATCCTATCACTGCTGCGTTTATGCCACTGTACACACGCTTGATTCTCTTTTGGAGACATATAAATCCATAGGTTTTAAGATTCTTACTAGTCAGGTAGATTCTTACTAGTCAGGTATATTCTTAGGCGTTTAATATGGGGTGTTGAGTCCACTTCGTTGAGCAAGGAGTAGCTCTTGTCTATTACATATTTGGCTTATGGAACGGTATCTGTGCTCATTTCAATCTCTGGTTTTATGCAGCACCCCAACTCACCCGTCCCCTTAAGCAAGCATAAGTTGGTTTTCTACATTTGACACCCTGTTCTGTTTTGTAATTCAGTTCTTGTGTAGCCAAGTTTACATTCCGTGTATTATTGATATCTTATGATGTTTCTTTTTCTGTGTGACTAATTTCACTTAGAATCATCGTACCTGAATCCACTCATTATGCTGCTACGGGCCTGATGACATAGATTTCATTGCTGAGTGATATTGCATTGTACGTAAGTACCACAATTTCTTTATCCATTTTTCGCTTTCTGTGATATTGAACTTGTACCGTAAACGAGGTTCTTGTAAACAGAGCCGTCCCAAACTTTGGGGTGGCTGTGTCTTTTTGATTTTAATTTCCCTAAGCTATAGGACCATAAGTGGAAGTGCCCTAGGCTCTGTTGCTTTGTTTTTTGGATGTTTCAGGAAACACCATACACTTCTCCAGAGTGGCTGCTGGCAATTTACATCCCGCCCATCAGCATAACTAGGCTCCCAGTTCTCCATGGCCTGTCCTGCCTTTCTGGATTTTCCACTTTTTTCAGATGGCCCTTTTGACCGGGGGGCAGTGAGACTTCATTGTAGTGCAGATTTCCTTTGCAAGCTTGCTTGGTTGGCCAAAAAGGGCGTATGCGTTTTTTCCTGATTCAGGAAAAAACGCATACGCCCTTTTTGGCCAAGTGCATCATTGTGGACGTTCTGCCTCTTTTCCTATGCTTTACATGCAATTCCAGTCTACCTCCTGAAATCGGTTTCCTGCAATTCTGCCCCCCTTTCAACTCCTCTTGGCAGCCTTACTTCAATATATTTTTGGAAGATAGCTGTCATTTGTAACTCTGCAGGTTTGTGAATTACAGTGCCCCTGAGCTCCTTTCTTCAACTCGCTTTCTTGTGAGCTGGCCGCAACACCGCAGGATTGCTTCTGGTCCTAGTGTGGTTCCTGCATGGCACGCTGAGCCTTTGGTTAATTCCTCTTCCTGGTGGGAAATGAGAGTTAAATTTGCCCGTCCGGACACCTCCACCTAGTCTCTCATTGGTTCTCCCTATTCCTGTTCATTTTCCACAGTAATTGCAAACTGGGCCAAACAGGAGGTTAAAGGCACTGACTCTCCAAGTGGGGAGAGTGTTAGTAAAGCGTCTAGAATGTTGCACCCGAGTACCAGGGGACGAAAACTGAGACACATTTGAAAACGTTTCCCAATCACACGGTGCATCATACTCTGGGTTCCACATGCATGTTTTAGATGAAGGAAGAATCCCTTAAACCTGGAGAGTTGAGACCCATGGAATGGGTACCATGCAATATGACTTCAAAGGGTCTGCATTTGCTCACCGAACCTCAGCAATCCTATCACTGCTGCGTTTATGCCGCTGTACACACACTTGATTCTCTTTCGGAGACATATAAATCCATAGGTTTTAAGATTCTTACTAGTCAGGTAGATTCTTACTAGTCAGGTATATTTTTAGGCGTTTAATATGGGGTGTTGAGTCCACTTCGTTGAGCAAGGAGTAGCTCTTGTCTATTACATATTTGGCTTATGGAACGGTATCTGAGCTCATTTCAATCTCTGGTTTTATGCAGCATCCCAACTCACCCGTCCCCTTAAGCAAGCATAAGTTGGTTTTCTACATTTGAAACCCTGTTCTGTTTTGTAATTCAGTTCTTGTGTAGAAAAGTTTACATTCCGTGTATTAGTGATATCTTATGATGTTTCTTTTTCTGTGTGACTAATTTCACTTAGAATCATCGTACCTGAATCCACTCATTATGCTGCTACGGGCCTGATGACATAGATTTCATTGCTGAGTGATATTGCATTTTACGTAAGTACCACAATTTCTTTATCCATTTTTCGCTTTCTGTGATATGGAACTTGTACCGTAAACGAGGTTCTTGTAAACAGAGCCGTCCCAAACTTTGGGGTGGCTGTGTCTTTTTGATTTTAATTTCCCTAAGCTATAGGACCATAAGTGGAAGTGCCCTAGGCTCTGTTGCTTTGTTTTTTGGATGTTTCAGGAAACACCATACACTTCTCCAGAGTGGCTGCTGGCAATTTACATCCCGCCCATCAGCATAACTAGGCTCCCAGTTCTCCATGGCCTGTCCTGCCTTTCTGGATTTTACACTTTTTACAGATGGCCCTTTTGACCGGGGGGCAGTGAGACTTCATTGTAGTGCAGATTTCCTTTGCAAGCTTGCTTGTTTGGCCAAAAAGGGCGTATGCGTTTTTTCTTGAATATATTCAGGAAAAAACGCATATGCCCTTTTTGGCCAAGTGCATCATTGTGGACGTTCTGCCTCTTTTCCTATGCTTTACATGCAATTCCAGTCTACCTCCTGAAATCGGTTTCCTGCAATTCTGCCCTGCTTTCAACTCCTCTTGGCATCCTAATTCAATATATTTTTGGAAGATAGCTGTCCTTTATAACTCTGCAGGTTTGTGAATTACAGTGCCCCTGAGCTCCTTTCTTCAACTCGCTTTCTTGTGAGCTGGCCGCAACACCGCAGGATTGCTTCTGGTCCTAGTGTGGTTCCGGCATGGCACGCTGAGCCTTTGGTTAATTCCTCTTCCTGGTTGGAAATGAGAGTTAAATTTGCCCGTCTGGACACCTCCACCTAGTCTCTCATTGGTTCTCCCTATTCCTGTTCATTTTCCACAGAAATTGCAAACTGGGCCAAACAGGAGGTTAAAGGCACTGACTCTCCAAGTGGGGAGAGTGTTAGTAAAGCGTCTGGAATGTTGCACCCGAGTACCAGGAAACGAAAATTGAGACACATTTGAACACGTTTTCCGATCACACGGTGGATCATACTCTGGGTTCCACATGCATGTTTTAGCTGAAGGAAGAATCCCTTAAACATGGAGAGTTGAGACCCATGGAATGGGTACCATGCATTATGACTTCAAAGGGTCTGCATTTGCTCACCGAACCTCACCAATCCTATCACTGCTGCGCTTATGCTGCTGTACACATGCATGATTCTCTTTCGGAGACATATAAATCCATAGGTTTTAAGATTCTTACTAGTCAGGTATATTGTTAGGCGTTTAATATGTGGTGTTGAGTCTACTTCGTTGAGCAAGGAGTAGCTCTTGTCTATTACATATTTGGCTTATGGAACGGTATCTGAGCTCATTTCAATCTCTGGTTTTATGCAGCATCCCAACTCACCCGTCCCCTTAAGCAAGCATAAGTTGGTTTTCTACATTTGAAACCCTGTTCTGTTTTGTAATTCAGTTCTTGTGTAGAAAAGTTTACATTCCGTGTATTAGTGATATCTTATGATGTTTCTTTTTCTGTGTGACTAATTTCACTTAGAATCATCGTACCTGAATCCACTCATTATGCTGCTACGGGCCTGATGACATAGATTTCATTGCTGAGTGATATTGCATTTTACGTAAGTACCACAATTTCTTTATCCATTTTTCGCTTTCTGTGATATGGAACTTGTACCGTAAACGAGGTTCTTGTAAACAGAGCCGTCCCAAACTTTGGGGTGGCTGTGTCTTTTTGATTTTAATTTCCCTAAGCTATAGGACCATAAGTGGAAGTGCCCTAGGCTCTGTTGCTTTGTTTTTTGGATGTTTCAGGAAACACCATACACTTCTCCAGAGTGGCTGCTGGCAATTTACATCCCGCCCATCAGCATAACTAGGCTCCCAGTTCTCCATGGCCTGTCCTGCCTTTCTGGATTTTACACTTTTTACAGATGGCCCTTTTGACCGGGGGGCAGTGAGACTTCATTGTAGTGCAGATTTCCTTTGCAAGCTTGCTTGTTTGGCCAAAAAGGGCGTATGCGTTTTTTCTTGAATATATTCAGGAAAAAACGCATATGCCCTTTTTGGCCAAGTGCATCATTGTGGACGTTCTGCCTCTTTTCCTATGCTTTACATGCAATTCCAGTCTACCTCCTGAAATCGGTTTCCTGCAATTCTGCCCTGCTTTCAACTCCTCTTGGCATCCTAATTCAATATATTTTTGGAAGATAGCTGTCCTTTATAACTCTGCAGGTTTGTAAATTACAGTGCCCCTGAGCTCCTTTCTTCAACTCGCTTTCTTGTGAGCTGGCCGCAACACCGCAGGATTGCTTCTGGTCCTAGTGTGGTTCCGGCATGGCACGCTGAGCCTTTGGTTAATTCCTCTTCCTGGTTGGAAATGAGAGTTAAATTTGCCCGTCTGGACATCTCCACCTAGTCTCTCATTGGTTCTCCCTATTCCTGTTCATTTTCCACAGAAATTGCAAACTGGGCCAAACAGGAGGTTAAAGGCACTGACTCTCCAAGTGGGGAGAGTGTTAGTAAAGCGTCTGGAATGTTGCACCCGAGTACCAGGAAACGAAAATTGAGACACATTTGAACACGTTTTCCGATCACACGGTGGATCATACTCTGGGTTCCACATGCATGTTTTAGCTGAAGGAAGAATCCCTTAAACAGGGAGAGTTGAGACCCATGGAATGGGTACCATGCAATATGACTTCAAAGGGTCTGCATTTGCTCACCGAACCTCAGCAATCCTATCACTGCTGCGTTTATGCCACTGTACACACGCTTGATTCTCTTTCGGAGACATATAAATCCATAGGTTTTAAGATTCTTACTAGTCAGGTAGATTCTTACTAGTCAGGTATATTCTTAGGCGTTTAATATGGGGTGTTGAGTCCACTTCGTTGAGCAAGGAGTAGCTCTTGTCTATTACATATTTGGCTTATGGAACGGTATCTGTGCTCATTTCAATCTCTGGTTTTATGCAGCACCCCAACTCACCCGTCCCCTTAAGCAAGCATAAGTTGGTTTTCTACATTTGACACCCTGTTCTGTTTTGTAATTCAGTTCTTGTGTAGCCAAGTTTACATTCCGTGTATTATTGATATCTTATGATGTTTCTTTTTCTGTGTGACTAATTTCACTTAGAATCATCGTACCTGAATCCACTCATTATGCTGCTACGGGCCTGATGACATAGATTTCATTGCTGAGTGATATTGCATTGTACGTAAGTACCACAATTTCTTTATCCATTTTTCGCTTTCTGTGATATTGAACTTGTACCGTAAACGAGGTTCTTGTAAACAGAGCCGTCCCAAACTTTGGGGTGGCTGTGTCTTTTTGATTTTAATTTCCCTAAGCTATAGGACCATAAGTGGAAGTGCCCTAGGCTCTGTTGCTTTGTTTTTTGGATGTTTCAGGAAACACCATACACTTCTCCAGAGTGGCTGCTGGCAATTTACATCCCGCCCATCAGCATAACTAGGCTCCCAGTTCTCCATGGCCTGTCCTGCCTTTCTGGATTTTACACTTTTTTCAGATGGCCCTTTTGACCGGGGGGCAGTGAGACTTCATTGTAGTGCAGATTTCCTTTGCAAGCTTGCTTGGTTGGCCAAAAAGGGCGTATGCGTTTTTACCTGAATATATTCAGGAAAAAACGCATACGCCCTTTTTGGCCAAGTGCATCATTGTGGACGTTCTGCCTCTTTTCCTATGCTTTACATGCAATTCCAGTCTACCTCCTGAAATCGGTTTCCTGCAATTCTGCCCTGCTTTCAACTCCTCTTGGCATCCTAATTCAATATATTTTTGGAAGATAGCTGTCATTTATAACTCTGCAGGTTTGTGAATTACAGTGCCCCTGAGCTCCTTTCTTCAACTCGCTTTCTTGTGAGCTGGCCGCAACACCGCAGGATTGCTTCAGGCCCTAGTTTGGTTCCGGCACGGCATGCTGAGCCTTTGGTTAATTCCTCTTCCTGGTGGGAAATGAGAGTTAAATTTGCCCGTCCGGACACCTCAACCTAGTCTCTCATTGGTTCTCCCAATTCCTGTTCATTTTCCACAGAAATTGCAAACTGGGCCAAACAGGAGGTTAAAGGCACTGACTCTCCAAGTGGGGAGAGTGTTAGTAAAGCGTCTGGAATGTTGCACCCGAGTACCAGGGGACGAAAACTGAGACACATTTGAACACGTTTCCCGATCACACGGTGGATCATACTCTGGGTTCCACATGCATGTTTTAGCTGAAGGAAGAATCCATTAAACCTGGAGAGTTGAGACCCATGGAATGGGTACCATGCAATATGACTTCAAAGGGTCTGCATTTGCTCACCGAACCTCAGCAATCCTATCACTGCTGCGTTTATGCCGCTGTACACACGCTTGATTCTCTTTCGGAGACATATAAATCCATAGGTTTTAAGATTCTTACTAGTCAGGTATATTCTTAGGCGTTTAATATGGAGTGTTGAGTCCACTTCGTTGAGCAAGGAGTAGCTCTTGTCTATTACATATTTGGCTTATGGAACGGTATCTGTGCTAATTTCAATCTCTGGTTTTATGCAGCACCCCAACTCACCCGTCCCCTTAAGCAAGCATAAGTTGGTTTTCTACATTTGACACCCTGTTCTGTTTTGTAATTCAGTTCTTGTGTAGCCAAGTTTACATTCCATGTATTAGTGATATCTTATGATGTTTCTTTTTCTGTGTGACTAATTTCACTTAGAATCATCATACCTGAATCCACTCATTATGCTGCTACGGGCCTGATGACATAGATTTCATTGCTGAGTGATATTGCATTGTACGTAAGTACCACAATTTCTTTATCCATTTTTCGGTTTCTGTGATATTGAACTTGTACCGTAAACGAGGTTCTTGTAAACAGAGCCGTCCCAAACTTTGGGGTGGCTGTGTCTTTTTGATTTTAATTTCCCTAAGCTATAGGACCATAAGTGGAAGTGCCCTAGGCTCTGTTGCTTTGTTTTCTGGATGTTTCAGGAAACACCATACACTTCTCCAGAGTTGCTGCTGGCAATTTACATCCCGCCCATCAGCATAACTAGGCTCCCAGTTCTCCATGGCCTGTCCTGCCTTTCTGGATTTTACACTTTTTTCAGATGGCCCTTTTGACCGGGGGGCAGTGAGACTTCATTGTAGTGCAGATTTCCTTTGCAAGCTTGCTTGGTTGGCCAAAAAGGGCGTATGCGTTTTTTCCTGAATATATTCAGGAAAAAACGCATACGCCCTTTTTGGCCAAGTGCATCATTGTGGACGTTCTGCCTCTTTTCCTATGCTTTACATGCAATTCCAGTCTACCTCCTGAAATCGGTTTCCTGCAATTCTGCCCCCCTTCCAACTCCTCTTGGCAGCCTTACTTCAATATATTTTTGGAAGATAGCTGTCATTTGTAACTCTGCAGGTTTGTGAATTACAGTGCCCCTGAGCTCCTTTCTTCAACTCGCTTTCTTGTGAGCTGGCCGCAACACCGCAGGATTGCTTCTGGTCCTAGTGTGGTTCCGGCATGGCACGCTGAGCCTTTGGTTAATTCCTCTTCCTGGTGGGAAATGAGAGTTAAATTTGCCCGTCCGGTCACCTCCACCTAGTCTCTCATTGGTTCTCCCTATTCCTGTTCATTTTCCACAGTAATTGCAAACTGGGCCAAACAGGAGGTTAAAGGCACTGACTCTCCAAGTGGGGAGAGTGTTAGTAAAGCGTCTGGAATGTTGCACCCGAGTACCAGGGGACGAAAACTGAGACACATTTGAACACGTTTCCCGATCACACGGTGGATCATACTCTGGGTTCCACCTGCATATTTTAGATGAAGGAAGAATCCCTTAAACCTGGAGAGTTGAGACCCATGGAATGGGTACCATGCAATATGACTTCAAAGGGTCTGGATTTGCTCACCGAACCTCAGCAATCCTATCACTGCTGCGTTTATGCCGCTGTACACACGCTTGATTCTCTTTCGGAGACATATAAATCCATAGGTTTTAAGATTCTTACTAGTCAGGTAGATTCTTACTAGTCAGGTATATTTTTAGGCGTTTAATATGGGGTGTTGAGTCCACTTCGTTGAGCAAGGAGTAGCTCTTGTCTATTACATATTTGGCTTATGGAACGGTATCTGTGCTCATTTCAATCTCTGGTTTTATGCAGCACCCCAACTCACCCGTCCCCTTAAGCAAGCATAAGTTGGTTTTCTACATTTGACACCCTGTTCTGTTTTGTAATTCAGTTCTTGTGTAGCCAAGTTTACATTCCGTGTATTAGTGATATCTTATGATGTTTCTTTTTCTGTGTGACTAATTTCACTTAGAATCATCGTACCTGAATCCACTCATTATGCTGCTACGGGCCTGATGACATAGATTTCATTGCTGAGTGATATTGCATTGTACGTAAGTACCACAATTTCTTTATCCATTTTTCGCTTTCTGTGATATTGAACTTGTACCGTAAACGAGGTTCTTGTAAACAGAGCCGTCCCAAACTTTGGGGTGGCTGTGTCTTTTTGATTTTAATTTCCCTAAGCTATAGGACCATAAGTGGAAGTGCCCTAGGCTCTGTTGCTTTGTTTTTTGGATGTTTCAGAAAACACCATACACTTCTCCAGAGTGGCTGCTGGCAATTTACATCCCGCCCATCAGCATAACTAGGCTCCCAGTTCTCCATGGCCTGTCCTGCCTTTCTGGATTTTACACTTTTTTCAGATGGCCCTTTTGACCGGGGGGCAGTGAGACTTCATTGTAGTGCAGATTTCCTTTGCAAGCTTGCTTGTTTGGCCAAAAAGGGCGTATGCGTTTTTTCTTGAATATATTCAGGAAAAAACTCATACGCCCTTTTTGGCCAAGTGCATCATTTTGGACGTTCTGCCTCTTTTCCTATGCTTTACATGCAATTCCAGTCTACCTCCTGAAATCGGTTTCCTGCAATTCTGCCCTGCTTTCAACTCCTCTTGGCATCCTAATTCAATATATTTTTGGAAGATAGCTGTCATTTATAACTCTGCAGGTTTGTGAATTACAGTGCCCCTGAGCTCCTTTCTTCAACTCGCTTTCTTGTGAGCTGGCCGCAACACCGCAGGATTGCTTCAGGCCCTAGTTTGGTTCTGGCACGGCATGCTGAGCCTTTGTTTAATTCCTCTTCCTGGTGGGAAATGAGAGTTAAATTGGCCCGTCCGGACACCTCCACCTAATCTCTCATTGGTACTCCCTATTCCTGTTCATCTTCCGCAGAAATTGCTAACTGGGCCAAACAGGAGGTTAAAGGCACTGACTCTCCAAGTGGGGAGAGTGTTAGTAAAGCGTCTGGAATGTTGCACCCGAGTACCAGGGGACGAAAACTGAGACACATTTGAACACGTTTTCCGACCACATGGTGGATCATACTCTGGGTTCCACATGCATGTTTTAGCTGAAGGAAGAATCCCTTAAACATGGAGAGTTGAGACCCATGGAATGGGTACCATGCAATATGACTTCAAAGGGTCTGCATTTGCTCACCGAACCTCAGCAATCCTATCACTGCTGCGTTTATGCCGCTGTACACACGCTTGATTCTCTTTCGGAGACATATAAATGAATAGGTTTTAAGATTCTTACTAGTCAGGTAGATTCTTACTAGTCAGGTATATTC
This sequence comes from Leucopleurus acutus, assembly GCF_964270905.1. Taxonomy (NCBI): domain Eukaryota; kingdom Metazoa; phylum Chordata; class Mammalia; order Artiodactyla; family Delphinidae; genus Leucopleurus; species Leucopleurus acutus. The sequence continues at coordinate 13,051 of NW_028139147.1, forward strand.
TTAGGCGTTTAATATGGGGTGTTGAGTCCACTTCGTTGAGCAAGGAGTAGCTCTTGTCTATTACATATTTGGCTTATGGAACGGTATCTGTGCTCATTTCAATCTCTGGTTTTATGCAGCACCCCAACTCACCCGTCCCCTTAAGCAAGCATAAGTTGGTTTTCTACATTTGACACCCTGTTCTGTTTTGTAATTCAGTTCTTGTGTAGCCAAGTTTACATTCCATGTATTAGTGATATCTTATGATGTTTCATTTTCTGTGTGACTAATTTCACTTAGAATCATCGTACCTGAATCCACTCATTATGCTGCTACGGGCCTGATGACATAGATTTCATTGCTGAGTGATATTGCATTGTACGTAAGTACCACAATTTCTTTATCCATTTTTCGCTTTCTGTGATATTGAACTTGTACCTTAAACGAGGTTCTTGTAAACAGAGCCGTCCCAAACTTTGGGGTGGCTGTGTCTTTTTGATTTTAATTTCCCTAAGCTATAGGACCATAAGTGGAAGTGCCCTAGGCTCTGTTGCTTTGTTTTTTGGATGTTTCAGGAAACACCATACACTTCTCCAGAGTGGCTGCTGGCAATTTACATTCCGCCCATCAGCATAACAAGGCTCCCAGTTCTCAATGGCCTGTCCTGCCTTTCTGGATTTTACACTTTTTTCAGATGGCCCTTTTGACCGGGGGGCAGTGAGACTTCATTGTAGTGCAGATTTCCTTTGCAAGCTTGCTTGGTTGGCCAAAAAGGGCGTATGCGTTTTTCCCTGAATATATTCAGGAAAAAACGCATACGCCCTTTTTGGACAAGTGTATCATTGTGGACGTTCTGCCTCTTTTCCTATGCTTTACATGCAATTCCAGTCTACCTCCTGAAATCGGTTTCCTGCAATTCTGCCCCGCTTTCAACTCCTCTTGGCAGCCTTACTTCAATATATTTTTGGAAGATAGCTGTCATTTATAACTCTGCAGTTTTGTGAATTACAGTGCCCCTGAGCTCCTTTCTTCAACTCGCTTTCTTGTGAGCTGGCCGCAACACCGCAGGATTGCTTCAGGCCCTAGTTTGGTTCCGGCACGGCATGCTGAGCCTTTGGTTAATTCCTCTTCCTGGTGGGAAATGAGAGTTAAATTTGCCCGTCCGGACACCTCCACCTAGTCTCTCATTGGTTCTCCCTATTCCTGTTCATTTTCCACAGAAATTGCAAACTGGGCCAAACAGGAGGTTAAAGGCACTGACTCTCCAAGTGGGGAGAGTGTTAGTAAAGCATCTGGAATGTTGCACCCGAGTACCAGGGGACGAAAACTGAGACACATTTGAACACGTTTCCCGATCACACGGTGGATCATACTCTGGGTTCCACATGCATGTTTTAGCTGAAGGAAGAATCCATTAAACCTGGAGAGTTGAGACCCATGGAATGGGTACCATGCAATATGACTTCAAAGGGTCTGCATTTGCTCACCGAACCTCAGCAATCCTATCACTGCTGCGTTTATGCCGCTGTACACACGCTTGATTCTCTTTCGGAGACATATAAATCCATAGGTTTTAAGATACTTACTAGTCAGGTATATTCTTAGGCGTTTAATATGGAGGGTTGAGTCCACTTCGTTGAGCAAGGAGTAGCTCTTGTCTATTACATATTTGGCTTATGGAACGGTATCTGTGCTCATTTCAATCTCTGGTTTTATGCAGCACCCCAACTCACCCGTCCCCTTAAGCAAGCATAATTTGGTTTTCTACATTTGACACCCTGTTCTGTTTTGTAATTCAGTTCTTGTGTAGCCAAGTTTACATCCCGTGTATTAGTGATATCTTATGATGTTTCTTTTTCTGTGTGACTAATTTCACTTAGAATCATCGTACCTGAATCCACTCATTATGCTGCTACGGGCCTGTTGACATAGATTTCATTGCTGAGTGATATTGCATTGTACGTAAGTACCACAATTTCTTTATCCATTTTTCGCTTTCTGTGATATTGAACTTGTACCGTAAACGAGGTTCTTGTAAACAGAGCCGTCCCAAACTTTGGGGTGGCTGTGTCTTTTTGATTTTAATTTCCCTAAGCTATAGGACAATAAGTGGAAGTGCCGTAGGTTCTGTTGCTTTGTTTTTTGGATGTTTCAGGAAACACCATACACTTCTCCAGAGTGGCTGCTGGCAATTTACATCCCGCCCATCAGCATAACTAGGCTCCCAGTTCTCCATGGCCTGTCCTGCCTTTCTGGATTTTACACTTTTTTCAGATGGCCCTTTTGACCGGGGGGCAGTGAGACTTCATTGTAGTGCAGATTTCCTTTGCAAGCTTGCTTGGTTGGCCAAAAAGGGCGTATGCGTTTTTTCCTGAATATATTCAGGAAAAAACGCATACGCCCTTTTTGGCCAAGTGCATCATTGTGGACGTTCTGCCTCTTTTCCTATGCTTTACATGCAATTCCAGTCTACCTCCTGAAATCGGTTTCCTGCAATTCTGCCCCGCTTTCAACTCCTCTTGGCAGCCTTACTTCAATATATTTTTGGAAGATAGCTGTCATTTATAACTCTGCAGGTTTGTGAATTACAGTGCCCCTGAGCTCCTTTCTTCAACTCGCTTTCTTGTGAGCTGGCCGCAACACCGCAGGATTGCTTCAGGCCCTAGTTTGGTTCCGGCACGGCATGCTGAGCCTTTGGTTAATTCCTCTTCCTGGTGGGAAATGAGAGTTAAATTTGCCCGTCCGGACACCTCCACCTAGTCTCTCATTGGTTCTCCCTATTCCTGTTCATTTTCCACAGAAATTGCAAACTGGGCCAAACAGGAGGTTAAAGGCACTGACTCTCCAAGTGGGGAGAGTGTTAGTAAAGCATCTGGAATGTTGCACCCGAGTACCAGGGGACGAAAACTGAGACACATTTGAACACGTTTCCCGATCACACGGTGGATCATACTCTGGGTTCCACATGCATGTTTTAGCTGAAGGAAGAATCCATTAAACCTGGAGAGTTGAGACCCATGGAATGGGTACCATGCAATATGACTTCAAAGGGTCTGCATTTGCTCACCGAACCTCAGCAATCCTATCACTGCTGCGTTTATGCCGCTGTACACACGCTTGATTCTCTTTCGGAGACATATAAATCCATAGGTTTTAAGATACTTACTAGTCAGGTATATTCTTAGGCGTTTAATATGGAGTGTTGAGTCCACTTCGTTGAGCAAGGAGTAGCTCTTGTCTATTACATATTTGGCTTATGGAACGGTATCTGTGCTCATTTCAATCTCTGGTTTTATGCAGCACCCCAACTCACCCGTCCCCTTAAGCAAGCATAAGTTGGTTTTCTACATTTGACACCCTGTTCTGTTTTGTAATTCAGTTCTTGTGTAGCCAAGTTTACATTCCGTGTATTAGTGATATCTTATGATGTTTCTTTTTCTGTGTGACTAATTTCACTTAGAATCATCGTACCTGAATCCACTCATTATTCTGCTATGGGCCTGTTGACATAGATTTCATTGCTGAGTGATATTGCATTGTACGTAAGTACCACAATTTCTTTATCCATTTTTCGCTTTCTGTGATATTGAACTTGTACCGTAAACGAGGTTCTTGTAAACAGAGCCGTCCCAAACTTTGGGGTGGCTGTGTCTTTTTGATTTTAATTTCCCTAAGCTATAGGACAATAAGTGGAAGTGCCCTAGGCTCTGTTGCTTTGTTTTTTGGATGTTTCAGGAAACACCATACACTTCTCCAGAGTGGCTGCTGGCAATTTACATCCCGCCCATCAACATAACTAGGCTCCCAGTTCTCCATGGCCTGTCCTGCCTTTCTGGATTTTACACTTTTTTCAGATGGCCCTTTTGACCGGGGGGCAGTGAGACTTCATTGTAGTGCAGATTTCCTTTGCAAGCTTGCTTGGTTGGCCAAAAAGGGCGTATGCGTTTTTTCCTGAATATATTCAGGAAAAAACGCATACGCCCTTTTTGGCCAAGTGCATCATTGTGGACGTTCTGCCTCTTTTCCTATGCTTTACATGCAATTCCAGTCTACCTCCTGAAATCGGTTTCCTGCAATTCTGCCCTGCTTTCAACTCCTCTTGGCATCCTAATTCAATATATTTTTGGAAGATAGCTGTCATTTATAACTCTGCAGGTTTGTGAATTACAGTGCCCCTGAGCTCCTTTCTTCAACTCGCTTTCTTGTGAGCTGGCCGCAACACCGCAGGATTGCTTCAGGCCCTAGTTTGGTTCCGGCACGGCATGCTGAGCCTTTGGTTAATTCCTCTTCCTGGTGGGAAATGAGAGTTAAATTTGCCCGTCCGGACACCTCCACCTAGTCTCTCATTGGTTCTCCCAATTCCTGTTCATTTTCCACAGAAATTGCAAACTGGGCCAAACAGGAGGTTAAAGGCACTGACTCTCCAAGTGGGGAGAGTGTTAGTAAAGCGTCTGGAAGGTTGCAACCGAGTACCAGGGGACGAAAACTGAGACACATTTGAACACGTTTCCCGATCACACGGTGGATCATACTCTGGGTTCCACATGCATGTTTTAGCTGAAGGAAGAATCCATTAAACATGGAGAGTTGAGACCCATGGAATGGGTACCATGCAATATGACTTCAAAGGGTCTGCATTTGCTCACCGAACCTCAGCAATCCTATCACTGCTGCGTTTATGCCGCTGTACACACGCTTGATTCTCTTTCGGAGACATATAAATCCATAGGTTTTAAGATTCTTACTAGTCAGGTATATTCTTAGGCGTTTAATATGGAGTGTTGAGTCCACTTCGTTGAGCAAGGAGTAGCTCTTGTCTATTACATATTTGGCTTATGGAACGGTATCTGTGCTAATTTCAATCTCTGGTTTTATGCAGCACCCCAACTCACCCGTCCCCTTAAGCAAGCATAAGTTGGTTTTCTACATTTGACACCCTGTTCTGTTTTGTAATTCAGTTCTTGTGTAGCCAAGTTTACATTCCGTGTATTAGTGATATCTTATGATGTTTCTTTTTCTGTGTGACTAATTTCACTTAGAATCATCATACCTGAATCCACTCATTATGCTGCTACGGGCCTGATGACATAGATTTCATTGCTGAGTGATATTGCATTGTACGTAAGTACCACAATTTCTTTATCCATTTTTCGGTTTCTGTGATATTGAACTTGTACCGTAAACGAGGTTCTTGTAAACAGAGCCGTCCCAAACTTTGGGGTGGCTGTGTCTTTTTGATTTTAATTTCCCTAAGCTATAGGACCATAAGTGGAAGTGCCCTAGGCTCTGTTGCTTTGTTTTTTGGATGTTTCAGGAAACACCATACACTTCTCCAGAGTGGCTGCTGGCAATTTACATCCCGCCCATCAGCATAACTAGGCTCCCAGTTCTCCATGGCCTGTCCTGCCTTTCTGGATTTTACACTTTTTTCAGATGGCCCTTTTGACCGGGGGGCAGTGAGACTTCATTGTAGTGCAGATTTCCTTTGCAAGCTTGCTTGGTTGGCCAAAAAGGGCGTATGCGTTTTTTCCTGATTCAGGAAAAAACGCATACGCCCTTTTTGGCCAAGTGCATCATTGTGGACGTTCTGCCTCTTTTCCTATGCTTTACATGCAATTCCAGTCTACCTCCTGAAATCGGTTTCCTGCAATTCTGCCCCCCTTTCAACTCCTCTTGGCAGCCTTACTTCAATATATTTTTGGAAGATAGCTGTCATTTGTAACTCTGCAGGTTTGTGAATTACAGTGCCCCTGAGCTCCTTTCTTCAACTCGCTTTCTTGTGAGCTGGCCGCAACACCGCAGGATTGCTTCTGGTCCTAGTGTGGTTCCGGCATGGCACGCTGAGCCTTTGGTTAATTCCTCTTCCTGGTGGGAAATGAGAGTTAAATTTGCCCGTCCGGACACCTCCACCTAGTCTCTCATTGGTTCTCCCTATTCCTGTTCATTTTCCACAGTAATTGCAAACTGGGCCAAACAGGAGGTTAAAGGCACTGACTCTCCAAGTGGGGAGAGTGTTAGTAAAGCGTCTGGAATGTTGCACCCGAGTACCAGGGGACGAAAACTGAGACACATTTGAAAACGTTTCCCAATCACACGGTGCATCATACTCTGGGTTCCACATGCATGTTTTAGATGAAGGAAGAATCCCTTAAACCTGGAGAGTTGAGACCCATGGAATGGGTACCATGCAATATGACTTCAAAGGGTCTGCATTTGCTCACCGAACCTCAGCAATCCTATCACTGCTGCGTTTATGCCGCTGTACACACACTTGATTCTCTTTCGGAGACATATAAATCCATAGGTTTTAAGATTCTTACTAGTCAGGTAGATTCTTACTAGTCAGGTATATTTTTAGGCGTTTAATATGGGGTGTTGAGTCCACTTCGTTGAGCAAGGAGTAGCTCTTGTCTATTACATATTTGGCTTATGGAACGGTATCTGAGCTCATTTCAATCTCTGGTTTTATGCAGCATCCCAACTCACCCGTCCCCTTAAGCAAGCATAAGTTGGTTTTCTACATTTGAAACCCTGTTCTGTTTTGTAATTCAGTTCTTGTGTAGAAAAGTTTACATTCCGTGTATTAGTGATATCTTATGATGTTTCTTTTTCTGTGTGACTAATTTCACTTAGAATCATCGTACCTGAATCCACTCATTATGCTGCTACGGGCCTGATGACATAGATTTCATTGCTGAGTGATATTGCATTTTACGTAAGTACCACAATTTCTTTATCCATTTTTGGCTTTCTGTGATATGGAACTTGTACCGTAAACGAGGTTCTTGTAAACAGAGCCGTCCCAAACTTTGGGGTGGCTGTGTCTTTTTGATTTTAATTTCCCTAAGCTATAGGACCATAAGTGGAAGTGCCCTAGGCTCTGTTGCTTTGTTTTTTGGATGTTTCAGGAAACACCATACACTTCTCCAGAGTGGCTGCTGGCAATTTACATCCCGCCCATCAGCATAACTAGGCTCCCAGTTCTCCATTGCCTGTCCTGCCTTTCTGGATTTTACACTTTTTACAGATGGCCCTTTTGACCGGGGGGCAGTGAGACTTCATTGTAGTGCAGATTTCCTTTGCAAGCTTGCTTGTTTGGCCAAAAAGGGCGTATGCGTTTTTTCTTGAATATATTCAGGAAAAAACGCATATGCCCTTTTTGGCCAAGTGCATCATTGTGGACGTTCTGCCTCTTTTCCTATGCTTTACATGCAATTCCAGTCTACCTCCTGAAATCGGTTTCCTGCAATTCTGCCCTGCTTTCAACTCCTCTTGGCATCCTAATTCAATATATTTTTGGAAGATAGCTGTCCTTTATAACTCTGCAGGTTTGTGAATTACAGTGCCCCTGAGCTCCTTTCTTCAACTCGCTTTCTTGTGAGCTGGCCGCAACACCGCAGGATTGCTTCTGGTCCTAGTGTGGTTCCGGCATGGCACGCTGAGCCTTTGGTTAATTCCTCTTCCTGGTTGGAAATGAGAGTTAAATTTGCCCGTCTGGACACCTCCACCTAGTCTCTCATTGGTTCTCCCTATTCCTGTTCATTTTCCACAGAAATTGCAAACTGGGCCAAACAGGAGGTTAAAGGCACTGACTCTCCAAGTGGGGAGAGTGTTAGTAAAGCGTCTGGAATGTTGCACCCGAGTACCAGGAAACGAAAATTGAGACACATTTGAACACGTTTTCCGATCACACGGTGGATCATACTCTGGGTTCCACATGCATGTTTTAGCTGAAGGAAGAATCCCTTAAACAGGGAGAGTTGAGACCCATGGAATGGGTACCATGCAATATGACTTCAAAGGGTCTGCATTTGCTCACCGAACCTCAGCAATCCTATCACTGCTGCGTTTATGCCGCTGTACACACAATTGATACTCTTTCGGAGACATATAAATCCATAGGTTTTAAGATTCTTACTAGTCAGGTAGATTCTTACTAGTCAGGTATATTCTTAGGCGTTTAATATGGGGTGTTGAGTCCACTTCGTTGAGCAAGGAGTAGCTCTTGTCTATTACATATTTGGCTTATGGAACGGTCTCTGTGCTAATTTCAATCTCTGGTTTTATGCAGCACCCCAACTCACCCGTCCCCTTAAGCAAGCATAAGTTGGTTTTCTACATTTGACACTCTGTTCTGTTTTGTAATTCAGTTCTTGTGTAGCCAAGTTTACATTCCGTGTATTAGTGATATCTTATGATGTTTCTTTTTCTGTGTGACTAATTTCACTTAGAATCATCGTACCTGAATCCACTCATTATGCTGCTACGGGCCTGATGACATAGATTTCATTGCTGAGTGATATTGCATTGTACGTAAGTACCACAATTTCTTTATCCATTTTTCGCTTTCTGTGATATTGAACTTGTACCGTAAACGAGGTTCTTGTAAACAGAGCCGTCCCAAACTTTGGGGTGGCTGTGTCTTTTTGATTTTAATTTCCCTAAGCTATAGGACCATAAGTGGAAGTGCCCTAGGCTCTGTTGCTTTGTTTTTTGGATGTTTCAGGAAACACCATACACTTCTCCAGAGTGGCTGCTGGCAATTTACATCCCGCCCATCAGCATAACTAGGCTCCCAGTTCTCCATGGCCTGTCCTGCCTTTCTGGATTTTACACTTTTTTCAGATGGCCCTTTTGACCGGGGGGCAGTGAGACTTCATTGTAGTGCAGATTTCCTTTGCAAGCTTGCTTGGTTGGCCAAAAAGGGCGTATGCGTTTTTTCCTGAATATATTCAGGAAAAAACGCATACGCCCTTTTTGGCCAAGTGCATCATTGTGGACGTTCTGCCTCTTTTCCTATGCTTTACATGCAATTCCAGTCTACCTCCTGAAATCGGTTTCCTGCAATTCTGCCCTGCTTTCAACTCCTCTTGGCATCCTAATTCAATATATTTTTGGAAGATAGCTGTCATTTATAACTCTGCAGGTTTGTGAATTACAGTGCCCCTGAGCTCCTTTCTTCAACTCGCTTTCTTGTGAGCTGGCCGCAACACCGCAGGATTGCTTCAGGCCCTAGTTTGGTTCCGGCACGGCATGCTGAGCCTTTGGTTAATTCCTCTTCCTGGTGGGAAATGAGAGTTAAATTTGCCCGTCCGGTCACCTCCACCTAGTCTCTCATTGGTTCTCCCTATTCCTGTTCATTTTCCACAGAAATTGCAAACTGGGCCAAACAGGAGGTTAAAGGCACTGACTCTCCAAGTGGGGAGAGTGTTAGTAAAGCGTCTGGAATGTTGCACCCGAGTACCAGGAAACGAAAATTGAGACACATTTGAACACGTTTTCCGATCACACGGTGGATCATACTCTGGGTTCCACATGCATGTTTTAGCTGAAGGAAGAATCCCTTAATCAGGGAGAGTTGAGACCCATGGAATGGGTACCATGCAATATGACTTCAAAGGGTCTGCATTTGCTCACCGAACCTCAGCAATCCTATCACTGCTGCGTTTATGCCACTGTACACACGCTTGATTGTCTTTCGGAGACATATAAATCCATAGGTTTTAAGATTCTTACTAGTCAGGTAGATTCTTACTAGTCAGGTATATTCTTAGGCGTTTAATATGGGGTGTTGAGTCCACTTCGTTGAGCAAGGAGTAGCTCTTGTCTATTACATATTTGGCTTATGGAACGGTATCTGTGCTCATTTCAATCTCTGGTTTTATGCAGCACCCCAACTCACCCGTCCCCTTAAGCAAGCATAAGTTGGTTTTCTACATTTGACACCCTGTTCTGTTTTGTAATTCAGTTCTTGTGTAGCCAAGTTTACATTCCGTGTATTAGTGATATCTTATGATGTTTCATTTTCTGTGTGACTAATTTCACTTAGAATCATCGTACCTGAATCCACTCATTATGCTGCTACGGGCCTGTTGACATAGATTTCATTGCTGAGTGATATTGCATTGTACGTAAGTACCACAGTTTCTTTATCCATTTTTCGCTTTCTGTGATATTGAACTTGTACCGTAAACGAGGTTCTTGTAAACAGAGCCGTCCCAAACTTTGGGGTGGCTGTGTCTTTTTGATTTTAATTTCCCTAAGCTATAGGACCATAAGTGGAAGTGCCCTAGGCTCTGTTGCTTTGTTTTTTGGATGTTTCAGGAAACACCATACACTTCTCCAGAGTGGCTGCTGGCAATTTACATCCCGCCCATCAGCATAACTAGGCTCCCAGTTCTCCATGGCCTGTCCTGCCTTTCTGGATTTTACACTTTTTTCAGATGGCCCTTTTGACCGGGGGGCAGTGAGACTTCATTGTAGTGCAGATTTCCTTTGCAAGCTTGCTTGGTTGGCCAAAAAGGGCGTATGCGTTTTTTCCTGAATATATTCAGGAAAAAACGCATACGCCCTTTTTGGCCAAGTGCATCATTGTGGACGTTCTGCCTCTTTTCCTATGCTTTACATGCAATTCCAGTCTACCTCCTGAAATCGGTTTCCTGCAATTCTGCCCTGCTTTCAACTCCTCTTGGCATCCTAATTCAATATATTTTTGGAAGATAGCTGTCATTTATAACTCTGCAGGTTTGTGAATTACAGTGCCCCTGAGCTCCTTTCTTCAACTCGCTTTCTTGTGAGCTGGCCGCAACACCGCAGGATTGCTTCAGGCCCTAGTTTGGTTCCGGCACGGCATGCTGAGCCTTTGGTTAATTCCTCTTCCTGGTGGGAAATGAGAGTTAAATTTGCCCGTCCGGACACCTCAACCTAGTCTCTCATTGGTTCTCCCAATTCCTGTTCATTTTCCACAGAAATTGCAAACTGGGCCAAACAGGAGGTTAAAGGCACTGACTCTCCAAGTGGGGAGAGTGTTAGTAAAGCGTCTGGAATGTTGCAACTGAGTACCAGGGGACGAAAACTGAGACACATTTGAACACGTCTCCCGATCACACGGTGGATCATACTCTGGGTTCCACATGCATGTTTTAGCTGAAGGAAGAATCCATTAAACCTGGAGAGTTGAGACCCATGGAATGGGTACCATGCAATATGACTTCAAAGGGTCTGCATTTGCTCACCGAACCTCAGCAATCCTATCACTGCTGCGTTTATGCCGCTGTACACACGCTTGATTCTCTTTCGGAGACATATAAATCCATAGGTTTTAAGATACTTACTAGTCAAGTATATTCTTAGGCGTTTAATATGGAGTGTTGAGTCCACTTCGTTGAGCAAGGAGTAGCTCTTGTCTATTACATATTTGGCTTATGGAACGGTATCTGTGCTCATTTCAATCTCTGGTTTTATGCAGCACCCCAACTCACCCGTCCCCTTAAGCAAGCATAAGTTGGTTTTCTACATTTGACACCCTGTTCTGTTTTGTAATTCAGTTCTTGTGTAGCCAAGTTTACATTCCGTGTATTAGTGATATCTTATGATGTTTCTTTTTCTGTGTGACTAATTTCACTTAGAATCATCGTACCTGAATCCACTCATTATTCTGCTATGGGCCTGTTGACATAGATTTCATTGCTGAGTGATATTGCATTGTACGTAAGTACCACAATTTCTTTATCCATTTTTCGCTTTCTGTGATATTGAACTTGTACCGTAAACGAGGTTCTTGTAAACAGAGCCGTCCCAAACTTTGGGGTGGCTGTGTCTTTTTGATTTTAATTTCCCTAAGCTATAGGACAATAAGTGGAAGTGCCCTAGGCTCTGTTGCTTTGTTTTTTGGATGTTTCAGGAAACACCATACACTTCTCCAGAGTGGCTGCTGGCAATTTACATCCCGCCCATCAGCATAACTAGGCTCCCAGTTCTCCATGGCCTGTCCTGCCTTTCTGGATTTTACACTTTTTTCAGATGGCCCTTTTGACCGGGGGGCAGTGAGACTTCATTGTAGTGCAGATTTCCTTTGCAAGCTTGCTTGGTTGGCCAAAAAGGGCGTATGCGTTTTTTCCTGAATATATTCAGGAAAAAACGCATACGCCCTTTTTGGCCAAGTGCATCATTGTGGACGTTCTGCCTCTTTTCCTATGCTTTACATGCAATTCCAGTCTACCTCCTGAAATCGGTTTCCTGCAATTCTGCCCTGCTTTCAACTCCTCTTGGCATCCTAATTCAATATATTTTTGGAAGATAGCTGTCATTTATAACTCTGCAGGTTTGTGAATTACAGTGCCCCTGAGCTCCTTTCTTCAACTCGCTTTCTTGTGAGCTGGCCGCAACACCGCAGGATTGCTTCAGGCCCTAGTTTGGTTCCGGCACGGCATGCTGAGCCTTTGGTTAATTCCTCTTCCTGGTGGGAAATGAGAGTTAAATTTGCCCGTCCGGACACCTCCACCTAGTCTCTCATTGGTTCTCCCAATTCCTGTTCATTTTCCACAGAAATTGCAAACTGGGCCAAACAGGAGGTTAAAGGCACTGACTCTCCAAGTGGGGAGAGTGTTAGTAAAGCGTCTGGAATGTTGCAACCGAGTACCAGGGGACGAAAACTGAGACACATTTGAACACGTTTCCCGATCACATGGTGGATCATACTCTGGGTTCCACATGCATGTTTTAGCTGAAGGAAGAATCCCTTAAACCTGGAGAGTTGAGACCCATGGAATGGGTACCATGCAATATGACTTCAAAGGGTCTGCATTTGCTCACCGAACCTCAGCAATCCTATCACTGCTGCGTTTATGCCGCTGTACACACGCTTGATTCTCTTTCGGAGACATATAAATCCATAGGTTTTAAGATTCTTACTAGTCATGTATATTATTAGGCGTTTAATATGGGGTGTTGAGTCCACTTCGTTGAGGAAGGAGTAGCTCTTGTCTATTACATATTTGGCTTATGGAACGGTATCTGTGCTAATTTCAATCTCTGGTTTTATGCAGCACCCCAACTCACCTTTCCCCTTAAGCAAGCATAAGTTGGTTTTCTACATTTGACACCCTGTTCTGTTTTGTAATTCAGTTCTTGTGTAGCCAAGTTTACATTCCGTGTATTAGTGATATCTTATGATGTTTCTTTTTCTGTGTGACTTATTTCACTTAGAATCATCGTACCTGAATCCACTCATTATGCTGCTACGGGCCTGATGACATAGATTTCATTGCTGAGTGATATTGCATTGTACGTAAGTACCACAACTTCTTTATCCATTTTTCACTTTCTGTGATATTGAACTTGTACCGTAAACGAGGTTCTTGTAAACAGAGCCGTCCCAAACTTTGGGGTGGCTGTGTCTTTTTGATTTTAATTTCCCTAAGCTATAGGACCATAAGTGGAAGTGCCCTAGGCTCTGTTGCTTTGTTTTTTGGATGTTTCAGGAAACACCATACACTTCTCCAGAGTGGCTGCTGGCAATTTACATCCCGCCCATCAGCATAACAAGGCTCCCATTCTCCATGGCCTGTCCTGCCTTTCTGGATTTTACACTTTTTTCAGATGGCCCTTTTGACCGGGGGGCAGTGAGACTTCATTGTAGTGCAGATTTCCTTTGCAAGCTTGCTTGGTTGGCCAAAAAGGGCGTATGCGTTTTTTCCTGAATATATTCAGGAAAAAACGCATACGCCCTTTTTGGCCAAGTGCATCATTGTGGACGTTCTGCCTCTTTTCCTATGCTTTACATGCAATTCCAGTCTACCTCCTGAAATGGGTTTCCTGGAATCCTGCCCCGCTTTCAAGTCCTCTTGGCAGCCTTCCTTCAATATATTTTTGGAAGATAGCTGTCATTTATAACTCTGCAGGTTTGTGAATTACAGTGTCCCTGAGCTCCTTTCTTCAACTCGCTTTCTTGTGAACTGGCCGCAACACCGCAGGATTGCGTCGGGCCCTAGTGTGGTTCCGGCATGGCACGCTGAGCCTTTGGTTAATTCCTCTTCCTGGTGGGAAATGAGAGGTAAATTTGCCTGTCCGGACACGTCCACCTAGTCTCTCATTGGTTCTCCCTATTCCTGTTCATGTTCCACAGAAATTGCAAACTGGGCCAAACAGGAGGTTAAAGGCACTGATTCTCCAAGTGGTTAGATTGTTAGTAAAGCGTCTGGAATGTTGCACCCGAGTACCAGGGGACGAAAACTGAGACACATTTGAACACGTTTTCCGACCACACGGTGGATCATACTCTGGGTTCCACATGCATGTTTTAGCTGAAGGAAGAATCCCTTAAACATGGAGAGTTGAGACCCATGGAATGGGTACCATGCAATATGACTTCAAATGGTCTGCATTTCCTCACTGAACCTCACCAATCCTATCACTGCTGCGTTTATGTCGCTGTACAAACGCTTGATTCTCTTTCGGAGACATATAAATCCATAGGTTTTAAGATTCTTACTAGTCAGGTATATTCTTAGTCGTTTAATGTGGGGTGTTGAGTCCACTTCGTTGAGCAAGGAGTAGCTCTTGTCTATTACATATTTGGCTTATGGAACGGTATCTGTGCTCATTTCAATCTCTGGTTTTATGCAGCACCCCAACTCACCCGTCCCCTTAAGCAAGCATAAGTTGGTTTTCTACATTTGACACCCTGTTCTGTTTTGTAATTCAGTTCTTGTGTAGCCAAGTTTACATTCCGTGTATTAGTGATATCTTATGATGTTTCTTTTTCTGTGTGACTAATTTCACTTAGAATCATCGTACCTGAATCCACTCATTATGCTGCTACGGGCCTGATGACATAGATTTCATTGCTGAGTGATATTGCATTGTACGTAAGTACCACAATTTCTTTATCCATTTTTCGCTTTCTGTGATATTCAACTTGTACCGTAAACTAGGTTCTTGTAAACAGAGCCGTCCCAAACTTTGGGGTGGCTGTGTCTTTTTGATTTTAATTTCCCTAAGCTATAGGACCATAAGTGGAAGTGCCCTAGGCTCTGTTGCTTTGTTTTTTGGATGTTTCAGGAAACACCATACACTTCTCCAGAGTGGCTCTTGGCAATTTACATCCCGCCCATCAGCATAACAAGGCTCCCAGTTCTCCATGGCCTGTCCTGCCTTTCTGGATTTTACACTTTTTTCAGATGGCCCTTTTGACCGGGGGGAAGTGAGACTTCATTGTAGTGCAGATTTCCTTTGCAAGCTTGCTTGGTTGGCCAAAAAGGGCGTATGCGTTTTTTCCTGAATATATTCAGGAAAAAACGCATACGCCCTTTTTGGCCAAGTGCATCATTGTGGACGTTCTGCCTCTTTTCCTATGCTTTAAATGCAATTCCAGTCTACCTCCTGAAATCGGTTTCCTGCAATTCTGCCCCGCTTTCAAGTCCTCTTGGCAGCCTTACTTCAGTATATTTTTGGACGATAGCTGTCATTTATAACTCTGCAGGTTTGTGAATTACAGTGCCCCTGAGCTCCTTTCTTCAACTCGCTTTCTTGTGAGCTGGCCGCAACACCGCAGGATTGCTTCAGGCCCTAATCTGTTTCCGGCTCGGCACGCTGAGCCTTTGGTTAATTCCTCTTCCTGGTGGGAAATGAGAGTTAAATTTGCCCGTCCAGACACCTCCAGCTAGTCTCTCATTGGTTCTCCCTATTCCTGTTCATCTTCCGCAGAAATTGCAAACTGGGCCAAACAGGAGGTTAAAGGCACTGACTCTCCAAGTCGGGAGAGTGTTAGTAAAGCGTCTGGAATGTTGCACCCGAGTACCAGGGGACGAGAACTGAGACATATTGGAACACGTCTCCCGATCACACGTTTGATCATACTCTGGGTTCCACGTGCATATTTTAGCTGAAGGAAGAATCCCTTAAACCTGGAGAGTTGAGACCCGTGGAATGGGTACCATGCAATATGACTTCAAAGGGTCTTCATTTGCTCACCGAACCTCTCCAATCCTATCACTGCTGCGTTTATGCCCCTGTACACACGCTTGATTTTCTTTCAGAGACATAGCAATCCATAGGTTTTAAGATACTTACTAGTCAGGTACATTCTTAGGCGTTTAATATGGGGTGTTGAGTCCATTTCGTTGAGCAAGGAGTAGTTCTTGTCTATTCCATATTTGGCTTAAGGAACTTTATCTGTGCTCATTTCAATCTCTGGTTTTATGCAGCACCGCAACTCACCTTTCCCCTTAAGCAAGCATAAGTTGGTTTTCTAAATTTGAGACCCTGTTCTGTTTTGTAATCCAGTTCCTGTGTAGCCAAGTTTACATTCCGTGTATTAGTGATATCTTATGATGTTTCTTTTTCTGTGTGACTTATTTCAGTTAGAATCATCATACCTGAATCCACTCATTATGCTGCTACGGGCCTGATGACATAGATTTCATTGCTGAGTGATATTGCATTGTACGTAAGTACCACAACTTCTTTATCCATTTTTCACTTTCTGCGATATTGAACTTGTACCGTAAACGAGGTTCTTGTAAACAGAGCCGTCCCAAACTTTGGGGTGGCTGTGTCTTTTTGATTTTAATTTCCCTAAGCTATAGGACCATAAGTGGAAGTGCCCTAGGCTCTGTTGCTTTGTTTTTTAGATGTTTCAGGAAACACCATACACCTCTCAAGAGTGGCTCTTGGCAATTTACATCCCGCCCATCAGCATAACAAGGCTCCCAGTTCTCCATGGCCTGTCCTGCCTTTCTGGATTTTACACTTTTTTCAGATGGCCCTTTTGACCGGGGGGAAGTGAGACTTCATTGTAGTGCAGATTTCCTTTGCAAGCTTGCTTGGTTGGCCAAAAAGGGCGTATGCGTTTTTTCCTGAATATATTCAGGAAAAAACGCATACGCCCTTTTTGGCCAAGTGCATCATTGTGGACGTTCTGCCTCTTTTCCTATGCTTTAAATGCAATTCCAGTCTACCTCCTGAAATCGGTTTCCTGCAATTCTGCCCCGCTTTCAAGTCCTCTTGGCAGCCTTACTTCAGTATATTTTTGGACGATAGCTGTCATTTATAACTCTGCAGGTTTGTGAATTACAGTGCCCCTGAGCTCCTTTCTTCAACTCGCTTTCTTGTGAGCTGGCCGCAACACCGCAGGATTGCTTCAGGCCCTAATCTGGTTCCGGCACGGCACGCTGAGCCTTTGGTTAATTCCTCTTCCTGGTGGGAAATGAGAGTTAAATTTGCCCGTCCAGACACCTCCAGCTAGTCTCTCATTGGTTCTCCCTATTCCTGTTCATCTTCCGCAGAAATTGCAAACTGGGCCAAACAGGAGGTTAAAGGCACTGACTCTCCAAGTCGGGAGAGTGTTAGTAAAGCGTCTGGAATGTTGCACCCGAGTACCAGGGGACGAGAACTGAGACATATTGGAACACGTCTCCCGATCACACGGTTGATCATACTCTGGGTTCCACGTGCATGTTTTACCTGAAGGCAGAATCCCTTAAACCTGGAGAGTTGAGACCCGTGGAATGGGTACCATGCAATATGACTTCAAAGGGTCTTCATTTGCTCACCGAACGTCTCCAATCCTATCACTGCTGCGTTTATGCCCCTGTACACACGCTTGATTTTCTTTCAGCGACATAGCAATCCATAGGTTTTAAGATACTTACTAGTCAGGTACATTCTTAGGCGTTTAATATGGGGTGTTGAGTCCATTTCGTTGAGCAAGGAGTAGTTCTTGTCTATTCCATATTTGGCTTAAGGAACTTTATCTGTGCTCATTTCAATCTCTGGTTTGATGCAGCACCCCAACTCACCTTTCCCCTTAAGCAAGCATAAGTTGGTTTTCTAAATTTGAGACCCTGTTCTGTTTTGTAATCCAGTTCCTGTGTAGCCAAGTTTACATTCCGTGTATTAGTGATATCTTATGATGTTTCTTTTTCTGTGTGACTTATTTCAGTTAGAATCATCATACCTGAATCCACTCATTATGCTGCTACGGGCCTGATGACATAGATTTCATTGCTGAGTGATATTGCATTGTACGTAAGTACCACAACTTCTTTATCCATTTTTCACTTTCTGCGATATTGAACTTGTACCGTAAACGAGGTTCTTGTAAACAGAGCTGTCCCAAACTTTGGGGTGGCTGTGTCTTTTTGATTTTAATTTCCCTAAGCTATAGGACCATAAGTGGAAGTGCCCTAGGCTCTGTTGCTTTGTTTTTTAGATGTTTTAGGAAACACCATACACCTCTCAAGAGTGGCTCTTGGCAATTTACATCCCGCCCATCAGCATAACAAGGCTCCCAGTTCTCCATGGCCTGTCCTGCCTTTCTGGATTTTACACTTTTTTCAGATGGCCCTTTTGACCGGGGGGAAGTGAGACTTCATTGTAGTGCAGATTTCCTTTGCAAGCTTGCTTGGTTGGCCAAAAAGGGCGTATGCGTTTTTTCCTGAATATATTCAGGAAAAAACGCATACGCCCTTTTTGGCCAAGTGCATCATTGTGGACGTTCTGCCTCTTTTCCTATGCTTTAAATGCAATTCCAGTCTACCTCCTGAAATCGGTTTCCTGCAATTCTGCCCCGCTTTCAAGTCCTCTTGGCAGCCTTACTTCAGTATATTTTTGGACGATAGCTGTCATTTATAACTCTGCAGGTTTGTGAATTACAGTGCCCCTGAGCTCCTTTCTTCAACTCGCTTTCTTGTGAGCTGGCCGCAACACCGCAGGATTGCTTCAGGCCCTAATCTGGTTCCGGCACGGCACGCTGAGCCTTTGGTTAATTCCTCTTCCTGGTGGGAAATGAGAGTTAAATTTGCCCGTCCAGACACCTCCAGCTAGTCTCTCATTGGTTCTCCCTATTCCTGTTCATCTTCCGCAGAAATTGCAAACTGGGCCAAACAGGAGGTTAAAGGCACTGACTCTCCAAGTCGGGAGAGTGTTAGTAAAGCGTCTGGAATGTTGCACCCGAGTACCAGGGGACGAGAACTGAGACATATTGGAACACGTCTCCCGATCACACGGTTGATCATACTCTGGGTTCCACGTGCATGTTTTACCTGAAGGCAGAATCCCTTAAACCTGGAGAGTTGAGACCCGTGGAATGGGTACCATGCAATATGACTTCAAAGGGTCTTCATTTGCTCACCGAACCTCTCCAATCCTATCACTGCTGCGTTTATGCCCCTGTACACATGCTTGATTTTCTTTCAGAGACATAGCAGTGCATAGGTTTTAAGATACTTACTAGTCAGGTACATTCTTAGGCATTTAATATGGGGTGTTGAGTCCATTTCGTTGAGCAAGGAGTAGTTCTTGTCTATTCTATATTTGGCTTAAGGAACTTTATCTGTGCTCATTTCAATCTCTGGTTTTATGCAGCACCCCAACTCACCTTTCCCCTTAAGCAAGCATAAGTTGGTTTTCTGAATTTGAGACCCTGTTCTGTTTTGTAATCCAGTTCCTGTGTAGCCAAGTTTACATCCCGTGTATTAGTGATATCTTATGATGTTTCTTTTTCTGTGTGACTTATTTCAGTTAGAATCATCATACCTGAATCCACTCATTATGCTGCTACGGGCCTGATGACATAGATTTCATTGCTGAGTGATATTGCATTGTACGTAAGTACCACAACTTCTTTATCCATTTTTCACTTTCTGCGATATTGAACTTGTACCATAAACGAGGTTCTTGTAAACAGAGCCGTCCCAAACTTTGGGGTGGCTGTGTCTTTTTGATTTTAATTTCCCTAAGCTATAGGACCATAAGTGGAAGTGCCCTAGGCTCTGTTGCTTTGTTTTTTAGATGTTTCAGGAAACACCATACACCTCTCCCAAGTGGCTCTTGGCAATTGACATCCCGCCCATCAGCATAACAAGGCTCCCAGTTCTCCATGGCCTGTCCTGCCTTTCTGGATTTTACACTTTTTTCAGAAGGCCCTTTGACCGGGGGGCAGTGAGACTTCATTGTAGTGCAGATTTCCTTTGCGAGCTTGCTTGGTTGGCCAGAAAGGGCCTATGCGTTTCTTCCTGAATATATTCAGGAAAAAACGCATACGCCCTTTTTGGCCAAGTGCATCATTGTGGACGTTCTGCCTCTTTTCCTATGCTTTACATGCAATTCCAGTCTACCTCCTGAAATCGGTTTCCTGCAATTCTGCCCTGCTTTCAACTCCTCTTGGCATCCTAATTCAATATATTTTTGGAAGATAGCTGTCATTTATAACTCTGCAGGTTTGTGAATTACAGTGCCCCTGAGCTCCTTTCTTCAACTCGCTTTCTTGTGAGCTGGCCGCAACACCGCAGGATTGCTTCAGGCCCTAGTTTGGTTCCGGCACGGCATGCTGAGCCTTTGGTTAATTCCTCTTCCTGGTGGGAAATGAGAGTTAAATTGGCCCGTCCGGACACCTCCACCTAATCTCTCATTGGTTCTCCCTATTCCTGTTCATCTTCCGCAGAAATTGCTAACTGGGCCAAACAGGAGGTTAAAGGCACTGACTCTCCAAGTGGGGAGAGTGTTAGTAAAGCGTCTGGAATGTTGCACCCGAGTACCAGGGGACCAAAACTGAGACACATTTGAACACGTTTTCCGAGCACATGGTGGATCATACTCTGGGTTCCACATGCATGTTTTAGCTGAAGGAAGAATCCCTTAAACATGGAGAGTTGAGACCCATGGAATGGGTACCATGCAATATGACTTCAAAGGGTCTGCATTTGCTCACCGAACCTCAGCAATCCTATCACTGCTGCGTTTATGCCGCTGTACACACGCTTGATTCTCTTTCAGAGACATATAAATCCATAGGTTTTAAGATTCTTACTAGTCAGGTAGATTCTTACTAGTCAGGTATATTCTTAGGCGTTTAATATGGGGTGTTGAGTCCACTTCGTTGAGCAAGGAGTAGCTCTTGTCTATTACATATTTGGCTTATGGAACGGTATCTGTGCTCATTTCAATCTCTGGTTTTATGCAGCACCCCAACTCACCCGTCCCCTTAAGCAAGCATAAGTTGGTTTTCTACATTTTTGACCCTGTTCTGTTTTGTAATTCAGTTCCTGTGTAGCCAAGTTTACATTCCGTGTAGTAGTGATATCTTATGATGTTTCTTTTTCTGTGTGACTAATTTCACTTAGAATCATCGTACCTGAATCCACTCATTATGCTGCTCCGGGCCTGATGACATAGATTTCATTGCTGAGTGATATTGCATTGTACGTAAGTACCACAACTTCTTTATCCATTTTTCGCTTTTTGCGATATTTAACTTGTACCGTAAACGAGGTTCTTGTAAACAGAGCCATCCCAAACTTTGGGGTGGCTGTGTCTTTTTGATTTTAATTTCCCTAAGCTATAGGACCATAAGTGGAAGTGCCCTAGGCTCTGTTGCTTAGTTTTTTGGATGTTTCAGGAAACACCATACACTTCTCCAGAGTGGCTGTTGGCCATTTACATCTCGCCCATCAGCATAACAAGGCTCCCAGTTCTCCATGGCCTGTCCTGCCTTTCTGGATTTTACACTTTTTTCAGAAGGCCCTTTGACCGGGGGGCAGTGAGACTTCATTGTAGTGCAGATTTCCTTTGCGAGCTTGCTTGGTTGGCCAGAAAGGGCATATGCGTTTCTTCCTGAATATATTCAGGAAAGAACGCATACGCCCTTTTTGGCCAAGTGCATCATTGTCGACGTTCTGAGTCTTTTCATATGTTTTCAGTGCAATTCCAGTCTACCTCCTGAAATCGGTTTCCTGCAGTTCTGCCTTGCTCTCAGTTCCTCTTCATAGCCTTACCTCAATATACGTTTGGAAAATAGTTGGCCTTTATAACTCTGCAGGTTTTTCAATTGCAGTGGCCCTTAGCTCCATTTTTCAGCTCTTATTTTTGTGATCTTGCCTCATATCCACAGGATTTCTTCAGGCCCTATTCTTCTTCTGGGGCGCCTTGCTCTGCCTTTGGTTAATTCTTCTTCCTGATGTGAAATTAGAGTGACATGTGCCCATTGAAACCGCTACAGCTATTTTCTCACTGGTTCCCCCTATTCCCATTCATCCTCCGCACTAACTGCAGACTGTGCGATACCGGAACTTAAAGGCATTGACTCTCCATGTGGAGATGTTGTTAGTAAAGTGGCTGGAATGTTGATCCGGAGCCCCAGGAGAGGAAAATGAGGTGCATTTTAGAAACCTTTCCCGATCATATGGTATACCATCTGCTGGATTTCCCATGCATGGTTTAGCTGTAGGAAGATTCCCTTCAACTTGGAGTGTTGGGACCCTTGGAATAAGTAGCATGAAGTATTGCATTAAACTTTCGGCAGTTGCTCACCAAAGCTCTCCAATCCTTTCAGCCCCAAGTGTCCAGCCTTATGTCTTATCCAGCTGTGGGTTTATATGTGGTCATTCCAGGTTGCATCACAGCCCCTGAGCGAATTTTGTAAGAATTTTTCTCTCTTTCATTGTTTCTGCGTTTTGGTTTTAAAATTTATTTCTATAATGGGGTTTAGCTCATTTTCACTGCTGTGTTTGTGCCGCTCTGCGCACACTTGATTCCCTTATGGAGATATATCAATACATGGGTTTTAAGATTCTTATTACTCAGATATATTTCTCTGTGGTGTATAGGGTGTGTTGAGGCCAGTTCATTGAGCAAGGTGTAGATCTTGTCTGATACCTATTTGGTTTATTGAACGGTATCTGTGCTAATTTCAAACTCTGGTTTTATGCATCACCCCACCTCTCCTTTCCCCTTAAGCTGACATAAGTGTGTTTTCTAAATGTGAGACACTGTTCTGTTTTGTCATTCATTTTTTGTGCAGCCATATTTATCCTCCCTCTATAAGTGATATCTTATGATATGTTTCTTTTTCTGTTTGACTTATTTCAAGTAGTATTATCGGACCTCAATCCACTCTTTATCCTTCTACTAGCCTTATTACATTGATTTCATGGTGAAGAGATATTCCATTGTACATAAGTACCACATTTTCTTTATCCATTGTTCTCTTTCCTGGGATATTTAAGGTGTACTGAAGTTGAGGTTCTTGTAAACAGAGTAGCCCTAAACTGTGGTGTGCTTGTGTCTTGTTGATTTTTAGACTTCCCTAGATATACTCCCGTGATTGGAAGTGCCCTATGCTCTGTCGCTCTGTTTTTTAGATGATTTAGGAACCACCATACACTTCTCCAGAGTGGCTCTCGGCAGTTCACACACTGTCCATCAGCGTATAAAGGCTCCCTGTTCTCCATGGCCTGTCCTGCATTTCTGGTTTTTACAATTTTTTCGGATGGCCCTTTTGACCGGTGGGAAATGAGACTTCTTTGTTGTGCACATTTGCATTGCTTGCTTGCTTGGTTGCCCATAAAGTGCGTATGCGTTTTTTCCTGGATATATTCAGGAAATAACACATACTCCCTTTTGGGCCAACTGCATCATTGTCGAAATTCTGCCGCTTTTCATGTGCTTTAAAGGCGAGTCCAATCTATCTCTTGAAATCTGTTTCTTGCAATTCTGTCTTGCATTCAGATCCTCTTCTTTGCCTTACCTCAACATATTTTTGGACGTTAGTTTTCATTTATAACTCTGCAGGTTTGTGAATTGCAGTGACCCTGAGCTCCATTTTTTAAGTTGCTCTTTTGTGAGCTGGCCTCAAAACTGCAGGATTGCTTCAGGCCCTATTTTGGCTCCGGTGAGGCGGGCTGAGCCTTTTTTTAATTCTTATTCTTAATGGGAAATTAGAGTGACATGTGCCCGTCCAAACCCCTACAACTATTCTCTCATTGTTTCCCCCTGTTCCCGTTCATCCTCCTCACAATTTGCAAAATGTGTGAAACAGAAGTTTAAATGTGCTGATTCTCTAAGTGGGGAGATTCTAAGTAACGTGGCTGGAATGATGAACAGGAGCACCAGGAGAGGATAAATGAGGTGCATTTTAGACACATCTCCCGATCACATGGTGTACAGTCCTCTGGGTTTTCCATGCATGTTTTAGCTGTAGGAAGATTCCTTGAACCTGCAGATTTGGGACCCATTGAATGGGTACCAGGTAGTATTACTTTAAAGGGTGTGCATTTCCTCACCCAACCCCACATTTCTCTTAGTGCGAACAGTTTCCAGCCTTATGTCTCATCCTGCTGTGGGTCTAGATGTGTTCAATCCATGTTGCATCACCGTCCCTGAGGAAAAGTTGTAAGAGGTTTTCTCTGTCTCTCTGTCGTTTATTTTTTTCAATTTATTACTATGTTGTTTACAGCTGATTTTCAAAGCTCTGTTTCTTGCTGCTGTACATCCACTTGATTCACGTACAGAGAGACATCAATAATTTCTTTTTCAGATTCTTACCAGTCATAGATATTCTTTTCCGGTGACTTGAGTGTGCTGAGTGCAGTTCTTTTAGTTACCGTGTAGGCCTTGTTGATTATCAGTTTGGTATTTGGAATGGTATCTTTGCTAATTTCAACCTCCTGGATGATGCCTCACCCCTCCCCACCTTTCCCGTTTAGCAGCCTTACACGTGTTTTCTACATATTTATGTCACTTAGAATGATCATACGTAACTCCTCCGGAGTTGTTACAACTGGCCATATTTCATTGATTTCCAGGCTGAGTAATATTCCACTCTACATAAGTACCACATCTCTATCCATTTTTTCCCTCCAGAGACATTTAAGTTATATCCTAGTCGAGGATCTTTTAAACAGAGAGGCAGTAAACATTGGGGTGCCTGTGTCCTCTCGATTTTTGTTTTTCCCAAGATATACGCCCATGAGTGCAAGTGCCCTATGCTCTGTAGCTCATTTTTTAGATGCTTTAGTAAACACAATACAGTTCTCCAGAATGGCCGTTGGCAATATACATTTCCACTATAAGCCTCACAGGGCTCCCTCCTCTCCTTGCCCTGTCCTGCATTTCTGGCGTTTACACTTTATGAGGATGGCTCTTCTGACTGATGCGAAGTGATATCTTTTGTAGTATTGATTTCCAGTGCCCACCTGTTTGGTTGGCTAAAAAAGTGTATGCCCTTTTCTTGAATATATACAGAAAAAAACGCATACAGCCTTTTTGGCCAACTGCAATGTCGGCAATGTTCAGCCCCTTTTCTTGTGCTTAATGGTGAGTCCTTTCTACCTCCTCAAATCCCTTTCCTGCCATTCTCCCTTGCTTGCCAATCCTTTTCTCTGACTTTCCTCAAGACATTTTTCAGTGATAGATATTTTCAACTCTGCAGTTTCGTGAATTTTACTGCCCCTGAGTTCCATTGTTCAACTTGTGTTTATGGGAACTGGCCACAAAGCAGTGGGATTTCCTCAAGCCCTATACTGTTTCCATGGGCAACCCTAGCCTTTGGTCAATTCATCTTCCTGATTGGAAATTAGAGTGACATGTGCCTGTCTGAACACCTAGGACTTGTCTCTCATTGTTCCTCATCCTTCCGCTTCATCCTCTGGACAAATTCCAAACTGTACACAACAGGATGTTGACAGTGTTGACATCTCCAAGTGGGGAGACTGTTAGTAAAGACGCTGGAGGGGTGAACCCGAGCACCAGGAGATGAGGAGATGAGATGCCTTTTCCAAACTCTTCCCGATCAGACGGTATACCATCCTCTGGATGTGACAGACATGTTTTAGCAGTAGGAAGAGTCCCATTCATGTAAGGAGAACACCAGGGCTTTTTCAAAATCAGTGTCTCCCCGAAACCCAAACTGGGGAGTTTTTTAAGCTACGGCTACACATATGTTCATTAAGGGCCTTGGGAAGTAGGCAGAGTCCAAACTTTAGATGACTGAAGTCTTCAGGGTCAGAAGCACTCACCACCGGCTTCCCTTAGGTTACACTTTAACTGTCATTGATAGATGATGTCAATAAAAATATCTATTCTTTTTCCGATTATTTCCCCTTATAGGTTATTGCACAATATTGAGTGTAGTTCCCTGTGCTATACAGTAGTTCCTTGTTGATGATCTATTTTATACATAGCAGTGTGTATGTGTTAATTCCAAACTGTTAATTTATCCCTCCTCCCACCTTTCCCCTTTGGTAATAATAAATTATAAGATTTTATACTTCTCAGAAATGGGGGAGCTGAAAGAGAGGTATCATTTTCAATGGAAAAGCATTTAAAACAAGATTGAAGCTTTAACCAAGATTATTAGATGTACATCCTTGGAAAGAAATCACTTCATTTCTCTAATATTGACCTGACAAATAGGACAAACCTTCTCACTGAACTTGCTTATAATAAAGTGATGGAAATATCAAATGGAAGTGTTAGAAACATCTTATTTTACCCGAGCCTTATAAACTGTTCTATGTTAACTACAGTTTGGCTCACACATCTGTTCATTGAAGTTACAATAGTCTCAATTTCTGTTACTGATCCTCCAGAGTGGACCCCAACAAGGGTCCCCCTGCCCAGTGTCATTGGGGCCAACAGATCGAGACTGAGTTTGGTTCCCAAGCAAAGGAAACTTTATATTTTCATCAGAGAATGGAGAGGTGAGAGCATGCACTACCCCGTGGGCTGTGGGCTGGGCTGCTGTGTAGAGATCCTGTCAGAGTCAGTGGGAGGGAGGGGGCGGAGCTCTCAAGGGCCGGGTTGGCTGCAGCTCAGGCTCTATATCTCGGAGTCTGCACTGGGCCCCAGGAGCTGAGGTGTCGACCCAGCCATTCTGCACCAGGAAATCTGGTCTGAAGTGCCGGGTGTGGAACCTCTGCATGCGGGACCCTAGGAGCACGTGAAATTAGACAAAGCACAAAGGATAAAAAAGGTCAGACTTGACTTTATTGCCCAGATTCTATTTTTATCTCCCAGGGATTTTTAATGGGCTTTGCTGGGGACAAACCCCTCCTCTGCCTTTTGTCCCGTTCCTCATTCTTGGAGTGCTGAGGGTGCAGACCCTTCTTCTGTAACTGCTGAGTGCTGAGTTGGGAGCCCTCATACCAGGGGACGAGGGTCAGAACTTCTCCCCAGCAGCCTCCAGGTGACGTTGATTGGCCCCAGGACCCCTGCCTCCCTGCTCGTCCGCCTGAGCACCAGCATTGGAAGTGTTATAGATTCTAATGACCTTTAAGGATCCAGGAAAGAGATGTGCAGAGACGCTGTGGGGGCCGGTTTCACCCCGCCCCACATTTGTTCGGCCACCTTAGGCTGACCGTTTCTGCCAGCCTAGATGCTCTGACCAGTAGTCTGCTCTTTCTTCAATTAGGCCCCTGAATTAACATAAAAACAGCACCAGGTGTCAGAGCCCTGCCCGCTCAACTCCCAGACAGTCCAGGGTCAGTGGTGATCAAGGACCATGATGGCCACTGAGTCAACAGCCTTTTGAAGTAAACAGGAGTCCAGCCGGTCTTATTGGCCACCATCATCACGGTGTCTGTAGGCTTTTCTATGGTGACAGTGTGATATACGGTTCCCCCGCCAAGATTATTAGCTCCCCTCCGGGTGCAGGAAGTCCTGCAAGCAGTAATCTACTCCTTCGGGACACACTATTGTTGTTTTATGAGAGAAACTCCAGGTCAAGTGATGTTCACATGAGTCGTCATGGTGCCCTGTTGCCTCCGGTTATCTCTCTGGATGTTGGAGTTGGAGGGCCTCCTCACTCGAGGTCGGTGTGCCCACGGAGCGAACCCTGCAACTTCAGGGCATGGTTGGTGATTAGGATCACCACGTGGGGTCCTTTTCCCTTAGGAGGGAGGTGGCCTTTTGGGCTGCTGATTTCCAGGTTTTTAGATACCGCCAGTATCTTGGCCAGATGTGGCAGTGGGCCATGCCCCTTGGTGACTGTAGTTTATCCTACCTGGATGGCATTCTTGCGTTGTTCCATTTCAAGTGGTCCCAGTTTTTGCACTAATTCTCCAATGGCGATTCACCTTTCACCGGGAATGGAAAGGTCAAAGGGTTTAGCTCAATTAGGGAGTTCCAGGGCAAGGGTCTGAATTGACTGCTCTTTCCATTCTTGAAAGGCCACTTCTGGATTCTGTTCAAAAGGATCATCATCTTTTCCTTTCAGTGTTTCATATAGAGGCCCAGCTAGTAGACTGTAGTTAGGGATCCAGAAGCAGCAAACCCTGGCCTCCCCAGGAACCCCTAAGCTGTCTTCTAGTTTTAGAAAGGGGTAAGGCTGCAAATGGCTTCTTCCCTTTCCTGGGATGGGCTTCTCTGACCTTGTGTGAGAATGAAGCCCAGGCAGGTCACCGCAGTCTGTGATATTTGAGCTTTTTCTTGGACAACTTCTATCCTTTATTGGCTTGGTAGTTCAGAGGCCTCCTTAGTAGGGCTGGCGATCAGAATGTCGTCTGCATATTGAAGGAGGGTTTCCTTTTCCAGAGGTAGAACTTTTCGGTCGTTAGCTAAGCTTTCCCCAAAGATGGTGTGGGAATTTTTGAACCCTTGGGGCAAGACGGCCCGGAAGTATTGTTTTAGTTGTATGTTGAGTCCTGCCACTCACAAGCCAAAATTTCTTGTGACTCTGGGACTAATGGAATACAAAAGAAGGCATCATTGAAGACTAATACAGAATACCATGTCCTGGTGGTTGGTAGAATGACCAGCAGGGTGTAGGAATCAGGAGCAACTGGAGGTATATCCTCGGTGGCTTCACTGACTGTCCTGACATCCTTTACCAGGTCCCCAGCAGCCCATGGGGCTCTCGTGGTCAGGCCAATCCCAGGATATGGAGCTCTCCTGGGCAGGTACCCCACCCCCAACCCAGCCCACGGGGCTCTCATGGTCAGGCCCCTCCCAGGATACAGAGCTACCCTTGCAGGTACCGTGGCAGGGCTGGGCACACAGGAACCGTGCACATAGCCCTCATTGAAGAGCACCCCCAGCTCACCTGTCGCTCAGAGCTGACACAGAGCACCTCAGAGCAGGACTTGAACTAACAAACAGCAGCTCCGACAGGTCTGTGACCCTGGGCATCACTCTGTGCGGCCTCCCTCCACCTGGTCTTCCAGAGACTTCCACTGCACCCAGGGCACCAGGCCTCTGTCTCCAACCACCACCCACCCCTCCTCTCCCTGACTCCTGGGTTCCTCTCATTAGGAGAGGGTTTTCTTGAAGTTGTCTCCCACTCATGGGCCAGATAAAATGATTAGAAAACAAGCCAAAGCTGCAGCCCCTTGTCTATCCTGACTCTCAGGAGCCCACACCTGTTCCTTGGACCTGGCCGGTTCAGCAAGTTCCATTTTCTGCAACTGTGAGCCCCTGAGGGGTGATGATTGGCTACCTGGGCAGCCTTACCATGCTGGCCAGCCCTCCCCAGGTGTGCCTGGGTTGAGATCAATATAAATACCACTCCAGGCAGCAAAAGCCCCTGCAGCTGTGCCTGACGCCATTTTCTCTGCCCTGTCAGCAGTCTCGGGGCTGGGCTGGTGGGAGGGAGTGAGAGGCCACGGCTTTGTGGGTGGCCCAGTGTGAGTGGGGCTCTGCTGGACTTTCTGCAGCAGATGCCAGGCTGCCACCTGCTAAAGAAGAGGATGTGTCACCCATACCTGCTGCTGGAATTTCTCCCTGGGCAGAGGTGAGGAAGGAAAAAAGCAGTGGGGGCAGGGACAGGACGGGTATCTCAGGCAGGGAAATGGAAATCTTCCAGAAGAGCACCCAGGGCCAGGACCATCCTGGCTGGCCTGCAGGCACCAAGTCAGCTGGCATGCTGTCACTCGTGTGGCTCCATGGCCCTTCCTCTAGGCTTTCAAGTCCTTGTATATATTCAGGTGTTTTACCTGGGAAGGGTGGGAACAGTTCAGCAGCAAGTGGCCTGGGGCTCAGCTCACGTTTACTCACAGATGCCTCGGCACGGTGCCCCAGCTTTGCAATGAGGACGCTTGTTGTGTGGGGGCTGCTGGCTGAATGGGAGACGATTCCCCACCACTGACCAACTTCAGAATTGTTTACAACTGGAGCAAGTGCCCTGATACGGTTTTCCTCTGAGTAACTGGTGGGTTCTGTTTTTTTTTTTTCTCTTTTTCGTTTTTGGTTCAAGGTAGATTTTATTCCTCTTTTTTGTATTTACAGATATAAGCATGGAAATAATTTATTCATATAAATACATGTATGTGAAGGGAATAATTGTTTTTTCTGTTTTATTTTTTAAATTTTATTTCTTTTTAATTTTGAATTTTATTTTATATTTTTATACAGCAGGTTCTCATTGGTTATCTACTTTATACATATAAATGTTTACATGCCAATCCCAATCTCTCAACTCCTCCCACCACCACCCCTCCAAGAGCTTTCCCCCCTTGTTATCCATACGATTGTTGTCTACATCTGTTGCTCTATTTATGCCTTGCAAAATGGTTAATCTGTACAGTTTTTCTAGGTTCCACATATATGCATGAATATACAAGATTTGTTTTTCTCTTTCTGACTTACTTCACTCTGTAGGACAGTCTCTAGATCCATCGACGTCTCTACAAATGACCCAATTTCATTCCTTTCATGGCTTAGTAATATTCCATTTTATATATGTACCACAGCTTTATGCATTCGTCTGTCTGTGGGCATTTAGGTTGCTTCCATTACCTCGATATTGTAAATAGTGATGCAATGAACATTGCGGTGAATGTCTCTTTTTGATTTATGGTTTTGTCTGAGTATATGTCCAGTCCTGGGATTGCTGTATCATATGGTAATTCTATTATTAGTTTCTTAAGAAACTCCATATTGTTCTCCATAGTGACTGTATCAATTTATATTCCCAACAATAGTGGAAGAGTGTTCCTTTTCTCCACACCCTTTCCAGCATTTGTTGTTTGTAGATTTTCAGATGATGCCCATTCTAACAGGTGTGAGGTGATACCTCATTGTTGAGTCCATTTCGTTGAGCAACGGGTAGGTCTTGTCTATTACATATTTGGCTTATGGAACGGTATCTGTGCTAATTTCAAACTCTGGTTTTATGCAGCACCCCAACTCACCTTTCCCCTTAAGCAAGCATAAGTTGGTTTTCTAAACTTGAGACCCTGTTCTGTTTTGTAATTCAGTTCATGTGTAGCCAAGTTTACATTCCGTGCATTAGTGATACCTTATGATGTTTCTTTTTCTGTGTGACTTATTTCACTTAGAATCATCATGCCTCAATCCACTCATTATGCTGGTACAGGCCTGGTGACACAGATTTCATTGCTGAGTGGTATTCTGTTGTACATAAGTACCGCAATTTCTTTATCAATTATTTGTTCTCTGGGATATTTAACTTGTACTGTAGAAGAGGCTCCTGTAAACAGAGCCGTTGTAAATTTTGGGGTGGCTGTGTCTTTTTGATTTTAATTTCCCTAAGCTATAGGACCATAAGTGGAAATGCCCTAGATTCTGTTGCTTTGTTTTTCAGATGTATCAGGAAACACCATACACTTCTCCAGAGTGGCTGTTGGCAATGTACATCCCGCCCATAAGCATAACAAGGCTCCTTTTTCCCCATGGCCTGTCTTGCCTTTCTGGATTTTACACTTTTCTCAGTGGCCCTTTAGACCGGGGGGAAGTGACACTTCATAGTATTTCGGATTTCCATTGCAAGCTTGCTTGGTTTGCCAAAAAGGGCGTATGTGTTTTTTCCTGAATATATTCAGGAACAAACTCATACGCCCTTTGTTGCCAAGTGCATCATTGTCGATGTTCTGCCTCTTTTCCTATGCTTTAAATGCAAATCCAGTCTACCTCCTGAAATCGGTTTCCTGCAATTCTGCCCCGCTTTCAAGTCCTCTTGGCAGCCTTACTTCAGTATATTTTTGGACGATAGCTGTCATTTATAACTCTGCAGGTTTGTGAATTACAGGGCCCCTGAGCTCCTTTCTTCAACTCGCTTTCTTGTGAGCTGGCCGCAAACCCGCAAGACTGCTTCAGGCCCTAATCTGCTTCTGGCAGGGCATGCTGAGCCTTTGGTTAATTCCTCTTCCTGGTGGGAAATGAGTGTTAAATATGCCCGTCCAGACACCTACCTCACTCTCAACCCCTTGGTGATGTGGGTCCTCTGGTTTGTGGCCACTTTTGCTGGGTTCCTCACCTTTCAATGATGTGGCCCCACTAGTGTGAGGACACTCCTGCTTGGTTCTCATCCACGTGGTTATGTGGACCCCCTGGTGAGAGTCTGTTCCTGGCTTTGTTCCTCACCCACCTGTGAGGGAGACCCTCTGCTGATAGGTCACTCCTGCATGGCTGGCACACATTGCCTTGGTGAAGTCAGCCATGTGGTGGCAGTTGGAGCGTGCTGGGAATCTCTTCCCCCGGTGATGAGGGCCCTCTTGCGTCAGGCCCTAACTGCTGGGCTCACCAACTTTTCTTAGGGAGCCCAGTGATGCTTTGGCACTCCTCTTAGGATCCCATCTCCATGGGGATGTGGGCCTTCTGCTCTGAGGTCCCAACGGCTGGGTTGTTCACATTTTCATGATGTGGGCTCTCTGGTGTTAGTTCACAGAAGCCTGGATCCCATAGCCTCTGTGCTCTTGGCTGCCTGCTGGGAGGTTCCAACTGCTGGATTCCTCACTTTTTTAATTTTTTGGGCCCTCTGTTGTGAGGATCCTCCTGCCTGCCTCACTCCCAGCCCCTTCGTGATGTGTGTCGTCTGGTTTGAGGCCACATGTGCTGGGTTCCTCACCTTTCGATGATGTGGGACCAATGGTCTTAGGAGACTCCTGCCTGGTTCACATCCCCTTGGTGATGTGGGCCCTCTGTTGAGAGTCTGATCCCGGCTGGGTTCCTCACCCATCTGTGAGGTAGGCCGTCTGATGTGAGGTCACTCTTGCCTGGCTTGCTCACCTCGCCTTGTGGACATGAGCCCTCTGGTGGCACTTGGAGCCTGCTGGGAGCCTCCTCTCCTCGGTGATGAGGGCCCTCTGGCATCAGGCCCTAACTGCTGGGCTCCCTACATTTTGTGATGTGCGCCCAGTGGTGCGAGGACACTCCAGCCAGGTTCACATCCCCATTGGGGTGTGGGCCTTCTGCTCTGAGGTCCCAAAGCCTGGGTTGCTCACAGTTTCATGATGTGGGCTCTCTGCTGTTAGTTCACTCCTGCCTGCATCCCATAGCTTCTGTGCTCTGGGCCGCCTGCTGGGAGGTTCCAACTGCTGGATTCCTCACCTTTCTTATTCTTTGGGCCCTCTGTTTTTAGGCTACTCCTGCCTGCCTCACTCCCATTCCCTTTGTGATATGTGTCCTCTGATTTGAGGCCACATGTGCTGGGTTCCGCACCTTTCGATGATGTGACCCCACTGGAGGGAAGACAGTCCTGACTGGTTCCCATCCCCTTGCTGATGTGGGCCCTCAGGTGAGAGTCTGATCCTGGCTGGGTTCCTCACCCTTCTGTGAGGTGGGCCCTCTGCTGTGAGGTCAATCATGCCTGTCTGGCACACGTCACCTTGGCGACGTGGGCCCTCTGGTGGCAGTTGGAGTGTGCTGGGATCCTCCTCCCCTCGGTGATGAGGGCCCTCTTGCCTTAGGCCATAACTGCTGGGCTCCCCACATTTTCTGATGTGCGCCAAGTGAGTGAGGAGACTCTTGCCAGGTTCCCATCCCCATGGCGATATGGGCCTTCTGCTCTGAGGTCAAAACGGCTGGCTTGCTCACAGTACCATGATGTGGGCCCTCTGCTGTGAGTTCACTCCGGCAAGGATCCCTTATCATCGGTGCTCTGAGCCGCCTGCTGGGAGGTTCCAACTGCTGGATTCCTCAACTTTTTTATTCTATGTGCCCTCTGTTGTGAGGCTCCTCCTGCCTGCCTCACTGCCAGCCCCTTGGTGATGACTGTCCTATGGCTTGAGGCCACATGTGCTGCGTTCCTCACCTTTCGATGATGTGACCCCACTCGTGTGAGGACACTCCTGCCTGGTTCCCATCCCCTTGGTGAGGTGGGCCCTCTGGCGAGAGTCTAATCCTGGCTGGGTTCCTCAACGTTCTGTGAGGTAGGCCCTCTGCTGTGAGGTCACTCCTGCCTGGCTGGCACACGTCACCTTGGAGACGTGAGCCCTCTGGTGGCAGTTGGAGCGTGCAGGGCGCCTCCTCCTCTCGGTGATGACGGCCCTCTGGCGTCAGGCCCTAAATGGTGGGCTCCCCACATTTTCTGATGTGCGCCCAGTGGTGCGAGGACACTCCAGCCAGGTTCCCATTCCCATGGGGATGTGGTCCTTCTGCGCTGAGGTCTCAACTCCTGGGTTGCTCACAGTTTTGTGATGTGGGCCCTCTGCTGTGAGTTCACTGTGGCCTGGATCCCATAGCCTCGGTGTTCTGGGCCGCCTGCTGGAAGGTCTAAATGCTGGAATCCTCACGTTTTTTATATTATGTGCCCTGTGTTGTGAGGCTACTCCTGCCTGCCTCACTCCAAGGCCCTTGGTGATGTGGGTCCTCTGGTTTGAGGACACATGTGCTGGGTTCCTCACCTTAAGATGATGAGGCCCCACTGGTGTGAGGATAATCCTGACTGGGTCCCATCCCCTTTGTGATGTGGGCCCTCTGGTGAGAGTCTGATCCTGGCTGGGTTCCTCACCCATCTGTGAGGTGGGCCCTCTACTATCAGGTAACTCTTGCCTGGGTTGCTCACCTCGCCTTGTTGACATGAGCCCTCTGGTGGCAATTGGACCCTGCTGGGAGCCTCCTCAGCTCTGTGATGAGGGCCCTCTGATGTCAGGCCCTAACTGCTGGGCTCCCCAACTTTTCTTAGTGAGCCCAGTGTTGCTCAAGCACTCCTCTTAGGTTCCCATCCCCATGGGGATGTGGGCCTTCTGCTCTGAGGTTCCAACGGCTGGGTTGATCACAATTTCATGATGTGGGCTCTCTGGTGTTAGTTCACTGTGGCCTGGATCCCATAGCCTCTGTGGTCTTGGCTGCCTGCTGGGAGGTTCCAACTGCTCGATTCCTCAACTTTTGTATTCTATGGGTCCTGTGTTGTGATGCTCCTCCTGCCTGCCTCACTCGCAACCCCTTCGTGATGTGGGTCTTCTGGTTTGAGGCCACATGTGCTGGGTTAGGCAACTTTCAATGATGTGGCCCCACTGGTGTGAGGACACTCCTGCCTGGTTCCCATCCCCTTGGTGATGTGGGCCTTCTGGTGACAGTCTTATCCTGGCTGAGTTCCTCACTCTTCTGTGAGGTAGGCCCTCTGCTGTGAGGTCAATCCTGCCTGACTTGCACACATCACCTTGGCGACGTGGGCCCTCTGTTGGCACATGGAACCTGCTGGGAGCCTCCTGCCCTCGGTGATGAGGGCCCTCTAGCATCAGGCTCTAACTGCTGGGCTCCCCACGTTTTCTGATGTGAGCCCAGTGATGCCAGGACACTCCTGTCAGGTTCCCATCCCCATGGGGATGTGGGCTTTCTGCTCTGAGGTCCCAATGCCTGGGTTGCTCACAGTTTCATGATGTGGGCTCTCTGGTGTTAGTTAACTCCTGCCTGCATCCCATAGCTTCTGTGCTCTCGGCCGCCTGCTGGGAGGTTCCAAATGCTGGATTCCTCACTTTTTTTATTCTTTGGGCCCTCTGTTTTTAGGCTACTCCTGCCTGCCTCACTCCCATCCCCTTTGTGATGTATGTCCTCTGATATGAGGCCACATGTGCTGGGTTCCTCACCTTTCGATGATGTGGTCCCACTGGTGGGAGGACAGTCCTGACTGGTTCCCATCCCCTTGGTGTTGTGGGCCCTCTGGTGAGAGTCTCATCCTGCCTCGGTTCCTCACCCTTCTGTGAGATAGGCCCTCTGCTGTGAGGTCACTACTGCCTGGCTGGTGCATGCCACCTTGTAGACGTGGGCCCTCTGTTGGCAGTTGGAACCTGCTGGGAGTCTCCTCCCCTCAGTTATGAGGGCCCCCTGGCATCAGGCCCTAACTGCTGGGCTCCTAACATTTTCTGATATGTGCTAAGTGGTG
Organism: Leucopleurus acutus; assembly: GCF_964270905.1. NCBI lineage: Eukaryota > Metazoa > Chordata > Mammalia > Artiodactyla > Delphinidae > Leucopleurus > Leucopleurus acutus. The sequence goes on from NW_028139147.1 coordinate 48,647, forward strand.
CAAAGCCACTCCTGCCAGGTTCCCATCCCAATGGGGATGTGGGCCTTCTGTTCTGAGGTCCCAACAGCTGGGCTGCTCACAGGTTCATGATGTGGGCCCTCTGCTGTGAGTTCACTGCGGCCTGGATCCCATAGCCTCGGTGCTCTGGGCCACTTGCTGGGAGGTTCCAACTGCTGGATTCCTCAACTTTTATATTCTATGGACCCTGTGTTGTGAGGCCAGTCCTGCCAGCCTCATTCCGAACCCCTTGGTGATGTGGTTCCTCTGGTTTGAGGACACATGTGCTGGGATCCTCACCTTTCGATGATGTTGTCCCACTGGTGTGGGGACACTCCTGCCTGGTTCCCATCCCCTTGGTGATGTGGGCCCTCTGGTGAGAGTCTGATCCTGGCTGTGTTCCTCACCCTTCTGTGAGGTGGGCCCTCTGCTGTGAGGTCACTCCTGCCAGGCTGGCACACATCGCCTTGGCGACGTTGGCCCTCTGGTGGCAGCTGGAGCCTGCTGGGAGCCTCCTCCTCTCGGTGATGAGTGCCCTCTAGCATCAGGCCCTAACTTCTGAGCACCCCACGTTTTCTGATGTGAGCCCAGTGATGCCAGGACACTCCTGTCATGTTCCCATCACCATGGGGATGTGGGCCTTCTGCTCTGAGGTCCCAATGTCTGGGTTGCTCACAGTTTCATGATGTGGGCTGTCTGGTGTTAGTTCACTCTGGCCTGGTTCCTCTAGCCTCTGTGCTCTGGGCCGCCTGCTGGGAGGTTCCAACTGCTGGATTCCTCACCTTTCTTATTTTTGGGCCCTCTGTTATGAGGCTCCTCCTGCCTGCCTCACTCCCAGCCCCTTGGTGATGGGTGTCCTATGGTTTGAAGCCACATGTTCTGGGTTCCTCACCTTTAGATGATGTGGCCCTACTCATGTGAGGACACTCCTGCCTGGTTCCAATCCATTTGGTGATGTGGGCCCTCTGGTGCGAGTCTGATCCTGACTGGGTTCGTCACACTTCTCTGAGGTGGACCCTCTGCTGTGAGGTCATTCGTGCCTGGTTGGCACACATCGCCTTGGCGACGTCAGCCCTCTGGTGGCAGTTGGAGCCTGCTGGGAGCCTCCTTCCCTTGGTGATGAGGGTCCTCTGGCGTCAGGCCCTAACTGCTGGTCGCCCAAAATTTTCTGATACGTTCTCAGTGGTGCGAGGACACTCCTACCAGAATTCCATCCCCATGGGGATGTGGGCCTCCTGCTCTGAGGTCCCAATGGCTGGGTTGCTCAGTTTCATGACATGGGCCCTCTTCTGTGAGTTCACTGTGGCCTGGATCCCATAGCCTCGGTGCTCTGGGCCGCCTGCTGGGAGGTTCCAACTGCTGGATTCCTCACTTTTTTATTCTATGTGCCCAGTGTTGTGAGGCTACTCCTGCCTGCCTCACTCCGAGGTCCTTGGTGATGTGGGTCCTCTGGTTTGAGGACACATGTGCTGAGTACCTCAGCTTTCGATGATGTGGCCCCACTGATGTGAAGACACTCCTGCCTGGTTCCCATCCCCTTGGTGATGTGGGCCCTCTGGTGAGAGTCTGATGTTGGCTGGGTTTCTCACCCTTCTGTGAGGTGGGACCTCTGCTGTGAGGTAACTCCTGCCTGGCATGCTAACGTTGCCTTGGCAATGTGAGCCCTCAGGTGGCAGTTGGAGCCTGCTGGGAATCTCCTCCCCTCAGTTATGAGAGCTCTGGATAAAACACATATGCCCTTTTTTGCCAAGTGCATTATTTTCCAAGTTCTGTCTCTTTTCCTATGCTTTAAGAGCTACTCCCGTGTACGTTTTGAAATCAATTTCCAGCAATTCTGCCCTGCATTCAAGTCCTCTTCGCAGCCTTACTTCAGCATAATTTTGGATGATAGCTGTCATTTATAACTCCGCAGGTTTCTGAATTACAGTGTCCCTGAGCTCCTTTCTTCAACTCGCTTTCTTGTGAGCTGGCCGCAACACCGCAGGATCTCCTCAGGCCCTAATTTAGTTCCAGCATGGCACGCGGAGCCTTTGGTTAATTCCTCTTCCTGGTGGGAAATGAGAGTTAAATTTGCCCGTACGGACACCTCCACCTAGTCTCTCATTGGTTCTCCCTATTCCTGTTCATTTTCCACAGAAATTGCAAACTGGGCCAAACAGGAGGTTAAAGGCACTGACTCTCCAAGTGGGGAGAGTGTTAGTAAAGCATCTGGAATGTTGCACCCGAGTACCAGGGGACGAAAAATGAGACACATTTGAACACGTTTTCCGATCACACGGTGGATCATACTTTGGGTTCCACATGCATGTTTTAGCTGAAGGAAGAATCCCTTAAACAGGGAGAGTTGAGACCCATGGAATGGGTACCATGCAATATGACTTCAAAGGGTCTGCATTTGCTCACCGAACCTCACCAATCCTATCACTGCTGCGTTTATGCCACTGTACACACGCTTGATTCTCTTTCGGAGACATATAAATCCATAGGTTTTAAGATTCTTACTAGTCAGATAGATTCTTACTAGTCAGGAATATTCTTAGGCGTTTAATATGGGGTGTTGAGTCCACTTCGTTGAGCAAGGAGTAGCTCTTGTCTATTACATATTTGGCTTATGGAACGGTATCTGTGCTAATTTCAATCTCTGGTTTCATGCAGCACCCCAACTCACCCGTCCCCTTAAGCAAGCATAAGTTGGTTTTCTACATTTGACACCCTGTTCTGTTTTGTAATTCAGTTCTTGTGTAGCCAAGTTTACATTCCGTGTATTAGTGATATCTTATGATGTTTCTTTTTCTGTGTGACTAATTTCACTTAGAATCATCGTACCTGAATCAACTCATTATGCTGCTACGGGCCTGATGACATAGATTTCATTGCTGAGTGATATTGCATTGTACATAAGTACCACAACTTCTTTATCCATTTTTCGCTTTCTGTGATATTGAAATTGTTCGGTAAACGAGGTTCTTGTAAACAGAGCCGTCCCAAACTTTGGGGTGGCTGTGTCTTTTTGATTTTAATTTCCCTAAGCTATAGGACCATAAGTGGAAGTGCCCTAGGCTCTGTTGCTTTGTTTTTTGGATGTTTCAGGAAACACCATACACTTCTCCAGAGTGGCTGCTGGCAATTTACATCCCGCCCATCAGCATAACAAGGCTCCCAGTTCTCCATGGCCTGTCCTGCCTTTCTGGATTTTACACTTTTTTCAGATGGCCCTTTTGACCGGGGGGCAGTGAGACTTCATTGTAGTGCAGATTTCCTTTGCAAGCTTGCTTGGTTGGCCAAAAAGGGCGTATGCGTTTTTTCCTGAATATATTCAGGGAAAAACGCATACGCCCTTTTTGGCCAAGTGCATCATTGTGGACGTTCTGCCTCTTTTCCTATGCTTTACATGCAATTCCAGTGTACCTCCAGAAATCGGTTTCCTGCAATTCTGCCCCGCTTTCAACTCCTCTTGGCAGCCTTACTTCAATATATTTTTGGAAGATAGCTGTCATTTATAACTCTGCAGGTTTGTGAATTACAGTGCCCCTGAGCTCCTTTCTTCAACTCGCTTTCTTGTGAGCTGGCCGCAACACCGCAGGATTGCTTCTGGCCCTAGTGTGGTTCCGGCATGGCACGCTGAGCCTTTGGTTAATTCCTCTTCCTGGTGGGAAATGAGAGTTAAATTTGCCCATCCGGACACCTCCACCTAGTCTCTCATTGGTTCTCCCTATTCCTGTTCATTTTCCACAGAAATTGCAAACTGGGCCAAACAGGAGGTTAAAGGCACTGACTCTCCAAGTGGGGAGAGTGTTAGTAAAGCGTCTGGAATGTTGCACCCGAGTACCAGGGGACGAAAACTGAGACACATTTGAACAAGTTTCCCGATCACACGGTGGATCATACTCTGGGTTCCACATGCATGTTTTAGCTGAAGGAAGAATCCCTTAAACATGGAGAGTTGAGACCCATGGAATGGGTACCATGCAATATGACTTCAAAGGGTCTGCATTTGCTCACCGAACCTCACCAGTCCTATCACTGCTGCGTTTATGCCACTGTACACACGCTTGATTCTCTTTCAGAGACATATAAATCCATAGGTTTTAAGATTCTTACTAGTCAGGTATATTGTTAGGCGTTTAATATGGGGTGTTGAGTCCACTTCATTGAGCAAGGAGTAGCTCTTGTCTATTACATATTTGGCTGATGGAAAGGTATCTGTGCTAATTTCAATCTCTGGTTTTATGCAGCACCCCAACTCACCTTTCCCCTTAAGCAAGCATAAGTTGGTTTTCTACATTTGACACCCTGTTCTGTTTTGTAATTCAGTTCTTGTGTAGCCAAGTTTACATTCCATGTATTAGTGATATCTTATGATGTTTCATTTTCTGTGTGACTAATTTCACTTAGAATCATCGTACCTGAATCCACTCATTATGCTGCTACGGGCCTGATGACATAGATTTCATTGCTGAGTGATATTTCATTGTACGTAAGTACCACAATTTCTTTATCCATTTTTCGCTTTCTGTGATATGGAACTTGTACCGTAAACGAGGTTCTTGTAAACAGAGCCGTCCCAAACTTTGGGGTGGCTGTGTCTTTTTGATTTTAATTTCCCTAAGCTATAGGACCATAAGTGGAAGTGCCCTAGGCTCTGTTGCTTTGTTTTTTGGATGTTTCAGGAAACACCATACACTTCTCCAGAGTGGCTGCTGGCAATTTACATCCCGCCCATCAGCATAACAAGGCTCCCAGTTCTCAATGGCCTGTCCTGCCTTTCTGGATTTTACACTTTTTTCAGATGGCCCTTTTGACCGGGGGGCAGTGAGACTTCATTGTAGTGCAGATTTCCTTTGCAAGCTTGCTTGGTTGGCCAAAAAGGGCGTATGCGTTTTTCCCTGAATATATTCAGGAAAAAACGCATACGCCCTTTTTGGCCAAGTGTATCATTGTGGACGTTCTGCCTCTTTTCCTATGCTTTACATGCAATTCCAGTCTACCTCCTGAAATCGGTTTCCTGCAATTCTGCCCCGCTTTCAAGTCCTCTTGGCAGCCTTACTTCAGTATATTTTTGGAAGATAGCTGTCATTTATAACTCTGCAAGTTTGTGAATTACAGTGCCCCTGAGCTCCTTTCTTCAACTCGCTTTCTTGTGAGCTGGCCGCAACACCGCAGGATTGCTTCAGGCCCTAGTTTGGTTCCGGCACGGCATGCTGAGCCTTTGGTTAATTCCTCTTCCTGGTGGGAAATGAGAGTTAAATTTGCCCATACGGACACCTCCACCTAGTCTCTCATTGGTTCTCCCTATTCCTGTACATTTTCCACAGAAATTGCAAACTGGGCCAAACAGGAGGTTAAAGGCACTGACTCTCCAAGTGGGGAGAGTGTTAGTAAAGCGTCTGGAATGTTGCACCCGAGTACCAGGGGACGAAAACTGAGACACATTTGAACAAGTTTCCCGATCACACGGTGGATCATACTCTGGGTTCCACATGCATGTTTTAGCTGAAGGAAGAATCCCTTAAACATGGAGAGTTGAGAGCCATGGAATAGGTACCATGCAATATGACTTCAAAGGGTCTGCATTTGCTCACCGAACCTCACCAGTCCTATCACTGCTGCGTTTATGCCACTGTACACACGTTTGATTCTCTTTCAGAGACATATAAATCCATAGGTTTTAAGATTCTTACTAGTCAGGTATATTGTTAGGCGTTTAATATGGGGTGTTGAGTCCACTTCGTTGAGCAAGGAGTAGCTCTTGTCTATTACATATTTGGCTGATGGAAAGGTATCTGTGCTAATTTCAATCTCTGGTTTTATGCAGCACCCCAACTCACCTTTCCCCTTAAGCAAGCATAAGTTGGTTTTCTACATTTGACACCCTGTTCTGTTTTGTAATTCAGTTCTTGTGTAGCCAAGTTTACATTCCATGTATTAGTGATATCTTATGATGTTTCATTTTCTGTGTGACTAATTTCACTTAGAATCATCGTACCTGAATCCACTCATTATGCTGCTACGGGCCTGATGACATAGATTTCATTGCTGAGTGATATTGCATTGTACGTAAGTACCACAATTTCTTTATCCATTTTTCGCTTTCTGTGATATGGAACTTGTACCGTAAACGAGGTTCTTGTAAACAGAGACGTCCCAAACTTTGGGGTGGCTGTGTCTTTTTGATTTTAATTTCCCTAAGCTATAGGACCATAAGTGGAAGTGCCCTAGGCTCTGTTGCTTTGTTTTTTGGATGTTTCAGGAAACACCATACACTTCTCCAGAGTGGCTGCTGGCAATTTACATCCCGCCCATCAGCATAACAAGGCTCACAGTTCTCAATGGCCTGTCCTGCCTTTCTGGATTTTACACTTTTTTCAGATGGCCCTTTTGACCGGGGGGCAGTGAGACTTCATTGTAGTGCAGATTTCCTTTGCAAGCTTGCTTGGTTGGCCAAAAAGGGCGTATGCGTTTTTCCCTGAATATATTCAGGAAAAAACGCATACGCCCTTTTTGGCCAAGTGTATCATTGTGGACGTTCTGCCTCTTTTCCTATGCTTTACATGCAATTCCAGTCTACCTCCTGAAATCGGTTTCCTGCAATTCTGCCCCGCTTTCAACTCCTCTTGGCAGCCTTACTTCAATATATTTTTGGAAGATAGCTGTCATTTATAACTCTGCAAGTTTGTGAATTACAGTGCCCCTGAGCTCCTTTCTTCAACTCGCTTTCTTGTGAGCTGGCCGCAACACCGCAGGATTGCTTCAGGCCCTAGTTTGGTTCCGGCACGGCATGCTGAGCCTTTGGTTAATTCCTCTTCCTGGTGGGAAATGAGAGTTAAATTTGCCCGTACGGACACCTCCACCTAGTCTCTCATTGGTTCTCCCTATTCCTGTTCATTTTCCACAGAAATTGCAAACTGGGCCAAACAGGAGGTTAAAGGCACTGACTCTCCAAGTGGGGAGAGTGTTAGTAAAGCGTCTGGAATGTTGCACCCGAGTACCAGGGGACGAAAACTGAGACACATTTGAACACGTTTCCCGATCACACGGTGGATCATACTCTGGGTTCCACATGCATGTTTTAGCTGAAGGAAGAATCCATTAAACCTGGAGAGTTGAGACCCATGGAATGGGTACCATGCAATATGACTTCAAAGGGTCTGCATTTGCTCACCGAACCTCAGCAATCCTATCACTGCTGCGTTTATGCCGCTGTACACACGCTTGATTCTCTTTCGGAGACATATAAATCCATAGGTTTTAAGATTCTTACTAGTCAGGTATATTCTTAGGCGTTTAATATGGAGTGTTGAGTCCACTTCGTTGAGCAAGGAGTAGCTCTTGTCTATTACATATTTGGCTTATGGAACGGTATCTGTGCTCATTTCAATCTCTGGTTTTATGCAGCAGCCCAACTCACCCGTCCCCTTAAGCAAGCATAAGTTGGTTTTCTACATTTGACACCCTGTTCTGTTTTGTAATTCAGTTCTTGTGTAGCCAAGTTTACATTCCGTGTATTAGTGATATCTTATGATGTTTCTTTTTCTGTGTGACTAATTTCACTTAGAATCATCGTACCTGAATCCACTCATTATGCTGCTACGGGCCTGATGACATAGATTTCATTGCTGAGTGATATTGCATTGTACGTAAGTACCACAATTTCTTTATCCATTTTTCGCTTTCTGTGATATTGAACTTGTACTGTAAACGAGGTTCTTGTAAACAGAGCCGTCCCAAACTTTGGGGTGGCTGTGTCTTTTTGATTTTAATTTCCCTAAGCTATAGGACCATAAGTGGAAGTGCCCTAGGCTCTGTTGCTTTGTTTTTTGGATGTTTCAGGAAACACCATACACTTCTCCAGAGTGGCTGCTGGCAATTTACATCCCGCCCATCAGCATAACTAGGCTCCCAGTTCTCCATGGCCTGTCCTGCCTTTCTGGATTTTACACTTTTTTCAGATGGCCCTTTTGACCGGGGGGCAGTGAGACTTCATTGTAGTGCAGATTTCCTTTGCAAGCTTGCTTGGTTGGCCAAAAAGGGCGTATGCGTTTTTTCTTGAATATATTCAGGAAAAAACGCATATGCCCTTTTTGGCCAAGTGCATCATTGTGGACGTTCTGCCTCTTTTCCTATGCTTTACATGCAATTCCAGTCTACCTCCTGAAATCGGTTTCCTGCAATTCTGCCCTGCTTTCAACTCCTCTTGGCATCCTAATTCAATATATTTTTGGAAGATAGCTGTCATTTATAACTCTGCAGGTTTGTGAATTACAGTGCCCCTGAGCTCCTTTCTTCAACTCGCTTTCTTGTGAGCTGGCCGCAACACCGCAGGATTGCTTCAGGCCCTAGTTTGGTTCCGGCACGGCATGCTGAGCCTTTGGTTAATTCCTCTTCCTGGTGGGAAATGAGAGTTAAATTGGCCCGTCCGGACACCTCCACCTAATCTCTCATTGGTTCTCCCTATTCCTGTTCATCTTCCGCAGAAATTGCTAACTGGGCCAAACAGGAGGTTAAAGGCACTGACTCTCCAAGTGGGGAGAGTGTTAGTAAAGCGTCTGGAATGTTGCACCCGAGTACCAGGGGACCAAAACTGAGACACATTTGAACACGTTTTCCGACCACATGGTGGATCATACTCTGGGTTCCACATGCATGTTTTAGCTGAAGGAAGAATCCCTTAAACATGGAGAGTTGAGACCCATGGAATGGGTACCATGCAATATGACTTCAAAGGGTCTGCATTTGCTCACCGAATCTCAGCAATCCTATCACTGCTGCGTTTATGCCGCTGTACACACGCTTGATTCTCTTTCGGAGACATATAAATGCATAGGTTTTAAGATTCTTACTAGTCAGGTAGATTCTTACTAGTCAGGTATATTCTTAGGCGTTTAATATGGGGTGTTGAGTCCACTTCGTTGAGCAAGGAGTAGCTCTTGTCTATTACATATTTGGCTTATGGAACGGTATCTGTGCTCATTTCAATCTCTGGTTTTATGCAGCACTCCAACTCACCCGTCCCCTTAAGCAAGCATAAGTTGGTTTTCTACATTTGACACCCTGTTCTGTTTTGTAATTCAGTTCTTGTGTAGCCAAGTTTACATTCCGTGTATTAGTGATATCTTATGATGTTTCATTTTCTGTGTGACTAATTTCACTTAGAATCATCGTACCTGAATCCACTCATTATGCTGCTACGGGCCTGATGACATAGATTTCATTGCTGAGTGATATTGCATTGTACGTGAGTACCACAATTTCTTTATCCATTTTTCGCTTTCTGTGATATTGAACTTGTACCGTAAACGAGGTTCTTGTAAACAGAGCCGTCCCAAACTTTGGGGTGGCTGTGTCTTTTTGATTTTAATTTCCCTAAGCTATAGGACCATAAGTGGAAGTGCCCTAGGCTCTGTTGCTTTGTTTTTTGGATGTTTCAGGAAACACCATACACTTCTCCAGAGTGGCTGCTGGTAATTTACATCCCGCCCATCAGCATAACAAGGCTCCCAGTTCTCAATGGTCTGTCCTGCCTTTCTGGATTTTACACTTTTTTCAGATGGCCCTTTTGACCGGGGGGCAGTGAGACTTCATTGTAGTGCAGATTTCCTTTGCAAGCTTGCTTGGTTGGCCAAAAAGGGCGTATGCGTTTTTCCCTGAATATATTCAGGAAAAAACGCATACGCCCTTTTTGGCCAAGTGTATCATTGTGGACGTTCTGCCTCTTTTCCTATGCTTTACATGCAATTCCAGTCTACCTCCTGAAATCGGTTTCCTGCAATTCTGCCCCGCTTTCAACTCCTCTTGGCAGCCTTACTTCAATATATTTTTGGAAGATAGCTGTCATTTATAACTCTGCAGGTTTGTGAATTACAGTGCCCCTGAGCTCCTTTCTTCAACTCGCTTTCTTGTGAGCTGGCCGCAACACCGCAGGATTGCTTCAGGCCCTAGTTTGGTTCCGGCACGGCATGCTGAGCCTTTGGTTAATTCCTCTTCCTGGTGGGAAATGAGAGTTAAATTTGCCCGTCCGGACACCTCCACCTAGTCTCTCATTGGTTCTCCCTATTCCTGTTCATTTTCCACAGAAATTGCAAACTGGGCCAAACAGGAGGTTAAAGGCACTGACTCTCCAAGTGGGGAGAGTGTTAGTAAAGCATCTGGAATGTTGCACCCGAGTACCAGGGGACGAAAACTGAGACACATTTGAACACGTTTCCCGATCACACGGTGGATCATACTCTGGGTTCCACATGCATGTTTTAGCTGAAGGAAGAATCCATTAAACCTGGAGAGTTGAGACCCATGGAATGGGTACCATGCAATATGACTTCAAAGGGTCTGCATTTGCTCACCGAACCTCAGCAATCCTATCACTGCTGCGTTTATGCCGCTGTACACACGCTTGATTCTCTTTCGGAGACATATAAATCCATAGGTTTTAAGATTCTTACTAGTCAGGTAGATTCTTAGGCGTTTAATATGGAGTGTTGAGTCCACTTCGTTGAGCAAGGAGTAGCTCTTGTCTATTACATATTTGGCTTATGGAACGGTATCTGTGCTCATTTCAATCTCTGGTTTTATGCAGCACCCCAACTCACCCGTCCCCTTAAGCAAGCATAAGTTGGTTTTCTACATTTGACACCCTGTTCTGTTTTGTAATTCAGTTCTTGTGTAGCCAAGTTTACATTCGGTGTATTAGTGATATCTTATGATGTTTCTTTTTCTGTGTGACTAATTTCACTTAGAATCATCGTACCTGAATCCACTCATTATGCTGCTACGGGCCTGTTGACATAGATTTCATTGCTGAGTGATATTGCATTGTACGTAAGTACCACAATTTCTTTATCCATTTTTCGCTTTCTATGATATTGAACTTGTACCGTAAATGAGGTTCTTGTAAACAGAGCCGTCCCAAACTTTGGGGTGGCTGTGTCTTTTTGATTTTAATTTCCCTAAGCTATAGGACCATAAGTGGAAGTGCCCTAGGCTCTGTTGCTTTGTTTTTTGGATGTTTCAGGAAACACCATACACTTCTCCAGAGTGGCTGCTGGCAATTTACATCCCGCCCATCAGCATAACAAGGCTCCCAGTTCTCCATGGCCTGTCCTGCCTTTCTGGATTTTACACTTTTTTCAGATGGCCCTTTTGACCGGGGGGCAGTGAGACTTCATTGTAGTGCAGATTTCCTTTGCAAGCTTGCTTGGTTGGCCAAAAAGGGCGTATGCGTTTTTTCCTGAATATATTCAGGGAAAAACGCATACGCCCTTTTTGGCCAAGTGCATCATTGTGGACGTTCTGCCTCTTTTCCTATGCTTTACATGCAATTCCAGTGTACCTCCAGAAATCGGTTTCCTGCAATTCTGCCCCGCTTTCAACTCCTCTTGGCAGCCTTACTTCAATATATTTTTGGAAGATAGCTGTCATTTATAACTCTGCAGGTTTGTGAATTACAGTGTCCCTGAGCTCCTTTCTTCAACTCGCTTTCTTGTGAGCTGGCCGCAACACCGCAGGATTGCTTCTGGCCCTAGTGTGGTTCCGGCATGGCACGCTGAGCCTTTGGTTAATTCCTCTTCCTGGTGGGAAATGAGAGTTAAATTTGCCCATCCGGACACCTCCACCTAGTCTCTCATTGGTTCTCCCTATTCCTGTTCATTTTCCACAGAAATTGCAAACTGGGCCAAACAGGAGGTTAAAGGCACTGACTCTCCAAGTGGGGAGAGTGTTAGTAAAGCGTCTGGAATGTTGCACCCGAGTACCAGGGGACGAAAACTGAGACACATTTGAACAAGTTTCCCGATCACACGGTGGATCATACTCTGGGTTCCACATGCATGTTTTAGCTGAAGGAAGAATCCCTTAAACATGGAGAGTTGAGACCCATGGAATGGGTACCATGCAATATGACTTCAAAGGGTCTGCATTTGCTCACCGAACCTCACCAGTCCTATCACTGCTGCGTTTATGCCGCTGTACACACGCTTGATTCTCTTTCAGAGACATATAAATCCATAGGTTTTAAGATTCTTACTAGTCAGGTATATTGTTAGGCGTTTAATATGGGGTGTTGAGTCCACTTCGTTGAGCAAGGAGTAGCTCTTGTCTATTACATATTTGGCTGATGGAAAGGTATCTGTGCTAATTTCAATCTCTGGTTTTATGCAGCACCCCAACTCACCTTTCCCCTTAAGCAAGCATAAGTTGGTTTTCTACATTTGACACCCTGTTCTGTTTTGTAATTCAGTTCTTGTGTAGCCCAGTTTACATTCCGTGTATTAGTGATATCTTATGATGTTTCTTTTTCTGTGTGACTAATTTCACTTAGAATCATCGTACCTGAATCCACTCATTATGCTGCTACGGGCCTGATGACATAGATTTCATTGCTGAGTGATATTGCATTGTACGTGAGTACCACAATTTCTTTATCCATTTTTCGCTTTCTGTGATATTGAACTTGTACCGTAAACGAGGTTCTTGTAAACAGAGCCGTCCCAAACTTTGGGGTGGCTGTGTTTTTGATTTTAATTTCCCTACGCTATAGGACCATAAGTGGAAGTGCCCTAGGCTCTGTTGCTTTGTTTTTTGGATGTTTCAGGAAACACCATACACTTCTCCAGAGTGGCTGCTGGCAATTTACATCCCGCCCATCAGCATAACAAGGCTCCCAGTTCTCAATGGCCTGTCCTGCCTTTCTGGATTTTACACTTTTTTCAGATGGCCCTTTTGACCGGGGGGCAGTGAGACTTCATTGTAGTGCAGATTTCCTTTGCAAGCTTGCTTGGTTGGCCAAAAAGGGCGTATGCGTTTTTCCCTGAATATATTCAGGAAAAAACGCATACGCCCTTTTTGGCCAAGTGTATCATTGTGGACGTTCTGCCTCTTTTCCTATGCTTTACATGCAATTCCAGTCTACCTCCTGAAATCGGTTTCCTGCAATTCTGACCCGCTTTCAACTCCTCTTGGCATCCTAATTCAATATATTTTTGGAAGATAGCTGTCATTTATAACTCTGCAAGTTTGTGAATTACAGTGCCCCTGAGCTCCTTTCTTCAACTCGCTTTCTTGTGAGCTGGCCGCAACACCGCAGGATTGCTTCAGGCCCTAGTTTGGTTCCGGCACGGCATGCTGAGCCTTTGGTTAATTCCTCTTCCTGGTGGGAAATGAGAGTTAAATTGGCCCGTCCGGACACCTCCACCTAATCTCTCATTGGTTCTCCCTATTCCTGTTCATCTTCCGCAGAAATTGCTAACTGGGCCAAACAGGAGGTTAAAGGCACTGACTCTCCAAGTGGGGAGAGTGTTAGTAAAGCGTCTGGAATGTTGCACCCGAGTACCAGGGGACCAAAACTGAGACACATTTGAACACGTTTTCCGACCACATGGTGGATCATACTCTGGGTTCCACATGCATGTTTTAGCTGAAGGAAGAATCCCTTAAACATGGAGAGTTGAGACCCGTGGAATGGGTACCATGCAATATGACTTCAAAGGGTCTGCATTTGCTCACCGAACCTCAGCAATCCTATCACTGCTGCGTTTATGCCGCTGTACACACGCTTGATTCTCTTTCGGAGACATATAAATCCATAGGTTTTAAGATTCTTACTAGTCAGGTAGATTCTTACTAGTCAGGTATATTCTTAGGCGTTTAATATGGGGTGTTGAGTCCACTTCGTTGAGCAAGGAGTAGCTCTTGTCTATTACATATTTGGCTTATGGAACGGTATCTGTGCTCATTTCAATCTCTGGTTTTATGCAGCACCCCAACTCACCCGTCCCCTTAAGCAAGCATAAGTTGGTTTTCTACATTTGACACCCTGTTCTGTTTTGTAATTCAGTTCTTGTGTAGCCAAGTTTACATTCCGTGTATTAGTGATATCTTATGATGTTTCATTTTCTGTGTGACTAATTTCACTTAGAATCATCGTACCTGAATCCACTCATTATGCTGCTACGGGCCTGATGACATAGATTTCATTGCTGAGTGATATTGCATTGTACGTAAGTACCACAATTTCTTTATCCATTTTTCGCTTTCTGTGATATTGAACTTGTACCGTAAACGAGGTTCTTGTAAACAGAGCCGTCCCAAACTTTGGGGTGGCTGTGTCTTTTTGATTTTAATTTCCCTAAGCTATAGGACCATAAGTGGAAGTGCCCTAGGCTCTGTTGCTTTGTTTTTTGGATGTTTCAGGAAACACCATACACTTCTCCAGAGTGGCTGCTGGCAATTTACATCCCGCCCATCAGCATAACTAGGCTCCCAGTTCTCCATGGCCTGTCCTGCCTTTCTGGATTTTACACTTTTTTCAGATGGCCCTTTTGACCGGGGGGCAGTGAGACTTCATTGTAGTGCAGATTTCCTTTGCAAGCTTGCTTGGTTGGCCAAAAAGGGCGTATGCGTTTTTTCCTGAATATATTCAGGAAAAAACGCATACGCCCTTTTTGGCCAAGTGCATCATTGTGGACGTTCTGCCTCTTTTCCTATGCTTTACATGCAATTCCAGTCTACCTCCTGAAATCGGTTTCCTGCAATTCTGCCCTGCTTTCAACTCCTCTTGGCATCCTAATTCAATATATTTTTGGAAGATAGCTGTCATTTATAACTCTGCAGGTTTGTGAATTACAGTGCCCCTGAGCTCCTTTCTTCAACTCGCTTTCTTGTGAGCTGGCCGCAACACCGCAGGATTGCTTCAGGCCCTAGTTTGGTTCCGGCACGGCATGCTGAGCCTTTGGTTAATTCCTCTTCCTGGTGGGAAATGAGAGTTAAATTTGCCCGTCCGGACACCTCCACCTAGTCTCTCATTGGTTCTCCCTATTCCTGTTCATTTTCCACAGAAATTGCTAACTGGGCCAAACAGGAGGTTAAAGGCACTGACTCTCCAAGTGGGGAGAGTGTTAGTAAAGCGTCTGGAATGTTGCACCCGAGTACCAGGGGACGAAAACTGAGACACATTTGAACACGTTTCCCGATCACACGGTGGATCATACTCTGGGTTCCACATGCATGTTTTAGCTGAAGGAAGAATCCATTAAACCTGGAGAGTTGAGACCCATGGAATGGGTACCATGCAATATGACTTCAAAGGGTCTGCATTTCCTCACCGAACCTCAGCAATCCTATCACTGCTGCGTTTATGCCGCTGTACACACGCTTGATTCTCTTTCGGAGACATATAAATCCATAGGTTTTAAGATTCTTACTAGTCAGGTATATTCTTAGGCGTTTAATATGGAGTGTTGAGTCCACTTCGTTGAGCAAGGAGTAGCTCTTGTCTATTACATATTTGGCTTATGGAACGGTATCTGTGCTCATTTCAATCTCTGGTTTTATGCAGCACCCCAACTCACCCGTCCCCTTAAGCAAGCATAAGTTGGTTTTCTACATTTGACACCCTGTTCTGTTTTGTAATTCAGTTCTTGTGTAGCCAAGTTTACATTCCGTGTATTAGTGATATCTTATGATGTTTCTTTTTCTGTGTGACTAATTTCACTTAGAATCATCGTACCTGAATCCACTCATTATGCTGCTACGGGCCTGTTGACATAGATTTCATTGCTGAGTGATATTGCATTGTACGTAAGTACCACAATTTCTTTATCCATTTTTCGCTTTCTGTGATATTGAACTTGTACCGTAAACGAGGTTCTTGTAAACAGAGCCGTCCCAAACTTTGGGGTGGCTGTGTCCTTTTGATTTTAATTTCCCTAAGCTATAGGACCATAAGTGGAAGTGCCCTAGGCTCTGTTGCTTTGTTTTTTGGATGTTTCAGGAAACACCATACACTTCTCCAGAGTGGCTGCTGGCAATTTACATCCCGCCCATCAGCATAACTAGGCTCCCAGTTCTCCATGGCCTGTCCTGCCTTTCTGGATTTTACACTTTTTTCAGATGGCCCTTTTGACCGGGGGGCAGTGAGAGTTCATTGTAGTGCAGATTTCCTTTGCAAGCTTGCTTGGTTGGCCAAAAAGGGCGTATGCGTTTTTTCCTGAATATATTCAGGAAAAAACGCATACGCCCTTTTTGGCCAAGTGCATCATTGTGGACGTTCTGCCTCTTTTCCTATGCTTTACATGCAATTCCAGTCTACCTCCTGAAATCGGTTTCCTGCAATTCTGCCCTGCTTTCAACTCATCTTGGCATCCTAATTCAATATATTTTTGGAAGATAGCTGTCATTTATAACTCTGCAGGTTTGTGAATTACAGTGCCCCTGAGCTCCTTTCTTCAACTCGCTTTCTTGTGAGCTGGCCGCAACACCGCAGGATTGCTTCAGGCCCTAGTTTGGTTCCGGCACGGCATGCTGAGCCTTTGGTTAATTCCTCTTCCTGGTGGGAAATGAGAGTTAAATTTGCCCGTCCGGACACCTCCACCTAGTCTCTCATTGGTTCTCCCTATTCCTGTTCATTTTCCACAGAAATTGCTAACTGGGCCAAACAGGAGGTTAAAGGCACTGACTCTCCAAGTGGGGAGAGTGTTAGTAAAGCGTCTGGAATGTTGCACCCGAGTACCAGGGGACGAAAACTGAGACACATTTGAACACGTTTCCCGATCACACGGTGGATCATACTCTGGGTTCCACATGCATGTTTTAGCTGAAGGAAGAATCCATTAAACCTGGAGAGTTGAGACCCATGGAATGGGTACCATGCAATATGACTTCAAAGGGTCTGCATTTGCTCACCGAACCTCAGCAATCCTATCACTGCTGCGTTTATGCCGCTGTACACACGCTTGATTCTCTTTCGGAGACATATAAATCCATAGGTTTTAAGATTCTTACTAGTCAGGTATATTCTTAGGCGTTTAATATGGAGTGTTGAGTCCACTTCGTTGAGCAAGTAGTAGCTCTTGTCTATTACATATTTGGCTTATGGAACGGTATCTGTGCTCATTTCAATCTCTGGTTTTATGCAGCACCCCAACTCACCCGTCCCCTTAAGCAAGCATAAGTTGGTTTTCTACATTTGACACCCTGTTCTGTTTTGTAATTCAGTTCTTGTGTAGCCAAGTTTACATTCCGTGTATTAGTGATATCTTATGATGTTTCTTTTTCTGTGTGACTAATTTCACTTAGAATCATCGTACCTGAATCCACTCATTATGCTGCTACGGGCCTGTTGACATAGATTTCATTGCTGAGTGATATTGCATTGTACGTAAGTACCACAATTTCTTTATCCATTTTTCGCTTTCTGTGATATTGAACTTGTACCGTAAACGAGGTTCTTGTAAACAGAGCCGTCCCAAACTTTGGGGTGGCTGTGTCTTTTTGATTTTAATTTCCCTAAGCTATAGGACCATAAGTGGAAGTGCCCTAGGCTCTGTTGCTTTGTTTTTTGGATGTCTCAGGAAACACCATACACTTCTCCAGAGTGGCTGCTGGCAATTTACATCCCGCCCATCAGCATAACTAGGCTCCCAGTTCTCCATGGCCTGTCCTGCCTTTCTGGATTTTACACTTTTTTCAGATGGCCCTTTTGACCGGGGGGCAGTGAGACTTCATTGTAGTGCAGATTTCCTTTGCAAGCTTGCTTGGTTGGCCAAAAAGGGCGTATGCGTTTTTTCCTGAATATATTCAGGAAAAAACGCATACGCCCTTTTTGGCCAAGTGCATCATTGTGGACGTTCTGCCTCTTTTCCTATGCTTTACATGCAATTCCAGTCTACCTCCTGAAATCGGTTTCCTGCAATTCTGCCCCCCTTTCAACTCCTCTTGGCAGCCTTACTTCAATATATTTTTGGAAGATAGCTGTCATTTGTAACTCTGCAGGTTTGTGAATTACAGTGCCCCTGAGCTCCTTTCTTCAACTCGCTTTCTTGTGAGCTGGCCGCAACACCGCAGGATTGCTTCTGGTCCTAGTGTGGTTCCGGCATGGCACGCTGAGCCTTTGGTTAATTCCTCTTCCTGGTGGGAAATGAGAGTTAAATTTGCCCGTCCGGACACCTCCACCTAGTCTCTCATTGGTTCTCCCTATTCCTGTTCATTTTCCACAGTAATTGCAAACTGGGCCAAACAGGAGGTTAAAGGCACTGACTCTCCAAGTGGGGAGAGTGTTAGTAAAGCGTCTGGAATGTTGCACCCGAGTACCAGGGGACGAAAACTGAGACACATTTGAAAACGTTTCCCAATCACACGGTGCATCATACTCTGGGTTCCACATGCATGTTTTAGATGAAGGAAGAATCCCTTAAACCTGGAGAGTTGAGACCCATGGAATGGGTACCATGCAATATGACTTCAAAGGGTCTGCATTTGCTCACCGAACCTCAGCAATCCTATCACTGCTGCGTTTATGCCGCTGTACACACACTTGATTCTCTTTCGGAGACATATAAATCCATAGGTTTTAAGATTCTTACTAGTCAGGTAGATTCTTACTAGTCAGGTATATTTTTAGGCGTTTAATATGGGGTGTTGAGTCCACTTCGTTGAGCAAGGAGTAGCTCTTGTCTATTACATATTTGGCTTATGGAACGGTATCTGAGCTCATTTCAATCTCTGGTTTTATGCAGCATCCCAACTCACCCGTCCCCTTAAGCAAGCATAAGTTGGTTTTCTACATTTGAAACCCTGTTCTGTTTTGTAATTCAGTTCTTGTGTAGAAAAGTTTACATTCCGTGTATTAGTGATATCTTATGATGTTTCTTTTTCTGTGTGACTAATTTCACTTAGAATCATCGTACCTGAATCCACTCATTATGCTGCTACGGGCCTGATGACATAGATTTCATTGCTGAGTGATATTGCATTTTACGTAAGTACCACAATTTCTTTATCCATTTTTCGCTTTCTGTGATATGGAACTTGTACCGTAAACGAGGTTCTTGTAAACAGAGCCGTCCCAAACTTTGGGGTGGCTGTGTCTTTTTGATTTTAATTTCCCTAAGCTATAGGACCATAAGTGGAAGTGCCCTAGGCTCTGTTGCTTTGTTTTTTGGATGTTTCAGGAAACACCATACACTTCTCCAGAGTGGCTGCTGGCAATTTACATCCCGCCCATCAGCATAACTAGGCTCCCAGTTCTCCATGGCCTGTCCTGCCTTTCTGGATTTTACACTTTTTACAGATGGCCCTTTTGACCGGGGGGCAGTGAGACTTCATTGTAGTGCAGATTTCCTTTGCAAGCTTGCTTGTTTGGCCAAAAAGGGCGTATGCGTTTTTTCTTGAATATATTCAGGAAAAAACGCATATGCCCTTTTTGGCCAAGTGCATCATTGTGGACGTTCTGCCTCTTTTCCTATGCTTTACATGCAATTCCAGTCTACCTCCTGAAATCGGTTTCCTGCAATTCTGCCCTGCTTTCAACTCCTCTTGGCATCCTAATTCAATATATTTTTGGAAGATAGCTGTCCTTTATAACTCTGCAGGTTTGTGAATTACAGTGCCCCTGAGCTCCTTTCTTCAACTCGCTTTCTTGTGAGCTGGCCGCAACACCGCAGGATTGCTTCTGGCCCTAGTGTGGTTCCGGCATGGCACGCTGAGCCTTTGGTTAATTCCTCTTCCTGGTTGGAAATGAGAGTTAAATTTGCCCGTCTGGACACCTCCACCTAGTCTCTCATTGGTTCTCCCTATTCCTGTTCATTTTCCACAGAAATTGCAAACTGGGCCAAACAGGAGGTTAAAGGCACTGACTCTCCAAGTGGGGAGAGTGTTAGTAAAGCGTCTGGAATGTTGCACCCGAGTACCAGGAAACGAAAATTGAGACACATTTGAACACGTTTTCCGATCACACGGTGGATCATACTCTGGGTTCCACATGCATGTTTTAGCTGAAGGAAGAATCCCTTAAACAGGGAGAGTTGAGACCCATGGAATGGGTACCATGCAATATGACTTCAAAGGGTCTGCATTTGCTCACCGAACCTCAGCAATCCTATCACTGCTGCGTTTATGCCACTGTACACACGCTTGATTCTCTTTTGGAGACATATAAATCCATAGGTTTTAAGATTCTTACTAGTCAGGTAGATTCTTACTAGTCAGGTATATTCTTAGGCGTTTAATATGGGGTGTTGAGTCCACTTCGTTGAGCAAGGAGTAGCTCTTGTCTATTACATATTTGGCTTATGGAACGGTATCTGTGCTCATTTCAATCTCTGGTTTTATGCAGCACCCCAACTCACCCGTCCCCTTAAGCAAGCATAAGTTGGTTTTCTACATTTGACACCCTGTTCTGTTTTGTAATTCAGTTCTTGTGTAGCCAAGTTTACATTCCGTGTATTATTGATATCTTATGATGTTTCTTTTTCTGTGTGACTAATTTCACTTAGAATCATCGTACCTGAATCCACTCATTATGCTGCTACGGGCCTGATGACATAGATTTCATTGCTGAGTGATATTGCATTGTACGTAAGTACCACAATTTCTTTATCCATTTTTCGCTTTCTGTGATATTGAACTTGTACCGTAAACGAGGTTCTTGTAAACAGAGCCGTCCCAAACTTTGGGGTGGCTGTGTCTTTTTGATTTTAATTTCCCTAAGCTATAGGACCATAAGTGGAAGTGCCCTAGGCTCTGTTGCTTTGTTTTTTGGATGTTTCAGGAAACACCATACACTTCTCCAGAGTGGCTGCTGGCAATTTACATCCCGCCCATCAGCATAACTAGGCTCCCAGTTCTCCATGGCCTGTCCTGCCTTTCTGGATTTTCCACTTTTTTCAGATGGCCCTTTTGACCGGGGGGCAGTGAGACTTCATTGTAGTGCAGATTTCCTTTGCAAGCTTGCTTGGTTGGCCAAAAAGGGCGTATGCGTTTTTTCCTGATTCAGGAAAAAACGCATACGCCCTTTTTGGCCAAGTGCATCATTGTGGACGTTCTGCCTCTTTTCCTATGCTTTACATGCAATTCCAGTCTACCTCCTGAAATCGGTTTCCTGCAATTCTGCCCCCCTTTCAACTCCTCTTGGCAGCCTTACTTCAATATATTTTTGGAAGATAGCTGTCATTTGTAACTCTGCAGGTTTGTGAATTACAGTGCCCCTGAGCTCCTTTCTTCAACTCGCTTTCTTGTGAGCTGGCCGCAACACCGCAGGATTGCTTCTGGTCCTAGTGTGGTTCCTGCATGGCACGCTGAGCCTTTGGTTAATTCCTCTTCCTGGTGGGAAATGAGAGTTAAATTTGCCCGTCCGGACACCTCCACCTAGTCTCTCATTGGTTCTCCCTATTCCTGTTCATTTTCCACAGTAATTGCAAACTGGGCCAAACAGGAGGTTAAAGGCACTGACTCTCCAAGTGGGGAGAGTGTTAGTAAAGCGTCTAGAATGTTGCACCCGAGTACCAGGGGACGAAAACTGAGACACATTTGAAAACGTTTCCCAATCACACGGTGCATCATACTCTGGGTTCCACATGCATGTTTTAGATGAAGGAAGAATCCCTTAAACCTGGAGAGTTGAGACCCATGGAATGGGTACCATGCAATATGACTTCAAAGGGTCTGCATTTGCTCACCGAACCTCAGCAATCCTATCACTGCTGCGTTTATGCCGCTGTACACACACTTGATTCTCTTTCGGAGACATATAAATCCATAGGTTTTAAGATTCTTACTAGTCAGGTAGATTCTTACTAGTCAGGTATATTTTTAGGCGTTTAATATGGGGTGTTGAGTCCACTTCGTTGAGCAAGGAGTAGCTCTTGTCTATTACATATTTGGCTTATGGAACGGTATCTGAGCTCATTTCAATCTCTGGTTTTATGCAGCATCCCAACTCACCCGTCCCCTTAAGCAAGCATAAGTTGGTTTTCTACATTTGAAACCCTGTTCTGTTTTGTAATTCAGTTCTTGTGTAGAAAAGTTTACATTCCGTGTATTAGTGATATCTTATGATGTTTCTTTTTCTGTGTGACTAATTTCACTTAGAATCATCGTACCTGAATCCACTCATTATGCTGCTACGGGCCTGATGACATAGATTTCATTGCTGAGTGATATTGCATTTTACGTAAGTACCACAATTTCTTTATCCATTTTTCGCTTTCTGTGATATGGAACTTGTACCGTAAACGAGGTTCTTGTAAACAGAGCCGTCCCAAACTTTGGGGTGGCTGTGTCTTTTTGATTTTAATTTCCCTAAGCTATAGGACCATAAGTGGAAGTGCCCTAGGCTCTGTTGCTTTGTTTTTTGGATGTTTCAGGAAACACCATACACTTCTCCAGAGTGGCTGCTGGCAATTTACATCCCGCCCATCAGCATAACTAGGCTCCCAGTTCTCCATGGCCTGTCCTGCCTTTCTGGATTTTACACTTTTTACAGATGGCCCTTTTGACCGGGGGGCAGTGAGACTTCATTGTAGTGCAGATTTCCTTTGCAAGCTTGCTTGTTTGGCCAAAAAGGGCGTATGCGTTTTTTCTTGAATATATTCAGGAAAAAACGCATATGCCCTTTTTGGCCAAGTGCATCATTGTGGACGTTCTGCCTCTTTTCCTATGCTTTACATGCAATTCCAGTCTACCTCCTGAAATCGGTTTCCTGCAATTCTGCCCTGCTTTCAACTCCTCTTGGCATCCTAATTCAATATATTTTTGGAAGATAGCTGTCCTTTATAACTCTGCAGGTTTGTGAATTACAGTGCCCCTGAGCTCCTTTCTTCAACTCGCTTTCTTGTGAGCTGGCCGCAACACCGCAGGATTGCTTCTGGTCCTAGTGTGGTTCCGGCATGGCACGCTGAGCCTTTGGTTAATTCCTCTTCCTGGTTGGAAATGAGAGTTAAATTTGCCCGTCTGGACACCTCCACCTAGTCTCTCATTGGTTCTCCCTATTCCTGTTCATTTTCCACAGAAATTGCAAACTGGGCCAAACAGGAGGTTAAAGGCACTGACTCTCCAAGTGGGGAGAGTGTTAGTAAAGCGTCTGGAATGTTGCACCCGAGTACCAGGAAACGAAAATTGAGACACATTTGAACACGTTTTC
This sequence comes from Leucopleurus acutus, assembly GCF_964270905.1. Classification (NCBI taxonomy): domain Eukaryota; kingdom Metazoa; phylum Chordata; class Mammalia; order Artiodactyla; family Delphinidae; genus Leucopleurus; species Leucopleurus acutus. The sequence goes on from NW_028139147.1 coordinate 71,553, forward strand.
CGATCACACGGTGGATCATACTCTGGGTTCCACATGCATGTTTTAGCTGAAGGAAGAATCCCTTAAACATGGAGAGTTGAGACCCATGGAATGGGTACCATGCATTATGACTTCAAAGGGTCTGCATTTGCTCACCGAACCTCACCAATCCTATCACTGCTGCGCTTATGCTGCTGTACACATGCATGATTCTCTTTCGGAGACATATAAATCCATAGGTTTTAAGATTCTTACTAGTCAGGTATATTGTTAGGCGTTTAATATGTGGTGTTGAGTCTACTTCGTTGAGCAAGGAGTAGCTCTTGTCTATTACATATTTGGCTTATGGAACGGTATCTGAGCTCATTTCAATCTCTGGTTTTATGCAGCATCCCAACTCACCCGTCCCCTTAAGCAAGCATAAGTTGGTTTTCTACATTTGAAACCCTGTTCTGTTTTGTAATTCAGTTCTTGTGTAGAAAAGTTTACATTCCGTGTATTAGTGATATCTTATGATGTTTCTTTTTCTGTGTGACTAATTTCACTTAGAATCATCGTACCTGAATCCACTCATTATGCTGCTACGGGCCTGATGACATAGATTTCATTGCTGAGTGATATTGCATTTTACGTAAGTACCACAATTTCTTTATCCATTTTTCGCTTTCTGTGATATGGAACTTGTACCGTAAACGAGGTTCTTGTAAACAGAGCCGTCCCAAACTTTGGGGTGGCTGTGTCTTTTTGATTTTAATTTCCCTAAGCTATAGGACCATAAGTGGAAGTGCCCTAGGCTCTGTTGCTTTGTTTTTTGGATGTTTCAGGAAACACCATACACTTCTCCAGAGTGGCTGCTGGCAATTTACATCCCGCCCATCAGCATAACTAGGCTCCCAGTTCTCCATGGCCTGTCCTGCCTTTCTGGATTTTACACTTTTTACAGATGGCCCTTTTGACCGGGGGGCAGTGAGACTTCATTGTAGTGCAGATTTCCTTTGCAAGCTTGCTTGTTTGGCCAAAAAGGGCGTATGCGTTTTTTCTTGAATATATTCAGGAAAAAACGCATATGCCCTTTTTGGCCAAGTGCATCATTGTGGACGTTCTGCCTCTTTTCCTATGCTTTACATGCAATTCCAGTCTACCTCCTGAAATCGGTTTCCTGCAATTCTGCCCTGCTTTCAACTCCTCTTGGCATCCTAATTCAATATATTTTTGGAAGATAGCTGTCCTTTATAACTCTGCAGGTTTGTAAATTACAGTGCCCCTGAGCTCCTTTCTTCAACTCGCTTTCTTGTGAGCTGGCCGCAACACCGCAGGATTGCTTCTGGTCCTAGTGTGGTTCCGGCATGGCACGCTGAGCCTTTGGTTAATTCCTCTTCCTGGTTGGAAATGAGAGTTAAATTTGCCCGTCTGGACATCTCCACCTAGTCTCTCATTGGTTCTCCCTATTCCTGTTCATTTTCCACAGAAATTGCAAACTGGGCCAAACAGGAGGTTAAAGGCACTGACTCTCCAAGTGGGGAGAGTGTTAGTAAAGCGTCTGGAATGTTGCACCCGAGTACCAGGAAACGAAAATTGAGACACATTTGAACACGTTTTCCGATCACACGGTGGATCATACTCTGGGTTCCACATGCATGTTTTAGCTGAAGGAAGAATCCCTTAAACAGGGAGAGTTGAGACCCATGGAATGGGTACCATGCAATATGACTTCAAAGGGTCTGCATTTGCTCACCGAACCTCAGCAATCCTATCACTGCTGCGTTTATGCCACTGTACACACGCTTGATTCTCTTTCGGAGACATATAAATCCATAGGTTTTAAGATTCTTACTAGTCAGGTAGATTCTTACTAGTCAGGTATATTCTTAGGCGTTTAATATGGGGTGTTGAGTCCACTTCGTTGAGCAAGGAGTAGCTCTTGTCTATTACATATTTGGCTTATGGAACGGTATCTGTGCTCATTTCAATCTCTGGTTTTATGCAGCACCCCAACTCACCCGTCCCCTTAAGCAAGCATAAGTTGGTTTTCTACATTTGACACCCTGTTCTGTTTTGTAATTCAGTTCTTGTGTAGCCAAGTTTACATTCCGTGTATTATTGATATCTTATGATGTTTCTTTTTCTGTGTGACTAATTTCACTTAGAATCATCGTACCTGAATCCACTCATTATGCTGCTACGGGCCTGATGACATAGATTTCATTGCTGAGTGATATTGCATTGTACGTAAGTACCACAATTTCTTTATCCATTTTTCGCTTTCTGTGATATTGAACTTGTACCGTAAACGAGGTTCTTGTAAACAGAGCCGTCCCAAACTTTGGGGTGGCTGTGTCTTTTTGATTTTAATTTCCCTAAGCTATAGGACCATAAGTGGAAGTGCCCTAGGCTCTGTTGCTTTGTTTTTTGGATGTTTCAGGAAACACCATACACTTCTCCAGAGTGGCTGCTGGCAATTTACATCCCGCCCATCAGCATAACTAGGCTCCCAGTTCTCCATGGCCTGTCCTGCCTTTCTGGATTTTACACTTTTTTCAGATGGCCCTTTTGACCGGGGGGCAGTGAGACTTCATTGTAGTGCAGATTTCCTTTGCAAGCTTGCTTGGTTGGCCAAAAAGGGCGTATGCGTTTTTTCCTGAATATATTCAGGAAAAAACGCATACGCCCTTTTTGGCCAAGTGCATCATTGTGGACGTTCTGCCTCTTTTCCTATGCTTTACATGCAATTCCAGTCTACCTCCTGAAATCGGTTTCCTGCAATTCTGCCCTGCTTTCAACTCCTCTTGGCATCCTAATTCAATATATTTTTGGAAGATAGCTGTCATTTATAACTCTGCAGGTTTGTGAATTACAGTGCCCCTGAGCTCCTTTCTTCAACTCGCTTTCTTGTGAGCTGGCCGCAACACCGCAGGATTGCTTCAGGCCCTAGTTTGGTTCCGGCACGGCATGCTGAGCCTTTGGTTAATTCCTCTTCCTGGTGGGAAATGAGAGTTAAATTTGCCCGTCCGGACACCTCAACCTAGTCTCTCATTGGTTCTCCCAATTCCTGTTCATTTTCCACAGAAATTGCAAACTGGGCCAAACAGGAGGTTAAAGGCACTGACTCTCCAAGTGGGGAGAGTGTTAGTAAAGCGTCTGGAATGTTGCACCCGAGTACCAGGGGACGAAAACTGAGACACATTTGAACACGTTTCCCGATCACACGGTGGATCATACTCTGGGTTCCACATGCATGTTTTAGCTGAAGGAAGAATCCATTAAACCTGGAGAGTTGAGACCCATGGAATGGGTACCATGCAATATGACTTCAAAGGGTCTGCATTTGCTCACCGAACCTCAGCAATCCTATCACTGCTGCGTTTATGCCGCTGTACACACGCTTGATTCTCTTTCGGAGACATATAAATCCATAGGTTTTAAGATTCTTACTAGTCAGGTATATTCTTAGGCGTTTAATATGGAGTGTTGAGTCCACTTCGTTGAGCAAGGAGTAGCTCTTGTCTATTACATATTTGGCTTATGGAACGGTATCTGTGCTAATTTCAATCTCTGGTTTTATGCAGCACCCCAACTCACCCGTCCCCTTAAGCAAGCATAAGTTGGTTTTCTACATTTGACACCCTGTTCTGTTTTGTAATTCAGTTCTTGTGTAGCCAAGTTTACATTCCATGTATTAGTGATATCTTATGATGTTTCTTTTTCTGTGTGACTAATTTCACTTAGAATCATCATACCTGAATCCACTCATTATGCTGCTACGGGCCTGATGACATAGATTTCATTGCTGAGTGATATTGCATTGTACGTAAGTACCACAATTTCTTTATCCATTTTTCGGTTTCTGTGATATTGAACTTGTACCGTAAACGAGGTTCTTGTAAACAGAGCCGTCCCAAACTTTGGGGTGGCTGTGTCTTTTTGATTTTAATTTCCCTAAGCTATAGGACCATAAGTGGAAGTGCCCTAGGCTCTGTTGCTTTGTTTTCTGGATGTTTCAGGAAACACCATACACTTCTCCAGAGTTGCTGCTGGCAATTTACATCCCGCCCATCAGCATAACTAGGCTCCCAGTTCTCCATGGCCTGTCCTGCCTTTCTGGATTTTACACTTTTTTCAGATGGCCCTTTTGACCGGGGGGCAGTGAGACTTCATTGTAGTGCAGATTTCCTTTGCAAGCTTGCTTGGTTGGCCAAAAAGGGCGTATGCGTTTTTTCCTGAATATATTCAGGAAAAAACGCATACGCCCTTTTTGGCCAAGTGCATCATTGTGGACGTTCTGCCTCTTTTCCTATGCTTTACATGCAATTCCAGTCTACCTCCTGAAATCGGTTTCCTGCAATTCTGCCCCCCTTCCAACTCCTCTTGGCAGCCTTACTTCAATATATTTTTGGAAGATAGCTGTCATTTGTAACTCTGCAGGTTTGTGAATTACAGTGCCCCTGAGCTCCTTTCTTCAACTCGCTTTCTTGTGAGCTGGCCGCAACACCGCAGGATTGCTTCTGGTCCTAGTGTGGTTCCGGCATGGCACGCTGAGCCTTTGGTTAATTCCTCTTCCTGGTGGGAAATGAGAGTTAAATTTGCCCGTCCGGACACCTCCACCTAGTCTCTCATTGGTTCTCCCTATTCCTGTTCATTTTCCACAGTAATTGCAAACTGGGCCAAACAGGAGGTTAAAGGCACTGACTCTCCAAGTGGGGAGAGTGTTAGTAAAGCGTCTGGAATGTTGCACCCGAGTACCAGGGGACGAAAACTGAGACACATTTGAACACGTTTCCCGATCACACGGTGGATCATACTCTGGGTTCCACCTGCATATTTTAGATGAAGGAAGAATCCCTTAAACCTGGAGAGTTGAGACCCATGGAATGGGTACCATGCAATATGACTTCAAAGGGTCTGGATTTGCTCACCGAACCTCAGCAATCCTATCACTGCTGCGTTTATGCCGCTGTACACACGCTTGATTCTCTTTCGGAGACATATAAATCCATAGGTTTTAAGATTCTTACTAGTCAGGTAGATTCTTACTAGTCAGGTATATTTTTAGGCGTTTAATATGGGGTGTTGAGTCCACTTCGTTGAGCAAGGAGTAGCTCTTGTCTATTACATATTTGGCTTATGGAACGGTATCTGTGCTCATTTCAATCTCTGGTTTTATGCAGCACCCCAACTCACCCGTCCCCTTAAGCAAGCATAAGTTGGTTTTCTACATTTGACACCCTGTTCTGTTTTGTAATTCAGTTCTTGTGTAGCCAAGTTTACATTCCGTGTATTAGTGATATCTTATGATGTTTCTTTTTCTGTGTGACTAATTTCACTTAGAATCATCGTACCTGAATCCACTCATTATGCTGCTACGGGCCTGATGACATAGATTTCATTGCTGAGTGATATTGCATTGTACGTAAGTACCACAATTTCTTTATCCATTTTTCGCTTTCTGTGATATTGAACTTGTACCGTAAACGAGGTTCTTGTAAACAGAGCCGTCCCAAACTTTGGGGTGGCTGTGTCTTTTTGATTTTAATTTCCCTAAGCTATAGGACCATAAGTGGAAGTGCCCTAGGCTCTGTTGCTTTGTTTTTTGGATGTTTCAGAAAACACCATACACTTCTCCAGAGTGGCTGCTGGCAATTTACATCCCGCCCATCAGCATAACTAGGCTCCCAGTTCTCCATGGCCTGTCCTGCCTTTCTGGATTTTACACTTTTTTCAGATGGCCCTTTTGACCGGGGGGCAGTGAGACTTCATTGTAGTGCAGATTTCCTTTGCAAGCTTGCTTGTTTGGCCAAAAAGGGCGTATGCGTTTTTTCTTGAATATATTCAGGAAAAAACTCATACGCCCTTTTTGGCCAAGTGCATCATTTTGGACGTTCTGCCTCTTTTCCTATGCTTTACATGCAATTCCAGTCTACCTCCTGAAATCGGTTTCCTGCAATTCTGCCCTGCTTTCAACTCCTCTTGGCATCCTAATTCAATATATTTTTGGAAGATAGCTGTCATTTATAACTCTGCAGGTTTGTGAATTACAGTGCCCCTGAGCTCCTTTCTTCAACTCGCTTTCTTGTGAGCTGGCCGCAACACCGCAGGATTGCTTCAGGCCCTAGTTTGGTTCTGGCACGGCATGCTGAGCCTTTGTTTAATTCCTCTTCCTGGTGGGAAATGAGAGTTAAATTGGCCCGTCCGGACACCTCCACCTAATCTCTCATTGGTACTCCCTATTCCTGTTCATCTTCCGCAGAAATTGCTAACTGGGCCAAACAGGAGGTTAAAGGCACTGACTCTCCAAGTGGGGAGAGTGTTAGTAAAGCGTCTGGAATGTTGCACCCGAGTACCAGGGGACGAAAACTGAGACACATTTGAACACGTTTTCCGACCACATGGTGGATCATACTCTGGGTTCCACATGCATGTTTTAGCTGAAGGAAGAATCCCTTAAACATGGAGAGTTGAGACCCATGGAATGGGTACCATGCAATATGACTTCAAAGGGTCTGCATTTGCTCACCGAACCTCAGCAATCCTATCACTGCTGCGTTTATGCCGCTGTACACACGCTTGATTCTCTTTCGGAGACATATAAATGAATAGGTTTTAAGATTCTTACTAGTCAGGTAGATTCTTACTAGTCAGGTATATTCTTAGGCGTTTAATATGGGGTGTTGAGTCCACTTCGTTGAGCAAGGAGTAGCTCTTGTCTATTACATATTTGGCTTATGGAACGGTATCTGTGCTCATTTCAATCTCTGGTTTTATGCAGCACCCCAACTCACCCGTCCCCTTAAGCAAGCATAAGTTGGTTTTCTACATTTGACACCCTGTTCTGTTTTGTAATTCAGTTCTTGTGTAGCCAAGTTTACATTCCATGTATTAGTGATATCTTATGATGTTTCATTTTCTGTGTGACTAATTTCACTTAGAATCATCGTACCTGAATCCACTCATTATGCTGCTACGGGCCTGATGACATAGATTTCATTGCTGAGTGATATTGCATTGTACGTAAGTACCACAATTTCTTTATCCATTTTTCGCTTTCTGTGATATTGAACTTGTACCTTAAACGAGGTTCTTGTAAACAGAGCCGTCCCAAACTTTGGGGTGGCTGTGTCTTTTTGATTTTAATTTCCCTAAGCTATAGGACCATAAGTGGAAGTGCCCTAGGCTCTGTTGCTTTGTTTTTTGGATGTTTCAGGAAACACCATACACTTCTCCAGAGTGGCTGCTGGCAATTTACATTCCGCCCATCAGCATAACAAGGCTCCCAGTTCTCAATGGCCTGTCCTGCCTTTCTGGATTTTACACTTTTTTCAGATGGCCCTTTTGACCGGGGGGCAGTGAGACTTCATTGTAGTGCAGATTTCCTTTGCAAGCTTGCTTGGTTGGCCAAAAAGGGCGTATGCGTTTTTCCCTGAATATATTCAGGAAAAAACGCATACGCCCTTTTTGGACAAGTGTATCATTGTGGACGTTCTGCCTCTTTTCCTATGCTTTACATGCAATTCCAGTCTACCTCCTGAAATCGGTTTCCTGCAATTCTGCCCCGCTTTCAACTCCTCTTGGCAGCCTTACTTCAATATATTTTTGGAAGATAGCTGTCATTTATAACTCTGCAGTTTTGTGAATTACAGTGCCCCTGAGCTCCTTTCTTCAACTCGCTTTCTTGTGAGCTGGCCGCAACACCGCAGGATTGCTTCAGGCCCTAGTTTGGTTCCGGCACGGCATGCTGAGCCTTTGGTTAATTCCTCTTCCTGGTGGGAAATGAGAGTTAAATTTGCCCGTCCGGACACCTCCACCTAGTCTCTCATTGGTTCTCCCTATTCCTGTTCATTTTCCACAGAAATTGCAAACTGGGCCAAACAGGAGGTTAAAGGCACTGACTCTCCAAGTGGGGAGAGTGTTAGTAAAGCATCTGGAATGTTGCACCCGAGTACCAGGGGACGAAAACTGAGACACATTTGAACACGTTTCCCGATCACACGGTGGATCATACTCTGGGTTCCACATGCATGTTTTAGCTGAAGGAAGAATCCATTAAACCTGGAGAGTTGAGACCCATGGAATGGGTACCATGCAATATGACTTCAAAGGGTCTGCATTTGCTCACCGAACCTCAGCAATCCTATCACTGCTGCGTTTATGCCGCTGTACACACGCTTGATTCTCTTTCGGAGACATATAAATCCATAGGTTTTAAGATACTTACTAGTCAGGTATATTCTTAGGCGTTTAATATGGAGGGTTGAGTCCACTTCGTTGAGCAAGGAGTAGCTCTTGTCTATTACATATTTGGCTTATGGAACGGTATCTGTGCTCATTTCAATCTCTGGTTTTATGCAGCACCCCAACTCACCCGTCCCCTTAAGCAAGCATAATTTGGTTTTCTACATTTGACACCCTGTTCTGTTTTGTAATTCAGTTCTTGTGTAGCCAAGTTTACATCCCGTGTATTAGTGATATCTTATGATGTTTCTTTTTCTGTGTGACTAATTTCACTTAGAATCATCGTACCTGAATCCACTCATTATGCTGCTACGGGCCTGTTGACATAGATTTCATTGCTGAGTGATATTGCATTGTACGTAAGTACCACAATTTCTTTATCCATTTTTCGCTTTCTGTGATATTGAACTTGTACCGTAAACGAGGTTCTTGTAAACAGAGCCGTCCCAAACTTTGGGGTGGCTGTGTCTTTTTGATTTTAATTTCCCTAAGCTATAGGACAATAAGTGGAAGTGCCGTAGGTTCTGTTGCTTTGTTTTTTGGATGTTTCAGGAAACACCATACACTTCTCCAGAGTGGCTGCTGGCAATTTACATCCCGCCCATCAGCATAACTAGGCTCCCAGTTCTCCATGGCCTGTCCTGCCTTTCTGGATTTTACACTTTTTTCAGATGGCCCTTTTGACCGGGGGGCAGTGAGACTTCATTGTAGTGCAGATTTCCTTTGCAAGCTTGCTTGGTTGGCCAAAAAGGGCGTATGCGTTTTTTCCTGAATATATTCAGGAAAAAACGCATACGCCCTTTTTGGCCAAGTGCATCATTGTGGACGTTCTGCCTCTTTTCCTATGCTTTACATGCAATTCCAGTCTACCTCCTGAAATCGGTTTCCTGCAATTCTGCCCCGCTTTCAACTCCTCTTGGCAGCCTTACTTCAATATATTTTTGGAAGATAGCTGTCATTTATAACTCTGCAGGTTTGTGAATTACAGTGCCCCTGAGCTCCTTTCTTCAACTCGCTTTCTTGTGAGCTGGCCGCAACACCGCAGGATTGCTTCAGGCCCTAGTTTGGTTCCGGCACGGCATGCTGAGCCTTTGGTTAATTCCTCTTCCTGGTGGGAAATGAGAGTTAAATTTGCCCGTCCGGACACCTCCACCTAGTCTCTCATTGGTTCTCCCTATTCCTGTTCATTTTCCACAGAAATTGCAAACTGGGCCAAACAGGAGGTTAAAGGCACTGACTCTCCAAGTGGGGAGAGTGTTAGTAAAGCATCTGGAATGTTGCACCCGAGTACCAGGGGACGAAAACTGAGACACATTTGAACACGTTTCCCGATCACACGGTGGATCATACTCTGGGTTCCACATGCATGTTTTAGCTGAAGGAAGAATCCATTAAACCTGGAGAGTTGAGACCCATGGAATGGGTACCATGCAATATGACTTCAAAGGGTCTGCATTTGCTCACCGAACCTCAGCAATCCTATCACTGCTGCGTTTATGCCGCTGTACACACGCTTGATTCTCTTTCGGAGACATATAAATCCATAGGTTTTAAGATACTTACTAGTCAGGTATATTCTTAGGCGTTTAATATGGAGTGTTGAGTCCACTTCGTTGAGCAAGGAGTAGCTCTTGTCTATTACATATTTGGCTTATGGAACGGTATCTGTGCTCATTTCAATCTCTGGTTTTATGCAGCACCCCAACTCACCCGTCCCCTTAAGCAAGCATAAGTTGGTTTTCTACATTTGACACCCTGTTCTGTTTTGTAATTCAGTTCTTGTGTAGCCAAGTTTACATTCCGTGTATTAGTGATATCTTATGATGTTTCTTTTTCTGTGTGACTAATTTCACTTAGAATCATCGTACCTGAATCCACTCATTATTCTGCTATGGGCCTGTTGACATAGATTTCATTGCTGAGTGATATTGCATTGTACGTAAGTACCACAATTTCTTTATCCATTTTTCGCTTTCTGTGATATTGAACTTGTACCGTAAACGAGGTTCTTGTAAACAGAGCCGTCCCAAACTTTGGGGTGGCTGTGTCTTTTTGATTTTAATTTCCCTAAGCTATAGGACAATAAGTGGAAGTGCCCTAGGCTCTGTTGCTTTGTTTTTTGGATGTTTCAGGAAACACCATACACTTCTCCAGAGTGGCTGCTGGCAATTTACATCCCGCCCATCAACATAACTAGGCTCCCAGTTCTCCATGGCCTGTCCTGCCTTTCTGGATTTTACACTTTTTTCAGATGGCCCTTTTGACCGGGGGGCAGTGAGACTTCATTGTAGTGCAGATTTCCTTTGCAAGCTTGCTTGGTTGGCCAAAAAGGGCGTATGCGTTTTTTCCTGAATATATTCAGGAAAAAACGCATACGCCCTTTTTGGCCAAGTGCATCATTGTGGACGTTCTGCCTCTTTTCCTATGCTTTACATGCAATTCCAGTCTACCTCCTGAAATCGGTTTCCTGCAATTCTGCCCTGCTTTCAACTCCTCTTGGCATCCTAATTCAATATATTTTTGGAAGATAGCTGTCATTTATAACTCTGCAGGTTTGTGAATTACAGTGCCCCTGAGCTCCTTTCTTCAACTCGCTTTCTTGTGAGCTGGCCGCAACACCGCAGGATTGCTTCAGGCCCTAGTTTGGTTCCGGCACGGCATGCTGAGCCTTTGGTTAATTCCTCTTCCTGGTGGGAAATGAGAGTTAAATTTGCCCGTCCGGACACCTCCACCTAGTCTCTCATTGGTTCTCCCAATTCCTGTTCATTTTCCACAGAAATTGCAAACTGGGCCAAACAGGAGGTTAAAGGCACTGACTCTCCAAGTGGGGAGAGTGTTAGTAAAGCGTCTGGAAGGTTGCAACCGAGTACCAGGGGACGAAAACTGAGACACATTTGAACACGTTTCCCGATCACACGGTGGATCATACTCTGGGTTCCACATGCATGTTTTAGCTGAAGGAAGAATCCATTAAACATGGAGAGTTGAGACCCATGGAATGGGTACCATGCAATATGACTTCAAAGGGTCTGCATTTGCTCACCGAACCTCAGCAATCCTATCACTGCTGCGTTTATGCCGCTGTACACACGCTTGATTCTCTTTCGGAGACATATAAATCCATAGGTTTTAAGATTCTTACTAGTCAGGTATATTCTTAGGCGTTTAATATGGAGTGTTGAGTCCACTTCGTTGAGCAAGGAGTAGCTCTTGTCTATTACATATTTGGCTTATGGAACGGTATCTGTGCTAATTTCAATCTCTGGTTTTATGCAGCACCCCAACTCACCCGTCCCCTTAAGCAAGCATAAGTTGGTTTTCTACATTTGACACCCTGTTCTGTTTTGTAATTCAGTTCTTGTGTAGCCAAGTTTACATTCCGTGTATTAGTGATATCTTATGATGTTTCTTTTTCTGTGTGACTAATTTCACTTAGAATCATCATACCTGAATCCACTCATTATGCTGCTACGGGCCTGATGACATAGATTTCATTGCTGAGTGATATTGCATTGTACGTAAGTACCACAATTTCTTTATCCATTTTTCGGTTTCTGTGATATTGAACTTGTACCGTAAACGAGGTTCTTGTAAACAGAGCCGTCCCAAACTTTGGGGTGGCTGTGTCTTTTTGATTTTAATTTCCCTAAGCTATAGGACCATAAGTGGAAGTGCCCTAGGCTCTGTTGCTTTGTTTTTTGGATGTTTCAGGAAACACCATACACTTCTCCAGAGTGGCTGCTGGCAATTTACATCCCGCCCATCAGCATAACTAGGCTCCCAGTTCTCCATGGCCTGTCCTGCCTTTCTGGATTTTACACTTTTTTCAGATGGCCCTTTTGACCGGGGGGCAGTGAGACTTCATTGTAGTGCAGATTTCCTTTGCAAGCTTGCTTGGTTGGCCAAAAAGGGCGTATGCGTTTTTTCCTGATTCAGGAAAAAACGCATACGCCCTTTTTGGCCAAGTGCATCATTGTGGACGTTCTGCCTCTTTTCCTATGCTTTACATGCAATTCCAGTCTACCTCCTGAAATCGGTTTCCTGCAATTCTGCCCCCCTTTCAACTCCTCTTGGCAGCCTTACTTCAATATATTTTTGGAAGATAGCTGTCATTTGTAACTCTGCAGGTTTGTGAATTACAGTGCCCCTGAGCTCCTTTCTTCAACTCGCTTTCTTGTGAGCTGGCCGCAACACCGCAGGATTGCTTCTGGTCCTAGTGTGGTTCCGGCATGGCACGCTGAGCCTTTGGTTAATTCCTCTTCCTGGTGGGAAATGAGAGTTAAATTTGCCCGTCCGGACACCTCCACCTAGTCTCTCATTGGTTCTCCCTATTCCTGTTCATTTTCCACAGTAATTGCAAACTGGGCCAAACAGGAGGTTAAAGGCACTGACTCTCCAAGTGGGGAGAGTGTTAGTAAAGCGTCTGGAATGTTGCACCCGAGTACCAGGGGACGAAAACTGAGACACATTTGAAAACGTTTCCCAATCACACGGTGCATCATACTCTGGGTTCCACATGCATGTTTTAGATGAAGGAAGAATCCCTTAAACCTGGAGAGTTGAGACCCATGGAATGGGTACCATGCAATATGACTTCAAAGGGTCTGCATTTGCTCACCGAACCTCAGCAATCCTATCACTGCTGCGTTTATGCCGCTGTACACACACTTGATTCTCTTTCGGAGACATATAAATCCATAGGTTTTAAGATTCTTACTAGTCAGGTAGATTCTTACTAGTCAGGTATATTTTTAGGCGTTTAATATGGGGTGTTGAGTCCACTTCGTTGAGCAAGGAGTAGCTCTTGTCTATTACATATTTGGCTTATGGAACGGTATCTGAGCTCATTTCAATCTCTGGTTTTATGCAGCATCCCAACTCACCCGTCCCCTTAAGCAAGCATAAGTTGGTTTTCTACATTTGAAACCCTGTTCTGTTTTGTAATTCAGTTCTTGTGTAGAAAAGTTTACATTCCGTGTATTAGTGATATCTTATGATGTTTCTTTTTCTGTGTGACTAATTTCACTTAGAATCATCGTACCTGAATCCACTCATTATGCTGCTACGGGCCTGATGACATAGATTTCATTGCTGAGTGATATTGCATTTTACGTAAGTACCACAATTTCTTTATCCATTTTTGGCTTTCTGTGATATGGAACTTGTACCGTAAACGAGGTTCTTGTAAACAGAGCCGTCCCAAACTTTGGGGTGGCTGTGTCTTTTTGATTTTAATTTCCCTAAGCTATAGGACCATAAGTGGAAGTGCCCTAGGCTCTGTTGCTTTGTTTTTTGGATGTTTCAGGAAACACCATACACTTCTCCAGAGTGGCTGCTGGCAATTTACATCCCGCCCATCAGCATAACTAGGCTCCCAGTTCTCCATTGCCTGTCCTGCCTTTCTGGATTTTACACTTTTTACAGATGGCCCTTTTGACCGGGGGGCAGTGAGACTTCATTGTAGTGCAGATTTCCTTTGCAAGCTTGCTTGTTTGGCCAAAAAGGGCGTATGCGTTTTTTCTTGAATATATTCAGGAAAAAACGCATATGCCCTTTTTGGCCAAGTGCATCATTGTGGACGTTCTGCCTCTTTTCCTATGCTTTACATGCAATTCCAGTCTACCTCCTGAAATCGGTTTCCTGCAATTCTGCCCTGCTTTCAACTCCTCTTGGCATCCTAATTCAATATATTTTTGGAAGATAGCTGTCCTTTATAACTCTGCAGGTTTGTGAATTACAGTGCCCCTGAGCTCCTTTCTTCAACTCGCTTTCTTGTGAGCTGGCCGCAACACCGCAGGATTGCTTCTGGTCCTAGTGTGGTTCCGGCATGGCACGCTGAGCCTTTGGTTAATTCCTCTTCCTGGTTGGAAATGAGAGTTAAATTTGCCCGTCTGGACACCTCCACCTAGTCTCTCATTGGTTCTCCCTATTCCTGTTCATTTTCCACAGAAATTGCAAACTGGGCCAAACAGGAGGTTAAAGGCACTGACTCTCCAAGTGGGGAGAGTGTTAGTAAAGCGTCTGGAATGTTGCACCCGAGTACCAGGAAACGAAAATTGAGACACATTTGAACACGTTTTCCGATCACACGGTGGATCATACTCTGGGTTCCACATGCATGTTTTAGCTGAAGGAAGAATCCCTTAAACAGGGAGAGTTGAGACCCATGGAATGGGTACCATGCAATATGACTTCAAAGGGTCTGCATTTGCTCACCGAACCTCAGCAATCCTATCACTGCTGCGTTTATGCCGCTGTACACACAATTGATACTCTTTCGGAGACATATAAATCCATAGGTTTTAAGATTCTTACTAGTCAGGTAGATTCTTACTAGTCAGGTATATTCTTAGGCGTTTAATATGGGGTGTTGAGTCCACTTCGTTGAGCAAGGAGTAGCTCTTGTCTATTACATATTTGGCTTATGGAACGGTATCTGTGCTAATTTCAATCTCTGGTTTTATGCAGCACCCCAACTCACCCGTCCCCTTAAGCAAGCATAAGTTGGTTTTCTACATTTGACACTCTGTTCTGTTTTGTAATTCAGTTCTTGTGTAGCCAAGTTTACATTCCGTGTATTAGTGATATCTTATGATGTTTCTTTTTCTGTGTGACTAATTTCACTTAGAATCATCGTACCTGAATCCACTCATTATGCTGCTACGGGCCTGTTGACATAGATTTCATTGCTGAGTGATATTGCATTGTACGTAAGTACCACAATTTCTTTATCCATTTTTCGCTTTCTGTGATATTGAACTTGTACCGTAAACGAGGTTCTTGTAAACAGAGCCGTCCCAAACTTTGGGGTGGCTGTGTCTTTTTGATTTTAATTTCCCTAAGCTATAGGACCATAAGTGGAAGTGCCCTAGGCTCTGTTGCTTTGTTTTTTGGATGTTTCAGGAAACACCATACACTTCTCCAGAGTGGCTGCTGGCAATTTACATCCCGCCCATCAGCATAACTAGGCTCCCAGTTCTCCATGGCCTGTCCTGCCTTTCTGGATTTTACACTTTTTTCAGATGGCCCTTTTGACCGGGGGGCAGTGAGACTTCATTGTAGTGCAGATTTCCTTTGCAAGCTTGCTTGGTTGGCCAAAAAGGGCGTATGCGTTTTTTCCTGATTCAGGAAAAAACGCATACGCCCTTTTTGGCCAAGTGCATCATTGTGGACGTTCTGCCTCTTTTCCTATGCTTTACATGCAATTCCAGTCTACCTCCTGAAATCGGTTTCCTGCAATTCTGCCCCCCTTTCAACTCCTCTTGGCAGCCTTACTTCAATATATTTTTGGAAGATAGCTGTCATTTGTAACTCTGCAGGTTTGTGAATTACAGTGCCCCTGAGCTCCTTTCTTCAACTCGCTTTCTTGTGAGCTGGCCGCAACACCGCAGGATTGCTTCTGGTCCTAGTGTGGTTCCGGCATGGCACGCTGAGCCTTTGGTTAATTCCTCTTCCTGGTGGGAAATGAGAGTTAAATTTGCCCGTCCGGACACCTCCACCTAGTCTCTCATTGGTTCTCCCTATTCCTGTTCATTTTCCACAGTAATTGCAAACTGGGCCAAACAGGAGGTTAAAGGCACTGACTCTCCAAGTGGGGAGAGTGTTAGTAAAGCGTCTGGAATGTTGCACCCGAGTACCAGGGGACGAAAACTGAGACACATTTGAAAACGTTTCCCAATCACACGGTGCATCATACTCTGGGTTCCACATGCATGTTTTAGATGAAGGAAGAATCCCTTAAACCTGGAGAGTTGAGACCCATGGAATGGGTACCATGCAATATGACTTCAAAGGGTCTGCATTTGCTCACCGAACCTCAGCAATCCTATCACTGCTGCGTTTATGCCGCTGTACACACACTTGATTCTCTTTCGGAGACATATAAATCCATAGGTTTTAAGATTCTTACTAGTCAGGTAGATTCTTACTAGTCAGGTATATTTTTAGGCGTTTAATATGGGGTGTTGAGTCCACTTCGTTGAGCAAGGAGTAGCTCTTGTCTATTACATATTTGGCTTATGGAACGGTATCTGAGCTCATTTCAATCTCTGGTTTTATGCAGCATCCCAACTCACCCGTCCCCTTAAGCAAGCATAAGTTGGTTTTCTACATTTGAAACCCTGTTCTGTTTTGTAATTCAGTTCTTGTGTAGAAAAGTTTACATTCCGTGTATTAGTGATATCTTATGATGTTTCTTTTTCTGTGTGACTAATTTCACTTAGAATCATCGTACCTGAATCCACTCATTATGCTGCTACGGGCCTGATGACATAGATTTCATTGCTGAGTGATATTGCATTTTACGTAAGTACCACAATTTCTTTATCCATTTTTGGCTTTCTGTGATATGGAACTTGTACCGTAAACGAGGTTCTTGTAAACAGAGCCGTCCCAAACTTTGGGGTGGCTGTGTCTTTTTGATTTTAATTTCCCTAAGCTATAGGACCATAAGTGGAAGTGCCCTAGGCTCTGTTGCTTTGTTTTTTGGATGTTTCAGGAAACACCATACACTTCTCCAGAGTGGCTGCTGGCAATTTACATCCCGCCCATCAGCATAACTAGGCTCCCAGTTCTCCATTGCCTGTCCTGCCTTTCTGGATTTTACACTTTTTACAGATGGCCCTTTTGACCGGGGGGCAGTGAGACTTCATTGTAGTGCAGATTTCCTTTGCAAGCTTGCTTGTTTGGCCAAAAAGGGCGTATGCGTTTTTTCTTGAATATATTCAGGAAAAAACGCATATGCCCTTTTTGGCCAAGTGCATCATTGTGGACGTTCTGCCTCTTTTCCTATGCTTTACATGCAATTCCAGTCTACCTCCTGAAATCGGTTTCCTGCAATTCTGCCCTGCTTTCAACTCCTCTTGGCATCCTAATTCAATATATTTTTGGAAGATAGCTGTCCTTTATAACTCTGCAGGTTTGTGAATTACAGTGCCCCTGAGCTCCTTTCTTCAACTCGCTTTCTTGTGAGCTGGCCGCAACACCGCAGGATTGCTTCTGGTCCTAGTGTGGTTCCGGCATGGCACGCTGAGCCTTTGGTTAATTCCTCTTCCTGGTTGGAAATGAGAGTTAAATTTGCCCGTCTGGACACCTCCACCTAGTCTCTCATTGGTTCTCCCTATTCCTGTTCATTTTCCACAGAAATTGCAAACTGGGCCAAACAGGAGGTTAAAGGCACTGACTCTCCAAGTGGGGAGAGTGTTAGTAAAGCGTCTGGAATGTTGCACCCGAGTACCAGGAAACGAAAATTGAGACACATTTGAACACGTTTTCCGATCACACGGTGGATCATACTCTGGGTTCCACATGCATGTTTTAGCTGAAGGAAGAATCCCTTAAACAGGGAGAGTTGAGACCCATGGAATGGGTACCATGCAATATGACTTCAAAGGGTCTGCATTTGCTCACCGAACCTCAGCAATCCTATCACTGCTGCGTTTATGCCGCTGTACACACAATTGATACTCTTTCGGAGACATATAAATCCATAGGTTTTAAGATTCTTACTAGTCAGGTAGATTCTTACTAGTCAGGTATATTCTTAGGCGTTTAATATGGGGTGTTGAGTCCACTTCGTTGAGCAAGGAGTAGCTCTTGTCTATTACATATTTGGCTTATGGAACGGTATCTGTGCTAATTTCAATCTCTGGTTTTATGCAGCACCCCAACTCACCCGTCCCCTTAAGCAAGCATAAGTTGGTTTTCTACATTTGACACTCTGTTCTGTTTTGTAATT
Organism: Leucopleurus acutus; assembly: GCF_964270905.1. Lineage (NCBI taxonomy): Eukaryota > Metazoa > Chordata > Mammalia > Artiodactyla > Delphinidae > Leucopleurus > Leucopleurus acutus. The sequence continues at coordinate 89,494 of NW_028139147.1, forward strand.
CAGTTCTTGTGTAGCCAAGTTTACATTCCGTGTATTAGTGATATCTTATGATGTTTCTTTTTCTGTGTGACTAATTTCACTTAGAATCATCGTACCTGAATCCACTCATTATGCTGCTACGGGCCTGATGACATAGATTTCATTGCTGAGTGATATTGCATTGTACGTAAGTACCACAATTTCTTTATACATTTTTCGCTTTCTGTGATATTGAACTTGTACCGTAAACGAGGTTCTTGTAAACAGAGCCGTCCCAAACTTTGGGGTGGCTGTGTCTTTTTGATTTTAATTTCCCTAAGCTATAGGACCATAAGTGGAAGTGCCCTAGGCTCTGTTGCTTTGTTTTTTGGATGTTTCAGGAAACACCATACACTTCTCCAGAGTGGCTGCTGGCAATTTACATCCCGCCCATCAGCATAACTAGGCTCCCAGTTCTCCATGGCCTGTCCTGCCTTTCTGGATTTTACACTTTTTTCAGATGGCCCTTTTGACCGGGGGGCAGTGAGACTTCATTGTAGTGCAGATTTCCTTTGCAAGCTTGCTTGGTTGGCCAAAAAGGGCGTATGCGTTTTTTCCTGAATATATTCAGGAAAAAACGCATACGCCCTTTTTGGCCAAGTGCATCATTGTGGACGTTCTGCCTCTTTTCCTATGCTTTACATGCAATTCCAGTCTACCTCCTGAAATCGGTTTCCTGCAATTCTGCCCTGCTTTCAACTCCTCTTGGCATCCTAATTCAATATATTTTTGGAAGATAGCTGTCATTTATAACTCTGCAGGTTTGTGAATTACAGTGCCCCTGAGCTCCTTTCTTCAACTCGCTTTCTTGTGAGCTGGCCGCAACACCGCAGGATTGCTTCAGGCCCTAGTTTGGTTCCGGCACGGCATGCTGAGCCTTTGGTTAATTCCTCTTCCTGGTGGGAAATGAGAGTTAAATTTGCCCGTCCGGTCACCTCCACCTAGTCTCTCATTGGTTCTCCCTATTCCTGTTCATTTTCCACAGAAATTGCAAACTGGGCCAAACAGGAGGTTAAAGGCACTGACTCTCCAAGTGGGGAGAGTGTTAGTAAAGCGTCTGGAATGTTGCACCCGAGTACCAGGAAACGAAAATTGAGACACATTTGAACACGTTTTCCGATCACACGGTGGATCATACTCTGGGTTCCACATGCATGTTTTAGCTGAAGGAAGAATCCCTTAATCAGGGAGAGTTGAGACCCATGGAATGGGTACCATGCAATATGACTTCAAAGGGTCTGCATTTGCTCACCGAACCTCAGCAATCCTATCACTGCTGCGTTTATGCCACTGTACACACGCTTGATTGTCTTTCGGAGACATATAAATCCATAGGTTTTAAGATTCTTACTAGTCAGGTAGATTCTTACTAGTCAGGTATATTCTTAGGCGTTTAATATGGGGTGTTGAGTCCACTTCGTTGAGCAAGGAGTAGCTCTTGTCTATTACATATTTGGCTTATGGAACGGTATCTGTGCTCATTTCAATCTCTGGTTTTATGCAGCACCCCAACTCACCCGTCCCCTTAAGCAAGCATAAGTTGGTTTTCTACATTTGACACCCTGTTCTGTTTTGTAATTCAGTTCTTGTGTAGCCAAGTTTACATTCCGTGTATTAGTGATATCTTATGATGTTTCATTTTCTGTGTGACTAATTTCACTTAGAATCATCGTACCTGAATCCACTCATTATGCTGCTACGGGCCTGTTGACATAGATTTCATTGCTGAGTGATATTGCATTGTACGTAAGTACCACAGTTTCTTTATCCATTTTTCGCTTTCTGTGATATTGAACTTGTACCGTAAACGAGGTTCTTGTAAACAGAGCCGTCCCAAACTTTGGGGTGGCTGTGTCTTTTTGATTTTAATTTCCCTAAGCTATAGGACCATAAGTGGAAGTGCCCTAGGCTCTGTTGCTTTGTTTTTTGGATGTTTCAGGAAACACCATACACTTCTCCAGAGTGGCTGCTGGCAATTTACATCCCGCCCATCAGCATAACTAGGCTCCCAGTTCTCCATGGCCTGTCCTGCCTTTCTGGATTTTACACTTTTTTCAGATGGCCCTTTTGACCGGGGGGCAGTGAGACTTCATTGTAGTGCAGATTTCCTTTGCAAGCTTGCTTGGTTGGCCAAAAAGGGCGTATGCGTTTTTTCCTGAATATATTCAGGAAAAAACGCATACGCCCTTTTTGGCCAAGTGCATCATTGTGGACGTTCTGCCTCTTTTCCTATGCTTTACATGCAATTCCAGTCTACCTCCTGAAATCGGTTTCCTGCAATTCTGCCCTGCTTTCAACTCCTCTTGGCATCCTAATTCAATATATTTTTGGAAGATAGCTGTCATTTATAACTCTGCAGGTTTGTGAATTACAGTGCCCCTGAGCTCCTTTCTTCAACTCGCTTTCTTGTGAGCTGGCCGCAACACCGCAGGATTGCTTCAGGCCCTAGTTTGGTTCCGGCACGGCATGCTGAGCCTTTGGTTAATTCCTCTTCCTGGTGGGAAATGAGAGTTAAATTTGCCCGTCCGGACACCTCAACCTAGTCTCTCATTGGTTCTCCCAATTCCTGTTCATTTTCCACAGAAATTGCAAACTGGGCCAAACAGGAGGTTAAAGGCACTGACTCTCCAAGTGGGGAGAGTGTTAGTAAAGCGTCTGGAATGTTGCAACTGAGTACCAGGGGACGAAAACTGAGACACATTTGAACACGTCTCCCGATCACACGGTGGATCATACTCTGGGTTCCACATGCATGTTTTAGCTGAAGGAAGAATCCATTAAACCTGGAGAGTTGAGACCCATGGAATGGGTACCATGCAATATGACTTCAAAGGGTCTGCATTTGCTCACCGAACCTCAGCAATCCTATCACTGCTGCGTTTATGCCGCTGTACACACGCTTGATTCTCTTTCGGAGACATATAAATCCATAGGTTTTAAGATACTTACTAGTCAAGTATATTCTTAGGCGTTTAATATGGAGTGTTGAGTCCACTTCGTTGAGCAAGGAGTAGCTCTTGTCTATTACATATTTGGCTTATGGAACGGTATCTGTGCTCATTTCAATCTCTGGTTTTATGCAGCACCCCAACTCACCCGTCCCCTTAAGCAAGCATAAGTTGGTTTTCTACATTTGACACCCTGTTCTGTTTTGTAATTCAGTTCTTGTGTAGCCAAGTTTACATTCCGTGTATTAGTGATATCTTATGATGTTTCTTTTTCTGTGTGACTAATTTCACTTAGAATCATCGTACCTGAATCCACTCATTATTCTGCTATGGGCCTGTTGACATAGATTTCATTGCTGAGTGATATTGCATTGTACGTAAGTACCACAATTTCTTTATCCATTTTTCGCTTTCTGTGATATTGAACTTGTACCGTAAACGAGGTTCTTGTAAACAGAGCCGTCCCAAACTTTGGGGTGGCTGTGTCTTTTTGATTTTAATTTCCCTAAGCTATAGGACAATAAGTGGAAGTGCCCTAGGCTCTGTTGCTTTGTTTTTTGGATGTTTCAGGAAACACCATACACTTCTCCAGAGTGGCTGCTGGCAATTTACATCCCGCCCATCAGCATAACTAGGCTCCCAGTTCTCCATGGCCTGTCCTGCCTTTCTGGATTTTACACTTTTTTCAGATGGCCCTTTTGACCGGGGGGCAGTGAGACTTCATTGTAGTGCAGATTTCCTTTGCAAGCTTGCTTGGTTGGCCAAAAAGGGCGTATGCGTTTTTTCCTGAATATATTCAGGAAAAAACGCATACGCCCTTTTTGGCCAAGTGCATCATTGTGGACGTTCTGCCTCTTTTCCTATGCTTTACATGCAATTCCAGTCTACCTCCTGAAATCGGTTTCCTGCAATTCTGCCCTGCTTTCAACTCCTCTTGGCATCCTAATTCAATATATTTTTGGAAGATAGCTGTCATTTATAACTCTGCAGGTTTGTGAATTACAGTGCCCCTGAGCTCCTTTCTTCAACTCGCTTTCTTGTGAGCTGGCCGCAACACCGCAGGATTGCTTCAGGCCCTAGTTTGGTTCCGGCACGGCATGCTGAGCCTTTGGTTAATTCCTCTTCCTGGTGGGAAATGAGAGTTAAATTTGCCCGTCCGGACACCTCCACCTAGTCTCTCATTGGTTCTCCCAATTCCTGTTCATTTTCCACAGAAATTGCAAACTGGGCCAAACAGGAGGTTAAAGGCACTGACTCTCCAAGTGGGGAGAGTGTTAGTAAAGCGTCTGGAATGTTGCAACCGAGTACCAGGGGACGAAAACTGAGACACATTTGAACACGTTTCCCGATCACATGGTGGATCATACTCTGGGTTCCACATGCATGTTTTAGCTGAAGGAAGAATCCCTTAAACCTGGAGAGTTGAGACCCATGGAATGGGTACCATGCAATATGACTTCAAAGGGTCTGCATTTGCTCACCGAACCTCAGCAATCCTATCACTGCTGCGTTTATGCCGCTGTACACACGCTTGATTCTCTTTCGGAGACATATAAATCCATAGGTTTTAAGATTCTTACTAGTCATGTATATTATTAGGCGTTTAATATGGGGTGTTGAGTCCACTTCGTTGAGGAAGGAGTAGCTCTTGTCTATTACATATTTGGCTTATGGAACGGTATCTGTGCTAATTTCAATCTCTGGTTTTATGCAGCACCCCAACTCACCTTTCCCCTTAAGCAAGCATAAGTTGGTTTTCTACATTTGACACCCTGTTCTGTTTTGTAATTCAGTTCTTGTGTAGCCAAGTTTACATTCCGTGTATTAGTGATATCTTATGATGTTTCTTTTTCTGTGTGACTTATTTCACTTAGAATCATCGTACCTGAATCCACTCATTATGCTGCTACGGGCCTGATGACATAGATTTCATTGCTGAGTGATATTGCATTGTACGTAAGTACCACAACTTCTTTATCCATTTTTCACTTTCTGTGATATTGAACTTGTACCGTAAACGAGGTTCTTGTAAACAGAGCCGTCCCAAACTTTGGGGTGGCTGTGTCTTTTTGATTTTAATTTCCCTAAGCTATAGGACCATAAGTGGAAGTGCCCTAGGCTCTGTTGCTTTGTTTTTTGGATGTTTCAGGAAACACCATACACTTCTCCAGAGTGGCTGCTGGCAATTTACATCCCGCCCATCAGCATAACAAGGCTCCCATTCTCCATGGCCTGTCCTGCCTTTCTGGATTTTACACTTTTTTCAGATGGCCCTTTTGACCGGGGGGCAGTGAGACTTCATTGTAGTGCAGATTTCCTTTGCAAGCTTGCTTGGTTGGCCAAAAAGGGCGTATGCGTTTTTTCCTGAATATATTCAGGAAAAAACGCATACGCCCTTTTTGGCCAAGTGCATCATTGTGGACGTTCTGCCTCTTTTCCTATGCTTTACATGCAATTCCAGTCTACCTCCTGAAATGGGTTTCCTGGAATCCTGCCCCGCTTTCAAGTCCTCTTGGCAGCCTTCCTTCAATATATTTTTGGAAGATAGCTGTCATTTATAACTCTGCAGGTTTGTGAATTACAGTGTCCCTGAGCTCCTTTCTTCAACTCGCTTTCTTGTGAACTGGCCGCAACACCGCAGGATTGCGTCGGGCCCTAGTGTGGTTCCGGCATGGCACGCTGAGCCTTTGGTTAATTCCTCTTCCTGGTGGGAAATGAGAGGTAAATTTGCCTGTCCGGACACGTCCACCTAGTCTCTCATTGGTTCTCCCTATTCCTGTTCATGTTCCACAGAAATTGCAAACTGGGCCAAACAGGAGGTTAAAGGCACTGATTCTCCAAGTGGTTAGATTGTTAGTAAAGCGTCTGGAATGTTGCACCCGAGTACCAGGGGACGAAAACTGAGACACATTTGAACACGTTTTCCGACCACACGGTGGATCATACTCTGGGTTCCACATGCATGTTTTAGCTGAAGGAAGAATCCCTTAAACATGGAGAGTTGAGACCCATGGAATGGGTACCATGCAATATGACTTCAAATGGTCTGCATTTCCTCACTGAACCTCACCAATCCTATCACTGCTGCGTTTATGTCGCTGTACAAACGCTTGATTCTCTTTCGGAGACATATAAATCCATAGGTTTTAAGATTCTTACTAGTCAGGTATATTCTTAGTCGTTTAATGTGGGGTGTTGAGTCCACTTCGTTGAGCAAGGAGTAGCTCTTGTCTATTACATATTTGGCTTATGGAACGGTATCTGTGCTCATTTCAATCTCTGGTTTTATGCAGCACCCCAACTCACCCGTCCCCTTAAGCAAGCATAAGTTGGTTTTCTACATTTGACACCCTGTTCTGTTTTGTAATTCAGTTCTTGTGTAGCCAAGTTTACATTCCGTGTATTAGTGATATCTTATGATGTTTCTTTTTCTGTGTGACTAATTTCACTTAGAATCATCGTACCTGAATCCACTCATTATGCTGCTACGGGCCTGATGACATAGATTTCATTGCTGAGTGATATTGCATTGTACGTAAGTACCACAATTTCTTTATCCATTTTTCGCTTTCTGTGATATTCAACTTGTACCGTAAACTAGGTTCTTGTAAACAGAGCCGTCCCAAACTTTGGGGTGGCTGTGTCTTTTTGATTTTAATTTCCCTAAGCTATAGGACCATAAGTGGAAGTGCCCTAGGCTCTGTTGCTTTGTTTTTTGGATGTTTCAGGAAACACCATACACTTCTCCAGAGTGGCTGCTGGCAATTTACATCCCGCCCATCAGCATAAGAAGGCTCCTAGTTTTCCTTGGCCTGTCCTGCCTTTCTGGATTTTACACATTTTTCGGATGGCCCTTTTGACCTGGGGACAGTGAGACTTAATTGTAGTGCAGATTTCCTTTGCAAGCTTGCTTGGTTGGCCAAAAAGGGCGTATGCGTTTTTTCCTGAATATATTCAGTAAAAAACGCATACGCCCTTTTTGGCCAAGTGCATCATTGTGGACGTTCTGCCTCTTTTCCTATGCTTTACATGCAATTCCAGTCTACCTCCTGAAATGGGTTTCCTGCAATTCTGCCCCGCTTTCAACTCCTCTTGGCATCCTTACTTCAATATATTTTTGGAAGATAGCTGTCATTTATAACTCTGCAGGTTTGTGAATTACAGTGCCCCTGAGCTCCTTTCTTCAACTCGCTTTCTTGTGAGCTGGCCGCAACACCGCAGGACTGCTTCAGGCCCTAGTTTGGTTCCGGCACGGCATGCTGAGCCTTTGGTTAATTCCTCATCCTGGTGGGAAATGAGAGTTAAATTTGCCCGTCCAGACACCTCCACCTAGTCTCTCATTGGTTCTCCCTATTCCTGTTCATTTTCCACAGAAATTGCAAACTGGGCCAAACAGGAGGTTAAAGGCACTGACTCTCCAAGTGGGGAGAGTGTTAGTAAAGGGTCTTGAATGTTGCACCCAAGTACCTGGGGACGAAAACTGAGACACATTTGAACACGTTTCCCAATCACACGGTGGATCATACTCTGGGTTCCACATGCATGTTTTAGCTGAAGGAAGAATCCCTTAAACAGGGAGAGTTGAGACCCATGGAATGGGTACCATGCAATATGATTTCAAAGGGTCTGCATTTGCTCACCGAACCTCACCAGTCCTATCACTGCTGCATTTATGCCGCTGTACACATGCTTGATTCTCTTTCGGAGACATATAAATCCATAGGTTTTAACATTCTTACTAGTCAGGTATATTCTTAGGCGTTTAATGTGGGGTGTTGAGTCCACTTCGTTGAGCAAGGAGTAGCTCTTGTCTATTACATATTTGGCTTATGGAACGGTATCTGTGCTAATTTCAATCTCTGGTTTTATGCAGCACCCCAACTCACCTTTCCCCTTAAGCAAGCATAAGTTGGTTTTCTACATTTGACACCCTGTTCTGTTTTGTAATTCAGTTCTTGTGTAGCCAAGTTTACATTCCGTGTATTAGTGATATCTTCTGATGTTTGTTTTTCTGTGTGACTTATTTCACTTAGAATCATCGTACCTGAATCCACTCATTATGCTGCTACGGGCCTGATGACATAGATTTCATTGCTGAGTGATATTGCATTGTACCTAAGTACCACAACTTCTTTATCCATTTTTCGCTTTGTGTGATATTGAACTTGTACCGTAAACGAGGTTCTTGTAAACAGAGCCGTCCCAAACTTTGGGGTGGGTGTGTCTTTTTGATTTTAATTTCCCTAAGCTATAGGACCATAAGTGGAAGTGCCCTAGGCTCTGTTGCTTTGTTTTTTGGATGTTTCAGGAAACACCATACACTTCTCCAGAGTGGCTGCTGGCAATTTACATCCCGCCCATCAGCATAACAAGGCTCCCAGTTCTCCATGGCCTGTCCTGCCTTTCTGGATTTTACACTTTTTTCAGATGGCCCTTTTGACCGGGGGGCAGTGAGACTTCATTGTAGTGCAGATTTCCTTTGCAAGCTTGCTTGGTTGGCCAAAAAGGGCGTATGCGTTTTTTCCTGAATATATTCAGGAAAAAACGCATACGCCCTTTTTGGCCAAGTGCATTATTGTGGACGTTCTGCCTCTTTTCCTATGCTTTACATGCAATTCCAGTCTACCTCCTGAAATCGGTTTCCTGCAATTCTGCCCGCTTTCAACTCCTCTTGGCAGCCTTACTTCAATATATTTTTGCAAGATAGCTGTCATTTATAACTCTGCAGGTTTGTGAATTACAGTGCCCCTGAGCTCCTTTCTTCAACTCGCTTTCTTGTGAGCTGGCCGCAACACCGCAGGATTGCTTCAGGCCCTAGTTTGGTTCCGGCACGGCATGTTGAGCCTTTGGTTAATTCCTCTTCCTGGTGGGAAATGAGAGTTGAATTTGCCCGTCCAGACACCTCCACCTAGTCTCTCATTGGTTCTCCCTATTCCTGTTCATTTTCCACAGAAATTGCAAACTGGGCCAAACAGGAGGTTTTAGGCACTGACTCTCCAAGTGGGGAGAGTGTTAGTAAAGCGTCTGGAATGTTGCACCTGAGTACCAGGGGACGAAAACTGAGACACATTTGAACACGTTTCCCGATCACACGGTGGATCATACTCTGGGTTCCACATGCATGTTTTAGCTGAAGGAAGAATCCATTAAACCTGGAGAGTTGAGACCCATGGAATGGGTACCATGCAATATGACTTCAAAGGGTCTGCATTTGCTCACCGAACCTCAGCAATCCTATCACTGCTGCGTTTATGCCGCTGTACACACGCTTGATTCTCTTTCGGAGACATATAAATCCATAGGTTTTAAGATTCTTACTAGTCATGTATATTATTAGGCGTTTAATATGGGGTGTTGAGTCCACTTCGTTGAGGAAGGAGTAGCTCTTGTCTATTACATATTTGGCTTATGGAACGGTATCTGTGCTAATTTCAATCTCTGGTTTTATGCAGCACCCCAACTCACCTTTCCCCTTAAGCAAGCATAAGTTGGTTTTCTACATTTGACACCCTGTTCTGTTTTGTAATTCAGTTCTTGTGTAGCCAAGTTTACATTCCGTGTATTAGTGATATCTTATGATGTTTCTTTTTCTGTGTGACTTATTTCACTTAGAATCATCGTACCTGAATCCACTCATTATGCTGCTACGGGCCTGATGACATAGATTTCATTGCTGAGTGATATTGCATTGTACCTAAGTACCACAACTTCTTTATCCATTTTTCGCTTTGTGTGATATTGAACTTGTACCGTAAACGAGGTTCTTGTAAACAGAGCCGTCCCAAACTTTGGGGTGGCTGTGTGTTTTTGATTTTAATTTCCCTAAGCTATAGGACCATAAGTGGAAGTGCCCTAGGCTCTGTTGCTTTGTTTTTTGGATGTTTCAGGAAACACCATACACTTCTCCAGAGTGGCTGCTGGCAATTTACATCCCGCCCATCAGCATAACAAGGCTCCCATTCTCCATGGCCTGTCCTGCCTTTCTGGATTTTACACTTTTTTCAGATGGCCCTTTTGACCGGGGGGCAGTGAGACTTCATTGTAGTGCAGATTTCCTTTGCAAGCTTGCTTGGTTGGCCAAAAAGGGCGTATGCGTTTTTTCCTGAATATATTCAGGAAAAAACGCATACGCCCTTTTTGGCCAAGTGCATCATTGTGGACGTTCTGCCTCTTTTCCTATGCTTTACATGCAATTCCAGTCTACCTCCTGAAATGGGTTTCCTGGAATCCTGCCCCGCTTTCAAGTCCTCTTGGCAGCCTTCCTTCAATATATTTTTGGAAGATAGCTGTCATTTATAACTCTGCAGGTTTGTGAATTACAGTGTCCCTGAGCTCCTTTCTTCAACTCGCTTTCTTGTGAACTGGCCGCAACACCGCAGGATTGCGTCGGGCCCTAGTGTGGTTCCGGCATGGCACGCTGAGCCTTTGGTTAATTCCTCTTCCTGGTGGGAAATGAGAGGTAAATTTGCCTGTCTGGACACGTCCACCTAGTCTCTCATTGGTTCTCCCTATTCCTGTTCATGTTCCACAGAAATTGCAAACTGGGCCAAACAGGAGGTTAAAGGCACTGACTCTCCAAGTGGTTAGATTGTTAGTAAAGCGTCTGGAATGTTGCACCCGAGTACCAGGGGACGAAAACTGAGACACATTTGAACACGTTTTCCGACTACACGGTGGATCATACTCTGGGTTCCACATGCATGTTTTAGCTGAAGGAAGAATCCCTTAAACATGGAGAGTTGAGACCCATGGAATGGGTACCATGCAATATGACTTCAAATGGTCTGCATTTCCTCACTGAACCTCACCAATCCTATCACTGCTGCGTTTATGTCGCTGTACAAACGCTTGATTCTCTTTCGGAGACATATAAATCCATAGGTTTTAAGATTCTTACTAGTCAGGTATATTCTTAGTCGTTTAATGTGGGGTGTTGAGTCCACTTCGTTGAGCAAGGAGTAGCTCTTGTCTATTACATATTTGGCTTATGGAACGGTATCTGTGCTCATTTCAATCTCTGGTTTTATGCAGCACCCCAACTCACCCGTCCCCTTAAGCAAGCATAAGTTGGTTTTCTACATTTGACACCCTGTTCTGTTTTGTAATTCAGTTCTTGTGTAGCCAAGTTTACATTCCGTGTATTAGTGATATCTTATGATGTTTCTTTTTCTGTGTGACTAATTTCACTTAGAATCATCGTACCTGAATCCACTCATTATGCTGCTACGGGCCTGATGACATAGATTTCATTGCTGAGTGATATTGCATTGTACGTAAGTACCACAATTTCTTTATCCATTTTTCGCTTTCTGTGATATTCAACTTGTACCGTAAACTAGGTTCTTGTAAACAGAGCCGTCCCAAACTTTGGGGTGGCTGTGTCTTTTTGATTTTAATTTCCCTAAGCTATAGGACCATAAGTGGAAGTGCCCTAGGCTCTGTTGCTTTGTTTTTTGGATGTTTCAGGAAACACCATACACTTCTCCAGAGTGGCTGCTGGCAATTTACATCCCGCCCATCAGCATAAGAAGGCTCCTAGTTTTCCTTGGCCTGTCCTGCCTTTCTGGATTTTACACATTTTTCGGATGGCCCTTTTGACCTGGGGGCAGTGAGACTTCATTGTAGTGCAGATTTCCTTTGCAAGCTTGCTTGGTTGGCCAAAAAGGGCGTATGCGTTTTTTCCTGAATATATTCAGTAAAAAACGCATACGCCCTTTTTGGCCAAGTGCATCATTGTGGACGTTCTGCCTCTTTTCCTATGCTTTACATGCAATTCCAGTCTACCTCCTGAAATGGGTTTCCTGCAATTCTGCCCCGCTTTCAACTCCTCTTGGCATCCTTACTTCAATATATTTTTGGAAGATAGCTGTCATTTATAACTCTGCAGGTTTGTGAATTACAGTGCCCCTGAGCTCCTTTCTTCAACTCGCTTTCTTGTGAGCTGGCCGCAACACCGCAGGACTGCTTCAGGCCCTAGTTTGGTTCCGGCACGGCATGCTGAGCCTTTGGTTAATTCCTCATCCTGGTGGGAAATGAGAGTTAAATTTGCCCGTCCAGACACCTCCACCTAGTCTCTCATTGGTTCTCCCTATTCCTGTTCATTTTCCACAGAAATTGCAAACTGGGCCAAACAGGAGGTTAAAGGCACTGACTCTCCAAGTGGGGAGAGTGTTAGTAAAGGGTCTTGAATGTTGCACCCAAGTACCTGGGGACGAAAACTGAGACACATTTGAACACGTTTCCCAATCACACGGTGGATCATACTCTGGGTTCCACATGCATGTTTTAGCTGAAGGAAGAATCCCTTAAACAGGGAGAGTTGAGACCCATGGAATGGGTACCATGCAATATGATTTCAAAGGGTCTGCATTTGCTCACCGAACCTCACCAGTCCTATCACTGCTGCATTTATGCCGCTGTACACATGCTTGATTCTCTTTCGGAGACATATAAATCCATAGGTTTTAACATTCTTACTAGTCAGGTATATTCTTAGGCGTTTAATGTGGGGTGTTGAGTCCACTTCGTTGAGCAAGGAGTAGCTCTTGTCTATTACATATTTGGCTTATGGAACGGTATCTGTGCTAATTTCAATCTCTGGTTTTATGCAGCACCCCAACTCACCTTTCCCCTTAAGCAAGCATAAGTTGGTTTTCTACATTTGACACCCTGTTCTGTTTTGTAATTCAGTTCTTGTGTAGCCAAGTTTACATTCCGTGTATTAGTGATATCTTATGATGTTTGTTTTTCTGTGTGACTTATTTCACTTAGAATCATCGTACCTGAATCCACTCATTATGCTGCTACGGGCCTGATGACATAGATTTCATTGCTGAGTGATATTGCATTGTACCTAAGTACCACAACTTCTTTATCCATTTTTCGCTTTGTGTGATATTGAACTTGTACCGTAAACGAGGTTCTTGTAAACAGAGCCGTCCCAAACTTTGGGGTGGCTGTGTCTTTTTGATTTTAATTTCCCTAAGCTATAGGACCATAAGTGGAAGTGCCCTAGGCTCTGTTGCTTTGTTTTTTGGATGTTTCAGGAAACACCATACACTTCTCCAGAGTGGCTGCTGGCAATTTACATCCCGCCCATCAGCATAACAAGGCTCCCAGTTCTCCATGGCCTGTCCTGCCTTTCTGGATTTTACACTTTTTTCAGATGGCCCTTTTGACCGGGGGGCAGTGAGACTTCATTGTAGTGCAGATTTCCTTTGCAAGCTTGCTTGGTTGGCCAAAAAGGGCGTATGCGTTTTTTCCTGAATATATTCAGGAAAAAACGCATACGCCCTTTTTGGCCAAGTGCATTATTGTGGACGTTCTGCCTCTTTTCCTATGCTTTACATGCAATTCCAGTCTACCTCCTGAAATCGGTTTCCTGCAATTCTGCCCGCTTTCAACTCCTCTTGGCAGCCTTACTTCAATATATTTTTGCAAGATAGCTGTCATTTATAACTCTGCAGGTTTGTGAATTACAGTGCCCCTGAGCTCCTTTCTTCAACTCGCTTTCTTGTGAGCTGGCCGCAACACCGCAGGATTGCTTCAGGCCCTAGTTTGGTTCCGGCACGGCATGTTGAGCCTTTGGTTAATTCCTCTTCCTGGTGGGAAATGAGAGTTAAATTTGCCCGTCCAGACACCTCCACCTAGTCTCTCATTGGTTCTCCCTATTCCTGTTCATTTTCCACAGAAATTGCAAACTGGGCCAAACAGGAGGTTTTAGGCACTGACTCTCCAAGTGGGGAGAGTGTTAGTAAAGCGTCTGGAATGTTGCACCCGAGTACCAGGGGACGAAAACTGAGACACATTTGAACACGTTTTCCGATCACACGGTAGATCATACTCTGGGTTCCACATGCATGTTTTAGCTGAAGGAAGAATCCCTTAAACATGGAGAGTTGAGACCCATGGAATGGGTACCATGCAATATGACTTCAAAGGGTCTGCATTTGCTCACCGAACCTCACCAATCCTATCACTGCTGCGTTTATGTCGCTGTACAAACGCTTGATTCTCTTTTGGAGACATATAAATCCATAGGTTTTAAGATTCTTACTAGTCAGGTATATTCTTAGGCGTTTAATATGGGGTGTTGAGTCCAGTTCGTTGAGCAAGGAGTAGCTCTTCTCTATTACATATTTGGCTTATGGAACGGTATCTGTGCTCATTTCAATCTCTGGTTTTATGCAGCACCCCAACTCACCTTTCCCCTTAAGCAAGCATAAGTTGGTTTTCTACATTTGAGACCCTGTTTTGCTTTGTAATTCAGTTCCTGTGTAGCCAAGTTTACATTCCATGTATTAGTGATAACTTATGATGTTTCTTTTTCTGTGTGACTTATTTCACTTAGAATCATCGTACCTGAATCCACTCATTATGCTGCTACGGGCCTGATGACATAGATTTCATTGCTGAGTGATATTGCATTGTACGTAAGTACCACAACTTCTTTATCCATTTTTCGCTTTCTGTGATATTGAACTTGTACCGTAAACGAGGTTCTTGTAAACAGAGCCGTCCCAAACTTTGGGGTGGCTGTGTCTTTTTGATTTTAATTTCCCTAAGCTATAGGACCATAAGTGGAAGTGCCCTAGGCTCTGTTGCTTTGTTTTTTGGATGTTTCAGGAAACACCATACACTTCTCCAGAGTGGCTGCTGGCAATTTACATCCCGCCCTTCAGCATAACAAGGGTCCCAGTTCTCCATGGCCTGTCCTGCCTTTCTGGATTTTACACTTTTTTCAGATGGCCCTTTTGACCGGGGGGCAGTGAGACTTAATTGTAGTGCAGATTTCCTTTGCAAGCTTGCTTGGTTGGCCAAAAAGGGCGTATGCGTTTTTTCCTGAATATATTCAGTAAAAAACGCATACGCCCTTTTTGGCCAAGTGCATCATTGTGGACGTTCTGCCTCTTTTCCTATGCTTTACATGCAATTCCAGTCTACCTCCTGAAATGGGTTTCCTGCAATTCTGCCCCGCTTTCAACTCCTCTTGGCAGCCTTACTTCAATATATTTTTGGAAGATAGCTGTCATTTATAACTCTGCAGATTTGTGAATTACAGTGCCCCTGAGCTCCTTTCTTCAACTCGCTTTCTTGTGAGCTGGCCGCAACACCGCAGGACTGCTTCAGGCCCTAGTTTGGTTCCGGCACGGCATGCTGAGCCTTTGGTTAATTCCTCATCCTGGTGGGAAATGAGAGTTAAATTTGCCCGTCCAGACACCTCCACCTAGTCTCTCATTGGTTCTCCCTATTCCTGTTCATTTTCCACAGAAATTGCAAACTGGGCCAAACAGGAGGTTAAAGGCACTGACTCTCCAACTGGGGAGAGTGTTAGTAAAGGGTCTTGAATGTTGCACCCGAGTACCTGGGGACGAAAACTGAGACACATTTGAACACGTTTCCCAATCATACTCTGGGTTCCACATGCATGTTTTAGCTGAAGGAAGAAATCCCTTAAACAGGGAGAGTTGAGACCCATGGAATGGGTACCATGCAATATGATTTCAAAGGGTCTGCATTTGCTCACCGAACCTCACCAGTCCTATCACTGCTGCATTTATGCCGCTGTACACACGCTTGATTCTCTTTCGGAGACATATAAATCCATAGGTTTTAACATTCTTACTAGTCAGGTATATTCTTAGGCGTTTAATATGGGGTGTTGAGTCCACTTCGTTGAGCAAGGAGTAGCTCTTGTCTATTACATATTTGGCTTATGGAACGGTATCTGTGCTAATTTCAATCTCTGGTTTTATGCAGCACCCCAACTCACCTTTCCCCTTAAGCAAGCATAAGTTGGTTTTCTACATTTGACACCCTGTTCTGTTTTGTAATTCAGTTCCTGTGTAGCCAAGTTTACATTCCGTGTAGTAGTGATATCTTATGATGTTTCTTTTTCTGTGTGACTTATTTCACTTAGAATCATCGTACCTGAATCCACTCATTATGCTGCTACGGGCCTGATGACATAGATTTCATTGCTGAGTGATATTGCATTGTACGTAAGTACCACAACTTCTTTATCCATTTTTCGCTTTCTGTGATATTGAACTTGTACCGTAAACGAGGTTCTTGTAAACAGAGCCGTCCCAAACTTTGGGGTGGCTGTGTCTTTTTGATTTTAATTTCCCTAAGCTATAGGACCATAAGTGGAAGTGCCCTAGGCTCTGTTGCTTTGTTTTTTGGATGTTTCAGGAAACACCATACACTTCTCCAGAGTGGCTGCTGGCAATTTACATCCCGCCCATCAGCATAAGAAGGCTCCTAGTTCTCCTTGGCCTGTCCTGCCTTTCTGGATTTTACACATTTTTCGGATGGCCCTTTTGACCGGGGGGCAGTGAGACTTAATTGTAGTGCAGATTTCCTTTGCAAGCTTGCTTGGTTGGCCAAAAAGGGCGTATGCGTTTTTTCCTGAATATATTCAGTAAAAAACGCATACGCCCTTTTTGGCCAAGTGCATCATTGTGGACGTTCTGCCTCTTTTCCTATGCTTTACATGCAATTCCAGTCTACCTCCTGAAATGGGTTTCCTGCAATTCTGCCCCGCTTTCAACTCCTCTTGGCAGCCTTACTTCAATATATTTTTGGAAGATAGCTGTCATTTATAACTCTGCAGATTTGTGAATTACAGTGCCCCTGAGCTCCTTTCTTCAACTCGCTTTCTTGTGAGCTGGCCGCAACACCGCAGGACTGCTTCAGGCCCTAGTTTGGTTCCGGCACGGCATGCTGAGCCTTTGGTTAATTCCTCATCCTGGTGGGAAATGAGAGTTAAATTTGCCCGTCCAGACACCTCCACCTAGTCTCTCATTGGTTCTCCCTATTCCTGTTCATTTTCCACAGAAATTGCAAACTGGGCCAAACAGGAGGTTAAAGGCACTGACTCTCCAAGTGGGGAGAGTGTTAGTAAAGGGTCTTGAATGTTGCACCCGAGTACCTGGGGACGAAAACTGAGACACATTTGAACACGTTTCCCAATCATACTCTGGGTTCCACATGCATGTTTTAGCTGAAGGAAGAAATCCCTTAAACAGGGAGAGTTGAGACCCATGGAATGGGTACCATGCAATATGATTTCAAAGGGTCTGCATTTGCTCACCGAACCTCACCAGTCCTATCACTGCTGCATTTATGCCGCTGTACACACGCTTGATTCTCCTTCGGAGACATATAAATCCATAGGTTTTAACATTCTTACTAGTCAGGTATATTCTTAGGCGTTTAATGTGGGGTGTTGAGTCCACTTCGTTGAGCAAGGAGTAGCTCTTGTCTATTACATATTTGGCTTATGGAACGGTATCTGTGCTAATTTCAATCTCTGGTTTTATGCAGCACCCCAACTCACCTTTCCCCTTAAGCAAGCATAAGTTGGTTTTCTACATTTGACACCCTGTTCTGTTTTGTAATTCAGTTCTTGTGTATCCAAGTTTACATTCCGTGTATTAGTGATATCTTCTGATGTTTGTTTTTCTGTGTGACTTATTTCACTTAGAATCATCGTACCTGAATCCACTCATTATGCTGCTACGGGCCTGATGACATAGATTTCATTGCTGAGTGATATTGCATTGTACGTAAGTACCACAACTTCTTTATCCATTTTTCGCTTTGTGTGATATTGAACTTGTACCGTAAACGAGGTTCTTGTAAACAGAGCCGTCCCAAACTTTGGGGTGGCTGTGTGTTTTTGATTTTAATTTCCCTAAGCTATAGGACCATAAGTGGAAGTGCCCTAGGCTCTGTTGCTTTGTTTTTTGGATGTTTCAGGAAACACCATACACTTCTCCAGAGTGGCTGCTGGCAATTTACATCCCGCCCATCAGCATAACAAGGCTCCCATTCTCCATGGCCTGTCCTGCCTTTCTGGATTTTACACTTTTTTCAGATGGCCCTTTTGACCGGGGGGCAGTGAGACTTCATTGTAGTGCAGATTTCCTTTGCAAGCTTGCTTGGTTGGCCAAAAAGGGCGTATGCGTTTTTTCCTGAATATATTCAGGAAAAAACGCATACGCCCTTTTTGGCCAAGTGCATCATTGTGGACGTTCTGCCTCTTTTCCTATGCTTTACATGCAATTCCAGTCTACCTCCTGAAATGGGTTTCCTGGAATCCTGCCCCGCTTTCAAGTCCTCTTGGCAGCCTTCCTTCAATATATTTTTGGAAGATAGCTGTCATTTATAACTCTGCAGGTTTGTGAATTACAGTGTCCCTGAGCTCCTTTCTTCAACTCGCTTTCTTGTGAACTGGCCGCAACACCGCAGGATTGCGTCGGGCCCTAGTGTGGTTCCGGCATGGCACGCTGAGCCTTTGGTTAATTCCTCTTCCTGGTGGGAAATGAGAGGTAAATTTGCCTGTCTGGACACGTCCACCTAGTCTCTCATTGGTTCTCCCTATTCCTGTTCATGTTCCACAGAAATTGCAAACTGGGCCAAACAGGAGGTTAAAGGCACTGACTCTCCAAGTGGTTAGATTGTTAGTAAAGCGTCTGGAATGTTGCACCCGAGTACCAGGGGACGAAAACTGAGACACATTTGAACACGTTTTCCGACTACACGGTGGATCATACTCTGGGTTCCACATGCATGTTTTAGCTGAAGGAAGAATCCCTTAAACATGGAGAGTTGAGACCCATGGAATGGGTACCATGCAATATGACTTCAAATGGTCTGCATTTCCTCACTGAACCTCACCAATCCTATCACTGCTGCGTTTATGTCGCTGTACAAACGCTTGATTCTCTTTCGGAGACATATAAATCCATAGGTTTTAAGATTCTTACTAGTCAGGTATATTCTTAGTCGTTTAATGTGGGGTGTTGAGTCCACTTCGTTGAGCAAGGAGTAGCTCTTGTCTATTACATATTTGGCTTATGGAACGGTATCTGTGCTCATTTCAATCTCTGGTTTTATGCAGCACCCCAACTCACCCGTCCCCTTAAGCAAGCATAAGTTGGTTTTCTACATTTGACACCCTGTTCTGTTTTGTAATTCAGTTCTTGTGTAGCCAAGTTTACATTCCGTGTATTAGTGATATCTTATGATGTTTCTTTTTCTGTGTGACTAATTTCACTTAGAATCATCGTACCTGAATCCACTCATTATGCTGCTACGGGCCTGATGACATAGATTTCATTGCTGAGTGATATTGCATTGTACGTAAGTACCACAATTTCTTTATCCATTTTTCGCTTTCTGTGATATTCAACTTGTACCGTAAACTAGGTTCTTGTAAACAGAGCCGTCCCAAACTTTGGGGTGGCTGTGTCTTTTTGATTTTAATTTCCCTAAGCTATAGGACCATAAGTGGAAGTGCCCTAGGCTCTGTTGCTTTGTTTTTTGGATGTTTCAGGAAACACCATACACTTCTCCAGAGTGGCTGCTGGCAATTTACATCCCGCCCATCAGCATAAGAAGGCTCCTAGTTTTCCTTGGCCTGTCCTGCCTTTCTGGATTTTACACATTTTTCGGATGGCCCTTTTGACCTGGGGGCAGTGAGACTTCATTGTAGTGCAGATTTCCTTTGCAAGCTTGCTTGGTTGGCCAAAAAGGGCGTATGCGTTTTTTCCTGAATATATTCAGTAAAAAACGCATACGCCCTTTTTGGCCAAGTGCATCATTGTGGACGTTCTGCCTCTTTTCCTATGCTTTACATGCAATTCCAGTCTACCTCCTGAAATGGGTTTCCTGCAATTCTGCCCCGCTTTCAACTCCTCTTGGCATCCTTACTTCAATATATTTTTGGAAGATAGCTGTCATTTATAACTCTGCAGGTTTGTGAATTACAGTGCCCCTGAGCTCCTTTCTTCAACTCGCTTTCTTGTGAGCTGGCCGCAACACCGCAGGACTGCTTCAGGCCCTAGTTTGGTTCCGGCACGGCATGCTGAGCCTTTGGTTAATTCCTCATCCTGGTGGGAAATGAGAGTTAAATTTGCCCGTCCAGACACCTCCACCTAGTCTCTCATTGGTTCTCCCTATTCCTGTTCATTTTCCACAGAAATTGCAAACTGGGCCAAACAGGAGGTTAAAGGCACTGACTCTCCAAGTGGGGAGAGTGTTAGTAAAGGGTCTTGAATGTTGCACCCAAGTACCTGGGGACGAAAACTGAGACACATTTGAACACGTTTCCCAATCACACGGTGGATCATACTCTGGGTTCCACATGCATGTTTTAGCTGAAGGAAGAATCCCTTAAACAGGGAGAGTTGAGACCCATGGAATGGGTACCATGCAATATGATTTCAAAGGGTCTGCATTTGCTCACCGAACCTCACCAGTCCTATCACTGCTGCATTTATGCCGCTGTACACATGCTTGATTCTCTTTCGGAGACATATAAATCCATAGGTTTTAACATTCTTACTAGTCAGGTATATTCTTAGGCGTTTAATGTGGGGTGTTGAGTCCACTTCGTTGAGCAAGGAGTAGCTCTTGTCTATTACATATTTGGCTTATGGAACGGTATCTGTGCTAATTTCAATCTCTGGTTTTATGCAGCACCCCAACTCACCTTTCCCCTTAAGCAAGCATAAGTTGGTTTTCTACATTTGACACCCTGTTCTGTTTTGTAATTCAGTTCTTGTGTAGCCAAGTTTACATTCCGTGTATTAGTGATATCTTCTGATGTTTGTTTTTCTGTGTGACTTATTTCACTTAGAATCATCGTACCTGAATCCACTCATTATGCTGCTACGGGCCTGATGACATAGATTTCATTGCTGAGTGATATTGCATTGTACCTAAGTACCACAACTTCTTTATCCATTTTTCGCTTTGTGTGATATTGAACTTGTACCGTAAACGAGGTTCTTGTAAACAGAGCCGTCCCAAACTTTGGGGTGGCTGTGTCTTTTTGATTTTAATTTCCCTAAGCTATAGGACCATAAGTGGAAGTGCCCTAGGCTCTGTTGCTTTGTTTTTTGGATGTTTCAGGAAACACCATACACTTCTCCAGAGTGGCTGCTGGCAATTTACATCCCGCCCATCAGCATAACAAGGCTCCCAGTTCTCCATGGCCTGTCCTGCCTTTCTGGATTTTACACTTTTTTCAGATGGCCCTTTTGACCGGGGGGCAGTGAGACTTCATTGTAGTGCAGATTTCCTTTGCAAGCTTGCTTGGTTGGCCAAAAAGGGCGTATGCGTTTTTTCCTGAATATATTCAGGAAAAAACGCATACGCCCTTTTTGGCCAAGTGCATTATTGTGGACGTTCTGCCTCTTTTCCTATGCTTTACATGCAATTCCAGTCTACCTCCTGAAATCGGTTTCCTGCAATTCTGCCCGCTTTCAACTCCTCTTGGCAGCCTTACTTCAATATATTTTTGCAAGATAGCTGTCATTTATAACTCTGCAGGTTTGTGAATTACAGTGCCCCTGAGCTCCTTTCTTCAACTCGCTTTCTTGTGAGCTGGCCGCAACACCGCAGGATTGCTTCAGGCCCTAGTTTGGTTCCGGCACGGCATGTTGAGCCTTTGGTTAATTCCTCTTCCTGGTGGGAAATGAGAGTTAAATTTGCCCGTCCAGACACCTCCACCTAGTCTCTCATTGGTTCTCCCTATTCCTGTTCATTTTCCACAGAAATTGCAAACTGGGCCAAACAGGAGGTTTTAGGCACTGACTCTCCAAGTGGGGAGAGTGTTAGTAAAGCGTCTGGAATGTTGCACCCGAGTACCAGGGGACGAAAACTGAGACACATTTGAACACGTTTTCCGATCACACGGTAGATCATACTCTGGGTTCCACATGCATGTTTTAGCTGAAGGAAGAATCCCTTAAACATGGAGAGTTGAGACCCATGGAATGGGTACCATGCAATATGACTTCAAAGGGTCTGCATTTGCTCACCGAACCTCACCAATCCTATCACTGCTGCGTTTATGTCGCTGTACAAACGCTTGATTCTCTTTTGGAGACATATAAATCCATAGGTTTTAAGATTCTTACTAGTCAGGTATATTCTTAGGCGTTTAATATGGGGTGTTGAGTCCAGTTCGTTGAGCAAGGAGTAGCTCTTCTCTATTACATATTTGGCTTATGGAACGGTATCTGTGCTCATTTCAATCTCTGGTTTTATGCAGCACCCCAACTCACCTTTCCCCTTAAGCAAGCATAAGTTGGTTTTCTACATTTGAGACCCTGTTTTGCTTTGTAATTCAGTTCCTGTGTAGCCAAGTTTACATTCCATGTATTAGTGATAACTTATGATGTTTCTTTTTCTGTGTGACTTATTTCACTTAGAATCATCGTACCTGAATCCACTCATTATGCTGCTACGGGCCTGATGACATAGATTTCATTGCTGAGTGATATTGCATTGTACGTAAGTACCACAACTTCTTTATCCATTTTTCGCTTTCTGTGATATTGAACTTGTACCGTAAACGAGGTTCTTGTAAACAGAGCCGTCCCAAACTTTGGGGTGGCTGTGTGTTTTTGATTTTAATTTCCCTAAGCTATAGGACCATAAGTGGAAGTGCCCTAGGCTCTGTTGCTTTGTTTTTTGGATGTTTCAGGAAACACCATACACTTCTCCAGAGTGGCTGCTGGCAATTTACATCCCGCCCTTCAGCATAACAAGGGTCCCAGTTCTCCATGGCCTGTCCTGCCTTTCTGGATTTTACACTTTTTTCAGATGGCCCTTTTGACCGGGGGGCAGTGAGACTTAATTGTAGTGCAGATTTCCTTTGCAAGCTTGCTTGGTTGGCCAAAAAGGGCGTATGCGTTTTTTCCTGAATATATTCAGTAAAAAACGCATACGCCCTTTTTGGCCAAGTGCATCATTGTGGACGTTCTGCCTCTTTTCCTATGCTTTACATGCAATTCCAGTCTACCTCCTGAAATGGGTTTCCTGCAATTCTGCCCCGCTTTCAACTCCTCTTGGCAGCCTTACTTCAATATATTTTTGGAAGATAGCTGTCATTTATAACTCTGCAGATTTGTGAATTACAGTGCCCCTGAGCTCCTTTCTTCAACTCGCTTTCTTGTGAGCTGGCCGCAACACCGCAGGACTGCTTCAGGCCCTAGTTTGGTTCCGGCACGGCATGCTGAGCCTTTGGTTAATTCCTCATCCTGGTGGGAAATGAGAGTTAAATTTGCCCGTCCAGACACCTCCACCTAGTCTCTCATTGGTTCTCCCTATTCCTGTTCATTTTCCACAGAAATTGCAAACTGGGCCAAACAGGAGGTTAAAGGCACTGACTCTCCAACTGGGGAGAGTGTTAGTAAAGGGTCTTGAATGTTGCACCCGAGTACCTGGGGACGAAAACTGAGACACATTTGAACACGTTTCCCAATCATACTCTGGGTTCCACATGCATGTTTTAGCTGAAGGAAGAAATCCCTTAAACAGGGAGAGTTGAGACCCATGGAATGGGTACCATGCAATATGATTTCAAAGGGTCTGCATTTGCTCACCGAACCTCACCAGTCCTATCACTGCTGCATTTATGCCGCTGTACACACGCTTGATTCTCTTTCGGAGACATATAAATCCATAGGTTTTAACATTCTTACTAGTCAGGTATATTCTTAGGCGTTTAATATGGGGTGTTGAGTCCACTTCGTTGAGCAAGGAGTAGCTCTTGTCTATTACATATTTGGCTTATGGAACGGTATCTGTGCTAATTTCAATCTCTGGTTTTATGCAGCACCCCAACTCACCTTTCCCCTTAAGCAAGCATAAGTTGGTTTTCTACATTTGACACCCTGTTCTGTTTTGTAATTCAGTTCCTGTGTAGCCAAGTTTACATTCCGTGTAGTAGTGATATCTTATGATGTTTCTTTTTCTGTGTGACTTATTTCACTTAGAATCATCGTACCTGAATCCACTCATTATGCTGCTACGGGCCTGATGACATAGATTTCATTGCTGAGTGATATTGCATTGTACGTAAGTACCACAACTTCTTTATCCATTTTTCGCTTTGTGTGATATTGAACTTGTACCGTAAACGAGGTTCTTGTAAACAGAGCCGTCCCAAACTTTGGGGTGGCTGTGTCTTTTTGATTTTAATTTCCCTAAGCTATAGGACCATAAGTGGAAGTGCCCTAGGCTCTGTTGCTTTGTTTTTTGGATGTTTCAGGAAACACCATACACTTCTCCAGAGTGGCTGCTGGCAATTTACATCCCGCCCATCAGCATAAGAAGGCTCCTAGTTCTCCTTGGCCTGTCCTGCCTTTCTGGATTTTACACATTTTTCGGATGGCCCTTTTGACCGGGGGGCAGTGAGACTTAATTGTAGTGCAGATTTCCTTTGCAAGCTTGCTTGGTTGGCCAAAAAGGGCGTATGCGTTTTTTCCTGAATATATTCAGTAAAAAACGCATACGCCCTTTTTGGCCAAGTGCATCATTGTGGACGTTCTGCCTCTTTTCCTATGCTTTACATGCAATTCCAGTCTACCTCCTGAAATGGGTTTCCTGCAATTCTGCCCCGCTTTCAACTCCTCTTGGCAGCCTTACTTCAATATATTTTTGGAAGATAGCTGTCATTTATAACTCTGCAGATTTGTGAATTACAGTGCCCCTGAGCTCCTTTCTTCAACTCGCTTTCTTGTGAGCTGGCCGCAACACCGCAGGACTGCTTCAGGCCCTAGTTTGGTTCCGGCACGGCATGCTGAGCCTTTGGTTAATTCCTCATCCTGGTGGGAAATGAGAGTTAAATTTGCCCGTCCAGACACCTCCACCTAGTCTCTCATTGGTTCTCCCTATTCCTGTTCATTTTCCACAGAAATTGCAAACTGGGCCAAACAGGAGGTTAAAGGCACTGACTCTCCAAGTGGGGAGAGTGTTAGTAAAGGGTCTTGAATGTTGCACCCGAGTACCTGGGGACGAAAACTGAGACACATTTGAACACGTTTCCCAATCATACTCTGGGTTCCACATGCATGTTTTAGCTGAAGGAAGAAATCCCTTAAACAGGGAGAGTTGAGACCCATGGAATGGGTACCATGCAATATGATTTCAAAGGGTCTGCATTTGCTCACCGAACCTCACCAGTCCTATCACTGCTGCATTTATGCCGCTGTACACACGCTTGATTCTCCTTCGGAGACATATAAATCCATAGGTTTTAACATTCTTACTAGTCAGGTATATTCTTAGGCGTTTAATGTGGGGTGTTGAGTCCACTTCGTTGAGCAAGGAGTAGCTCTTGTCTATTACATATTTGGCTTATGGAACGGTATCTGTGCTAATTTCAATCTCTGGTTTTATGCAGCACCCCAACTCACCTTTCCCCTTAAGCAAGCATAAGTTGGTTTTCTACATTTGACACCCTGTTCTGTTTTGTAATTCAGTTCTTGTGTATCCAAGTTTACATTCCGTGTATTAGTGATATCTTCTGATGTTTGTTTTTCTGTGTGACTTATTTCACTTAGAATCATCGTACCTGAATCCACTCATTATGCTGCTACGGGCCTGATGACATAGATTTCATTGCTGAGTGATATTGCATTGTACCTAAGTACCACAACTTCTTTATCCATTTTTCGCTTTCTGTGATATTGAACTTGTACCGTAAACGAGGTTCTTGTAAACAGAGCCGTCCCAAACTTTGGGGTGGCTGTGTCTTTTTGATTTTAATTTCCCTAAGCTATAGGACCATAAGTGGAAGTGCCCTAGGCTCTGTTGCTTTGTTTTTTGGATGTTTCAGGAAACACCATACACTTCTCCAGAGTGGCTGCTGGCAATTTACATCCCGCCCATCAGCATAACAAGGCTCCCAGTTCTCCATGGCCTGTCCTGCCTTTCTGGATTTTACACTTTTTTCAGATGGCCCTTTTGACCGGGGGGCAGTGAGACTTCATTGTAGTGCAGATTTCCTTTGCAAGCTTGCTTGGTTGGCCAAAAAGGTCGTATGCGTTTTTTCCTGAATATATTCAGGAAAAAACGCATACGCCCTTTTTAGCCAAGTGCATCATTGTGGACGTTCTGCCTCTTTTCCTATGCTTTACATGCAATTCCAGTCTACCTCCTGAAATCGGTTTCCTGCAATTCTGCCCGCTTTCAACTCCTCTTGGCAGCCTTACTTCAATATATTTTTGCAAGATAGCTGTCATTTATAACTCTGCAGGTTTGTGAATTACAGTGCCCCTGAGCTCCTTTCTTCAACTCGCTTTCTTGTGAGCTGGCCTCAACACCGCACTATTGCTTCAGGCCCTAGTTTGGTTCCGGCACGGCATGCTGAGCCTTTGGTTAATTCCTCTTCCTGGTGGGAAATGAGAGTTAAATTTGCCCGTCCAGACACCTCCACCTAGTCTCTCATTGGTTCTCCCTATTCCTGTTCATTTTCCACAGAAATTGCAAACTGGGCCAAACAGGAGGTTTTAGGCACTGACTCTCCAAGTGGGGAGAGTGTTAGTAAAGCGTCTGGAATGTTGCACCCGAGTACCAGGGGACGAAAACTGAGACACATTTGAACACGTTTTCCGATCACACGGTAGATCATACTCTGGGTTGCACATGCATGTTTTAGCTGAAGGAAGAATCCCTTAAACATGGAGAGTTGAGACCCATGGAATGGGTACCATGCAATATGACTTCAAAGGGTCTGCATTTGCTCACCGAACCTCAGCAATCCTATCACTGCTGCGTTTATGCCGCTGTACACACGCTTGATTCTCTTTCGGAGACATATAAATCCATAGGTTTTAAGATTCTTACTAGTCATGTATATTATTAGGCGTTTAATATGGGGTGTTGAGTCCACTTCGTTGAGGAAGGAGTAGCTCTTGTCTATTACATATTTGGCTTATGGAACGGTATCTGTGCTAATTTCAATCTCTGGTTTTATGCAGCACCCCAACTCACCTTTCCCCTTAAGCAAGCATAAGTTGGTTTTCTACATTTGACACCCTGTTCTGTTTTGTAATTCAGTTCTTGTGTAGCCAAGTTTACATTCCGTGTATTAGTGATATCTTATGATGTTTCTTTTTCTGTGTGACTTATTTCACTTAGAATCATCGTACCTGAATCCACTCATTATGCTGCTACGGGCCTGATGACATAGATTTCATTGCTGAGTGATATTGCATTGTACGTAAGTACCACAACTTCTTTATCCATTTTTCGCTTTGTGTGATATTGAACTTGTACCGTAAACGAGGTTCTTGTAAACAGAGCCGTCCCAAACTTTGGGGTGGCTGTGTGTTTTTGATTTTAATTTCCCTAAGCTATAGGACCATAAGTGGAAGTGCCCTAGGCTCTGTTGCTTTGTTTTTTGGATGTTTCAGGAAACACCATACACTTCTCCAGAGTGGCTGCTGGCAATTTACATCCCGCCCATCAGCATAACAAGGCTCCCATTCTCCATGGCCTGTCCTGCCTTTCTGGATTTTACACTTTTTTCAGATGGCCCTTTTGACCGGGGGGCAGTGAGACTTCATTGTAGTGCAGATTTCCTTTGCAAGCTTGCTTGGTTGGCCAAAAAGGGCGTATGCGTTTTTTCCTATTCAGGAAAAAACGCATACGCCCTTTTTGGCCAAGTGCATCATTGTGGACGTTCTGCCTCTTTTCCTATGCTTTACATGCAATTCCAGTCTACCTCCTGAAATGGGTTTCCTGGAATCCTGCCCCGCTTTCAAGTCCTCTTGGCAGCCTTCCTTCAATATATTTTTGGAAGATAGCTGTCATTTATAACTCTGCAGGTTTGTGAATTACAGTGTCCCTGAGCTCCTTTCTTCAACTCGCTTTCTTGTGAACTGGCCGCAACACCGCAGGATTGCGTCGGGCCCTAGTGTGGTTCCGGCATGGCACGCTGAGCCTTTGGTTAATTCCTCTTCCTGGTGGGAAATGAGAGGTAAATTTGCCTGTCTGGACACGTCCACCTAGTCTCTCATTGGTTCTCCCTATTCCTGTTCATGTTCCACAGAAATTGCAAACTGGGCCAAACAGGAGGTTAAAGGCACTGACTCTCCAAGTGGTTAGATTGTTAGTAAAGCGTCTGGAATGTTGCACCCGAGTACCAGGGGACGAAAACTGAGACACATTTGAACACGTTTTCCGACTACACGGTGGATCATACTCTGGGTTCCACATGCATGTTTTAGCTGAAGGAAGAATCCCTTAAACATGGAGAGTTGAGACCCATGGAATGGGTACCATGCAATATGACTTCAAATGGTCTGCATTTCCTCACTGAACCTCACCAATCCTATCACTGCTGCGTTTATGTCGCTGTACAAACGCTTGATTCTCTTTCGGAGACATATAAATCCATAGGTTTTAAGATTCTTACTAGTCAGGTATATTCTTAGTCGTTTAATGTGGGGTGTTGAGTCCACTTCGTTGAGCAAGGAGTAGCTCTTGTCTATTACATATTTGGCTTATGGAACGGTATCTGTGCTCATTTCAATCTCTGGTTTTATGCAGCACCCCAACTCACCCGTCCCCTTAAGCAAGCATAAGTTGGTTTTCTACATTTGACACCCTGTTCTGTTTTGTAATTCAGTTCTTGTGTAGCCAAGTTTACATTCCGTGTATTAGTGATATCTTATGATGTTTCTTTTTCTGTGTGACTAATTTCACTTAGAATCATCGTACCTGAATCCACTCATTATGCTGCTACGGGCCTGATGACATAGATTTCATTGCTGAGTGATATTGCATTGTACGTAAGTACCACAATTTCTTTATCCATTTTTCGCTTTCTGTGATATTCAACTTGTACCGTAAACTAGGTTCTTGTAAACAGAGCCGTCCCAAACTTTGGGGTGGCTGTGTCTTTTTGATTTTAATTTCCCTAAGCTATAGGACCATAAGTGGAAGTGCCCTAGGCTCTGTTGCTTTGTTTTTTGGATGTTTCAGGAAACACCATACACTTCTCCAGAGTGGCTGCTGGCAATTTACATCCCGCCCATCAGCATAAGAAGGCTCCTAGTTTTCCTTGGCCTGTCCTGCCTTTCTGGATTTTACACATTTTTCGGATGGCCCTTTTGACCTGGGGGCAGTGAGACTTCATTGTAGTGCAGATTTCCTTTGCAAGCTTGCTTGGTTGGCCAAAAAGGGCGTATGCGTTTTTTCCTGAATATATTCAGTAAAAAACGCATACGCCCTTTTTGGCCAAGTGCATCATTGTGGACGTTCTGCCTCTTTTCCTATGCTTTACATGCAATTCCAGTCTACCTCCTGAAATGGGTTTCCTGCAATTCTGCCCCGCTTTCAACTCCTCTTGGCATCCTTACTTCAATATATTTTTGGAAGATAGCTGTCATTTATAACTCTGCAGGTTTGTGAATTACAGTGCCCCTGAGCTCCTTTCTTCAACTCGCTTTCTTGTGAGCTGGCCGCAACACCGCAGGACTGCTTCAGGCCCTAGTTTGGTTCCGGCACGGCATGCTGAGCCTTTGGTTAATTCCTCATCCTGGTGGGAAATGAGAGTTAAATTTGCCCGTCCAGACACCTCCACCTAGTCTCTCATTGGTTCTCCCTATTCCTGTTCATTTTCCACAGAAATTGCAAACTGGGCCAAACAGGAGGTTAAAGGCACTGACTCTCCAAGTGGGGAGAGTGTTAGTAAAGGGTCTTGAATGTTGCACCCAAGTACCTGGGGACGAAAACTGAGACACATTTGAACACGTTTCCCAATCACACGGTGGATCATACTCTGGGTTCCACATGCATGTTTTAGCTGAAGGAAGAATCCCTTAAACAGGGAGAGTTGAGACCCATGGAATGGGTACCATGCAATATGATTTCAAAGGGTCTGCATTTGCTCACCGAACCTCACCAGTCCTATCACTGCTGCATTTATGCCGCTGTACACATGCTTGATTCTCTTTCGGAGACATATAAATCCATAGGTTTTAACATTCTTACTAGTCAGGTATATTCTTAGGCGTTTAATGTGGGGTGTTGAGTCCACTTCGTTGAGCAAGGAGTAGCTCTTGTCTATTACATATTTGGCTTATGGAACGGTATCTGTGCTAATTTCAATCTCTGGTTTTATGCAGCACCCCAACTCACCTTTCCCCTTAAGCAAGCATAAGTTGGTTTTCTACATTTGACACCCTGTTCTGTTTTGTAATTCAGTTCTTGTGTAGCCAAGTTTACATTCCGTGTATTAGTGATATCTTCTGATGTTTGTTTTTCTGTGTGACTTATTTCACTTAGAATCATCGTACCTGAATCCACTCATTATGCTGCTACGGGCCTGATGACATAGATTTCATTGCTGAGTGATATTGCATTGTACCTAAGTACCACAACTTCTTTATCCATTTTTCGCTTTGTGTGATATTGAACTTGTACCGTAAACGAGGTTCTTGTAAACAGAGCCGTCCCAAACTTTGGGGTGGCTGTGTCTTTTTGATTTTAATTTCCCTAAGCTATAGGACCATAAGTGGAAGTGCCCTAGGCTCTGTTGCTTTGTTTTTTGGATGTTTCAGGAAACACCATACGCTTCTCCAGAGTGGCTGCTGGCAATTTACATCCCGCCCATCAGCATAACAAGGCTCCCAGTTCTCCATGGCCTGTCCTGCCTTTCTGGATTTTACACTTTTTTCAGATGGCCCTTTTGACCGGGGGGCAGTGAGACTTCATTGTAGTGCAGATTTCCTTTGCAAGCTTGCTTGGTTGGCCAAAAAGGGCGTATGCGTTTTTTCCTGAATATATTCAGGAAAAAACGCATACGCCCTTTTTGGCCAAGTGCATTATTGTGGACGTTCTGCCTCTTTTCCTATGCTTTACATGCAATTCCAGTCTACCTCCTGAAATCGGTTTCCTGCAATTCTGCCCGCTTTCAACTCCTCTTGGCAGCCTTACTTCAATATATTTTTGCAAGATAGCTGTCATTTATAACTCTGCAGGTTTGTGAATTACAGTGCCCCTGAGCTCCTTTCTTCAACTCGCTTTCTTGTGAGCTGGCCGCAACACCGCAGGATTGCTTCAGGCCCTAGTTTGGTTCCGGCACGGCATGTTGAGCCTTTGGTTAATTCCTCTTCCTGGTGGGAAATGAGAGTTAAATTTGCCCGTCCAGACACCTCCACCTAGTCTCTCATTGGTTCTCCCTATTCCTGTTCATTTTCCACAGAAATTGCAAACTGGGCCAAACAGGAGGTTTTAGGCACTGACTCTCCAAGTGGGGAGAGTGTTAGTAAAGCGTCTGGAATGTTGCACCCGAGTACCAGGGGACGAAAACTGAGACACATTTGAACACGTTTTCCGATCACACGGTAGATCATACTCTGGGTTCCACATGCATGTTTTAGCTGAAGGAAGAATCCCTTAAACATGGAGAGTTGAGACCCATGGAATGGGTACCATGCAATATGACTTCAAAGGGTCTGCATTTGCTCACCGAACCTCACCAATCCTATCACTGCTGCGTTTATGTCGCTGTACAAACGCTTGATTCTCTTTTGGAGACATATAAATCCATAGGTTTTAAGATTCTTACTAGTCAGGTATATTCTTAGGCGTTTAATATGGGGTGTTGAGTCCAGTTCGTTGAGCAAGGAGTAGCTCTTCTCTATTACATATTTGGCTTATGGAACGGTATCTGTGCTCATTTCAATCTCTGGTTTTATGCAGCACCCCAACTCACCTTTCCCCTTAAGCAAGCATAAGTTGGTTTTCTACATTTGAGACCCTGTTTTGCTTTGTAATTCAGTTCCTGTGTAGCCAAGTTTACATTCCATGTATTAGTGATAACTTATGATGTTTCTTTTTCTGTGTGACTTATTTCACTTAGAATCATCGTACCTGAATCCACTCATTATGCTGCTACGGGCCTGATGACATAGATTTCATTGCTGAGTGATATTGCATTGTACGTAAGTACCACAACTTCTTTATCCATTTTTCGCTTTCTGTGATATTGAACTTGTACCGTAAACGAGGTTCTTGTAAACAGAGCCGTCCCAAACTTTGGGGTGGCTGTGTGTTTTTGATTTTAATTTCCCTAAGCTATAGGACCATAAGTGGAAGTGCCCTAGGCTCTGTTGCTTTGTTTTTTGGATGTTTCAGGAAACACCATACACTTCTCCAGAGTGGCTGCTGGCAATTTACATCCCGCCCTTCAGCATAACAAGGGTCCCAGTTCTCCATGGCCTGTCCTGCCTTTCTGGATTTTACACTTTTTTCAGATGGCCCTTTTGACCGGGGGGCAGTGAGACTTAATTGTAGTGCAGATTTCCTTTGCAAGCTTGCTTGGTTGGCCAAAAAGGGCGTATGCGTTTTTTCCTGAATATATTCAGTAAAAAACGCATACGCCCTTTTTGGCCAAGTGCATCATTGTGGACGTTCTGCCTCTTTTCCTATGCTTTACATGCAATTCCAGTCTACCTCCTGAAATGGGTTTCCTGCAATTCTGCCCCGCTTTCAACTCCTCTTGGCAGCCTTACTTCAATATATTTTTGGAAGATAGCTGTCATTTATAACTCTGCAGATTTGTGAATTACAGTGCCCCTGAGCTCCTTTCTTCAACTCGCTTTCTTGTGAGCTGGCCGCAACACCGCAGGACTGCTTCAGGCCCTAGTTTGGTTCCGGCACGGCATGCTGAGCCTTTGGTTAATTCCTCATCCTGGTGGGAAATGAGAGTTAAATTTGCCCGTCCAGACACCTCCACCTAGTCTCTCATTGGTTCTCCCTATTCCTGTTCATTTTCCACAGAAATTGCAAACTGGGCCAAACAGGAGGTTAAAGGCACTGACTCTCCAACTGGGGAGAGTGTTAGTAAAGGGTCTTGAATGTTGCACCCGAGTACCTGGGGACGAAAACTGAGACACATTTGAACACGTTTCCCAATCATACTCTGGGTTCCACATGCATGTTTTAGCTGAAGGAAGAAATCCCTTAAACAGGGAGAGTTGAGACCCATGGAATGGGTACCATGCAATATGATTTCAAAGGGTCTGCATTTGCTCACCGAACCTCACCAGTCCTATCACTGCTGCATTTATGCCGCTGTACACACGCTTGATTCTCTTTCGGAGACATATAAATCCATAGGTTTTAACATTCTTACTAGTCAGGTATATTCTTAGGCGTTTAATATGGGGTGTTGAGTCCACTTCGTTGAGCAAGGAGTAGCTCTTGTCTATTACATATTTGGCTTATGGAACGGTATCTGTGCTAATTTCAATCTCTGGTTTTATGCAGCACCCCAACTCACCTTTCCCCTTAAGCAAGCATAAGTTGGTTTTCTACATTTGACACCCTGTTCTGTTTTGTAATTCAGTTCCTGTGTAGCCAAGTTTACATTCCGTGTAGTAGTGATATCTTATGATGTTTCTTTTTCTGTGTGACTTATTTCACTTAGAATCATCGTACCTGAATCCACTCATTATGCTGCTACGGGCCTGATGACATAGATTTCATTGCTGAGTGATATTGCATTGTACGTAAGTACCACAACTTCTTTATCCATTTTTCGCTTTGTGTGATATTGAACTTGTACCGTAAACGAGGTTCTTGTAAACAGAGCCGTCCCAAACTTTGGGGTGGCTGTGTCTTTTTGATTTTAATTTCCCTAAGCTATAGGACCATAAGTGGAAGTGCCCTAGGCTCTGTTGCTTTGTTTTTTGGATGTTTCAGGAAACACCATACACTTCTCCAGAGTGGCTGCTGGCAATTTACATCCCGCCCATCAGCATAAGAAGGCTCCTAGTTCTCCTTGGCCTGTCCTGCCTTTCTGGATTTTACACATTTTTCGGATGGCCCTTTTGACCGGGGGGCAGTGAGACTTAATTGTAGTGCAGATTTCCTTTGCAAGCTTGCTTGGTTGGCCAAAAAGGGCGTATGCGTTTTTTCCTGAATATATTCAGTAAAAAACGCATACGCCCTTTTTGGCCAAGTGCATCATTGTGGACGTTCTGCCTCTTTTCCTATGCTTTACATGCAATTCCAGTCTACCTCCTGAAATGGGTTTCCTGCAATTCTGCCCCGCTTTCAACTCCTCTTGGCAGCCTTACTTCAATATATTTTTGGAAGATAGCTGTCATTTATAACTCTGCAGATTTGTGAATTACAGTGCCCCTGAGCTCCTTTCTTCAACTCGCTTTCTTGTGAGCTGGCCGCAACACCGCAGGACTGCTTCAGGCCCTAGTTTGGTTCCGGCACGGCATGCTGAGCCTTTGGTTAATTCCTCATCCTGGTGGGAAATGAGAGTTAAATTTGCCCGTCCAGACACCTCCACCTAGTCTCTCATTGGTTCTCCCTATTCCTGTTCATTTTCCACAGAAATTGCAAACTGGGCCAAACAGGAGGTTAAAGGCACTGACTCTCCAAGTGGGGAGAGTGTTAGTAAAGGGTCTTGAATGTTGCACCCGAGTACCTGGGGACGAAAACTGAGACACATTTGAACACGTTTCCCAATCATACTCTGGGTTCCACATGCATGTTTTAGCTGAAGGAAGAAATCCCTTAAACAGGGAGAGTTGAGACCCATGGAATGGGTACCATGCAATATGATTTCAAAGGGTCTGCATTTGCTCACCGAACCTCACCAGTCCTATCACTGCTGCATTTATGCCGCTGTACACACGCTTGATTCTCCTTCGGAGACATATAAATCCATAGGTTTTAACATTCTTACTAGTCAGGTATATTCTTAGGCGTTTAATGTGGGGTGTTGAGTCCACTTCGTTGAGCAAGGAGTAGCTCTTGTCTATTACATATTTGGCTTATGGAACGGTATCTGTGCTAATTTCAATCTCTGGTTTTATGCAGCACCCCAACTCACCTTTCCCCTTAAGCAAGCATAAGTTGGTTTTCTACATTTGACACCCTGTTCTGTTTTGTAATTCAGTTCTTGTGTATCCAAGTTTACATTCCGTGTATTAGTGATATCTTCTGATGTTTGTTTTTCTGTGTGACTTATTTCACTTAGAATCATCGTACCTGAATCCACTCATTATGCTGCTACGGGCCTGATGACATAGATTTCATTGCTGAGTGATATTGCATTGTACCTAAGTACCACAACTTCTTTATCCATTTTTCGCTTTCTGTGATATTGAACTTGTACCGTAAACGAGGTTCTTGTAAACAGAGCCGTCCCAAACTTTGGGGTGGCTGTGTCTTTTTGATTTTAATTTCCCTAAGCTATAGGACCATAAGTGGAAGTGCCCTAGGCTCTGTTGCTTTGTTTTTTGGATGTTTCAGGAAACACCATACACTTCTCCAGAGTGGCTGCTGGCAATTTACATCCCGCCCATCAGCATAACAAGGCTCCCAGTTCTCCATGGCCTGTCCTGCCTTTCTGGATTTTACACTTTTTTCAGATGGCCCTTTTGACCGGGGGGCAGTGAGACTTCATTGTAGTGCAGATTTCCTTTGCAAGCTTGCTTGGTTGGCCAAAAAGGTCGTATGCGTTTTTTCCTGAATATATTCAGGAAAAAACGCATACGCCCTTTTTAGCCAAGTGCATCATTGTGGACGTTCTGCCTCTTTTCCTATGCTTTACATGCAATTCCAGTCTACCTCCTGAAATCGGTTTCCTGCAATTCTGCCCGCTTTCAACTCCTCTTGGCAGCCTTACTTCAATATATTTTTGCAAGATAGCTGTCATTTATAACTCTGCAGGTTTGTGAATTACAGTGCCCCTGAGCTCCTTTCTTCAACTCGCTTTCTTGTGAGCTGGCCTCAACACCGCACTATTGCTTCAGGCCCTAGTTTGGTTCCGGCACGGCATGCTGAGCCTTTGGTTAATTCCTCTTCCTGGTGGGAAATGAGAGTTAAATTTGCCCGTCCAGACACCTCCACCTAGTCTCTCATTGGTTCTCCCTATTCCTGTTCATTTTCCACAGAAATTGCAAACTGGGCCAAACAGGAGGTTTTAGGCACTGACTCTCCAAGTGGGGAGAGTGTTAGTAAAGCGTCTGGAATGTTGCACCCGAGTACCAGGGGACGAAAACTGAGACACATTTGAACACGTTTTCCGATCACACGGTAGATCATACTCTGGGTTGCACATGCATGTTTTAGCTGAAGGAAGAATCCCTTAAACATGGAGAGTTGAGACCCATGGAATGGGTACCATGCAATATGACTTCAAAGGGTCTGCATTTGCTCACCTAACCTCACCAGTCCTATCACTGCTACGTTTATGCCTCTGTACACACGCTTGATTCTCTTTCAGAGACATATAAATCCATAGGTTTTAAGATTCTTACTAGTCAGGTATATTCTTAGGCGTTTAATATGGGGTGTTGAGTCCACTTCGTTGAGCAAGCAGTAGCTCTTGTCTATTACATATTTGGCTTATGGAACGTTATCTGTGCTAATTTCAATCTCTGGTTTTATGCAGCACCCCAACTCACCTTTCCCCTTAAGCAAGCATAAGTTGGTTTTCTACATTTGACACCCTGTTCTGTTTTGTAATTCAGTTCCTGTGTAGCCACGTTTACATTCCGTGTGTTAGTGATATCTTATGATGTTTCTTTTTCTGTGTGACTTATTTCACTTAGAATCATCGTACCTGAATCCACTCATTATGCTGCTACGGGCCTGATGACATAGATTTTATTGCTGAGTGATATTGCATTGTACGTAAGTACCACAACTTCTTTATCCATTTTTCGCTTTGTGTGATATTGAACTTGTATCGTAAACGAGGTTCTTGTAAACAGAGCCGTCCCAAACTATGGGGTGGCTGTGTCTTTTTGATTTTAATTTCCCTAAGCTATAGGACCATAAGTGGAAGTGCCCTAGGCTCTGTTGCTTTGTTTTTTGGATGTTTCAGGAAACACCATACACTTCTCCAGAGTGGCTGCTGGCAATTTACATCCCGCCCATCAGCATAAGAAGGCTCCTAGTTTTCCTTGGCCTGTCCTGCCTTTCTGGATTTTACACATTTTTCGGATGGCCCTTTTGACCGGGGGGCAGTGAGACTTCATTGTAGTGCAGATTTCCTTTGCAAGCTTGCTTGGTTGGCCAAAAAGGGCGTATGCGTTTTTTCCTGAATATATTCAGTAAAAAACGCATACGCCCTTTTTGGCCAAGTGCATCATTGTGGACGTTCTGCCTCTTTTCCTATGCTTTACATGCAATTCCAGTCTACCTCCTGAAATGGGTTTCCTGCAATTCTGCCCCGCTTTCAACTCCTCTTGGCATCCTTACTTCAATATATTTTTGGAAGATAGCTGTCATTTATAACTCTGCAGGTTTGTGAATTACAGTGCCCCTGAGCTCCTTTCTTCAACTCGCTTTCTTGTGAGCTGGCCGCAACACCGCAGGACTGCTTCAGGCCCTAGTTTGGTTCCGGCACGGCATGCTGAGCCTTTGGTTAATTCCTCATCCTGGTGGGAAATGAGAGTTAAATTTGCCCGTCCAGACACCTCCACCTAGTCTCTCATTGGTTCTCCCTATTCCTGTTCATTTTCCACAGAAATTGCAAACTGGGCCAAACAGGAGGTTAAAGGCACTGACTCTCCAAGTGGGGAGAGTGTTAGTAAAGGGTCTTGAATGTTGCACCCAAGTACCTGGGGACGAAAACTGAGACACATTTGAACACGTTTCCCAATCACACGGTGGATCATACTCTGGGTTCCACATGCATGTTTTAGCTGAAGGAAGAATCCCTTAAACAGGGAGAGTTGAGACCCATGGAATGGGTACCATGCAATATGATTTCAAAGGGTCTGCATTTGCTCACCGAACCTCACCAGTCCTATCACTGCTGCATTTATGCCGCTGTACACATGCTTGATTCTCTTTCGGAGACATATAAATCCATAGGTTTTAACATTCTTACTAGTCAGGTATATTCTTAGGCGTTTAATGTGGGGTGTTGAGTCCACTTCGTTGAGCAAGGAGTAGCTCTTGTCTATTACATATTTGGCTTATGGAACGGTATCTGTGCTAATTTCAATCTCTGGTTTTATGCAGCACCCCAACTCACCTTTCCCCTTAAGCAAGCATAAGTTGGTTTTCTACATTTGACACCCTGTTCTGTTTTGTAATTCAGTTCTTGTGTAGCCAAGTTTACATTCCGTGTATTAGTGATATCTTCTGATGTTTGTTTTTCTGTGTGACTTATTTCACTTAGAATCATCGTACCTGAATCCACTCATTATGCTGCTACGGGCCTGATGACATAGATTTCATTGCTGAGTGATATTGCATTGTACCTAAGTACCACAACTTCTTTATCCATTTTTCGCTTTGTGTGATATTGAACTTGTACCGTAAACGAGGTTCTTGTAAACAGAGCCGTCCCAAACTTTGGGGTGGCTGTGTCTTTTTGATTTTAATTTCCCTAAGCTATAGGACCATAAGTGGAAGTGCCCTAGGCTCTGTTGCTTTGTTTTTTGGATGTTTCAGGAAACACCATACACTTCTCCAGAGTGGCTGCTGGCAATTTACATCCCGCCCATCAGCATAACAAGGCTCCCAGTTCTCCATGGCCTGTCCTGCCTTTCTGGATTTTACACTTTTTTCAGATGGCCCTTTTGACCGGGGGGCAGTGAGACTTCATTGTAGTGCAGATTTCCTTTGCAAGCTTGCTTGGTTGGCCAAAAAGGGCGTATGCGTTTTTTCCTGAATATATTCAGGAAAAAACGCATACGCCCTTTTTGGCCAAGTGCATTATTGTGGACGTTCTGCCTCTTTTCCTATGCTTTACATGCAATTCCAGTCTACCTCCTGAAATCGGTTTCCTGCAATTCTGCCCGCTTTCAACTCCTCTTGGCAGCCTTACTTCAATATATTTTTGCAAGATAGCTGTCATTTATAACTCTGCAGGTTTGTGAATTACAGTGCCCCTGAGCTCCTTTCTTCAACTCGCTTTCTTGTGAGCTGGCCGCAACACCGCAGGATTGCTTCAGGCCCTAGTTTGGTTCCGGCACGGCATGTTGAGCCTTTGGTTAATTCCTCTTCCTGGTGGGAAATGAGAGTTAAATTTGCCCGTCCAGACACCTCCACCTAGTCTCTCATTGGTTCTCCCTATTCCTGTTCATTTTCCACAGAAATTGCAAACTGGGCCAAACAGGAGGTTTTAGGCACTGACTCTCCAAGTGGGGAGAGTGTTAGTAAAGCGTCTGGAATGTTGCACCCGAGTACCAGGGGACGAAAACTGAGACACATTTGAACACGTTTTCCGATCACACGGTAGATCATACTCTGGGTTCCACATGCATGTTTTAGCTGAAGGAAGAATCCCTTAAACATGGAGAGTTGAGACCCATGGAATGGGTACCATGCAATATGACTTCAAAGGGTCTGCATTTGCTCACCGAACCTCACCAATCCTATCACTGCTGCGTTTATGTCGCTGTACAAACGCTTGATTCTCTTTTGGAGACATATAAATCCATAGGTTTTAAGATTCTTACTAGTCAGGTATATTCTTAGGCGTTTAATATGGGGTGTTGAGTCCAGTTCGTTGAGCAAGGAGTAGCTCTTCTCTATTACATATTTGGCTTATGGAACGGTATCTGTGCTCATTTCAATCTCTGGTTTTATGCAGCACCCCAACTCACCTTTCCCCTTAAGCAAGCATAAGTTGGTTTTCTACATTTGAGACCCTGTTTTGCTTTGTAATTCAGTTCCTGTGTAGCCAAGTTTACATTCCATGTATTAGTGATAACTTATGATGTTTCTTTTTCTGTGTGACTTATTTCACTTAGAATCATCGTACCTGAATCCACTCATTATGCTGCTACGGGCCTGATGACATAGATTTCATTGCTGAGTGATATTGCATTGTACGTAAGTACCACAACTTCTTTATCCATTTTTCGCTTTCTGTGATATTGAACTTGTACCGTAAACGAGGTTCTTGTAAACAGAGCCGTCCCAAACTTTGGGGTGGCTGTGTCTTTTTGATTTTAATTTCCCTAAGCTATAGGACCATAAGTGGAAGTGCCCTAGGCTCTGTTGCTTTGTTTTTTGGATGTTTCAGGAAACACCATACACTTCTCCAGAGTGGCTGCTGGCAATTTACATCCCGCCCTTCAGCATAACAAGGGTCCCAGTTCTCCATGGCCTGTCCTGCCTTTCTGGATTTTACACTTTTTTCAGATGGCCCTTTTGACCGGGGGGCAGTGAGACTTAATTGTAGTGCAGATTTCCTTTGCAAGCTTGCTTGGTTGGCCAAAAAGGGCGTATGCGTTTTTTCCTGAATATATTCAGTAAAAAACGCATACGCCCTTTTTGGCCAAGTGCATCATTGTGGACGTTCTGCCTCTTTTCCTATGCTTTACATGCAATTCCAGTCTACCTCCTGAAATGGGTTTCCTGCAATTCTGCCCCGCTTTCAACTCCTCTTGGCAGCCTTACTTCAATATATTTTTGGAAGATAGCTGTCATTTATAACTCTGCAGATTTGTGAATTACAGTGCCCCTGAGCTCCTTTCTTCAACTCGCTTTCTTGTGAGCTGGCCGCAACACCGCAGGACTGCTTCAGGCCCTAGTTTGGTTCCGGCACGGCATGCTGAGCCTTTGGTTAATTCCTCATCCTGGTGGGAAATGAGAGTTAAATTTGCCCGTCCAGACACCTCCACCTAGTCTCTCATTGGTTCTCCCTATTCCTGTTCATTTTCCACAGAAATTGCAAACTGGGCCAAACAGGAGGTTAAAGGCACTGACTCTCCAACTGGGGAGAGTGTTAGTAAAGGGTCTTGAATGTTGCACCCGAGTACCTGGGGACGAAAACTGAGACACATTTGAACACGTTTCCCAATCATACTCTGGGTTCCACATGCATGTTTTAGCTGAAGGAAGAAATCCCTTAAACAGGGAGAGTTGAGACCCATGGAATGGGTACCATGCAATATGATTTCAAAGGGTCTGCATTTGCTCACCGAACCTCACCAGTCCTATCACTGCTGCATTTATGCCGCTGTACACACGCTTGATTCTCTTTCGGAGACATATAAATCCATAGGTTTTAACATTCTTACTAGTCAGGTATATTCTTAGGCGTTTAATATGGGGTGTTGAGTCCACTTCGTTGAGCAAGGAGTAGCTCTTGTCTATTACATATTTGGCTTATGGAACGGTATCTGTGCTAATTTCAATCTCTGGTTTTATGCAGCACCCCAACTCACCTTTCCCCTTAAGCAAGCATAAGTTGGTTTTCTACATTTGACACCCTGTTCTGTTTTGTAATTCAGTTCCTGTGTAGCCAAGTTTACATTCCGTGTAGTAGTGATATCTTATGATGTTTCTTTTTCTGTGTGACTTATTTCACTTAGAATCATCGTACCTGAATCCACTCATTATGCTGCTACGGGCCTGATGACATAGATTTCATTGCTGAGTGATATTGCATTGTACGTAAGTACCACAACTTCTTTATCCATTTTTCGCTTTCTGTGATATTGAACTTGTACCGTAAACGAGGTTCTTGTAAACAGAGCCGTCCCAAACTTTGGGGTGGCTGTGTCTTTTTGATTTTAATTTCCCTAAGCTATAGGACCATAAGTGGAAGTGCCCTAGGCTCTGTTGCTTTGTTTTTTGGATGTTTCAGGAAACACCATACACTTCTCCAGAGTGGCTGCTGGCAATTTACATCCCGCCCATCAGCATAAGAAGGCTCCTAGTTCTCCTTGGCCTGTCCTGCCTTTCTGGATTTTACACATTTTTCGGATGGCCCTTTTGACCGGGGGGCAGTGAGACTTAATTGTAGTGCAGATTTCCTTTGCAAGCTTGCTTGGTTGGCCAAAAAGGGCGTATGCGTTTTTTCCTGAATATATTCAGTAAAAAACGCATACGCCCTTTTTGGCCAAGTGCATCATTGTGGACGTTCTGCCTCTTTTCCTATGCTTTACATGCAATTCCAGTCTACCTCCTGAAATGGGTTTCCTGCAATTCTGCCCCGCTTTCAACTCCTCTTGGCAGCCTTACTTCAATATATTTTTGGAAGATAGCTGTCATTTATAACTCTGCAGATTTGTGAATTACAGTGCCCCTGAGCTCCTTTCTTCAACTCGCTTTCTTGTGAGCTGGCCGCAACACCGCAGGACTGCTTCAGGCCCTAGTTTGGTTCCGGCACGGCATGCTGAGCCTTTGGTTAATTCCTCATCCTGGTGGGAAATGAGAGTTAAATTTGCCCGTCCAGACACCTCCACCTAGTCTCTCATTGGTTCTCCCTATTCCTGTTCATTTTCCACAGAAATTGCAAACTGGGCCAAACAGGAGGTTAAAGGCACTGACTCTCCAAGTGGGGAGAGTGTTAGTAAAGGGTCTTGAATGTTGCACCCGAGTACCTGGGGACGAAAACTGAGACACATTTGAACACGTTTCCCAATCATACTCTGGGTTCCACATGCATGTTTTAGCTGAAGGAAGAAATCCCTTAAACAGGGAGAGTTGAGACCCATGGAATGGGTACCATGCAATATGATTTCAAAGGGTCTGCATTTGCTCACCGAACCTCACCAGTCCTATCACTGCTGCATTTATGCCGCTGTACACACGCTTGATTCTCCTTCGGAGACATATAAATCCATAGGTTTTAACATTCTTACTAGTCAGGTATATTCTTAGGCGTTTAATGTGGGGTGTTGAGTCCACTTCGTTGAGCAAGGAGTAGCTCTTGTCTATTACATATTTGGCTTATGGAACGGTATCTGTGC
This sequence comes from Leucopleurus acutus, assembly GCF_964270905.1. Taxonomy (NCBI): domain Eukaryota; kingdom Metazoa; phylum Chordata; class Mammalia; order Artiodactyla; family Delphinidae; genus Leucopleurus; species Leucopleurus acutus. Next base: position 131,963 of record NW_028139147.1, read on the forward strand.
TAATTTCAATCTCTGGTTTTATGCAGCACCCCAACTCACCTTTCCCCTTAAGCAAGCATAAGTTGGTTTTCTACATTTGACACCCTGTTCTGTTTTGTAATTCAGTTCTTGTGTATCCAAGTTTACATTCCGTGTATTAGTGATATCTTCTGATGTTTGTTTTTCTGTGTGACTTATTTCACTTAGAATCATCGTACCTGAATCCACTCATTATGCTGCTACGGGCCTGATGACATAGATTTCATTGCTGAGTGATATTGCATTGTACCTAAGTACCACAACTTCTTTATCCATTTTTCGCTTTCTGTGATATTGAACTTGTACCGTAAACGAGGTTCTTGTAAACAGAGCCGTCCCAAACTTTGGGGTGGCTGTGTCTTTTTGATTTTAATTTCCCTAAGCTATAGGACCATAAGTGGAAGTGCCCTAGGCTCTGTTGCTTTGTTTTTTGGATGTTTCAGGAAACACCATACACTTCTCCAGAGTGGCTGCTGGCAATTTACATCCCGCCCATCAGCATAACAAGGCTCCCAGTTCTCCATGGCCTGTCCTGCCTTTCTGGATTTTACACTTTTTTCAGATGGCCCTTTTGACCGGGGGGCAGTGAGACTTCATTGTAGTGCAGATTTCCTTTGCAAGCTTGCTTGGTTGGCCAAAAAGGTCGTATGCGTTTTTTCCTGAATATATTCAGGAAAAAACGCATACGCCCTTTTTAGCCAAGTGCATCATTGTGGACGTTCTGCCTCTTTTCCTATGCTTTACATGCAATTCCAGTCTACCTCCTGAAATCGGTTTCCTGCAATTCTGCCCGCTTTCAACTCCTCTTGGCAGCCTTACTTCAATATATTTTTGCAAGATAGCTGTCATTTATAACTCTGCAGGTTTGTGAATTACAGTGCCCCTGAGCTCCTTTCTTCAACTCGCTTTCTTGTGAGCTGGCCTCAACACCGCACTATTGCTTCAGGCCCTAGTTTGGTTCCGGCACGGCATGCTGAGCCTTTGGTTAATTCCTCTTCCTGGTGGGAAATGAGAGTTAAATTTGCCCGTCCAGACACCTCCACCTAGTCTCTCATTGGTTCTCCCTATTCCTGTTCATTTTCCACAGAAATTGCAAACTGGGCCAAACAGGAGGTTTTAGGCACTGACTCTCCAAGTGGGGAGAGTGTTAGTAAAGCGTCTGGAATGTTGCACCCGAGTACCAGGGGACGAAAACTGAGACACATTTGAACACGTTTTCCGATCACACGGTAGATCATACTCTGGGTTGCACATGCATGTTTTAGCTGAAGGAAGAATCCCTTAAACATGGAGAGTTGAGACCCATGGAATGGGTACCATGCAATATGACTTCAAAGGGTCTGCATTTGCTCACCGAACCTCAGCAATCCTATCACTGCTGCGTTTATGCCGCTGTACACACGCTTGATTCTCTTTCGGAGACATATAAATCCATAGGTTTTAAGATTCTTACTAGTCATGTATATTATTAGGCGTTTAATATGGGGTGTTGAGTCCACTTCGTTGAGGAAGGAGTAGCTCTTGTCTATTACATATTTGGCTTATGGAACGGTATCTGTGCTAATTTCAATCTCTGGTTTTATGCAGCACCCCAACTCACCTTTCCCCTTAAGCAAGCATAAGTTGGTTTTCTACATTTGACACCCTGTTCTGTTTTGTAATTCAGTTCTTGTGTAGCCAAGTTTACATTCCGTGTATTAGTGATATCTTATGATGTTTCTTTTTCTGTGTGACTTATTTCACTTAGAATCATCGTACCTGAATCCACTCATTATGCTGCTACGGGCCTGATGACATAGATTTCATTGCTGAGTGATATTGCATTGTACGTAAGTACCACAACTTCTTTATCCATTTTTCGCTTTGTGTGATATTGAACTTGTACCGTAAACGAGGTTCTTGTAAACAGAGCCGTCCCAAACTTTGGGGTGGCTGTGTGTTTTTGATTTTAATTTCCCTAAGCTATAGGACCATAAGTGGAAGTGCCCTAGGCTCTGTTGCTTTGTTTTTTGGATGTTTCAGGAAACACCATACACTTCTCCAGAGTGGCTGCTGGCAATTTACATCCCGCCCATCAGCATAACAAGGCTCCCATTCTCCATGGCCTGTCCTGCCTTTCTGGATTTTACACTTTTTTCAGATGGCCCTTTTGACCGGGGGGCAGTGAGACTTCATTGTAGTGCAGATTTCCTTTGCAAGCTTGCTTGGTTGGCCAAAAAGGGCGTATGCGTTTTTTCCTATTCAGGAAAAAACGCATACGCCCTTTTTGGCCAAGTGCATCATTGTGGACGTTCTGCCTCTTTTCCTATGCTTTACATGCAATTCCAGTCTACCTCCTGAAATGGGTTTCCTGGAATCCTGCCCCGCTTTCAAGTCCTCTTGGCAGCCTTCCTTCAATATATTTTTGGAAGATAGCTGTCATTTATAACTCTGCAGGTTTGTGAATTACAGTGTCCCTGAGCTCCTTTCTTCAACTCGCTTTCTTGTGAACTGGCCGCAACACCGCAGGATTGCGTCGGGCCCTAGTGTGGTTCCGGCATGGCACGCTGAGCCTTTGGTTAATTCCTCTTCCTGGTGGGAAATGAGAGGTAAATTTGCCTGTCTGGACACGTCCACCTAGTCTCTCATTGGTTCTCCCTATTCCTGTTCATGTTCCACAGAAATTGCAAACTGGGCCAAACAGGAGGTTAAAGGCACTGACTCTCCAAGTGGTTAGATTGTTAGTAAAGCGTCTGGAATGTTGCACCCGAGTACCAGGGGACGAAAACTGAGACACATTTGAACACGTTTTCCGACTACACGGTGGATCATACTCTGGGTTCCACATGCATGTTTTAGCTGAAGGAAGAATCCCTTAAACATGGAGAGTTGAGACCCATGGAATGGGTACCATGCAATATGACTTCAAATGGTCTGCATTTCCTCACTGAACCTCACCAATCCTATCACTGCTGCGTTTATGTCGCTGTACAAACGCTTGATTCTCTTTCGGAGACATATAAATCCATAGGTTTTAAGATTCTTACTAGTCAGGTATATTCTTAGTCGTTTAATGTGGGGTGTTGAGTCCACTTCGTTGAGCAAGGAGTAGCTCTTGTCTATTACATATTTGGCTTATGGAACGGTATCTGTGCTCATTTCAATCTCTGGTTTTATGCAGCACCCCAACTCACCCGTCCCCTTAAGCAAGCATAAGTTGGTTTTCTACATTTGACACCCTGTTCTGTTTTGTAATTCAGTTCTTGTGTAGCCAAGTTTACATTCCGTGTATTAGTGATATCTTATGATGTTTCTTTTTCTGTGTGACTAATTTCACTTAGAATCATCGTACCTGAATCCACTCATTATGCTGCTACGGGCCTGATGACATAGATTTCATTGCTGAGTGATATTGCATTGTACGTAAGTACCACAATTTCTTTATCCATTTTTCGCTTTCTGTGATATTCAACTTGTACCGTAAACTAGGTTCTTGTAAACAGAGCCGTCCCAAACTTTGGGGTGGCTGTGTCTTTTTGATTTTAATTTCCCTAAGCTATAGGACCATAAGTGGAAGTGCCCTAGGCTCTGTTGCTTTGTTTTTTGGATGTTTCAGGAAACACCATACACTTCTCCAGAGTGGCTGCTGGCAATTTACATCCCGCCCATCAGCATAAGAAGGCTCCTAGTTTTCCTTGGCCTGTCCTGCCTTTCTGGATTTTACACATTTTTCGGATGGCCCTTTTGACCTGGGGGCAGTGAGACTTCATTGTAGTGCAGATTTCCTTTGCAAGCTTGCTTGGTTGGCCAAAAAGGGCGTATGCGTTTTTTCCTGAATATATTCAGTAAAAAACGCATACGCCCTTTTTGGCCAAGTGCATCATTGTGGACGTTCTGCCTCTTTTCCTATGCTTTACATGCAATTCCAGTCTACCTCCTGAAATGGGTTTCCTGCAATTCTGCCCCGCTTTCAACTCCTCTTGGCATCCTTACTTCAATATATTTTTGGAAGATAGCTGTCATTTATAACTCTGCAGGTTTGTGAATTACAGTGCCCCTGAGCTCCTTTCTTCAACTCGCTTTCTTGTGAGCTGGCCGCAACACCGCAGGACTGCTTCAGGCCCTAGTTTGGTTCCGGCACGGCATGCTGAGCCTTTGGTTAATTCCTCATCCTGGTGGGAAATGAGAGTTAAATTTGCCCGTCCAGACACCTCCACCTAGTCTCTCATTGGTTCTCCCTATTCCTGTTCATTTTCCACAGAAATTGCAAACTGGGCCAAACAGGAGGTTAAAGGCACTGACTCTCCAAGTGGGGAGAGTGTTAGTAAAGGGTCTTGAATGTTGCACCCAAGTACCTGGGGACGAAAACTGAGACACATTTGAACACGTTTCCCAATCACACGGTGGATCATACTCTGGGTTCCACATGCATGTTTTAGCTGAAGGAAGAATCCCTTAAACAGGGAGAGTTGAGACCCATGGAATGGGTACCATGCAATATGATTTCAAAGGGTCTGCATTTGCTCACCGAACCTCACCAGTCCTATCACTGCTGCATTTATGCCGCTGTACACATGCTTGATTCTCTTTCGGAGACATATAAATCCATAGGTTTTAACATTCTTACTAGTCAGGTATATTCTTAGGCGTTTAATGTGGGGTGTTGAGTCCACTTCGTTGAGCAAGGAGTAGCTCTTGTCTATTACATATTTGGCTTATGGAACGGTATCTGTGCTAATTTCAATCTCTGGTTTTATGCAGCACCCCAACTCACCTTTCCCCTTAAGCAAGCATAAGTTGGTTTTCTACATTTGACACCCTGTTCTGTTTTGTAATTCAGTTCTTGTGTAGCCAAGTTTACATTCCGTGTATTAGTGATATCTTCTGATGTTTGTTTTTCTGTGTGACTTATTTCACTTAGAATCATCGTACCTGAATCCACTCATTATGCTGCTACGGGCCTGATGACATAGATTTCATTGCTGAGTGATATTGCATTGTACCTAAGTACCACAACTTCTTTATCCATTTTTCGCTTTGTGTGATATTGAACTTGTACCGTAAACGAGGTTCTTGTAAACAGAGCCGTCCCAAACTTTGGGGTGGCTGTGTCTTTTTGATTTTAATTTCCCTAAGCTATAGGACCATAAGTGGAAGTGCCCTAGGCTCTGTTGCTTTGTTTTTTGGATGTTTCAGGAAACACCATACGCTTCTCCAGAGTGGCTGCTGGCAATTTACATCCCGCCCATCAGCATAACAAGGCTCCCAGTTCTCCATGGCCTGTCCTGCCTTTCTGGATTTTACACTTTTTTCAGATGGCCCTTTTGACCGGGGGGCAGTGAGACTTCATTGTAGTGCAGATTTCCTTTGCAAGCTTGCTTGGTTGGCCAAAAAGGGCGTATGCGTTTTTTCCTGAATATATTCAGGAAAAAACGCATACGCCCTTTTTGGCCAAGTGCATTATTGTGGACGTTCTGCCTCTTTTCCTATGCTTTACATGCAATTCCAGTCTACCTCCTGAAATCGGTTTCCTGCAATTCTGCCCGCTTTCAACTCCTCTTGGCAGCCTTACTTCAATATATTTTTGCAAGATAGCTGTCATTTATAACTCTGCAGGTTTGTGAATTACAGTGCCCCTGAGCTCCTTTCTTCAACTCGCTTTCTTGTGAGCTGGCCGCAACACCGCAGGATTGCTTCAGGCCCTAGTTTGGTTCCGGCACGGCATGTTGAGCCTTTGGTTAATTCCTCTTCCTGGTGGGAAATGAGAGTTAAATTTGCCCGTCCAGACACCTCCACCTAGTCTCTCATTGGTTCTCCCTATTCCTGTTCATTTTCCACAGAAATTGCAAACTGGGCCAAACAGGAGGTTTTAGGCACTGACTCTCCAAGTGGGGAGAGTGTTAGTAAAGCGTCTGGAATGTTGCACCCGAGTACCAGGGGACGAAAACTGAGACACATTTGAACACGTTTTCCGATCACACGGTAGATCATACTCTGGGTTCCACATGCATGTTTTAGCTGAAGGAAGAATCCCTTAAACATGGAGAGTTGAGACCCATGGAATGGGTACCATGCAATATGACTTCAAAGGGTCTGCATTTGCTCACCGAACCTCACCAATCCTATCACTGCTGCGTTTATGTCGCTGTACAAACGCTTGATTCTCTTTTGGAGACATATAAATCCATAGGTTTTAAGATTCTTACTAGTCAGGTATATTCTTAGGCGTTTAATATGGGGTGTTGAGTCCAGTTCGTTGAGCAAGGAGTAGCTCTTCTCTATTACATATTTGGCTTATGGAACGGTATCTGTGCTCATTTCAATCTCTGGTTTTATGCAGCACCCCAACTCACCTTTCCCCTTAAGCAAGCATAAGTTGGTTTTCTACATTTGAGACCCTGTTTTGCTTTGTAATTCAGTTCCTGTGTAGCCAAGTTTACATTCCATGTATTAGTGATAACTTATGATGTTTCTTTTTCTGTGTGACTTATTTCACTTAGAATCATCGTACCTGAATCCACTCATTATGCTGCTACGGGCCTGATGACATAGATTTCATTGCTGAGTGATATTGCATTGTACGTAAGTACCACAACTTCTTTATCCATTTTTCGCTTTCTGTGATATTGAACTTGTACCGTAAACGAGGTTCTTGTAAACAGAGCCGTCCCAAACTTTGGGGTGGCTGTGTGTTTTTGATTTTAATTTCCCTAAGCTATAGGACCATAAGTGGAAGTGCCCTAGGCTCTGTTGCTTTGTTTTTTGGATGTTTCAGGAAACACCATACACTTCTCCAGAGTGGCTGCTGGCAATTTACATCCCGCCCTTCAGCATAACAAGGGTCCCAGTTCTCCATGGCCTGTCCTGCCTTTCTGGATTTTACACTTTTTTCAGATGGCCCTTTTGACCGGGGGGCAGTGAGACTTAATTGTAGTGCAGATTTCCTTTGCAAGCTTGCTTGGTTGGCCAAAAAGGGCGTATGCGTTTTTTCCTGAATATATTCAGTAAAAAACGCATACGCCCTTTTTGGCCAAGTGCATCATTGTGGACGTTCTGCCTCTTTTCCTATGCTTTACATGCAATTCCAGTCTACCTCCTGAAATGGGTTTCCTGCAATTCTGCCCCGCTTTCAACTCCTCTTGGCAGCCTTACTTCAATATATTTTTGGAAGATAGCTGTCATTTATAACTCTGCAGATTTGTGAATTACAGTGCCCCTGAGCTCCTTTCTTCAACTCGCTTTCTTGTGAGCTGGCCGCAACACCGCAGGACTGCTTCAGGCCCTAGTTTGGTTCCGGCACGGCATGCTGAGCCTTTGGTTAATTCCTCATCCTGGTGGGAAATGAGAGTTAAATTTGCCCGTCCAGACACCTCCACCTAGTCTCTCATTGGTTCTCCCTATTCCTGTTCATTTTCCACAGAAATTGCAAACTGGGCCAAACAGGAGGTTAAAGGCACTGACTCTCCAACTGGGGAGAGTGTTAGTAAAGGGTCTTGAATGTTGCACCCGAGTACCTGGGGACGAAAACTGAGACACATTTGAACACGTTTCCCAATCATACTCTGGGTTCCACATGCATGTTTTAGCTGAAGGAAGAAATCCCTTAAACAGGGAGAGTTGAGACCCATGGAATGGGTACCATGCAATATGATTTCAAAGGGTCTGCATTTGCTCACCGAACCTCACCAGTCCTATCACTGCTGCATTTATGCCGCTGTACACACGCTTGATTCTCTTTCGGAGACATATAAATCCATAGGTTTTAACATTCTTACTAGTCAGGTATATTCTTAGGCGTTTAATATGGGGTGTTGAGTCCACTTCGTTGAGCAAGGAGTAGCTCTTGTCTATTACATATTTGGCTTATGGAACGGTATCTGTGCTAATTTCAATCTCTGGTTTTATGCAGCACCCCAACTCACCTTTCCCCTTAAGCAAGCATAAGTTGGTTTTCTACATTTGACACCCTGTTCTGTTTTGTAATTCAGTTCCTGTGTAGCCAAGTTTACATTCCGTGTAGTAGTGATATCTTATGATGTTTCTTTTTCTGTGTGACTTATTTCACTTAGAATCATCGTACCTGAATCCACTCATTATGCTGCTACGGGCCTGATGACATAGATTTCATTGCTGAGTGATATTGCATTGTACGTAAGTACCACAACTTCTTTATCCATTTTTCGCTTTGTGTGATATTGAACTTGTACCGTAAACGAGGTTCTTGTAAACAGAGCCGTCCCAAACTTTGGGGTGGCTGTGTCTTTTTGATTTTAATTTCCCTAAGCTATAGGACCATAAGTGGAAGTGCCCTAGGCTCTGTTGCTTTGTTTTTTGGATGTTTCAGGAAACACCATACACTTCTCCAGAGTGGCTGCTGGCAATTTACATCCCGCCCATCAGCATAAGAAGGCTCCTAGTTCTCCTTGGCCTGTCCTGCCTTTCTGGATTTTACACATTTTTCGGATGGCCCTTTTGACCGGGGGGCAGTGAGACTTAATTGTAGTGCAGATTTCCTTTGCAAGCTTGCTTGGTTGGCCAAAAAGGGCGTATGCGTTTTTTCCTGAATATATTCAGTAAAAAACGCATACGCCCTTTTTGGCCAAGTGCATCATTGTGGACGTTCTGCCTCTTTTCCTATGCTTTACATGCAATTCCAGTCTACCTCCTGAAATGGGTTTCCTGCAATTCTGCCCCGCTTTCAACTCCTCTTGGCAGCCTTACTTCAATATATTTTTGGAAGATAGCTGTCATTTATAACTCTGCAGATTTGTGAATTACAGTGCCCCTGAGCTCCTTTCTTCAACTCGCTTTCTTGTGAGCTGGCCGCAACACCGCAGGACTGCTTCAGGCCCTAGTTTGGTTCCGGCACGGCATGCTGAGCCTTTGGTTAATTCCTCATCCTGGTGGGAAATGAGAGTTAAATTTGCCCGTCCAGACACCTCCACCTAGTCTCTCATTGGTTCTCCCTATTCCTGTTCATTTTCCACAGAAATTGCAAACTGGGCCAAACAGGAGGTTAAAGGCACTGACTCTCCAAGTGGGGAGAGTGTTAGTAAAGGGTCTTGAATGTTGCACCCGAGTACCTGGGGACGAAAACTGAGACACATTTGAACACGTTTCCCAATCATACTCTGGGTTCCACATGCATGTTTTAGCTGAAGGAAGAAATCCCTTAAACAGGGAGAGTTGAGACCCATGGAATGGGTACCATGCAATATGATTTCAAAGGGTCTGCATTTGCTCACCGAACCTCACCAGTCCTATCACTGCTGCATTTATGCCGCTGTACACACGCTTGATTCTCCTTCGGAGACATATAAATCCATAGGTTTTAACATTCTTACTAGTCAGGTATATTCTTAGGCGTTTAATGTGGGGTGTTGAGTCCACTTCGTTGAGCAAGGAGTAGCTCTTGTCTATTACATATTTGGCTTATGGAACGGTATCTGTGCTAATTTCAATCTCTGGTTTTATGCAGCACCCCAACTCACCTTTCCCCTTAAGCAAGCATAAGTTGGTTTTCTACATTTGACACCCTGTTCTGTTTTGTAATTCAGTTCTTGTGTATCCAAGTTTACATTCCGTGTATTAGTGATATCTTCTGATGTTTGTTTTTCTGTGTGACTTATTTCACTTAGAATCATCGTACCTGAATCCACTCATTATGCTGCTACGGGCCTGATGACATAGATTTCATTGCTGAGTGATATTGCATTGTACCTAAGTACCACAACTTCTTTATCCATTTTTCGCTTTCTGTGATATTGAACTTGTACCGTAAACGAGGTTCTTGTAAACAGAGCCGTCCCAAACTTTGGGGTGGCTGTGTCTTTTTGATTTTAATTTCCCTAAGCTATAGGACCATAAGTGGAAGTGCCCTAGGCTCTGTTGCTTTGTTTTTTGGATGTTTCAGGAAACACCATACACTTCTCCAGAGTGGCTGCTGGCAATTTACATCCCGCCCATCAGCATAACAAGGCTCCCAGTTCTCCATGGCCTGTCCTGCCTTTCTGGATTTTACACTTTTTTCAGATGGCCCTTTTGACCGGGGGGCAGTGAGACTTCATTGTAGTGCAGATTTCCTTTGCAAGCTTGCTTGGTTGGCCAAAAAGGTCGTATGCGTTTTTTCCTGAATATATTCAGGAAAAAACGCATACGCCCTTTTTAGCCAAGTGCATCATTGTGGACGTTCTGCCTCTTTTCCTATGCTTTACATGCAATTCCAGTCTACCTCCTGAAATCGGTTTCCTGCAATTCTGCCCGCTTTCAACTCCTCTTGGCAGCCTTACTTCAATATATTTTTGCAAGATAGCTGTCATTTATAACTCTGCAGGTTTGTGAATTACAGTGCCCCTGAGCTCCTTTCTTCAACTCGCTTTCTTGTGAGCTGGCCTCAACACCGCACTATTGCTTCAGGCCCTAGTTTGGTTCCGGCACGGCATGCTGAGCCTTTGGTTAATTCCTCTTCCTGGTGGGAAATGAGAGTTAAATTTGCCCGTCCAGACACCTCCACCTAGTCTCTCATTGGTTCTCCCTATTCCTGTTCATTTTCCACAGAAATTGCAAACTGGGCCAAACAGGAGGTTTTAGGCACTGACTCTCCAAGTGGGGAGAGTGTTAGTAAAGCGTCTGGAATGTTGCACCCGAGTACCAGGGGACGAAAACTGAGACACATTTGAACACGTTTTCCGATCACACGGTAGATCATACTCTGGGTTGCACATGCATGTTTTAGCTGAAGGAAGAATCCCTTAAACATGGAGAGTTGAGACCCATGGAATGGGTACCATGCAATATGACTTCAAAGGGTCTGCATTTGCTCACCTAACCTCACCAGTCCTATCACTGCTACGTTTATGCCTCTGTACACACGCTTGATTCTCTTTCAGAGACATATAAATCCATAGGTTTTAAGATTCTTACTAGTCAGGTATATTCTTAGGCGTTTAATATGGGGTGTTGAGTCCACTTCGTTGAGCAAGCAGTAGCTCTTGTCTATTACATATTTGGCTTATGGAACGTTATCTGTGCTAATTTCAATCTCTGGTTTTATGCAGCACCCCAACTCACCTTTCCCCTTAAGCAAGCATAAGTTGGTTTTCTACATTTGACACCCTGTTCTGTTTTGTAATTCAGTTCCTGTGTAGCCACGTTTACATTCCGTGTGTTAGTGATATCTTATGATGTTTCTTTTTCTGTGTGACTTATTTCACTTAGAATCATCGTACCTGAATCCACTCATTATGCTGCTACGGGCCTGATGACATAGATTTTATTGCTGAGTGATATTGCATTGTACGTAAGTACCACAACTTCTTTATCCATTTTTCGCTTTGTGTGATATTGAACTTGTATCGTAAACGAGGTTCTTGTAAACAGAGCCGTCCCAAACTATGGGGTGGCTGTGTCTTTTTGATTTTAATTTCCCTAAGCTATAGGACCATAAGTGGAAGTGCCCTAGGCTCTGTTGCTTTGTTTTTTGGATGTTTCAGGAAACACCATACACTTCTCCAGAGTGGCTGCTGGCAATTTACATCCCGCCCATCAGCATAAGAAGGCTCCTAGTTTTCCTTGGCCTGTCCTGCCTTTCTGGATTTTACACATTTTTCGGATGGCCCTTTTGACCGGGGGGCAGTGAGACTTCATTGTAGTGCAGATTTCCTTTGCAAGCTTGCTTGGTTGGCCAAAAAGGGCGTATGCGTTTTTTCCTGAATATATTCAGTAAAAAACGCATACGCCCTTTTTGGCCAAGTGCATCATTGTGGACGTTCTGCCTCTTTTCCTATGCTTTACATGCAATTCCAGTCTACCTCCTGAAATGGGTTTCCTGCAATTCTGCCCCGCTTTCAACTCCTCTTGGCATCCTTACTTCAATATATTTTTGGAAGATAGCTGTCATTTATAACTCTGCAGGTTTGTGAATTACAGTGCCCCTGAGCTCCTTTCTTCAACTCGCTTTCTTGTGAGCTGGCCGCAACACCGCAGGACTGCTTCAGGCCCTAGTTTGGTTCCGGCACGGCATGCTGAGCCTTTGGTTAATTCCTCATCCTGGTGGGAAATGAGAGTTAAATTTGCCCGTCCAGACACCTCCACCTAGTCTCTCATTGGTTCTCCCTATTCCTGTTCATTTTCCACAGAAATTGCAAACTGGGCCAAACAGGAGGTTAAAGGCACTGACTCTCCAAGTGGGGAGAGTGTTAGTAAAGGGTCTTGAATGTTGCACCCAAGTACCTGGGGACGAAAACTGAGACACATTTGAACACGTTTCCCAATCACACGGTGGATCATACTCTGGGTTCCACATGCATGTTTTAGCTGAAGGAAGAATCCCTTAAACAGGGAGAGTTGAGACCCATGGAATGGGTACCATGCAATATGATTTCAAAGGGTCTGCATTTGCTCACCGAACCTCACCAGTCCTATCACTGCTGCATTTATGCCGCTGTACACATGCTTGATTCTCTTTCGGAGACATATAAATCCATAGGTTTTAACATTCTTACTAGTCAGGTATATTCTTAGGCGTTTAATGTGGGGTGTTGAGTCCACTTCGTTGAGCAAGGAGTAGCTCTTGTCTATTACATATTTGGCTTATGGAACGGTATCTGTGCTAATTTCAATCTCTGGTTTTATGCAGCACCCCAACTCACCTTTCCCCTTAAGCAAGCATAAGTTGGTTTTCTACATTTGACACCCTGTTCTGTTTTGTAATTCAGTTCTTGTGTAGCCAAGTTTACATTCCGTGTATTAGTGATATCTTCTGATGTTTGTTTTTCTGTGTGACTTATTTCACTTAGAATCATCGTACCTGAATCCACTCATTATGCTGCTACGGGCCTGATGACATAGATTTCATTGCTGAGTGATATTGCATTGTACCTAAGTACCACAACTTCTTTATCCATTTTTCGCTTTGTGTGATATTGAACTTGTACCGTAAACGAGGTTCTTGTAAACAGAGCCGTCCCAAACTTTGGGGTGGCTGTGTCTTTTTGATTTTAATTTCCCTAAGCTATAGGACCATAAGTGGAAGTGCCCTAGGCTCTGTTGCTTTGTTTTTTGGATGTTTCAGGAAACACCATACACTTCTCCAGAGTGGCTGCTGGCAATTTACATCCCGCCCATCAGCATAACAAGGCTCCCAGTTCTCCATGGCCTGTCCTGCCTTTCTGGATTTTACACTTTTTTCAGATGGCCCTTTTGACCGGGGGGCAGTGAGACTTCATTGTAGTGCAGATTTCCTTTGCAAGCTTGCTTGGTTGGCCAAAAAGGGCGTATGCGTTTTTTCCTGAATATATTCAGGAAAAAACGCATACGCCCTTTTTGGCCAAGTGCATTATTGTGGACGTTCTGCCTCTTTTCCTATGCTTTACATGCAATTCCAGTCTACCTCCTGAAATCGGTTTCCTGCAATTCTGCCCGCTTTCAACTCCTCTTGGCAGCCTTACTTCAATATATTTTTGCAAGATAGCTGTCATTTATAACTCTGCAGGTTTGTGAATTACAGTGCCCCTGAGCTCCTTTCTTCAACTCGCTTTCTTGTGAGCTGGCCGCAACACCGCAGGATTGCTTCAGGCCCTAGTTTGGTTCCGGCACGGCATGTTGAGCCTTTGGTTAATTCCTCTTCCTGGTGGGAAATGAGAGTTAAATTTGCCCGTCCAGACACCTCCACCTAGTCTCTCATTGGTTCTCCCTATTCCTGTTCATTTTCCACAGAAATTGCAAACTGGGCCAAACAGGAGGTTTTAGGCACTGACTCTCCAAGTGGGGAGAGTGTTAGTAAAGCGTCTGGAATGTTGCACCCGAGTACCAGGGGACGAAAACTGAGACACATTTGAACACGTTTTCCGATCACACGGTAGATCATACTCTGGGTTCCACATGCATGTTTTAGCTGAAGGAAGAATCCCTTAAACATGGAGAGTTGAGACCCATGGAATGGGTACCATGCAATATGACTTCAAAGGGTCTGCATTTGCTCACCGAACCTCACCAATCCTATCACTGCTGCGTTTATGTCGCTGTACAAACGCTTGATTCTCTTTTGGAGACATATAAATCCATAGGTTTTAAGATTCTTACTAGTCAGGTATATTCTTAGGCGTTTAATATGGGGTGTTGAGTCCAGTTCGTTGAGCAAGGAGTAGCTCTTCTCTATTACATATTTGGCTTATGGAACGGTATCTGTGCTCATTTCAATCTCTGGTTTTATGCAGCACCCCAACTCACCTTTCCCCTTAAGCAAGCATAAGTTGGTTTTCTACATTTGACACCCTGTTCTGTTTTGTAATTCAGTTCCTGTGTAGCCAAGTTTACATTCCGTGTAGTAGTGATATCTTATGATGTTTCTTTTTCTGTGTGACTTATTTCACTTAGAATCATCGTACCTGAATCCACTCATTATGCTGCTACGGGCCTGATGACATAGATTTCATTGCTGAGTGATATTGCATTGTACGTAAGTACCACAACTTCTTTATCCATTTTTCGCTTTCTGTGATATTGAACTTGTACCGTAAACGAGGTTCTTGTAAACAGAGCCGTCCCAAACTTTGGGGTGGCTGTGTCTTTTTGATTTTAATTTCCCTAAGCTATAGGACCATAAGTGGAAGTGCCCTAGGCTCTGTTGCTTTGTTTTTTGGATGTTTCAGGAAACACCATACACTTCTCCAGAGTGGCTGCTGGCAATTTACATCCCGCCCATCAGCATAAGAAGGCTCCTAGTTCTCCTTGGCCTGTCCTGCCTTTCTGGATTTTACACATTTTTCGGATGGCCCTTTTGACCGGGGGGCAGTGAGACTTAATTGTAGTGCAGATTTCCTTTGCAAGCTTGCTTGGTTGGCCAAAAAGGGCGTATGCGTTTTTTCCTGAATATATTCAGTAAAAAACGCATACGCCCTTTTTGGCCAAGTGCATCATTGTGGACGTTCTGCCTCTTTTCCTATGCTTTACATGCAATTCCAGTCTACCTCCTGAAATGGGTTTCCTGCAATTCTGCCCCGCTTTCAACTCCTCTTGGCAGCCTTACTTCAATATATTTTTGGAAGATAGCTGTCATTTATAACTCTGCAGATTTGTGAATTACAGTGCCCCTGAGCTCCTTTCTTCAACTCGCTTTCTTGTGAGCTGGCCGCAACACCGCAGGACTGCTTCAGGCCCTAGTTTGGTTCCGGCACGGCATGCTGAGCCTTTGGTTAATTCCTCATCCTGGTGGGAAATGAGAGTTAAATTTGCCCGTCCAGACACCTCCACCTAGTCTCTCATTGGTTCTCCCTATTCCTGTTCATTTTCCACAGAAATTGCAAACTGGGCCAAACAGGAGGTTAAAGGCACTGACTCTCCAAGTGGGGAGAGTGTTAGTAAAGGGTCTTGAATGTTGCACCCGAGTACCTGGGGACGAAAACTGAGACACATTTGAACACGTTTCCCAATCATACTCTGGGTTCCACATGCATGTTTTAGCTGAAGGAAGAAATCCCTTAAACAGGGAGAGTTGAGACCCATGGAATGGGTACCATGCAATATGATTTCAAAGGGTCTGCATTTGCTCACCGAACCTCACCAGTCCTATCACTGCTGCATTTATGCCGCTGTACACACGCTTGATTCTCCTTCGGAGACATATAAATCCATAGGTTTTAACATTCTTACTAGTCAGGTATATTCTTAGGCGTTTAATGTGGGGTGTTGAGTCCACTTCGTTGAGCAAGGAGTAGCTCTTGTCTATTACATATTTGGCTTATGGAACGGTATCTGTGCTAATTTCAATCTCTGGTTTTATGCAGCACCCCAACTCACCTTTCCCCTTAAGCAAGCATAAGTTGGTTTTCTACATTTGACACCCTGTTCTGTTTTGTAATTCAGTTCTTGTGTATCCAAGTTTACATTCCGTGTATTAGTGATATCTTCTGATGTTTGTTTTTCTGTGTGACTTATTTCACTTAGAATCATCGTACCTGAATCCACTCATTATGCTGCTACGGGCCTGATGACATAGATTTCATTGCTGAGTGATATTGCATTGTACCTAAGTACCACAACTTCTTTATCCATTTTTCGCTTTCTGTGATATTGAACTTGTACCGTAAACGAGGTTCTTGTAAACAGAGCCGTCCCAAACTTTGGGGTGGCTGTGTCTTTTTGATTTTAATTTCCCTAAGCTATAGGACCATAAGTGGAAGTGCCCTAGGCTCTGTTGCTTTGTTTTTTGGATGTTTCAGGAAACACCATACACTTCTCCAGAGTGGCTGCTGGCAATTTACATCCCGCCCATCAGCATAACAAGGCTCCCAGTTCTCCATGGCCTGTCCTGCCTTTCTGGATTTTACACTTTTTTCAGATGGCCCTTTTGACCGGGGGGCAGTGAGACTTCATTGTAGTGCAGATTTCCTTTGCAAGCTTACTTGGTTGGCTAAAAAGGGCGTATGCGTTTTTTCCTGAATATATTCAGGAAAAAACGCATACGCCCTTTTTGGCCAAGTGCATCATTGTGGACGTTCTGCCTCTTTTCCTATGCTTTACATGCAATTCCAGTCTACCTCCTGAAATCGGTTTCCTGCAATTCTGCCCGCTTTCAACTCCTCTTGGCAGCCTTACTTCAATATATTTTTGCAAGATAGCTGTCATTTATAACTCTGCAGGTTTGTGAATTACAGTGCCCCTGAGCTCCTTTCTTCAACTCGCTTTCTTGTGAGCTGGCCTCAACACCGCACTATTGCTTCAGGCCCTAGTTTGGTTCCGGCACGGCATGCTGAGCCTTTGGTTAATTCCTCTTCCTGGTGGGAAATGAGAGTTAAATTTGCCCGTCCAGACACCTCCACCTAGTCTCTCATTGGTTCTCCCTATTCCTGTTCATTTTCCACAGAAATTGCAAACTGGGCCAAACAGGAGGTTTTAGGCACTGACTCTCCAAGTGGGGAGAGTGTTAGTAAAGCGTCTGGAATGTTGCACCCGAGTACCAGGGGACGAAAACTGAGACACATTTGAACACGTTTTCCGATCACACGGTAGATCATACTCTGGGTTGCACATGCATGTTTTAGCTGAAGGAAGAATCCCTTAAACATGGAGAGTTGAGACCCATGGAATGGGTACCATGCAATATGACTTCAAAGGGTCTGCATTTGCTCACCTAACCTCACCAGTCCTATCACTGCTACGTTTATGCCTCTGTACACACGCTTGATTCTCTTTCAGAGACATATAAATCCATAGGTTTTAAGATTCTTACTAGTCAGGTATATTCTTAGGCGTTTAATATGGGGTGTTGAGTCCACTTCGTTGAGCAAGGAGTAGCTCTTGTCTATTACATATTTGGCTTATGGAACGGTATCTGTGCTAATTTCAATCTCTGGTTTTATGCAGCACCCCAACTCACCTTTCCCCTTAAGCAAGCATAAGTTGGTTTTCTACATTTGACACCCTGTTCTGTTTTGTAATTCAGTTCCTGTGTAGCCACGTTTACATTCCGTGTGTTAGTGATATCTTATGATGTTTCTTTTTCTGTGTGACTTATTTCACTTAGAATCATCGTACCTGAATCCACTCATTATGCTGCTACGGGCCTGATGACATAGATTTTATTGCTGAGTGATATTGCATTGTACGTAAGTACCACAACTTCTTTATCCATTTTTCGCTTTGTGTGATATTGAACTTGTATCGTAAACGAGGTTCTTGTAAACAGAGCCGTCCCAAACTATGGGGTGGCTGTGTCTTTTTGATTTTAATTTCCCTAAGCTATAGGACCATAAGTGGAAGTGCCCTAGGCTCTGTTGCTTTGTTTTTTGGATGTTTCAGGAAACACCATACACTTCTCCAGAGTGGCTGCTGGCAATTTACATCCCACCCATCAGCATAAGAAGGCTCCTAGTTCTCCTTGGCCTGTCCTGCCTTTCTGGATTTTACACTTTTTTCGGATGGCCCTTATGACCGGGGGGCAGTGAGACTTCATTGTAGTGCAGATTTCCTTTGCAAGCTTGCTTGGTTGGCCAAAAAGGTCGTATGCGTTTTTTCCTGAATATATTCAGGAAAAAACGCATACGCCCTTTTTGGCCAAGTGCATCATTGTGGACGTTCTGCCTCTTTTCCTATGCTTTACATGCAATTCCAGTCTACCTCCTGAAATCGGTTTCCTGCAATTCTGCCCGCATTCAACTCCTCTTGGCAGCCTTACTTCAATATATTTTTGCAAGATAGCTGTCATTTATAACTCTGCAGGTTTGTGAATTACAGTGCCCCTGAGCTCCTTTCTTCAACTCGCTTTCTTGTGAGCTGGCCTCAACACCGCACTATTGCTTCAGGCCCTAGTTTGGTTCTGGCACGGCATGCTGAGCCTTTGGTTAATTCCTCTTCCTGGTGGGAAATGAGAGTTAAATTTGCCCGTCCAGACACCTCCACCTAGTCTCTCATTGGTTCTCCCTATTCCTGTTCATTTTCCACAGAAATTGCAAACTGGGCCAAACAGGAGGTTTTAGGCACTGACTCTCCAAGTGGGGAGAGTGTTAGTAAAGCGTCTGGAATGTTGCACCCGAGTACCAGGGGACGAAAACTGAGACACATTTGAACACGTTTTCCGATCACACGGTAGATCATACTCTGGGTTGCACATGCATGTTTTAGCTGAAGGAAGAATCCCTTAAACATGGAGAGTTGAGACCCATGGAATGGGTACCATGCAATATGACTTCAAAGGGTCTGCATTTGCTCACCTAACCTCACCAGTCCTATCACTGCTACGTTTATGCCTCTGTACACACGCTTGATTCTCTTTCAGAGACATATAAATCCATAGGTTTTAAGATTCTTACTAGTCAGGTATATTCTTAGGCGTTTAATATGGGGTGTTGAGTCCACTTCGTTGAGCAAGGAGTAGCTCTTGTCTATTACATATTTGGCTTATGGAACGTTATCTGTGCTAATTTCAATCTCTGGTTTTATGCAGCACCCCAACTCACCTTTCCCCTTAAGCAAGCATAAGTTGGTTTTCTACATTTGACACCCTGTTCTGTTTTGTAATTCAGTTCCTGTGTAGCCACGTTTACATTCCGTGTGTTAGTGATATCTTATGATGTTTCTTTTTCTGTGTGACTTATTTCACTTAGAATCATCGTACCTGAATCCACTCATTATGCTGCTACGGGCCTGATGACATAGATTTTATTGCTGAGTGATATTGCATTGTACGTAAGTACCACAACTTCTTTATCTATTTTTCGCTTTGTGTGATATTGAACTTGTATCGTAAACGAGGTTCTTGTAAACAGAGCCGTCCCAAACTATGGGGTGGCTGTGTCTTTTTGATTTTAATTTCCCTAAGCTATAGGACCATAAGTGGAAGTGCCCTAGGCTCTGTTGCTTTGTTGTTTGGATGTTTCAGGAAACACCATACACTTCTCCAGAGTGGCTGCTGGCAATTTACATCCCACCCATCAGCATAAGAAGGCTCCTAGTTCTCCTTGGCCTGTCCTGCCTTTCTGGATTTTACACTTTTTTCGGATGGCCCTTTTGACCGGGGGGCAGTGAGACTTCATTGTAGTGCAGATTTCCTTTGCAAGCTTGCTTGGTTGGCCAAAAAGGTCGTATGCGTTTTTTCCTGAATATATTCAGGAAAAAACGCATACGCCCTTTTTGGCCAAGTGCATCATTGTGGACGTTCTGCCTCTTTTCCTATGCTTTACGTGCAATTCCAGTCTACCTCCTGAAATCGGTTTCCTGCAATTCTGCCCGCTTTCAACTCCTCTTGGCATCCTTACTTCAATATATTTTTGGAAGATAGCTGTCATTTATAACTCTGCAGGTTTGTGAATTACAGTGCCCCTGAGCTCCTTTCTTCAACTCGCTTTCTTGTGAGCTGGCCGCAACACCGCAGGATTGCTTCAGGCCCTAGTTTGGTTCCAGCACGGCACGCTGAGCCTTTGGTTAATTCCTCTTCCTGGTGGGAAATGGGAGTTAAATTTGCCCGTCCGGACACCTCCACCTAGTCTCTCATTGGTTCTCCCTATTGCTGTTCATTTTCCACAGAAATTGCAAACTGGGCCAAACA
This sequence comes from Leucopleurus acutus, assembly GCF_964270905.1. Classification (NCBI taxonomy): domain Eukaryota; kingdom Metazoa; phylum Chordata; class Mammalia; order Artiodactyla; family Delphinidae; genus Leucopleurus; species Leucopleurus acutus. The sequence continues at coordinate 152,004 of NW_028139147.1, forward strand.
GGAGGTTAAAGGCACCGACTCTCCAAGTGGGGAGAGTGTTAGTAAAGCGTCTGGAATGTTGCACCCGAGTACCAGGGGACGAAAACTGAGACACATTTGAACACGTTTCCCGATCACACGGTGGATCATACTCTGGGTTCCACATGCATGTTTTAGCTGAAGGAAGAATCCCTTAAACATGGAGAGTTGAGACCCATGGAATGGGTACCATGCAATATGACTTCAAAGGGTCTGCATTTGCTCACCGAACCTCACCAGTCCTATCACTGCTGCGTTTATGCTGCTGTACACACGCTTGCTTCTCTTTCGGAGACATATAAATCCATAGGTTTTAAGATTCTTACTAGTCATGTATATTATTAGGCGTTTAATATGGGGTGTTGAGTCCACTTCGTTGAGGAAGGAGTAGCTCTTGTCTATTACATATTTGGCTTATGGAACGGTATCTGTGCTAATTTCAATCTCTGGTTTTATGCAGCACCCCAACTCACCTTTCCCCTTAAGCAAGCATAAGTTGGTTTTCTACATTTGACACCCTGTTCTGTTTTGTAATTCAGTTCTTGTGTAGCCAAGTTTACATTCCGTGTATTAGTGATATCTTCTGATGTTTGTTTTTCTGTGTGACTTATTTCACTTAAAATCATCGTACCTGAATCCACTCATTATGCTGCTACGGGCCTGATGACATAGATTTCATTGCTGAGTGATATTGCATTGTACGTAAGTACCACAACTTCTTTATCCATTTTTTGCTTTCTGTGATATTGAACTTGTACCGTAAACGAGGTTCTTGTAAACAGAGCCGTCCCAAACTTTGGGGTGGCTGTGTCTTTTTGATTTTAATTTCCCTAAGCTATAGGACCATAAGTGGAAGTGCCCTAGGCTCTGTTGCTTTGTTTTTTGGATGTTTCAGGAAACACCATACACTTCTCCAGAGTGGCTGCTGGCAATTTACATCCCGCCCATCAGCATAACAAGGCTCCCATTCTCCATGGCCTGTCCTGCCTTTCTGGATTTTACACTTTTTTCAGATGGCCCTTTTGACCGGGGGGCAGTGAGACTTCATTGTAGTGCAGATTTCCTTTGCAAGCTTGCTTGGTTGGCCAAAAAGGGCGTATGCGTTTTTTCCTGAATATATTCAGGAAAAAACGCATACGCCCTTTTTGGCCAAGTGCATCATTGTGGACGTTCTGCCTCTTTTCCTATGCTTTACATGCAATTCCAGTCTACCTCCTGAAATCGGTTTCCTGGAATCCTGCCCCGCTTTCAAGTCCTCTTGGCAGCCTTCCTTCAATATATTTTTGGAAGATAGCTGTCATTTATAACTCTGCAGGTTTGTGAATTACAGTGTCCCTGAGCTCCTTTCTTCAACTCGCTTTCTTGTGAACTGGCCGCAACACCGCAGGATTGCGTCGGGCCCTAGTGTGGTTCCGGCATGGCACGCTGAGCCTTTGGTTAATTCCTCTTCCTGGTGGGAAATGAGAGTTAAATTTGCCTGTCCGGACACGTCCACCTAGTCTCTCATTGGTTCTCCCTATTCCTGTTCATGTTCCACAGAAATTACAAACTGGGCCAAACAGGAGGTTAAAGGCACTGACTCTCCAAGTGGTTAGATTGTTAGTAAAGCGTCTGGAATGTTGCACCCGAGTACCAGGGGACGAAAACTGAGACACATTTGAACACGTTTTCCGACCACACGGTGGATCATACTCTGGGTTCCACATGCATGTTTTAGCTGAAGGAAGAATCCCTTAAACATGGAGAGTTGAGACCCATGGAATGGGTACCATGCAATATGACTTCAAATGGTCTGCATTTGCTCACTGAACCTCACCAATCCTATCACTGCTGCGTTTATGTCGCTGTACAAACGCTTGATTCTCTTTCGGAGACATATAAATCCATAGGTTTTAAGATTCTTACTAGTCAGGTATATTCTTAGTCATTTAATATGGGGTGTTGAGTCCACTTCTTTGAGCAAGGAGTAGCTCTTGTCTATTACATATTTGGCTTATGGAACGGTATCTGTGCTCATTTCAATCTCTGGTTTTATGCAGCACCCCAACTCACCCGTCCCCTTAAGCAAGCATAAGTTGGTTTTCTACATTTGACACCCTGTTCTGTTTTGTAATTCAGTTCTTGTGTAGCCAAGTTTACATTCCGTGTATTAGTGATATCTTATGATGTTTCTTTTTCTGTGTGACTAATTTCACTTAGAATCATCGTACCTGAATCCACTCATTATGCTGCTACAGGCCTGATGACATAGATTTCATTGCTGAGTGATATTGCATTGTACGTAAGTACCACAATTTCTTTATCCATTTTTCGCTTTCTGTGATATTCAACTTGTACCGTAAACTAGGTTCTTGTAAACAGAGCCGTCCCAAACTTTGGGGTGGCTGTGTCTTTTTGATTTTAATTTCCCTAAGCTATAGGACCATAAGTGGAAGTGCCCTAGGCTCTGTTGCTTTGTTTTTTGGATGTTTCAGGAAACACCATACACTTCTCCAGAGTGGCTGCTGGCAATTTACATCCCGCCCATCAGCATAAGAAGGCTCCTAGTTTTCCTTGGCCTGTCCTGCCTTTCTGGATTTTACACATTTTTCGGATGGCCCTTTTGACCTGGGGGCAGTGAGACTTCATTGTAGTGCAGATTTCCTTTGCAAGCTTGCTTGGTTGGCCAAAAAGGGCGTATGCGTTTTTTCCTGAATATATTCAGGAAAAAACGCATACGCTCTTTTTGGCCAAGTGCATCATTGTGGACGTTCTGCCTCTTTTCCTATGCTTTACATGCAATTCCAGTCTACCTCCTGAAATGGTTTTCCTGCAATTCTGCCCCGCTTTCAACTCCTCTTGGCAGCCTTACTTCAATATATTTTTGGAAGATAGCTGTCATTTATAACTCTGCAGGTTTGTGAATTACAGTGCCCCTGAGCTCCTTTCTTCAACTCGCTTTCTTGTGAGCTGGCCGCAACACCACAGGACTGCTTCAGGCCCTAGTTTGGTTCCGGCACGGCATGCTGAGCCTTTGGTTAATTCCTCATCCTGGTGGGAAATGAGAGTTAAATTTGCCCGTCCAGACACCTCCACCTAGTCTCTCATTGGTTCTCCCTATTCCTGTTCATTTTCCACAGAAATTGCAAACTGGGCCAAACAGGAGGTTAAAGGCACTGACTCTCCAAGTGGGGAGAGTGTTAGTAAAGGGTCTTGAATGTTGCACCCAAGTACCTGGGGACGAAAACTGAGACACATTTGAACACGTTTCCCAATCACACGGTGGATCATACTCTGGGTTCCACATGCATGTTTTAGCTGAAGGAAGAATCCCTTAAACAGGGAGAGTTGAGACCCATGGAATGGGTACCATGCAATATGATTTCAAAGGGTCTGCATTTGCTCACCGAACCTCACCAGTCCTATCACTGCTGCATTTATGCCGCTGTACACACGCTTGATTCTCTTTCGGAGACATATAAATCCATAGGTTTTAACATTCTTATTAGTCAGGTATATTCTTAGGCGTTTAATGTGGGGTGTTGAGTCCACTTCGTTGAGCAAGGAGTAGCTCTTGTCTATTACATATTTGGCTTATGGAACGGTATCTGTGCTAATTTCAATCTCTGGTTTTATGCAGCACCCCAACTCACCTTTCCCCTTAAGCAAGCATAAGTTGGTTTTCTACATTTGACACCCTGTTCTGTTTTGTAATTCAGTTCTTGTGTAGCCAAGTTTACATTCCGTGTATTAGTGATATCTTCTGATGTTTGTTTTTCTGTGTGACTTATTTCACTTAAAATCATCGTACCTGAATCCACTCATTATGCTGCTACGGGCCTGATGACATAGATTTCATTGCTGAGTGATATTGCATTGTACGTAAGTACCACAACTTCTTTATCCATTTTTTGCTTTCTGTGATATTGAACTTGTACCGTAAACGAGGTTCTTGTAAACAGAGCCGTCCCAAACTTTGGGGTGGCTGTGTCTTTTTGATTTTAATTTCCCTAAGCTATAGGACCATAAGTGGAAGTGCCCTAGGCTCTGTTGCTTTGTTTTTTGGATGTTTCAGGAAACACCATACACTTCTCCAGAGTGGCTGCTGGCAATTTACATCCCGCCCATCAGCATAACAAGGCTCCCATTCTCCATGGCCTGTCCTGCCTTTCTGGATTTTACACTTTTTTCAGATGGCCCTTTTGACCGGGGGGCAGTGAGACTTCATTGTAGTGCAGATTTCCTTTGCAAGCTTGCTTGGTTGGCCAAAAAGGGCGTATGCGTTTTTTCCTGAATATATTCAGGAAAAAACGCATACGCCCTTTTTGGCCAAGTGCATCATTGTGGACGTTCTGCCTCTTTTCCTATGCTTTACATGCAATTCCAGTCTACCTCCTGAAATCGGTTTCCTGGAATCCTGCCCCGCTTTCAAGTCCTCTTGGCAGCCTTCCTTCAATATATTTTTGGAAGATAGCTGTCATTTATAACTCTGCAGGTTTGTGAATTACAGTGTCCCTGAGCTCCTTTCTTCAACTCGCTTTCTTGTGAACTGGCCGCAACACCGCAGGATTGCGTCGGGCCCTAGTGTGGTTCCGGCATGGCACGCTGAGCCTTTGGTTAATTCCTCTTCCTGGTGGGAAATGAGAGTTAAATTTGCCTGTCCGGACACGTCCACCTAGTCTCTCATTGGTTCTCCCTATTCCTGTTCATGTTCCACAGAAATTGCAAACTGGGCCAAACAGGAGGTTAAAGGCACTGACTCTCCAAGTGGTTAGATTGTTAGTAAAGCGTCTGGAATGTTGCACCCGAGTACCAGGGGACGAAAACTGAGACACATTTGAACACGTTTTCCGACCACACGGTGGATCATACTCTGGGTTCCACATGCATGTTTTAGCTGAAGGAAGAATCCCTTAAACATGGAGAGTTGAGACCCATGGAATGGGTACCATGCAATATGACTTCAAATGGTCTGCATTTGCTCACTGAACCTCACCAATCCTATCACTGCTGCGTTTATGTCGCTGTACAAACGCTTGATTCTCTTTCGGAGACATATAAATCCATAGGTTTTAAGATTCTTACTAGTCAGGTATATTCTTAGTCGTTTAATATGGGGTGTTGAGTCCACTTCTTTGAGCAAGGAGTAGCTCTTGTCTATTACATATTTGGCTTATGGAACGGTATCTGTGCTCATTTCAATCTCTGGTTTTATGCAGCACCCCAACTCACCCGTCCCCTTAAGCAAGCATAAGTTGGTTTTCTACATTTGACACCCTGTTCTGTTTTGTAATTCAGTTCTTGTGTAGCCAAGTTTACATTCCGTGTATTAGTGATATCTTATGATGTTTCTTTTTCTGTGTGACTAATTTCACTTAGAATCATCGTACCTGAATCCACTCATTATGCTGCTACAGGCCTGATGACATAGATTTCATTGCTGCATGATATTGCATTGTACGTAAGTACCACAACTTCTTTATCCATTTTTCGCTTTCTGTGATATTGAACTTGTACCGTAAACGAGGTTCTTGTAAACAGAGCCGTCCGAAACTTTGGGGTGGGTGTGTCTTTTTGATTTTAATTTCCCTAAGCTATAGGACCATAAGGGGAAGTGCCCTAGGCTCTGTTGCTTTGTTTTTTGGATGTTTCAGGAAACACCATACACTTCTCCAGAGTGGCTGCTGGCAATTTACATCCCGCCCATCAGCATAAGAAGGCTCCTAGTTTTCCTTGGCCTGTCCTGCCTTTCTGGATTTTACACATTTTTCGGATGGCCCTTTTGACCTGGGGGCAGTGAGACTTCATTGTAGTGCAGATTTCCTTTGCAAGCTTGCTTGGTTGGCCAAAAAGGGCGTATGCGTTTTTTCCTGAATATATTCAGTAAAAAACGCATACGCACTTTTTGGCCAAGTGCATCATTGTGGACGTTCTGCCTCTTTTCCTATGCTTTACATGCAATTCCAGTCTACCTCCTGAAATGGGTTTCCTGCAATTCTGCCCCGCTTTCAACTCCTCTTGGCAGCCTTACTTCAATATATTTTTGGAAGATAGCTGTCATTTATAACTCTGCAGGTTTGTGAATTACAGTGCCCCTGAGCTCCTTTCTTCAACTCGCTTTCTTGTGAGCTGGCCGCAACACCGCAGGACTGCTTCAGGCCCTAGTTTGGTTCCGGCACGGCATGCTGAGCCTTTGGTTAATTCCTCATCCTGGTGGGAAATGAGAGTTAAATTTGCCCGTCCAGACACCTCCACCTAGTCTCTCATTGGTTCTCCCTATTCCTGTTCATTTTCCACAGAAATTGCAAACTGGGCCAAACAGGAGGTTAAAGGCACTGACTCTCCAAGTGGGGAGAGTGTTAGTAAAGGGTCTTGAATGTTGCACCCAAGTACCTGGGGACGAAAACAGAGACACATTTGAACACGTTTCCCAATCACACGGTGGATCATACTCTGGGTTCCACATGCATGTTTTAGCTGAAGGAAGAATCCCTTAAACAGGGAGAGTTGAGACCCATGGAATGGGTACCATGCAATATGATTTCAAAGGGTCTGCATTTGCTCACCGAACCTCACCAGTCCTATCACTGCTGCATTTATGCCGCTGTACACACGCTTGATTCTCTTTCGGAGACATATAAATCCATAGGTTTTAACATTCTTACTAGTCAGGTATATTGTTAGGCGTTTAATGTGGGGTGTTGAGTCCACTTCGTTGAGCAAGGAGTAGCTCTTGTCTATTACATATTTGGCTTATGGAACGGTATCTGTGCTTATTTCAATCTCTGGTTTTATGCAGCACCCCAACTCACCTTTCCCCTTAAGCAAGCATAAGTTGGTTTTCTACATTTGACACCCTGTTCTGTTTTGTAATTCAGTTCTTGTGTAGCCAAGTTTACATTCCGTGTATTAGTGATATCTTCTGATGTTTGTTTTTCTGTGTGACTTATTTCACTTAGAATCATCGTACCTGAATCCACTCATTATGCTGCTATGGGCCTGATGACATAGATTTCATTGCTGAGTGATATTGCATTGTACCTAAGTACCACAACTTCTTTATCCATTTTTCGCTTTGTGTGATATTGAACTTGTACCGTAAACGAGGTTCTTGTAAACAGAGCCGTCCCAAACTTTGGGGTGGCTGTGTCTTTTTGATTTTAATTTCCCTAAGCTATAGGACCATAAGTGGAAGTGCCCTAGGCTCTGTTGCTTTGTTTTTTGGATGTTTCAGGAAACACCATACGCTTCTCCAGAGTGGCTGCTGGCAATTTACATCCCGCCCATCAGCATAACAAGGCTCCCAGTTCTCCATGGCCTGTCCTGCCTTTCTGGATTTTACACTTTTTTCAGATGGCCCTTTTGACCGGGGGGCAGTGAGACTTCATTGTAGTGCAGATTTCCTTTGCAAGCTTGCTTGGTTGGCCAAAAAGGGCGTATGCGTTTTTTCCTGAATATATTCAGGAAAAAACGCATACGCCCTTTTTGGCCAAGTGCATTATTGTGGACGTTCTGCCTCTTTTCCTATGCTTTACATGCAATTCCAGTCTATCTCCTGAAATCGGTTTCCTGCAATTCTGCCCGCTTTCAACTCCTCTTGGCAGCCTTACTTCAATATATTTTTGCAAGATAGCTGTCATTTATAACTCTGCAGTTTTGTGAATTACAGTGCCCCTGACCTCCTTTCTTCAAGTCGCTTTCTTCTGAGCTGGCCGCAACACCGCAGTATTGCTTCAGGCCCTAGTTTGGTTCCGGCACGGCATGCTGAGCCTTTGGTTAATTCCTCTTCCTGGTGGGAAATGAGAGTTCAATTGGCCCGTCCAGACACCTCCACCTAGTCTCTCATTGGTTCTCCCTATTCCTGTTCATTTTCCACAGAAATTGCAAACTGGGCCAAACAGGAGGTTAAAGGCACTGACTCTCCAAGTGGGGAGAGTGTTAGTAAAGCGTCTGGAATGTTGCACCCGAGTACCTGGGGACGAAAACTGAGACACATTTGAACACGTTTCCCGATCACACGGTGGATCATACTGTGGGTTCCACATGCATGTTTTAGCTGAAGGAAGATTCCCTTAAACCTGGAGAGTTGAGACCCATAGAATGGGTACCATGCAATATGACTTCAAAGGGTCTGCATTTGCTCACGGAACCTCACCAATCCTATCACTGCTGTGTTTATGTCGCTGTACAAACGCTTGATTCTCTTTCGGACACATATGAATCCATAGGTTTTAAGTTTCTTACTAGTCAGGTATATTCTTAGGCGTTTAATATGGTGTGTTGAGTCCAGTTCGTTGAGCAAGGAGTAGCTCTTCTCTATTACATATTTGGCTTAGGGATCGGTATCTGTGCTAATTTCAATCTCTGGTTTTATGCAGCACCCCAACTCACCTTTCCCCTTAAGCAAGCATAACTTGGTTTTCTATATTTGAGACCCTGTTTTGCTTTGTAATTCAGTTCCTGTGTAGCCAAGTTTACATTCCATGTATTAGTGATACCTTATGATGTTTCTTTTTCTGTGTGACTTATTTCACTTAGAATCATCGTACCTGAATCCACTCATTATGCTGCTACGGGCCTGATGACATAGATTTCATTGCTGAGTGATATTGCATTGTACCTAAGTACCACAACTTCTTTATCCATTTTTCGCTTTCTGTGATATTGAACTTGTACCGTAAACGAGGTTCTTGTAAACAGAGCCGTCCCAAACTTTGGGGTGGCTGTGTCTTTTTGATTTTAATTTCCCTAAGCTATAGGACCATAAGTGGAAGTGCCCTAGGCTCTGTTGCTTTGTTTTTTGGATGTTTCAGGAAACACCATACACTTCTCCAGAGTGGCTGCTGGCAATTTACATCCCGCCCATCAGCATAACAAGGCTCCCAGTTCTCCATGGCCTGTCCTGCCTTTCTGGATTTTACACTTTTTTCAGATGGCCCTTTTGACCGGGGGGCAGTGAGACTTCATTGTAGTGCAGATTTCCTTTGCAAGCTTGCTTGGTTGGCCAAAAAGTGCGTATGCGTTTTTTCCTGAATATATTTTACTGAATATATTCAGGAAAAAACGCATACGCCCTTTTTGGCCAAGTGCATTATTGTGGACGTTCTGCCTCTTTTCCTATGCTTTACATGCAATTCCAGTCTACCTCCTGAAATCGGTTTCCTGCAATTCTGCCCGCTTTCAACTCCTCTTGGCAGCCTTACTTCAATATATTTTTGCAAGATAGCTGTCATTTATAACTCTGTTGCTTTGTTTTTTGGATGTTTCAGGAAACACCATACACTTCTCCAGAGTGGCTGCTGGCAATTTACATCCCACCCTTCAGCATAACAAGGGTCCCAGTTCTCCATGGCCTGTCCTGCCTTTCTGGATTTTACACTTTTTTCAGATGGCCCTTTTGACCGGGGGGCAGTGAGACTTCATTGTAGTGCAGATTTCCTTTGCAAGCTTGCTTGGTTGGCCAAAAAGGGCGTATGCGTTTTTTCCTGAATATATTCAGGAAAAAACGCATACGCCCTTTTTGGCCAAGTGCATCATTGTGGACGTTCTGCCTCTTTTCCTATGCTTTACATGCAATTCCAGTGTACCTCCTGAAATCGGTTTCCTGCAATTCTGCCCCACTTTCAACTCCTCTTGGCAGCCTAATTCAATATATTTTTGGAAGATAGCTGTCATTTATAACTCTGCAGGTTTGTGAATTACAGTGCCCCTGAGCTCCTTTCTTCAACTCGCTTTCTTGAGAGCTGGCCGCAACACCGCAGGATTGCTTCAGGCCCTAGTTTGGTTCCGGCATGGCATGCTGAGCCTTTGGTTAATTCCTCTTCCTGGTGGGAAATGAGAGTTAAATTTGCCCGTCCGGATACCTCCACCTAGTCTCTCATTGGTTCTCCCTATTCCTGTTCATTTTCCACAGAAATTGCAAACTGGGCCAAACAGGAGGTTAAAGGCACTGACTCTCCAAGTGGGGAGAGTGTTAGTAAAGCGTCTGGAATGTTGCACCCGAGTACCAGGGAACGAAAACTGAGACACATTTGAACACGTTTCCCGATCACACGGTGGATCATACTCTGGGTTCCACATGCATGTTTTAGCTGAAGGAAGAATCCCTTAAACCTGGAGAGTTGAGACCCATGGAATGGGTACCATGCAATATGACTTCAAAGGGTCTGCAATTGCTCACCGAACCTCAGCAATCCTATCACTGCTGCGTTTATGCCGCTGTACACACGCTTGATTCTCTTTCGGAGACATATAAATCCATAGGTTTTAAGATTCTTACTAGTCAGGTATATTCTTAGGCGTTTAATATGGAGTGTTGAGTCCACTTCGTTGAGCAAGGAGTAGCTCTTGTCTATTACATATTTGGCTTATGGAACGGTATCTGTGCTCATTTCAATCTCTGGTATTATGCAGCACCCCAACTCACCCGTCCCCTTAAGCAAGCATAAGTTGGTTTTCTACATTTGACACCCTGTTCTGTTTTGTAATTCAGTTCTTGTGTAGCCAAGTTTACATTCCGTGTATTAGTGATATCTTATGATGTTTCTTTTTCTGTGTGACTTATTTCACTTAGAATCATCGTACCTGAATCCACTCATTATGCTGCTACGGGCCTGATGACATAGATTTCATTGCTGAGTGATATTGCATTGTACGTAAGTACCACAATTTCTTTATCCATTTTTCGCTTTCTGTGATATTGAACTTGTACCGTAAACTAGGTTCTTGTAAACAGAGCCGTCCCAAACTTTGGGGTGGCTGTGTCTTTTTGATTTTAATTTCCCTAAGCTATAGGACCATAAGTGGAAGTGCCCTAGGCTCTGTTGCTTTGTTTTTTGGATGTTTCAGGAAACACCATACACTTCTCCAGAGTGGCTGCTGGCAATTTACATCCCGCCCATCAGCATAACTAGGCTCCCAGTTCTCCATGGCCTGTCCTGCCTTTCTGGATTTTACACTTTTTTCAGATGGCCCTTTTGACCGGGGGGCAGTGAGACTTCATTGTAGTGCAGATTTCCTTTGCAAGCTTGCTTGGTTGGCCAAAAAGGGCGTATGCGTTTTTTCCTGAATATATTCAGGAAAAAACGCATACGCCCTTTTTGGCCAAGTGCATCATTGTGGGCGTTCTGCCTGTTTTCCTATGCTTTACATGCAATTCCAGTCTACCTCCTGAAATCGGTTTCCTGCAATTCTGCCCTGCTTTCAACTCCTCTTGGCAGCCTTACTTCAATATATTTTTGGAAGATAGCTGTCCTTTATAACTCTGCAGGTTTGTGAATTACAGTGCCCCTGAGCTCCTTTCTTCAACTCGCTTTCTTGTGAGCTGGCCGCAACACCGCAGGATTGCTTCTGGTCCTAGTGTGGTTCCGGCATGGCACGCTGAGCCTTTGGTTAATTCCTCTTCCTGGTGGGAAATGAGAGTTAAATTTGCCCGTCTGGACACCTCCACCTAGTCTCTCATTGGTTCTCCCTATTCCTGTTCATTTTCCACAGAAATTGCAAACTGGGCCAAACAGGAGGTTAAAGGCACTGACTCTCCAAGTGGGGAGAGTGTTAGTAAAGCGTCTGGAATGTTGCACCCGACTACCAGGGGACGAAAACTGAGACACATTTGAACACGTTTTCCGATCACACGGTGGATCATACTCTGGGTTCCACATGCATGTTTTAGCTGAAGGAAGAATCCCTTAAACAGGGAGAGTTGGGACCCATGGAATGGGTACCATGCAATATGACTTCAAAGGGTCTGCATTTGCTCACCGAACCTCAGCAATCCTATCACTGCTGCGTTTATGCCGCTGTACACACGCTTGATTCTCTTTGGGAGACATATAAATCCATAGGTTTTAAGATTCTTACTAGTCAGGTAGATTCTTACTAGTCAGGTATATTGTTAGGCGTTTAATATGGGGTGTTGAGTCCACTTCGTTGAGCAAGGAGTAGCTCTTGTCTATTACATATTTGGCTTATGGAACGGTATCTGTGCTAATTTCAATCTCTGGTTTTATGCAGCACCCCAACTCACCCGTCCCCTGAAGCAAGCATAAGTTGGTTTTCTACATTTGACACCCTGTTCTGTTTTGTAATTCAGTTCTTGTGTAGCCAAGTTTACATTCCGTGTATTAGTGATATCTTATGATGTTTCTTTTTCTGTGTGACTAATTTCACTTAGAATCATCGTACCTGAATCCACTCATTATGCTGCTACGGGCCTGATGACATAGATTTCATTGCTGAGTGATATTGCATTGTACGTAAGTACCACAATTTCTTTATCCATTTTTCACTTTCTGTGATATTGAACTTGTACCGTAAACGAGGTTCTTGTAAACAGAGCCGTCCCAAACTTTGGGGTGGCTGTGTCTTTTTGATTTTAATTTCCCTAAGCTATAGGACCATAAGTGGAAGTGCCCTAGGCTCTGTTGCTTTGTTTTTTGGATGTTTCAGGAAACACCATACACTTCTCCAGAGTGGCTGCTGGCAATTTAAAATCCCACCCATCAGCATAACTAGGCTCCCAGTTCTCTACGGCCTGTCCTGCCTTTCTGGATTTTACACTTTTTTCAGATGGCCCTTTTGACCGGGAGGCAGTGAGACTTCATTGTACTGCAGATTTCCTTTGCAAGCTTTCTTGGTTGGCCAAAAATGGCGTATGCGTTTTTTCCTGAATATATTCAGGAAAAAACGCATACGCCATTTTTGGCCAAGTGCATCATTGTGGACGTTCTGCCTCTTTTCCTATGCTTTACATGCAATTCCAGTCTACTTCCTGAAATCGGTTTCCTGCAATTCTGCCCCCCTTTCAACTCCTCTTGGCAGCCTTACTTCAATATATTTTTGGAAGATAGCTGTCATTTATAACTCTGCAGGTTTGTGAATTACAGTGCCCCTGAGCTCCTTTCTTCAACTCGCTTTTTTGTGAGCTGGCCGCAACACCGCAGGATTGCTTCTGGTCCTAGTGTGGTTCCGGCATGGCACGCTGAGCCTTTGGTTAATTCCTCTTCCTGGTGGGAAATGAGAGTTAAATTTGCCCGTCTGGACACCTCCACCTAGTCTCTCATTGGTTCTCCCTATTCCTGTTCATTTTCCATAGAAATTGCAAACTGGACCAAACAGGAGGTTAAAGGCACTGACTCTCCAAGTGGGGAGAGTGTTAGTAAAGCGTCTGGAATGTTGCACCCGAGTACCAGGGGACGAAAACTGAGACACATTTGAACACGTTTTCCAATAACACGGTGGATCATACTCTGGGTTCCACATGCATGTTTTAGCTGAAGGAAGAATCCCTTAAACAGGGAGAGTTGAGACCCATGGAATGGGTACCATGCAATATGACTTCAAAGGGTCTGCATTTGCTCACCGAACCTCAGCAATCCTATCACTGCTGCGTTTATGCCGCTGTACACACGCTTGATTCTCTTTCGGAGACATATAAATCCATAGGTTTTAAGATTCTTACTAGTCAGGTTGATTCTTACTAGTCAGGTATATTCTTAGGCGTTTAATATGGGGTGTTGAGTCCACTTCGTTGAGCAAGGAGTAGCTCTTGTCTGTTATATATTTGGCTTATGGAACGGTATCTGTGCTAATTTCAATCTCTGGTTTTATGCAGCACCCCAACTCACCCGTCCCCTTAAGCAAGCATAAGTTGGTTTTCTACATTTGACACCCTGTTCTGTTTTGTAATTCAGTTCTTGTGTAGCCAAGTTTACATTCCGTGTATTAGAGATACCTTATGATGTTTCTTTTTCTGTGTGACTAATTTCACTTAGAATCATCGTACCTGAATCCACTCATTATGCTGCTACGGGCCTGATGACATAGATTTCATTGCAGAGTGATATTGCATTGTACATAAGTACCACAACTTCTTTATCCATTTTTCGCTTTCTGTGATACTGAACTTGTTCGGTAAACGAGGTTCTTGTAAACAGAGCCGTCCCAAACTTTGGGGTGGCTGTGTCTTTTTGATTTTAATTTCCCTAAGCTATAGGACCATAAGTGGAAGTGCCCTAGGCTCTGTTGCTTTGTTGTTTGGATGTTTCAGGAAACACCATACACTTCTCCAGAGTGGCTGCTGGCAATTTAAATCCCGCCCATCAGCATAACAAGGCTCCCAGTTCTCCATGGCCTGTCCTGCCTTTCTGGATTTTACACTTTTTTCAGATGGCCCTTTTGACCGGGGGGCAGTGAGACTTCATTGTAGTGCAGATTTCCTTTGCAAGCTTGCTTGGTTGGCCAAAAAGGGCGTATGCGTTTTTTCCTGAATATATTCAGGAAAAAACGCATACGCCCTTTTTGGCCAAGTGCATCATTGTGGACGTTCTGCCTCTTTTCCTATGCTTTACATGCAATTCCAGTGTACCTCCTGAAATCGGTTTCCTGCAATTCTGTCCCGCTTTCAACTCCTCTTGGCAGCCTAATTCAATATATTTTTGGAAGATAGCTGTCATTTATAACTCTGCAGGTTTGTGAATTACAGTGCCCCTGAGCTCCTTTCTTCAACTCGCTTTCTTGAGAGCTGGCCGCAACACCGCAGGATTGCTTCAGGCCCTAGTTTGGTTCCGGCACGGCATGCTGAGCCTTTAGTTAATTCCTCTTCCTGGTGGGAAATGAGAGTTAAATTTGCCCGTCCGGACACCTCCACCTAATCTCTCATTGGTTCTCCCTATTCCTGTTCATCTTCCGCAGAAATTGCTAACTGGGCCAAACAGGAGGTTAAAGGCACTGACTCTCCAAGTGGGGAGAGTGTTAGTAAAGCGTCTGGAATGTTGCACCCGAGTACCAGGGGACGAAAACTGAGACACATTTGAACACGTTTTCCGATCACACGGTGGATCATACTCTGGGTTCCACATGCATGTTTTAGCTGAAGGAAGAATCCCTTAAACAGGGAGAGTTGAGACCCATGGAATGGGTACCATGCAATATGACTTCAAAGGGTCTGCATTTGCTCACCAAACCTCACCAATCCTATCACTGCTGCGTTTATGCTGCTGTACACACGCTTGATTCTCTTTCGGAGACATATAAATCCATAGGTTTTAAGATTCTTACTAGTCAGGTAGATTCTTACTAGTCAGGTATATTCTTAGGCGTTTAATATGGGGTGTTGAGTCCACTTCGTTGAGCAAGGAGTAGCTCTTGTCTATTACATATTTGGCTTATGGAACGGTATCTGTGCTCATTTCAATCTCTGGTTTTATGCAGCACCCCAACTCACCCGTCCCCTTAAGCAAGCATAAGTTGGTTTTCTACATTTGACACCCTGTTCTGTTTTGTAATTCAGTTCTTGTGTAGCCAAGTTTACATTCCGTGTATTAGTGATATCTTATGATGTTTCTTTTTCTGTGTGACTAATTTCACTTAGAATCATCGTACCTGAATCCACTCATTATGCTGCTACGGGCCTGATGACATAGATTTCATTGCTGAGTGATATTGCATTGTACGTAAGTACCACATTTTCTTTATCCATTTTTCACTTTCTGTGATATTGAACTTGTACCGTAAACGAGGTTCTTGTAAACAGAGCCGTCCCAAACTTTGGGGTGGCTGTGTCTTTTTGATTTTAATTTCCCTAAGCTATAGGACCATAAGTGGAAGTGCCCTAGGCTCTGTTGCTTTGTTTTTTGGATGTTTCAGGAAACACCATACACTTCTCCAGAGTGGCTGCTGGCAATTTACATCCCGCCCATCAGCATAACTAGGCTCCCAGTTCTCCATGGCCTGTCCTGCCTTTCTGGATTTTACACTTTTTTCAGATGGCCCTTTTGACCGGGGGGCAGTGAGACTTCATTGTAGTGCAGATTTCCTTTGCAAGCTTGCTTGGTTGGCCAAAAAGGGCGTATGCGTTTTTTCCTGAATATATTCAGGAAAAAACGCATACGCCCTTTTTGGCCAAGTGCATCATTGTGGACGTTCTGCCTCTTTTCCTATGCTTTACATGCAATTCCAGTGTACCTCCTGAAATCGGTTTCCTGCAATTCTGTCCCGCTTTCAACTCCTCTTGGCAGCCTAATTCAATATATTTTTGGAAGATAGCTGTCATTTATAACTCTGCAGGTTTGTGAATTACAGTGCCCCTGAGCTCCTTTCTTCAACTCGCTTTCTTGAGAGCTGGCCGCAACACCGCAGGATTGCTTCAGGCCCTAGTTTGGTTCCGGCACGGCATGCTGAGCCTTTAGTTAATTCCTCTTCCTGGTGGGAAATGAGAGTTAAATTTGCCCGTCCGGACACCTCCACCTAATCTCTCATTGGTTCTCCCTATTCCTGTTTATCTTCCGCAGAAATTGCTAACTGGGCCAAACAGGAAGTTAAAGGCACTGACTCTCGAAGTGGGGAGAGTGTTAGTAAAGCGTCTGGAATGTTGCACCCGAGTACCAGGGGACGAAAACTGAGACACATTTGAACACGTTTTCCGATCACACGGTGGATCATACTCTGGGTTCCACATGCATGTTTTAGCTGAAGGAAGAATCCCTTAAACCTGGAGAGTTGAGACCCATGGAATTGGTACCATGCAATATGACTTCAAAGGGTCTGCATTTGCTCACCGAACCTCAGCAATCCTATCACTGCTGCGTTTATGCCGCTGTACACACGCTTGATTCTCTTTCGGAGACATATAAATCCATAGGTTTTAAGATTCTTACTAGTCAAGTAGATTCTTACTAGTCAGGTATATTCTTAGGCGTTTAATATGGAGTGTTGAGTCCACTTCGTTGAGCAAGGAGTAGCTCTTGTCTATTACATATTTGGCTTATGGAACGGTATCTGTGCTAATTTCAATCTCTGGTTTTATGCAGCACCCCAACTCACCCGTCCCCTTAAGCAAGCATAAGTTGGTTTTCTACATTTGACACCCTGTTCTGTTTTGTAATTCAGTTCTTGTGTAGCCAAGTTTACATTCCGTGTAGTAGTGATACCATATGATGTTCCTTTTTCTGTGTGACTTATTTCACTTAGAATCATTGTACCTGAATCCACTCATTATGCTGCTACGGGCCTGATGACATAGATTTCATTGCTGAGTGATATTGCATTGTACGTAAGTACCACAACTTCTTTATCCATTTTTTGCTTTCTGTGATATTGAACTTGTACGGTAAACGGGGTTCTTGTAAACAGAGCCCTCCCAAACTTTGGGGTGGCTGTGTCTTTTTGATTTTAATTTCCCTAAGCTATAGGACCATAAGTGGAAGTGCCCTAGGCTCTGTTGCTTTGTTTTTTGGATGTTTCAGTAAACACCATACACTTCTCCAGAGTGGCTGCTGGCAATTTACATCCCGCCCATTAGCATAACAAGGCTCCCAGTTCTCCATGGCCTGTCCTGCCTTTCTGGATTTTATACTTTTTTCAGATGGCCCTTTTGACCCGGGGGCAGTGAGACTTCATTGTAGTGCAGATTTCCTTTGCAAGCTTGCTTGGTTGGCCAAAAAGGGCGTATGCGTTTTTTCCTGAATATATTCAGGAAAAAACGCATACGCCCTTTTTGGCCAAGTGCATCATTGTGGACGTTCTGCCTCTTTTCCTATGCTTTACATGCAATTCCAGTCTACCTCCTGAAATCGGTTTCCTGCAATTCTGCCTGCTTTCAACTCCTCTTGGCAGCCTTACTTCAATATATTTTTGGAAGATAGCTGTCATTTAAAACTCTGCAGGTTTGTGAATTACAGTGCCCCTGAGCTCCTTTCTTCAACTGGTTTCTTGTGAGCTGGCCGCAACACCGCAGGATTGCTTCAGGCCCTAGTTTGGTTCCGGCACGGCATGCTGAGCCTTTGGTTAATTCCTCTTCCTGGTGGGAAATGAGAGTTAAATTTGCCCGTCCGGACACCTCCAGCTAGTCTCTCATTGGTTCTCCCTATTCCTGTTCATTTTCCACAGAAATTGCAAACTGGGCCAAACAGGAGGTTAAAGGCACTGACTCTCCAAGTGGGGAGAGTGTTAGTAAAGCGTCTGGAATGTTGCACCCGAGTACCAGGGGACGAAAACTGAGACACATTTGAACACGTTTCCCGATCACACGGTGGATCATACTCTGGGTTCCACATGCATGTTTTAGCTGAAGGAAGAATCCCTTAAACATGGAGAGTTGAGACCCATGGAATGGGTACCATGCAATATGACGTCAAAGGGTCTGCATTTGCTCACCGAACCTCACCAGTCCTATCACTGCTGCGTTTATGCCGCTGTACACACGCTTGATTCTCTTTCGGAGACATATAAATCCATAGGTTTTAAGATTCTTACTAGTCAGGTAGATTCTTAGGCGTTTAATATGGGGTGTTGAGTCCACTTCGTTGAGCAAGGAGTAGCTCTTTTCTATTACATATTTGGCTTATGGAACGGTATCTGTGCTCATTTCAATCTCTGGTTTTATGCAGCACCCCAACTCACCTTTCCCCTTAAGCAAGCATAAGTTGGTTTTCTACATTTGACACCCTGTTCTGTTTTGTAATTCAGTTCCTGTGTAGCCAAGTTTACATTCCGTGTAGTAGTGATATCTTATGATGTTTCTTTTTCTGTGTGACTTATTTCTCTTAGAATCATCGTACCTGAATCCACTCATTATGCTGCTACGGGCCTGATGACATAGATTTCATTGCTGAGTGATATTGCATTGTACGTAAGTACCACAACTTCTTTATCCATTTTTCGCTTTCTGTGATATTGAACTTGTACCGTAAACGAGGTTCTTGTAAACAGAGCCGTCCCAAACTTTGGGGTGGCTGTGTCTTTTTGATTTTAATTTCCCTAAGCTATAGGACCATAAGTGGAAGTGCCCTAGGCTCTGTTGCTTTGTTTTTTGGATGTTTCAGGAAACACCATACACTTCTCCAGAGTGGCTGCTGGCAATTTACATCCCGCCCATCAGCATAACAAGGCTCCCAGTTCTCCATGGCCTGTCCTGCCTTTCTGGATTTTACACTTTTTTCAGATGGCCCTTTTGACCAGGGGGCAGTGAGACTTCATTGTAGTGCAGATTTCCTTTGCAAACTTACTTGGTTGGCTAAAAAGGGCGTATGCGTTTTTTCCTAAATATATTCAGGAAAAAACGCATACGCCCTTTTTGGCCAAGTGCATCATTGTGGACGTTCTGCCTCTTTTCCTATGCTTTACATGCAATTCCAGTCTACCTCCTGAAATCGGTTTCCTGCAATTCTGCCCCACTTTCAACTCCTCTTGGCAGCCTTACTTCAATATATTTTTGGAAGATAGCTGTCATTTATAACTCTGCAGGTGTGTGAATTACAGTGCCCCTGAGCTCCTTTCTTCAACTCGCTTTCTTGTGAGCTGGCCGCAACACCGCAGGATTGCTTCAGGCCCTAGTTTGGTTCCGGCACGGCACGCTGAGCCTTTGGTTAATTCCTCTTCCTGGTGGGAAATGAGAGTTAAATTTGCCCGTCCGGACACCTCCACCTAATCTCTCATTGGTTCTCCCTATTCCTGTTCATCTTCCGCAGAAATTGCTAACTGGGCCAAACAGGAGGTTAAAGGCACTGACTCTCCAAGTGGGGTGAGTGTTAGTAAAGCGTCTGGAATGTTGCACCCGAGTACCAGGGGACGAAAACTGAGACACATTTGAACACGTTTTCCCACCACACGGTGGATCATACTCTGCGTTCCACATGCATGTTTTAGCTGAAGGAAGAATCCCTTAAACATGGAGAGTTGAGACCCATGGAATGGGTACCATGCAATATGACTTCAAAGGGTCTGCATTTGCTCACCGAACCTCACCAATCCTATCACTGCTGCTTTTATGCTGCTGTACACACGCTTGATTCTCTTTCAGAGACATATAAATCCATAGGTTTTAAGATTCTTACTAGTCAGGTATATTGTTAGGCGTTTAATATGGGGTGTTGAGTCCACTTCGTTGAGCAAGGAGTAGCTCTTGTCTATTACATATTTGGCTTATGGAACGGTATCTGTGCTAATTTCAATCTCTGGTTTTATGCAGCACCCCAACTCACCTTTCCCCTTAAGCAAGTATAAGTTGGTTTTCTACATTTGACACCCTGTTCTGTTTTGTAATTCAGTTCCTGTGTAGCCAAGTTTACATTCCGTGTGTTAGTGATATCTTATGATGTTTCTTTTTCTGTGTGACTTATTTCACTTAGAATCATCGTACCTGAATCCACTCATTATGCTGCTACGGGCCTGATGACATAGATTTCATTGCTCAGTGATATTGCATTGTACGTAAGTACCACAACTTCTTTATCCATTTTTCGCTTTCTGTGATATTGAACTTGTACCGTAAACGAGGTTCTTGTAAACAGAGCCGTCCCAAACTTTGGGGTGGCTGTGTCTTTTTGATTTTAATTTCCCTAAGCTATAGGACCATAAGTGGAAGTGCCCTAGGCTCTGTTGCTTTGTTTTTTGGATGTTTCAGGAAACACCATACACTTCTCCAGAGTGGCTGCTGGCAATTTACATCCCACCCATCAGCATAACAAGGCTCCCAGTTCTCCATGGCCTGTCCTGCCTTTCTGGATTTTACACTTTTTTCAGATGGCCCTTTTGACCGGGGGGCAGTGAGACTTCATTGTAGTGCAGATTTCCTTTGCAAGCTTACTTGGTTGGCTAAAAAGGGCGTATGCGTTTTTTCCTGAATATATTCAGGAAAAAACGCATACGCCCTTTTTGGCCAAGTGCATCATTGTGGACGTTCTGCCTCTTTTCCTATGCTTTACATGCAATTCCAGTCTACCTCCTGAAATCGGTTTCTTGAAATTCTGCCCGGCTTTTAACTCCTCTTGGCTGCCTTACTTCAATATATTTTTGGAAGACAGTTGTCATTTATAACTCTGCAGGTTTGTGAATTACAGTGCCCCTGAGCACCTTTCTTCAACTCGCTTTCTTGTGAGCTGGCCGCAACACCGCAGGATTGCTTCAGGCGCTAGTTTGGATCCGGCACGGCATGCTGAGCCTTTGGTTAATTCCTCTTCCTGGTGGGAAATTAGAGTTAAATTTGCCCGTCCAGACACCTCCACCTAATCTCTCATTGGTTCTCCCTATTCCTGTTCATTTTCCACAGAAAGTGCAAACTTGGCCAAACAGGAGGTTAAAGGCACTGACTCTCCAAGTGGGGAGAGTGTTAGTAAAGCGTCTGGAATGTTGCACCCGAGTACCAGGGGACGAAAACTGAGACACATTTGAACACGTTTCCCGATCACACGGTGGATCATACTCTGGGTTCCACATGCATGTTTTAGCTGAAGGAAGAATCCCTTAAACATGGAGAGGTGAGACCCATGGAATGGGTACCATGCAATATGACTTCAAAGGGTCTGCATTTGCTCACCGAACCTCAACAGTCCTATCACTGCTGCGTTTATGCCGCTGTACACACGCTTGATTCTCTTTCGGAGACATATAAATCCATAGGTTTTAAGATTCTTACTAGTCAGGTATATTCTTAGGCGTTTAATATGGGGTGTTGAGTCCACTTCGTTGAGCAAGGAGTAGCTCTTGTCTATTACATATTTGGTTTATGGAACGGTATCTGTGCTCATTTCAATCTCTGGTTTTATGCAGCACCCCAACTCACCTTTCCCCTTAAGCAAGCATAAGTTGGTTTTCTCCATTTGACACCCTGTTCTGTTTTGTAATTCAGTTCTTGTGAAGCCAAGTTTACATTCCGTGTAGTAGTGATATCTTATGATGTTTCTTTTTCTGTGTGACTTATTTCACTTAGAATCATCGTACCTGAATCCACTCATTATGCTGCTACGGGCCTGATGACATAGATTTCATTGCTGAGTGATATTGCATTGTACGTAAGTACCTCAACTTCTTTATCCATTTTTCGCTTTCTGTGATATTGAACTTGTACCGTAAACGAGGTTCTTGTAAACAGAGCCGTCCCAAACATTGGGGTGGCTGTGTCTTTTTGATTTTAATTTCCCTAAGCTATAGGACCATAAGTGGAAGTGCCCTAGGCTCTGTTGCTTTGTTTTTTGGATGTTTCAGGAAACACCATACACTTCTCCAGAGTGGCTGCTGGCAATTTACATCCCACCCATCAGCATAACAAGGCTCCCAGTTCTCCATGGCCTGTCCTGCCTTTCTGGATTTTACACTTTTTTCAGATTGCCCTTTTGACCGGGGGGCAGTGAGACTTCATTGTAGTGCAGATTTCCTTTGCAAGCTTGCTTGTTTGGCCAAAAAGGGCATATGCGTTTTTTCCTGAATATATTCAGGAAAAAACGCATACGCCCTTTTTGGCCAAGTGCATCATTGTGGACGTTCTGCCTCTTTTCCTATGCTTTACATGCAATTCCAGTCTACCTCCTGAAATCGGTTTCCTGCAATTCTGCCCGGCTTTCAACTCCTCTTGGCTGCCTTACTTCAATATATTTTTGGAAGACAGCTGTCATTTATAACTCTGCAGGTTTGTGAATTACAGTGCCCCTGAGCACCTTTCTTCAACTCGCTTTCTTGTGAGCTGGCCGCAACACCGCAGGATTGCTTCAGGCCCTAGTTTGGATCCGGCACGGCATGCTGAGCCTTTGGTTAATTCCTCATCCTGGTGGGAAATGAGAGTTAAATTTGCCCGTCCAGACACCTCCACCTAATCTCTCATTGGTTCTCCCTATTCCTGTTCATTTTCCACAGAAATTGCAAACTGGGCCAAACAGTAGGTTAAAGGCACTGACTCTCCAAGTGGGGAGAGTGTTAGTAAAGCGTCTGGAATGTTGCACCCGAGTACCAGGGGACGAAAACTGAGACACATTTGAACACGTTTCCCGATTACACGGTGGATCATACTCTGGGTTCCACATGCATGTTTTAGCAGAAGGAAGAATCCCTTAAACATGGAGAGTTGAGACCCATGGAATGGGTACCATGCAATATGACTTCAAAGGGTCTGCATTTGCTAACCGAACCTCACCAGTCCTATCACTGCTGCGTTTATGCCGCTGTACACACGCTTGATTCTCTTTCGGAGACATATAAATCCATAGGTTTTAAGATTCTTACTAGTCAGGTATATTCTTAGGCGTTTAATATGGGGTGTTGAGTCCACTTCGTTGAGCAAGGAGTAGCTCTTGTCTATTACATATTTGGCTTATGGAATGGTATCTGTGCTCATTTCAATCTCTGGTTTTATGCAGCACCCCAACTCACCTTTCCCCTTAAGCAAGCATAAGTTGGTTTTCTCCATTTGACACCCTGTTCTGTTTTGTAATTCAGTTCTTGTGAAGCCAAGTTTACATTCCGTGTAGTAGTGATATCTTATGATGTTTCTTTTTCTGTGTGACTTATTTCACTTAGAATCATCGTACCTGAATCCACTCATTATGCTGCTACGGCCCTGATGACATAGATTTCATTGCTGAGTGATATTGCATTGTACGTAAGTACCACAACTTCTTTATCCATTTTTCGCTTTCTGTGATATTGAACTTGTACCGTAAACGAGGTTCTTGTAAACAGAGCCGTCCCAAACTTTGGGGTGGCTGTGTCTTTTTGATTTTAATTTCCCTAAGCTATAGGACCATAAGTGGAAGTGCCCTAGGCTCTGTTGCTTTGTTTTTTGGATGTTTCAGGAAACACCATACACTTCTCCAGAGTGGCTGCTGGCAATTCACATCCCGCCCATCAGCATAACAAGGCTCCCAGTTCTCCATGGCCTGTCCTGCCTTTCTGGATTTTACACTTTTTTCGGATGGCCCTTTTGACCGGGGGGCAGTGAGACTTCATTGTAGTGCAGATTTCCTTTGCAAGCTTGCTTGGTTGGCCAAAAAGTGCGTATGCGTTTTTTCCTGAATATATTCAGGAAAAAACGCATACGCCCTTTTTGGCCAAGTGCATCATTGTGGACGTTCTGCCTCTTTTCCTATGCTTTACATGCAATTCCAGTCTACCTCCTGAAATCGGTTTCCTGCAATTCTGCTCCACTTTCAAGTCCTCTTGACAGCCTTACTTCAATATATTTTTGGAAGATAGCTGTCATTTATAACTCTGCAGGTTTGTGAATTACAGTGCCCCTGAGCTCCTTTCTTCAACTCGCTTTCCTGTGAGCTGGCCGCAACACCGCAGGATTGCTTCAGGCCCTAGTTTGGTTCCGGCACGGCATGCTGAGCCTTTGGTTAATTCCTCTTCCTGGTGGGAAATGAGAGTTAAATTTGCCCGTCCAGACACCTCCACCTAGTCTCTCATTGGTTCTCCCTATTCCTGTTCATTTTCCACAGAAATTGCAAACTGGGCCAAACAGGAGGTTAAAGGCACTGACTCTCCAAGTCGGGAGAGTGTTAGTAAAGCGTCTGGAATGTTGCACCCGAGTACCAGGGGACGAAAACTGAGACACATTTGAACACGTTTCCCGATCACACGGTGGATCATACTCTGTGTTCCACAGGCATGTTTTAGCTGAAGGAAGAATCCCTTAAACATGGAGAGTTGAGACCCGTGGAATGGGTACCATGCAATATGACTTCAATGGGTCTGCATTTGCTCACCGAACCTCACCAGTCCTATCACTGCTGCGTTTATGCCGCTGTACACACGCTTGATTCTCTTTCGGAGACATATCAATCCATAGGTTTTAAGATTCTTACTAGTCAGGTGTATTCTTAGGCGTTTAATATGGGGTGTTGAGTCCACTTCGTTGAGCAAGGAGTAGCTCTTGTCTATTACATATTTGGCTTATGGAACGGTATCTGTGCTAATTTCAATCTCTGGTTTTATGCAACACCCCAACTCACCTTTCCCCTTAAGCAAGCATAAGTTGGTTTTCTACATTTGACACCCTGTTCTGTTTTGTAATTCACTTCCTGTGTAGCCAAGTTTACATTCCGTGTAGTAGTGATATCTTATGATGTTTCTTTTTCTGTGTGACTTATTTCACTTAGAATCATCGTACCTGAATCCACTCATTATGCTGCTACGGGCCTGATGACATAGATTTCATTGCTGAGTGATATTGCATTGTACGTAAGTACCACAACTTCTTTATCCATTTTTCGCTTTCTGTGATATTGAACTTGTACCGTAAACGAGGTTCTTGTAAACAGAGCCGTCCCAAACTTTGGGGTGGCTGTGTCTTTTTGATTTTAATTTCCCTAAGCTATAGGACCATAAGTGGAAGTGCCCTAGGCTCTGTTGCTTTGTTTTTTGGATGTTTCAGGAAACACCATACACTTCTCCAGAGTGGCTGCTGGCAATTCACATCCCGCTCATCAGCATAACAAGGCTCCCAGTTCTCCATGGCCTGTCCTGCCTTTCTGGATTTTACGCTTTTTTCGGATGGCCCTTTTGACCGGGGGGAAGTGAGACTTCATTGTAGTGCAGATTTCCTTTGCAAGCTTGCTTGGTTGGCCAAAAAGTGCGTATGCGTTTTTTCCTGAATATATTCAGGAAAAAACGCATACGCCCTTTTTGGCCAAGTGCATCATTGTGGACGTTCTGCCTCTTTTCCTATGCTTTACATGCAATTCCAGTCTACCTCCTGAAATCGGTTTCCTGCAATTCTGCTCCACTTTCAAGTCCTCTTGACAGCCTTACTTCAATATATTTTTGGAAGATAGCTGTCATTTATAACTCTGCAGGTTTGTGAATTACAGTGCCCCTGAGCTCCTTTCTTCAACTCGCTTTCTTGTGAGCTGGCCGCAACACCGCAGGATTGCTTCAGGCCCTAGTTTGGTTCCGGCACGGCATGCTGAGCCTTTGGTTAATTCCTCATCCTGGTGGGAAATGAGAGTTAAATTTGCCCGTCCAGACACCTCCACCTAGTCTCTCATTGGTTCTCCCTATTCCTGTTCATTTTCCACAGAAATTGCAAACTGGGCCAAACAGGAGGTTAAAGGCACTGACTCTCCAAGTCGGGAGAGTGTTAGTAAAGCGTCTGGAATGTTGCACCCGAGTACCAGGGGACGAAAACTGAGACACATTTGAACACGTTTTCCGATCACACGGTAGATCATACTCTGGGTTGCACATGCATGGTTTAGCTGAAGGAAGAATCCCTTAAACATGGAGAGTTGAGACCCATGGAATGGGTACCATGCAATATGACTTCAAAGGGTCTGCATTTGCTCACCGAACCTCAGCAATCCTATCACTGCTGCGTTTATGCCGCTGTACACACGCTTGATTCTCTTTCGGAGACATATCAATCCATAGGTTTTAAGATTCTTACTAGTCAGGTATATTCTTAGGCGTTTAATATGGGGTGTTGAGTCCACTTCGTTGAGCAAGGAGTAGCTCTTGTCTATTATATATTTGGCTTATGGAACGGTATCTGTGCTAATTTCAATCTCTGGTTTTATGCAACACCCCAACACACCTTTCCTCTTAAGCAAGCATAAGTTGGTTTTCTACATTTGACACCCTGTTCTGTTTTGTAATTCACTTCCTGTGTAGCCAAGTTTACATTCCGTGTATTAGTGATATCTTATGATGTTTCTTTTTCTGTGTGACTTATTTCACTTAGAATCATCGTACCTGAATCCACTCATTATGCTGCTATGGGCCTGATGACATAGATTTCATTGCTGAGTGATATTGCATTGTACGTAAGTACCACAACTTCTTTATCCATTTATCGCTTTGTGTGATATTGAACTTGTACCGTAAACGAGGTTCTTGTAAACAGAGCCGTCCCAATCTTTGGGGTGGCTGTGTCTTTTTGATTTTAATTTCCCTAAGCTATAGGACCATAAGTGGAAGTGCCCTAGGCTCTGTTGCTTTGTTTTTTGGATGTTTCAGGAAACACCATACACTTCTCCAGAGTGGCTGCTGGCAATTTACATCCCGCCTTTCAGCATAACAAGGGTCCCAGTTCTCCATGGGCTGTCCTGCCTTTCTGGATTTTACACTTTTTTCAGATGGCCCTTTTGACCGGGGGGCAGTGAGACTTCATTGTAGTGCAGATTTCCTTTGCAAGCTTGCTTGGTTGGCCAAATAGGGCGTATGCGTTTTTTCCTGACGCATACGCCCTTTTTGGCCAAGTGCATCATTGTGGACTTCTGCCTCTTTTCCTATGCTTTACATGCAATTCCAGTCTACCTCCTGAAATCGGTTTCCTGCAATTCTGCCCGCTTTCAACTCCTCTTGGCAGCCTTACTTCAATATATTTTTGGAAGATAGCTGTCATTTATAACTCTGCAGGTTTGTGAATTACAGTGCCCCTGACCTCCTTTCTTCAAGTCGCTTTCTTGTGAGCTGGCCGCAACACCGCAGGATTGCTTCAGGCCCTAGTTTGGTTCCGGCACGGCATGCTGAGCCTTTGGTTAATTCCTCTTCCTGGTGGGAAATGAGAGTTAAATTTGCCCGTCCAGACACCTCCACCTAGTCTCTCATTGGTTCTCCCTATTCCTGTTCATTTTCCACAGAAATTGCAAACTGGGCCAAACAGGAGGTTAAAGGCACTGACTCTCCAAGTGGGGAGAGTGTTAGTAAAGCGTCTGGAATGTTGCACCCGAGTACCTGGGGACGAAAACTGAGACACATTTGAACACGTTTCCCAATCACACGGTGGATCATACTCTGGGTTCCACATGCATGTTTTAGCTGAAGGAAGAATCCCTTAAACCTGGAGACTTGAGACCCATAGAATGGGTACCATGCAATATGACTTCAAAGGGTCTGCATTTGCTCACCGAACCTCACCAATCCTATCACTGCTGCGTTTATGTCGCTGTACAAACGCTTGATTCTCTTTCGGACACATATGAATCCATAGGTTTTAAGTTTCTTACTAGTCAGGTATATTCTTAGGCGTTTAATATGGTGTGTTGAGTCCAGTTCGTTGAGCAAGGAGTAGCTCTTCTCTATTACATATTTGGCTTAGGGATCGGTATCTGTGCTAATTTCAATCTCTGGTTTTATGCAGCACCCCAACTCACCTTTCCCCTTAAGCAAGCATAAGTTGGTTTTCTATATTTGAGACCCTGTTTTGCTTTGTAATTCAGTTCCTGTGTAGCCAAGTTTACATTCCGTGTATTATTGATATCTTATGATGTTTCTTTTTCTGTGTGACTTATTTCACTTAGAATCATCGTACCTGAATCCACTCATTATGCTGCTACGGGCCTGATGACATAGATTTCATTGCTGAGTGATATTGCATTGTACGTAAGTACCACAACTTCTTTATCCATTTTTCGCTTTCTGTGATATTGAACTTGTACCGTAAACGAGGTTCTTGTAAACAGAGCCGTCCCAAACTTTGGGGTGGCTGTGTCTTTTTGATTTTAATTTCCCTAAGCTATAGGACCATAAGTGGAAGTGCCCTAGGCTCTGTTGCTTTGTTTTTTGGATGTTTCAGGAAACACCATACACTTCTCCAGAGTGGCTGCTGGCAATTTACATCCCGCCCATCAGCATAACAAGGCTCCCAGTTCTCCATGTCCTGTCCTGCCTTTCTGGATTTTACACTTTTTTCAGATGGCCCTTTTGACCGGGGGGCAGTGAGACTTCATTGTAGTGCAGATTTCCTTTGCAAGCTTGCTTGGTTGGCCAAAAAGTGCGTATGCGTTTTTTCCTGAATATATTCAGGAAAAAACGCATACGCCCTTTTTGGCCAAGTGCATTATTGTGGACATTCTGCCTCTTTTCCTATGCTTTACATGCAATTCCAGTCTACCTCCTGAAATCGGTTTCCTGCAATTCTGCCCGCTTTCAACTCCTCTTGGCAGCCTTACTTCAATATATTTTTGCAAGATAGCTGTCATTTATAACTCTGCAGGTTTGTGAATTACAGTGCCCCTGAGCTCCTTTCTTCAACTCGCTTTCTTGTGAGCTGGCCGCAACACCGCAGGATTGCTTCAGGCCCTAGTTTGGTTCCGGCACGGCATGCTGAGCCTTTGGTTAATTCCTCTTCCTGGTGGGAAATGAGAGTTAAATTTGCCCGTCCAGACACCTCCACCTAGTCTCTCATTGGTTCTCCCTATTCCTGTTCATTTTCCACAGAAATTGCAAACTGGGCCAAACAGGAGGTTTTAGGCACTGACTCTACAAGTGGGAGAGTGTTAGTAAAGCGTCTGGAATGTTGCACCCGAGTACCAAGGGACGAAAACTGAGACACATTTGAACACGTTTCCCGATCACACGGTGGATCATACTCTGGGTTCCACATGCATGTTTTAGCTGAAGGAAGAATCCCTTAAACATGGAGAGGTGAGACCCATGGAATGGGTACCATACAATATGACTTCAAAGGGTCTGCATTTGCTCACCGAACCTCAACAGTCCTATCACTGCTGCGTTTATGCCGCTGTACACACGCTTGATTCTCTTTCGGAGACATATAAATCCATAGGTTTTAAGATTCTTACTAGTCAGGTATATTCTTAGGCGTTTAATATGGGGTGTTGAGTCCACTTCGTTGAGCAAGGAGTAGCTCTTGTCTATTACATATTTGGCTTATGGAACGGTATCTGTGCTCATTTCAATCTCTGGTTTTATGCAGCACCCCAACTCACCTTTCCCCTTAAGCAAGCATAAGTTGGTTTTCTCCATTTGACACCCTGTTCTGTTTTGTAATTCAGTTCTTGTGAAGCCAAGTTTACATTCCGTGTAGTAGTGATATCTTATGATGTTTCTTTTTCTGTGTGACTTATTTCACTTAGAATCATCGTACCTGAATCCACTCATTATGCTGCTACGGGCCTGATGACATAGATTTCATTGCTGAGTGATATTGCATTGTACCTAAGTACCACAACTTCTTTATCCATTTTTCGCTTTGTGTGATATTGAACTTGTACCGTAAACGAGGTTCTTGTAAACAGAGCCGTCCCAAACTTTGGGGTGGCTGTGTCTTTTTGATTTTAATTTCCCTAAGCTATAGGACCATAAGTGGAAGTGCCCTAGGCTCTGTTGCTTTGTTTTTTGGATGTTTCAGGAAACACCATACACTTCTCCAGAGTGGCTGCTGGCAATTTACATCCCGCCCATCAGCATAACAAGGCTCCCAGTTCTCCATGGCCTGTCCTGCCTTTCTGGATTTTACACTTTTTTCAGATGGCCCTTTTGACCGGGGGGCAGTGAGACTTCATTGTAGTGCAGATTTCCTTTGCAAGCTTGCTTGGTTGGCCAAAAAGTGCATATGCGTTTTTTCCTGAATATATTCAGGAAAAAACGCATACGCCCTTTTTGGCCAAGTGCATTATTGTGGACGTTCTGCCTCTTTTCCTATGCTTTACATGCAATTCCAGTCTACCTCCTGAAATCGGTTTCCTGCAATTCTGCCCGCTTTCAACTCCTCTTGGCAGGTTACTTCAATATATTTTTGCAAGATAGCTGTCATTTATAACTCTGCAGGTTTCTGAACTACAGTGCCCCTGAGCTCCTTTCTTCAACTCGCTTTCTTGTGAGCTGGCCGCAACACCGCAGGATTGCTTCAGGCCCTAGTTTGGTTCCGGCACGGCATGCTGAACCTTTGGTTAATTCCTCTTCCTGGTGGGAAATGAGAGTTAAATTTGCCCGTCCAGACACCTCCACCTAGTCTCTCATTGGTTCTCCCTATTCCTGTTCATTTTCCACAGAAATTGCAAACTGGG
Organism: Leucopleurus acutus; assembly: GCF_964270905.1. Lineage (NCBI taxonomy): Eukaryota > Metazoa > Chordata > Mammalia > Artiodactyla > Delphinidae > Leucopleurus > Leucopleurus acutus. The sequence goes on from NW_028139147.1 coordinate 182,519, forward strand.
CCAAACAGGAGGTTAAAGGCACTGACTCTCCAAGTGGGGAGAGTGTTAGTAAAGCGTCTGGAATGTTGCACCCGAGTACCAGGGGATGAAAACTGAGACACATTTGAACACGTTTCCCGATCACACGGTGGATCATACTCTGGGTTCCACATGCATGTTTTAGCTGAAGGAAGAATCCCTTAAACTTGGAGACTTGAGACCCATGGAATGGGTACCATGCAATATGACTTCAAAGGGTCTGCATTTGCTCACCGAACCTCACCAATCCTTTCACTGCTGCGTTTATGCCGCTGTACACACGCTTGATTCTCTTTCGGAGACATATAAATCCATAGGTTTTAAGATTCTTACTCGTCAGGTAGATTCTTACTAGTCAGGTATATTCTTAGGCGTTTAATATGGGGTGTTGAGTCCACTTCGTTGAGCAAGGAGTAGCTCTTGTCTATTACATATTTGGCTTATGGAACGGTATCTGTGCTAATTTCAATCTCTGGTTTTATGCAACACCCCAACTCACCTTTCCCCTTAAGCAAGCATAAGTTGGTTTTCTACATTTGACACCCTGTTCTGTTTTGTAATTCACTTCCTGTGTAGCCAAGTTTACATTCCGTGTAGTAGTGATATCTTATGATGTTTCTTTTTCTGTGTGACTTATTTCACTTAGAATCATCGTACCTGAATCCACTCATTATGCTGCTACGGGCCTGATGACATAGATTTCATTGCTGAGTGATATTGCATTGTACGTAAGTACCACAACTTCTTTATCCATTTTTCGCTTTCTGTGATATTGAACTTGTACCGTAAACGAGGTTCTTGTAAACAGAGCCGTCCCAAACTTTGGGGTGGCTGTGTCTTTTTGATTTTAATTTCCCTAAGCTATAGGACCATAAGTGGAAGTGCCCTAGGCTCTGTTGCTTTGTTTTTTGGATGTTTCAGGAAACACCATACACTTCTCCAGAGTGGCTGCTGGCAATTCACATCCCGCCCATCAGCATAACAAGGCTCCCAGTTCTCCATGGCCTGTCCTGCCTTTCTGGATTTTACGCTTTTTTCGGATGGCCCTTTTGACCGGGGGGCAGTGAGACTTCATTGTAGTGCAGATTTCCTTTGCAAGCTTGCTTGGTTGGCCAAAAAGGGCGTATGCGTTTTTTCCTGAATATATTCAGGAAAAAACGCATACGCCCTTTTTGGCCAAGTGCATCATTGTGGACGTTCTGCCTCTTTTCCTATGCTTTACATGCAATTCCAGTCTACCTCCTGAAATCGGTTTCCTGCAATTCTGCTCCACTTTCAAGTCCTCTTGACAGCCTTACTTCAATATATTTTTGGAAGATAGCTGTCATTTATAACTCTGCAGGTTTGTGAATTACAGTGCCCCTGACCTCCTTTCTTCAACTCGCTTTCTTGTGAGCTGGCCGCAACACCGCAGGATTGCTTCATGCCCTAGTTTGGTTCCGGCACGGCATGCTGAGCCTTTGGTTAATTCCTCTTCCTGGTGGGAAATGAGAGTTAAATTTGCCCGTCCAGACACCTCCACCTAGTCTCTCATTGGTTCTCCCTATTCCTGTTCATTTTCCACAGAAATTGCAAAATGGGCCAAACAGGAGTTTAAAGGCACTGACTCTCCAAGTGGGGAGAGTGTTAGTAAAGCGTCTGGAATGTTGCACCCGAGTACCTGGGGACGAAAACTGAGACACATTTGAACACGTTTCCCAATCACACGGTGGATCATACTCTGGGTTCCACATGCATGTTTTAGCTGAAGGAAGAATCCCTTAAACCTGGAGACTTGAGACCCATAGAATGGGTACCATGCAATATGACTTCAAAGGGTCTGCATTTGCTCACCGAACCTCACCAATCCTATCACTGCTGCGTTTATGTCGCTGTACAAACGCTTGATTCTCTTTCGGACACATATGAATCCATAGGTTTTAAGTTTCTTACTAGTCAGGTATATTCTTAGGCGTTTAATATGGTGTGTTGAGTCCAGTTCGTTGAGCAAGGAGTAGCTCTTCTCTATTACATATTTGGCTTAGGGATCGGTATCTGTGCTAATTTCAATCTCTGGTTTTATGCAGCACCCCAACTCACCTTTCCCCTTAAGCAAGCATAAGTTGGTTTTCTATATTTGAGACCCTGTTTTGCTTTGTAATTCAGTTCCTGTGTAGCCAAGTTTACATTCCGTGTATTAGTGATATCTTATGATGTTTCTTTTTCTGTGTGACTTATTTCACTTAGAATCATCGTACCTGAATCCACTCATTATGCTGCTACGGGCCTGATGACATAGATTTCATTGCTGAGTGATATTGCATTGTACGTAAGTACCACAACTTCTTTATCCATTTTTCGCTTTCTGTGATATTGAACTTGTACCGTAAACGAGGTTCTTGTAAACAGAGCCGTCCCAAACTTTGGGGTGGCTGTGTCTTTTTGATTTTAATTTCCCTAAGCTATAGGACCATAAGTGGAAGTGCCCTAGGCTCTGTTGCTTTGTTTTTTGGATGTTTCAGGAAACACCATACACTTCTCCAGAGTGGCTGCTGGCAATTTACATCCCGCCCATCAGCATAACAAGGCTCCCAGTTCTCCATGGCCTGTCCTGCCTTTCTGGATTTTACACTTTTTTCAGATGGCCCTTTTGACCGGGGGGCAGTGAGACTTCATTGTAGTGCAGATTTCCTTTGCAAGCTTGCTTGGTTGGCCAAAAAGGGCGTATGCGTTTTTTCCTGAATATATTCAGGAAAAAACGCATACGCCCTTTTTGGCCAAGTGCATTATTGTGGACGTTCTGCCTCTTTTCCTATGCTTTACATGCAATTCCAGTCTACCTCCTGAAATCGGTTTCCTGCAATTCTGCCCGCTTTCAACTCCTCTTGGCAGCCTTACTTCAATATATTTTTGCAAGTTAGCTGTCATTTATAACTCTGCAGGTTTGTGAATTACAGTGCCCCTGAGCTCCTTTCTTCAACTCACTTTCTTGTGAGCTGGCCGCAACACCGCAGTATTGCTTCAGGCCCTAGTTTGGTTCCGGCACGGCATGCTGAGCCTTTGGTTAATTCCTCTTCCTGGTGGGAAATGAGAGTTAAATTTGCCCGTCCAGACACCTCCACCTAGTCTCTCATTGGTTCTCCCTATTCCTGTTCATTTTCCACAGAAATTGCAAACTGGGCCAAACAGGAGGTTTTAGGCACTGACTCTACAAGTGGGGAGAGTGTTAGTAAAGCGTCTGGAATGTTGCACCCGAGTACCAAGGGACGAAAACTGAGACACATTTGAACACGTTTCCCGATCACACGGTGGATCATACTCTGGGTTCCACATGCATGTTTTAGCTGAAGGAAGAATCCCTTAAACATGGAGAGGTGAGACCCATGGAATGGGTACCATGAAATATGACTTCAAAGGGTCTGCATTTGCTCACCGAACCTCAACAGTCCTATCACTGCTGCGTTTATGCCGCTGTACACACGCTTGATTCTCTTTCGGAGACATATAAATCCATAGGTTTTAAGATTCTTACTAGTCAGGTATATTCTTAGGCGTTTAATATGGGGTGTTGAGTCCACTTCGTTGAGCAAGGAGTAGCTCTTGTCTATTACATATTTGGCTTATGGAACGGTATCTGTGCTCATTTCAATCTCTGGTTTTATGCAGCACCCCAACTCACCTTTCCCCTTAAGCAAGCATAAGTTGGTTTTCTCCATTTGACACCCTGTTCTGTTTTGTAATTCAGTTCTTGTGAAGCCAAGTTTACATTCCGTGTAGTAGTGATATCTTATGATGTTTCTTTTTCTGTGTGACTTATTTCACTTAGAATCATCGTACCTGAATCCACTCATTATGCTGCTACGGGCCTGATGACATAGATTTCATTGCTGAGTGATATTGCATTGTACCTAAGTACCACAACTTCTTTATCCATTTTTCGCTTTGTGTGATATTGAACTTGTACCGTAAACGAGGTTCTTGTAAACAGAGCCGTCCCAAACTTTGGGGTGGCTGTGTCTTTTTGATTTTAATTTCCCTAAGCTATAGGACCATAAGTGGAAGTGCCCTAGGCTCTGTTGCTTTGTTTTTTGGATGTTTCAGGAAACACCATACACTTCTCCAGAGTGGCTGCTGGCAATTCACATCCCGCCCATCAGCATAACAAGGCTCCCAGTTCTCCATGGCCTGTCCTGCCTTTCTGGATTTTACACTTTTTTCAGATGGCCCTTTTGACCGGGGGGCAGTGAGACTTCATTGTAGTGCAGATTTCCTTTGCAAGCTTGCTTGGTTGGCCAAAAAGGGCGTATGCGTTTTTTCCTGACGCATACGCACTTTTTGGCCAAGTGCATCATTGTGGACGTTCTGCCTCTTTTCCTATGCTTTACATGCAATTCCAGTCTACCTCCTGAAATCGGTTTCCTGCAATTCTGCCCGCTTTCAACTCCTCTTGGCAGTCTTACTTCAATATATTTTTGCAAGATAGCTGTCATTTATAACTCTGCAGGTTTGTGAATTACAGTGCCCCTGAGCTCCTTTCTTCAACTCGCTTTCTTGTGAGCTGGCCGCAACACCGCAGGATTGCTTCAGGCCCTAGTTTGGTTCCGGCACGGCATGCTGAGCCTTTGGTTAATTCCTCTTCCTGGTGGGAAATGAGAGTTAAATTTGCCCGTCCGGACACCTCCACCTAGTCTCTCATTGGTTCTCCCTATTCCTGTTCATTTTCCACAGAAAGTGCAAACTGGGCCAAACAGGAGGTTAAAGGCACTGACTCTCCAAGTGGGGAGAGTGTTAGTAAAGCGTCTGGAATGTTGCACCCGAGTACCAGGGGAAGAAAACTGAGACACATTTGAACACGTTTTCCGATCACATGGTGGATCATACTCTGGGTTGCACATGCATGTTTTAGCTGAAGGAAGAATCCCTTAAACATGGAGAGTTGAGACCCATGGAATGGGTACCATGCAATATGACTTCAAAGGGTCTGCATTTGCTCACCGAACCTCACCAATCCTATCACTGCTGCGTTTATGCTGCTGTACACACGCTTGATTCTCTTTCGGAGACATATAAATCCATAGGTTTTAAGATTCTTACTAGTCAGGTATATTCTTAGGCGTTTAATGTGGGGTGTTGAGTCCACTTCGTTGAGCAAGGAGTAGCTCTTGTCTATTACATATTTGGCTTATGGAACGGTATCTGTGCTCATTTCAATCTCTGGTTTTATGCAGCACCCCAACTCACCTTTCCCCTTAAGCAAGCATAAGTTGGTTTTCTACATTTGACACCCTGTTCTGTTTTCTAATTCAGTTCTTGTGTAGCCAAGTTTACATTCCGTGTATTAGTGATATCTTCTGATGTTTGTTTTTCTGTGTGACTTATTTCACTTAGAATCATCGTACCTGAATCCACTCATTATGCTGCTACGGGCCTGATGACATAGATTTCATTGCTGAGTGATATTGCATTGTACCTAAGTACCACAACTTCTTTATCCATTTTTCGCTTTGTGTGATATTGAACTTGTACCGTAAACGAGGTTCTTGTAAACAGAGCCGTCCCAAACTTTGGGGTGGCTGTGTCTTTTTGATTTTAATTTCCCTAAGCTATAGGACCATAAGTGGAAGTGCCCTAGGCTCTGTTGCTTTGTTTTTTGGATGTTTCAGGAAACACCATACACTTCTCCAGAGTGGCTGCTGGCAATTTACATCCCGCCCATCAGCATAACAAGGCTCCCAGTTCTCCATGGCCTGTCCTGCCTTTCTGGATTTTACACTTTTTTCAGATGGCCCTTTTGACCGGGGGGCAGTGAGACTTCATTGTAGTGCAGATTTCCTTTGCAAGCTTGCTTGGTTGGCCAAAAAGGGCGTATGCGTTTTTTCCTGAATATATTCAGTAAAAAACGCATACGCCCTTTTTGGCCAAGTGCATCATTGTGGACGTTCTGCCTCTTTTCCTATGCTTTACATGCAATTCCAGTCTACCTCCTGAAATCGGTTTCCTGCAATTCTGCCCGGCTTTCAACTCCTCTTGGCTGCCTTACTTCAATATATTTTTGGAAGACAGCTGTCATTTATATCTCTGCAGGTTTGTGAATTACAGTGCCCCTGAGCACCTTTCTTCAACTCGCTTTCTTGTGAGCTGGCCGCAACACCGCAGGATTGCTTCAGGCCCTAGTTTGGATCCGGCACGGCATGCTGAGCCTTTGGTTAATTCCTCTTCCTGGTGGGAAATGAGAGTTAAATTTGCCCGTCCAGACACCTCCACCTAATCTCTCATTGGTTCTCCCTATTCCTGTTCATTTTCCACAGAAATTGCAAACTGGGCCAAACAGGAGGTTAAAGGCACTGACTCTCCAAGTGGGGAGAGTGTTAGTAAAGCGTCTGGAATGTTGCACCCGAGTACCAGGGGACGAAAACTGAGACACATTTGAACACGTTTCCGGATCACACGGTGGATCATACTCTGGGTTCCACATGCATGTTTTAGCTGAAGGAAGAATCCCTTAAACATGGAGAGTTGAGACCCATGGAATGGGTACCATGCAATATGACTTCAAAGGGTCTGCATTTGCTCACCGAACCTCACCAGTCCTATCACTGCTGCGTTTATGCCGCTGTACACACGCTTGATTCTCTTTCGGAGACATATAAATCCATAGGTTTTAAGATTCTTACTAGTCATGTATATTCTTAGGCGTTTAATATGGGGTGTTGAGTCCACTTCGTTGAGCAAGGAGTAGCTCTTGTCTATTACATATTTGGCTTATGGAATGGTATCTGTGCTCATTTCAATCTCTGGTTTTATGCAGCACCCCAACTCACCTTTCCCCTTAAGCAAGCATAAGTTGGTTTTCTACATTTGACACCCTGTTCTGTTTTGTAATTCAGTTCTTGTGAAGCCAAGTTTACATTCCGTGTAGTAGTGATATCTTATGATGTTTCTTTTTCTGTGTGACTTATTTCACTTAGAATCATCGTACCTGAATCCACTCATTATGCTGCTACGGGCCTGATGACATAGATTTCATTGCTGAGTGATATTGCATTGTACGTAAGTACCACAACTTCTTTATCCATTTTTCGCTTTCTGTGATATTGAACTTGTACCGTAAACGAGGTTCTTGTAAACAGAGCCGTCCCAAACTTTGGGGTGGCTGTGTCTTTTTGATTTTAATTTCCCTAAGCTATAGGACCATAAGTGGAAGTGCCCTAGGCTCTGTTGCTTTGTTTTTTGGATGTTTCAGGAAACACCATACACTTCTCCAGAGTGGCTGCTGGCAATTCACATCCCACCCATCAGCATAACAAGGCTCCCAGTTCTCCATGGCCTGTCCTGCCTTTCTGGATTTTACACTTTTTTCGGATGGCCCTTTTGACCGGGGGGCAGTGAGACTTCATTGTAGTGCAGATTTCCTTTGCAAGCTTGCTTGGTTGGCCAAAAAGGGCGTATGCGTTTTTTCCTGAATATATTCAGGAAAAAACGCATACGCCCTTTTTGGCCAAGTGCATCATTGTGGACGTTCTGCCTCTTTTCCTATGCTTTACATGCAATTCCAGTCTACCTCCTGAAATCGGTTTCCTGCAATTCTGCTCCACTTTCAAGTCCTCTTGACAGCCTTACTTCAATATATTTTTGGAAGATAGCTGTCATTTATAACTCTGCAGGTTTGTGAATTACAGTGCCCCTGAGCTCCTTTCTTCAACTCGCTTTCTTGTGAGCTGGCCGCAACACCGCAGGATTGCTTCAGGCCCTAGTTTGGTTCCGGCACGGCATGCTGAGCCTTTGGTTAATTCCTCTTCCTGGTGGGAAATGAGAGTTAAATTTGCCCGTCCAGACACCTCCACCTAGTCTCTCATTGGTTCTCCCTATTCCTGTTCATTTTCCACAGAAATTGCAAACTGGGCCAAACAGGAGGTTTTAGGCACTGACTCTCCAAGTGGGGAGAGTGTTAGTAAAGCGTCTGGAATGTTGCACCCGAGTACCAGGGGACGAAAACTGAGACACATTTGAACACGTTTCCCGATCACACAGTGGATCATACTCTGGGTTCCACAGGCATGTTTTAGCTGAAGGAAGAATCCCTTAAACATGGAGAGTTGAGACCCATGGAATGGGTACCATGCAATATGACTTCAAAGGGTCTGCATTTGCTCACCGAACCTCAACAGTCCTATCACTGCTGCGTTTATGCCGCTGTACACACGCTTGATTCTCTTTCGGAGACATATAAATCCATAGGTTTTAAGATTCTTACTAGTCATGTATATTCTTAGGCGTTTAATATGGGGTGTTGAGTCCACTTTGTTGAGCAAGGAGTAGCTCTTGTCTATTACATATTTGGCTTATGGAACGGTATCTGTGCTAATTTCAATCTCTGGTTTTATGCAGCACCCCAACTCACCTTTCCCCTTAAGCAAGCATAAGTTGGTTTTCTACATTTGACACCCTGTTCTGTTTTGTAATTCAGTTCTTGTGTAACCAAGTTTACATTCCGTGTATTAGTGATATCTTATGATGTTTCTTTTTCTGTGTGACTTATTTCACTTAGAATCATCGTACCTGAATCCACTCATTATGCTGCTACGGGCCTGATGACATAGATTTCATTGCTGAGTGATATTGCATTGTACGTTAGTACCACAATTTCTTTATCCATTTTTCGCTTTCGTTGATATTGAACTTGTACCGTAAACGAGGTTCTTGTAAACAGAGCCGTTCCAAACTTTGGGTTGGCTGTGTCTTTTTGATTTTAATTTCCCTAAGCTATAGGACCATAAGTGGAAGTGCCCTAGGCTCTGTTGCTTTGTTTTTTGGATGTTTCAGGAAACACCATACACTTCTCCAGAGTGGCTGCTGGCAATTTACATCGCGCCCATCAGCATAACAAGGCTCCCAGTTCTCCATGGCCTGTCCTGCCTTTCTGGATTTTACACTTTTTTCAGATGGCCCTTTTGACCGGGGGGCAGTGAGACTTCATTGTAGTGCAGATTTCCTTTGCAAGCTTGCTTGGTTGGCCAAAAAGTGCGTATGCGTTTTTTCCTGAATATATTCAGGAAAAAACGCATACGCCCTTTTTGGCCAAGTGCATCATTGTGGACGTTCTGCCTCTTTTCCTATGCTTTACATGCAATTCCAGTCTACCTCCTGAAATCGGTTTCCTGCAATTCTGCCCCCCTTTCAACTCCTCTTGGCAGCCTTACTTCAATATATTTTTGGAAGACAGTTGTCATTTATAACTCTGCAGGTTTGTGAATTACAGTGCCCCTGAGCACGTTTCTTCAACTCGCTTTCTTGTGAGCTGGCCGCAACACCGCAGGATTGCTTCAGTGCTAGTTTGGATCCGGCACGGCATGCTGAGCCTTTGGTTAATTCCTCTTCCTGGTGGGAAATGAGAGTTAAATTTGCCCGTCCAGACACCTCCACCTATTCTCTCATTGGTTCTCCCTATTCCTGTTCATTTTCCACAGAAAGTGCAAACTTGGCCAAACAGGAGGTTAAAGGCACTGACTCTCCAAGTGGGGAGAGTGTTAGTAAAGCGTCTGGAATGTTGCACCCGAGTACCAGGGGACGAAAACTGAGACACATTTGAACATGTTTCCCGATCACACGGTGGATCATACTCTGGGTTCCACATGCATGTTTTAGCTGAAGGAAGAATCCCTTAAACATGGAGAGGTGAGACCCATGGAATGGGTACCATGCAATATGACTTCAAAGGGTCTGCATTTGCTCACCGAACCTCAACAGTCCTATCACTGCTGCGTTTATGCCGCTGTACACACGCTTGATTCTCTTTCGGAGACATATAAATCCATAGGTTTTAAGATTCTTACTAGTCAGGTATATTCTTAGGCATTTAATATGGGGTGTTGAGTCCACTTCGTTGAGCAAGGAGTAGCTCTTGTCTATTACGTATTTGGCTTATGGAACGGTATCTGTGCTCATTTCAATCTCTGGTTTTATGCAGCACCCCAACTCACCTTTCCCCTTAAGCAAGCATAAGTTGGTTTTCTCCATTTGACACCCTGTTCTGTTTTGTAATTCAGTTCTTGTGAAGCCAAGTTTACATTCCGTGTAGTAGTGATATCTTATGATGTTTCTTTTTCTGTGTGACTTATTTCACTTAGAATCATCGTACCTGAATCCACTCATTATGCTGCTACGGGCCTGATGACATAGATTTCATTGCTGAGTGATATTGCATTGTACGTAAGTACCTCAACTTCTTTATCCATTTTTCACTTTCTGTGATATTGAACATGTACCGTAAACGAGGTTCTTGTAAACAGAGCCGTCCCAAACTTTGGGGTGGCTGTGTCTTTTTGATTTTAATTTCCCTAAGCTATAGGACCATAAGTGGAAGTGCCCTAGGCTCTGTTGCTTTGTTTTTTGGATGTTTCAGGAAACACCATACACTTCTCCAGAGTGGCTGCTGGCAATTTACATCCCACCCATCAGCATAACAAGGCTCCCAGTTCTCCATGGCCTGTCCTGCCTTTCTGGATTTTACACTTTTTTCAGATTGCCCTTTTGACCGGGGGGCAGTGAGACTTCATTGTAGTGCAGATTTCCTTTGCAAGCTTGCTTGTTTGGCCAAAAAGGGCGTATGCGTTTTTTCCTGAATATATTCAGGAAAAAACGCATACGCCCTTTTTGGCCAAGTGCATCATTGTGGACGTTCTGCCTCTTTTCCTATGCTTTACATGCAATTCCAGTCTACCTCCTGAAATCGGTTTCCTGCAATTCTGCCCGGCTTTCAACTCCTCTTGGCTGCCTTACTTCAATATATTTTTGGAAGACAGCTGTCATTTATAACTCTGCAGGTTTGTGAATTACAGTGCCCCTGAGCACCTTTCTTCAACTCGCTTTCTTGTGAGCTGGCCGCAACACCGCAGGATTGCTTCAGGCCCTAGTTTGGATCCGGCACGGCATGCTGAGCCTTTGGTTAATTCCTCATCCTGGTGGGAAATGAGAGTTAAATTTGCCCGTCCAGACACCTCCACCTAATCTCTCATTGGTTCTCCCTATTCCTGTTCATTTTCCACAGAAAGTGCAAACTTGGCCAAACAGGAGGTTAAAGGCACTGACTCTCCAAGTGGGGAGAGTGTTAGTAAAGCGTCTGGAATGTTGCACCCGTGTACCAGGGGACGAAAACTGAGACACATTTGAACACGTTTCCCGATCACACGGTGGATCATACTCTGGGTTCCACATGCATGTTTTAGCTGAAGGAAGAATCCCTTAAACATGGAGAGGTGAGACCCATGGAATGGGTACCATGCAATATGACTTCAAAGGGTCTGCATTTGCTCACCCAACCTCAACAGTCCTATCACTGCTGCGTTTATGCCACTGTACACACGCTTGATTCTCTTTCGGAGACATATAAATCCATAGGTTTTAAGATTCTTACTAGTCAGGTATATTCTTAGGCGTTTAATATGGGGTGTTGAGTCCACTTCGTTGAGCAAGGAGTAGCTCTTGTCTATTACATATTTGGCTTATGGAACGGTATCTGTGCTCATTTCAATCTCTGGTTTTATGCAGCACCCCAACTCACCTTTCCCTTAAGCAAGCATAAGTTGGTTTTCTCCATTTGACACCCTGTTCTGTTTTGTAATTCAGTTCTTGTGAAGCCAAGTTTACATTCCGTGTAGTAGTGATATCTTATGATGTTTCTTTTTCTGTGTGACTTATTTCACTTAGAATCATCGTACCTGAATCCACTCATTATGCTGCTACGGGCCTGATGACATAGATTTCATTGCTGAGTGATATTGCATTGTACGTAAGTACCTCAACTTCTTTATCCATTTTTCGCTTTCTGTGATATTGAACTTGTACCGTAAACGAGGTTCTTGTAAACAGAGCCGTCCCAAACTTTGGGGTGGCTGTGTCTTTTTGATTTTAATTTCCCTAAGCTATAGGACCATAAGTGGAAGTGCCCTAGGCTCTGTTGCTTTGTTTTTTGGATGTTTCAGGAAACACCATACACTTCTCCAGAGTGGCTGCTGGCAATTTACATCCCACCCATCAGCATAACAAGGCTCCCAGTTCTCCATGGCCTGTCCTGCCTTTCTGGATTTTACACTTTTTTCAGATTGCCCTTTTGACCGGGGGGCAGTGAGACTTCATTGTAGTGCAGATTTCCTTTGCAAGCTTGCTTGTTTGGCCAAAAAGGGCGTATGCGTTTTTTCCTGAATATATTCAGGAAAAAACGCATACGCCCTTTTTGGCCAAGTGCATCATTGTGGACGTTCTGCCTCTTTTCCTATGCTTTACATGCAATTCCAGTCTACCTCCTGAAATCGGTTTCCTGCAATTCTGCCCGGCTTTCAACTCCTCTTGGCTGCCTTACTTCAATATATTTTTGGAAGACAGCTGTCATTTATAACTCTGCAGGTTTGTGAATTACAGTGCCCCTGAGCACCTTTCTTCAACTCGCTTTCTTGTGAGCTGGCCGCAACACCGCAGGATTGCTTCAGGCCCTAGTTTGGATCCGGCACGGCATGCTGAGCCTTTGGTTAATTCCTCATCCTGGTGGGAAATGAGAGTTAAATTTGCCCGTCCAGACACCTCCACCTAATCTCTCATTGGTTCTCCCTATTCCTGTTCATTTTCCACAGAAATTGCAAACTGGGCCAAACAGTAGGTTAAAGGCACTGACTCTCCAAGTGGGGAGAGTGTTAGTAAAGCGTCTGGAATGTTGCACCCGAGTACCAGGGGACGAAAACTGAGACACATTTGAACACGTTTCCCGATTACACGGTGGATCATACTCTGGGTTCCACATGCATGTTTTAGCTGAAGGAAGAATCCCTTAAACATGGAGAGTTGAGACCCATGGAATGGGTACCATGCAATATGACTTCAAAGGGTCTGCATTTGCTAACCGAACCTCACCAGTCCTATCACTGCTGCGTTTATGCCGCTGTACACACGCTTGATTCTCTTTCGGAGACATATAAATCCATAGGTTTTAAGATTCTTACTAGTCAGGTATATTCTTAGGCGTTTAATATGGGGTGTTGAGTCCACTTCGTTGAGCAAGGAGTAGCTCTTGTCTATTACATATTTGGCTTATGGAACGGTATCTGTGCTCATTTCAATCTCTGGTTTTATGCAGCACCCCAACTCACCTTTCCCCTTAAGCAAGCATAAGTTGGTTTTCTACATTTGACACCCTGTTCTGTTTTGTAATTCAGTTCTTGTGAAGCCAAGTTTACATTCCGTGTAGTAGTGATATCTTATGATGTTTCTTTTTCTGTGTGACTTATTTCACTTAGAATCATCGTACCTGAATCCACTCATTATGCTGCTACGGGCCTGATGACATAGATTTCATTGCTGAGTGATATTGCATTGTACGTAAGTACCACAACTTCTTTATCCATTTTTCGCTTTCTGTGATATTGAACTTGTACCGTAAACGAGGTTCTTGTAAACAGAGCCGTCCCAAACTTTGGGGTGGCTGTGTCTTTTTGATTTTAATTTCCCTAAGCTATAGGACCATAAGTGGAAGTGCCCTAGGCTCTGTTGCTTTGTTTTTTGGATGTTTCAGGAAACACCATACACTTCTCCAGAGTGGCTGCTGGCAATTCACATCCCGCCCATCAGCATAACAAGGCTCCCTGTTCTCCATGGCCTGTCCTGCCTTTCTGGATTTTACACTTTTTTCGGATGGCCCTTTTGACCGGAGGGCAGTGAGACTTCATTGTAGTGCAGATTTCCTTTGCAAGCTTGCTTGGTTGGCCAAAAAGTGCGTATGCGTTTTTTCCTGAATATATTCAGGAAAAAACGCATACGCCCTTTTTGGCCAAGTGCATCATTGTGGACGTTCTGCCTCTTTTCCTATGCTTTACATGCAATTCCAGTCTACGTCCTGAAATCGGTTTCCTGCAATTCTGCTCCGCTTTCAAGTCCTCTTGACAGCCTTACTTCAATATATTTTTGGAAGATAGCTGTCATTTATAACTCTGCAGGTTTGTGAATTACAGTGCCCCTGAGCTCCTTTCTTCAACTCGCTTTCTTGTGAGCTGGCCGCAACACCGCAGGATTGCTTCAGGCCCTAGTTTGGTTCCGGCACGGCATGCTGAGCCTTTGGTTAATTCCTCTTCCTGGTGGGAAATGAGAGTTAAATTTGCCCGTCCAGACACCTCCACCTAGTCTCTCATTGGTTCTCCCTATTCCTGTTCATTTTCCACAGAAATTGCAAACTGGGCCAAACAGGAGGTTAAAGGCACTGACTCTCCAAGTGGGGAGAGTGTTAGTAAAGCGTCTGGAATGTTGCACCCGAGTACCAGGAGACGAAAACTGAGACACATTTGAACACGTTTCCCGATCACACGGTGGATCATACTCTGTGTTCCACAGGCATGTTTTAGCTGAAGGAAGAATCCCTTAAACATGGAGAGTTGAGACCCGTGGAATGGGTACCATGCAATATGACTTCAATGGGTCTGCATTTGCTCACCGAACCTCACCAGTCCTATCACTGCTGCGTTTATGCCGCTGTACACACGCTTGATTCTCTTTCGGAGACATATCAATCCATAGGTTTTAAGATTCTTACTAGTCAGGTATATTCTTAGGCGTTTAATATGGGGTGTTGAGTCCACTTCGTTGAGCAAGGAGTAGCTCTTGTCTATTACATATTTGGCTTATGGAACGGTATCTGTGCTAATTTCAATCTCTGGTTTTATGCAACACCCCAACTCACCTTTCCCCTTAAGCAAGCATAAGTTGGTTTTCTACATTTGACACCCTGTTCTGTTTTGTAATTCACTTCCTGTGTAGCCAAGTTTACATTCCGTGTAGTAGTGATATCTTATGATGTTTCTTTTTCTGTGTGACTTATTTCACTTAGAATCATCGTACCTGAATCCACTCATTATGCTGCTACGGGCCTGATGACATAGATTTCATTGCTGAGTGATATTGCATTGTACGTAAGTACCACAACTTCTTTATCCATTTTTCGCTTTCTGTGATATTGAACTTGTACCGTAAACGAGGTTCTTGTAAACAGAGCCGTCCCAAACTTTGGGGTGGCTGTGTCTTTTTGATTTTAATTTCCCTAAGCTATAGGACCATAAGTGGAAGTGCCCTAGGCTCTGTTGCTTTGTTTTTTGGATGTTTCAGGAAACACCATACACTTCTCCAGAGTGGCTGCTGGCAATTCACATCCCGCCCATCAGCATAACAAGGCTCCCAGTTCTCCATGGCCTGTCCTGCCTTTCTGGATTTTACGCTTTTTTCGGATGGCCCTTTTGACCGGGGGGCAGTGAGACTTCATTGTAGTGCAGATTTCCTTTGCAAGCTTGCTTGGTTGGCCAAAAAGGGCGTATGCGTTTTTTCCTGAATATATTCAGGAAAAAACGCATACGCCCTTTTTGGCCAAGTGCATCATTGTGGACGTTCTGCCTCTTTTCCTATGCTTTACATGCAATTCCAGTCTACCTCCTGAAATCGGTTTCCTGCAATTCTGCTCCACTTTCAAGTCCTCTTGACAGCCTTACTTCAATATATTTTTGGAAGATAGCTGTCATTTATAACTCTGCAGGTTTGTGAATTACAGTGCCCCTGACCTCCTTTCTTCAACTCGCTTTCTTGTGAGCTGGCCGCAACACCGCAGGATTGCTTCAGGCCCTAGTTTGGTTCCGGCACGGCATGCTGAGCCTTTGGTTAATTCCTCTTCCTGGTGGGAAATGAGAGTTAAATTTGCCCGTCCAGACACCTCCACCTAGTCTCTCATTGGTTCTCCCTATTCCTGTTCATTTTCCACAGAAATTGCAAAATGGGCCAAACAGGAGTTTAAAGGCACTGACTCTCCAAGTGGGGAGAGTGTTAGTAAAGCGTCTGGAATGTTGCACCCGAGTACCTGGGGACGAAAACTGAGACACATTTGAACACGTTTCCCAATCACACGGTGGATCATACTCTGGGTTCCACATGCATGTTTTAGCTGAAGGAAGAATCCCTTAAACCTGGAGACTTGAGACCCATAGAATGGGTACCATGCAATATGACTTCAAAGGGTCTGCATTTGCTCACCGAACCTCACCAATCCTATCACTGCTGCGTTTATGTCGCTGTACAAACGCTTGATTCTCTTTCGGACACATATGAATCCATAGGTTTTAAGTTTCTTACTAGTCAGGTATATTCTTAGGCGTTTAATATGGTGTGTTGAGTCCAGTTCGTTGAGCAAGGAGTAGCTCTTCTCTATTACATATTTGGCTTAGGGATCGGTATCTGTGCTAATTTCAATCTCTGGTTTTATGCAGCACCCCAACTCACCTTTCCCCTTAAGCAAGCATAAGTTGGTTTTCTATATTTGAGACCCTGTTTTGCTTTGTAATTCAGTTCCTGTGTAGCCAAGTTTACATTCCGTGTATTAGTGATATCTTATGATGTTTCTTTTTCTGTGTGACTTATTTCACTTAGAATCATCGTACCTGAATCCACTCATTATGCTGCTACGGGCCTGATGACATAGATTTCATTGCTGAGTGATATTGCATTGTACGTAAGTACCACAACTTCTTTATCCATTTTTCGCTTTCTGTGATATTGAACTTGTACCGTAAACGAGGTTCTTGTAAACAGAGCCGTCCCAAACTTTGGGGTGGCTGTGTCTTTTTGATTTTAATTTCCCTAAGCTATAGGACCATAAGTGGAAGTGCCCTAGGCTCTGTTGCTTTGTTTTTTGGATGTTTCAGGAAACACCATACACTTCTCCAGAGTGGCTGCTGGCAATTTACATCCCGCCCATCAGCATAACAAGGCTCCCAGTTCTCCATGGCCTGTCCTGCCTTTCTGGATTTTACACTTTTTTCAGATGGCCCTTTTGACCGGGGGGCAGTGAGACTTCATTGTAGTGCAGATTTCCTTTGCAAGCTTGCTTGGTTGGCCAAAAAGGGCGTATGCGTTTTTTCCTGAATATATTCAGGAAAAAACGCATACGCCCTTTTTGGCCAAGTGCATTATTGTGGACGTTCTGCCTCTTTTCCTATGCTTTACATGCAATTCCAGTCTACCTCCTGAAATCGGTTTCCTGCAATTCTGCCCGCTTTCAACTCCTCTTGGCAGCCTTACTTCAATATATTTTTGCAAGATAGCTGTCATTTATAACTCTGCAGGTTTGTGAATTACAGTGCCCCTGAGCTCCTTTCTTCAACTCACTTTCTTGTGAGCTGGCCGCAACACCGCAGTATTGCTTCAGGCCCTAGTTTGGTTCCGGCACGGCATGCTGAGCCTTTGGTTAATTCCTCTTCCTGGTGGGAAATGAGAGTTAAATTTGCCCGTCCAGACACCTCCACCTAGTCTCTCATTGGTTCTCCCTATTCCTGTTCATTTTCCACAGAAATTGCAAACTGGGCCAAACAGGAGGTTTTAGGCACTGACTCTACAAGTGGGGAGAGTGTTAGTAAAGCGTCTGGAATGTTGCACCCGAGTACCAAGGGACGAAAACTGAGACACATTTGAACACGTTTCCCGATCACACGGTGGATCATACTCTGGGTTCCACATGCATGTTTTAGCTGAAGGAAGAATCCCTTAAACATGGAGAGGTGAGACCCATGGAATGGGTACCATGAAATATGACTTCAAAGGGTCTGCATTTGCTCACCGAACCTCAACAGTCCTATCACTGCTGCGTTTATGCCGCTGTACACACGCTTGATTCTCTTTCGGAGACATATAAATCCATAGGTTTTAAGATTCTTACTAGTCAGGTATATTCTTAGGCGTTTAATATGGGGTGTTGAGTCCACTTCGTTGAGCAAGGAGTAGCTCTTGTCTATTACATATTTGGCTTATGGAACGGTATCTGTGCTCATTTCAATCTCTGGTTTTATGCAGCACCCCAACTCACCTTTCCCCTTAAGCAAGCATAAGTTGGTTTTCTCCATTTGACACCCTGTTCTGTTTTGTAATTCAGTTCTTGTGAAGCCAAGTTTACATTCCGTGTAGTAGTGATATCTTATGATGTTTCTTTTTCTGTGTGACTTATTTCACTTAGAATCATCATACCTGAATCCACTCATTATGCTGCTACGGGCCTGATGACATAGATTTCATTGCTGAGTGATATTGCATTGTACCTAAGTACCACAACTTCTTTATCCATTTTTCGCTTTGTGTGATATTGAACTTGTACCGTAAACGAGGTTCTTGTAAACAGAGCCGTCCCAAACTTTGGGGTGGCTGTGTCTTTTTGATTTTAATTTCCCTAAGCTATAGGACCATAAGTGGAAGTGCCCTAGGCTCTGTTGCTTTGTTTTTTGGATGTTTCAGGAAACACCATACACTTCTCCAGAGTGGCTGCTGGCAATTCACATCCCGCCCATCAGCATAACAAGGCTCCCAGTTCTCCATGGCCTGTCCTGCCTTTCTGGATTTTACACTTTTTTCAGATGGCCCTTTTGACCGGGGGGCAGTGAGACTTCATTGTAGTGCAGATTTCCTTTGCAAGCTTGCTTGGTTGGCCAAAAAGGGCGTATGCGTTTTTTCCTGACGCATACGCACTTTTTGGCCAAGTGCATCATTGTGGACGTTCTGCCTCTTTTCCTATGCTTTACATGCAATTCCAGTCTACCTCCTGAAATCGGTTTCCTGCAATTCTGCCCGCTTTCAACTCCTCTTGGCAGTCTTACTTCAATATATTTTTGCAAGATAGCTGTCATTTATAACTCTGCAGGTTTGTGAATTACAGTGCCCCTGAGCTCCTTTCTTCAACTCGCTTTCTTGTGAGCTGGCCGCAACACCGCAGGATTGCTTCAGGCCCTAGTTTGGTTCCGGCACGGCATGCTGAGCCTTTGGTTAATTCCTCTTCCTGGTGGGAAATGAGAGTTAAATTTGCCCGTCCGGACACCTCCACCTAGTCTCTCATTGGTTCTCCCTATTCCTGTTCATTTTCCACAGAAAGTGCAAACTGGGCCAAACAGGAGGTTAAAGGCACTGACTCTCCAAGTGGGGAGAGTGTTAGTAAAGCGTCTGGAATGTTGCACCCGAGTACCAGGGGAAGAAAACTGAGACACATTTGAACACGTTTTCCGATCACATGGTGGATCATACTCTGGGTTGCACATGCATGTTTTAGCTGAAGGAAGAATCCCTTAAACATGGAGAGTTGAGACCCATGGAATGGGTACCATGCAATATGACTTCAAAGGGTCTGCATTTGCTCACCGAACCTCACCAATCCTATCACTGCTGCGTTTATGCTGCTGTACACACGCTTGATTCTCTTTCGGAGACATATAAATCCATAGGTTTTAAGATTCTTACTAGTCAGGTATATTCTTAGGCGTTTAATGTGGGGTGTTGAGTCCACTTCGTTGAGCAAGGAGTAGCTCTTGTCTATTACATATTTGGCTTATGGAACGGTATCTGTGCTCATTTCAATCTCTGGTTTTATGCAGCACCCCAACTCACCTTTCCCCTTAAGCAAGCATAAGTTGGTTTTCTACATTTGACACCCTGTTCTGTTTTCTAATTCAGTTCTTGTGTAGCCAAGTTTACATTCCGTGTATTAGTGATATCTTCTGATGTTTGTTTTTCTGTGTGACTTATTTCACTTAGAATCATCGTACCTGAATCCACTCATTATGCTGCTACGGGCCTGATGACATAGATTTCATTGCTGAGTGATATTGCATTGTACCTAAGTACCACAACTTCTTTATCCATTTTTCGCTTTGTGTGATATTGAACTTGTACCGTAAACGAGGTTCTTGTAAACAGAGCCGTCCCAAACTTTGGGGTGGCTGTGTCTTTTTGATTTTAATTTCCCTAAGCTATAGGACCATAAGTGGAAGTGCCCTAGGCTCTGTTGCTTTGTTTTTTGGATGTTTCAGGAAACACCATACACTTCTCCAGAGTGGCTGCTGGCAATTTACATCCCGCCCATCAGCATAACAAGGCTCCCAGTTCTCCATGGCCTGTCCTGCCTTTCTGGATTTTACACTTTTTTCAGATGGCCCTTTTGACCGGGGGGCAGTGAGACTTCATTGTAGTGCAGATTTCCTTTGCAAGCTTGCTTGGTTGGCCAAAAAGGGCGTATGCGTTTTTTCCTGAATATATTCAGTAAAAAACGCATACGCCCTTTTTGGCCAAGTGCATCATTGTGGACGTTCTGCCTCTTTTCCTATGCTTTACATGCAATTCCAGTCTACCTCCTGAAATCGGTTTCCTGCAATTCTGCCCGGCTTTCAACTCCTCTTGGCTGCCTTACTTCAATATATTTTTGGAAGACAGCTGTCATTTATATCTCTGCAGGTTTGTGAATTACAGTGCCCCTGAGCACCTTTCTTCAACTCGCTTTCTTGTGAGCTGGCCGCAACACCGCAGGATTGCTTCAGGCCCTAGTTTGGATCCGGCACGGCATGCTGAGCCTTTGGTTAATTCCTCTTCCTGGTGGGAAATGAGAGTTAAATTTGCCCGTCCAGACACCTCCACCTAATCTCTCATTGGTTCTCCCTATTCCTGTTCATTTTCCACAGAAATTGCAAACTGGGCCAAACAGGAGGTTAAAGGCACTGACTCTCCAAGTGGGGAGAGTGTTAGTAAAGCGTCTGGAATGTTGCACCCGAGTACCAGGGGACGAAAACTGAGACACATTTGAACACGTTTCCGGATCACACGGTGGATCATACTCTGGGTTCCACATGCATGTTTTAGCTGAAGGAAGAATCCCTTAAACATGGAGAGTTGAGACCCATGGAATGGGTACCATGCAATATGACTTCAAAGGGTCTGCATTTGCTCACCGAACCTCACCAGTCCTATCACTGCTGCGTTTATGCCGCTGTACACACGCTTGATTCTCTTTCGGAGACATATAAATCCATAGGTTTTAAGATTCTTACTAGTCATGTATATTCTTAGGCGTTTAATATGGGGTGTTGAGTCCACTTCGTTGAGCAAGGAGTAGCTCTTGTCTATTACATATTTGGCTTATGGAATGGTATCTGTGCTCATTTCAATCTCTGGTTTTATGCAGCACCCCAACTCACCTTTCCCCTTAAGCAAGCATAAGTTGGTTTTCTACATTTGACACCCTGTTCTGTTTTGTAATTCAGTTCTTGTGAAGCCAAGTTTACATTCCGTGTAGTAGTGATATCTTATGATGTTTCTTTTTCTGTGTGACTTATTTCACTTAGAATCATCGTACCTGAATCCACTCATTATGCTGCTACGGGCCTGATGACATAGATTTCATTGCTGAGTGATATTGCATTGTACGTAAGTACCACAACTTCTTTATCCATTTTTCGCTTTCTGTGATATTGAACTTGTACCGTAAACGAGGTTCTTGTAAACAGAGCCGTCCCAAACTTTGGGGTGGCTGTGTCTTTTTGATTTTAATTTCCCTAAGCTATAGGACCATAAGTGGAAGTGCCCTAGGCTCTGTTGCTTTGTTTTTTGGATGTTTCAGGAAACACCATACACTTCTCCAGAGTGGCTGCTGGCAATTCACATCCCACCCATCAGCATAACAAGGCTCCCAGTTCTCCATGGCCTGTCCTGCCTTTCTGGATTTTACACTTTTTTCGGATGGCCCTTTTGACCGGGGGGCAGTGAGACTTCATTGTAGTGCAGATTTCCTTTGCAAGCTTGCTTGGTTGGCCAAAAAGGGCGTATGCGTTTTTTCCTGAATATATTCAGGAAAAAACGCATACGCCCTTTTTGGCCAAGTGCATCATTGTGGACGTTCTGCCTCTTTTCCTATGCTTTACATGCAATTCCAGTCTACCTCCTGAAATCGGTTTCCTGCAATTCTGCTCCACTTTCAAGTCCTCTTGACAGCCTTACTTCAATATATTTTTGGAAGATAGCTGTCATTTATAACTCTGCAGGTTTGTGAATTACAGTGCCCCTGAGCTCCTTTCTTCAACTCGCTTTCTTGTGAGCTGGCCGCAACACCGCAGGATTGCTTCAGGCCCTAGTTTGGTTCCGGCACGGCATGCTGAGCCTTTGGTTAATTCCTCTTCCTGGTGGGAAATGAGAGTTAAATTTGCCCGTCCAGACACCTCCACCTAGTCTCTCATTGGTTCTCCCTATTCCTGTTCATTTTCCACAGAAATTGCAAACTGGGCCAAACAGGAGGTTTTAGGCACTGACTCTCCAAGTGGGGAGAGTGTTAGTAAAGCGTCTGGAATGTTGCACCCGAGTACCAGGGGACGAAAACTGAGACACATTTGAACACGTTTCCCGATCACACAGTGGATCATACTCTGGGTTCCACAGGCATGTTTTAGCTGAAGGAAGAATCCCTTAAACATGGAGAGTTGAGACCCATGGAATGGGTACCATGCAATATGACTTCAAAGGGTCTGCATTTGCTCACCGAACCTCAACAGTCCTATCACTGCTGCGTTTATGCCGCTGTACACACGCTTGATTCTCTTTCGGAGACATATAAATCCATAGGTTTTAAGATTCTTACTAGTCATGTATATTCTTAGGCGTTTAATATGGGGTGTTGAGTCCACTTTGTTGAGCAAGGAGTAGCTCTTGTCTATTACATATTTGGCTTATGGAACGGTATCTGTGCTAATTTCAATCTCTGGTTTTATGCAGCACCCCAACTCACCTTTCCCCTTAAGCAAGCATAAGTTGGTTTTCTACATTTGACACCCTGTTCTGTTTTGTAATTCAGTTCTTGTGTAACCAAGTTTACATTCCGTGTATTAGTGATATCTTATGATGTTTCTTTTTCTGTGTGACTTATTTCACTTAGAATCATCGTACCTGAATCCACTCATTATGCTGCTACGGGCCTGATGACATAGATTTCATTGCTGAGTGATATTGCATTGTACGTTAGTACCACAATTTCTTTATCCATTTTTCGCTTTCGTTGATATTGAACTTGTACCGTAAACGAGGTTCTTGTAAACAGAGCCGTTCCAAACTTTGGGTTGGCTGTGTCTTTTTGATTTTAATTTCCCTAAGCTATAGGACCATAAGTGGAAGTGCCCTAGGCTCTGTTGCTTTGTTTTTTGGATGTTTCAGGAAACACCATACACTTCTCCAGAGTGGCTGCTGGCAATTTACATCGCGCCCATCAGCATAACAAGGCTCCCAGTTCTCCATGGCCTGTCCTGCCTTTCTGGATTTTACACTTTTTTCAGATGGCCCTTTTGACCGGGGGGCAGTGAGACTTCATTGTAGTGCAGATTTCCTTTGCAAGCTTGCTTGGTTGGCCAAAAAGTGCGTATGCGTTTTTTCCTGAATATATTCAGGAAAAAACGCATACGCCCTTTTTGGCCAAGTGCATCATTGTGGACGTTCTGCCTCTTTTCCTATGCTTTACATGCAATTCCAGTCTACCTCCTGAAATCGGTTTCCTGCAATTCTGCCCCCCTTTCAACTCCTCTTGGCAGCCTTACTTCAATATATTTTGGAAGACAGTTGTCATTTATAACTCTGCAGGTTTGTGAATTACAGTGCCCCTGAGCACGTTTCTTCAACTCGCTTTCTTGTGAGCTGGCCGCAACACCGCAGGATTGCTTCAGTGCTAGTTTGGATCCGGCACGGCATGCTGAGCCTTTGGTTAATTCCTCTTCCTGGTGGGAAATGAGAGTTAAATTTGCCCGTCCAGACACCTCCACCTATTCTCTCATTGGTTCTCCCTATTCCTGTTCATTTTCCACAGAAAGTGCAAACTTGGCCAAACAGGAGGTTAAAGGCACTGACTCTCCAAGTGGGGAGAGTGTTAGTAAAGCGTCTGGAATGTTGCACCTGAGTACCAGGGGACGAAAACTGAGACACATTTGAACATGTTTCCCGATCACACGGTGGATCATACTCTGGGTTCCACATGCATGTTTTAGCTGAAGGAAGAATCCCTTAAACATGGAGAGGTGAGACCCATGGAATGGGTACCATGCAATATGACTTCAAAGGGTCTGCATTTGCTCACCGAACCTCAACAGTCCTATCACTGCTGCGTTTATGCCGCTGTACACACGCTTGATTCTCTTTCGGAGACATATAAATCCATAGGTTTTAAGATTCTTACTAGTCAGGTATATTCTTAGGCATTTAATATGGGGTGTTGAGTCCACTTCGTTGAGCAAGGAGTAGCTCTTGTCTATTACGTATTTGGCTTATGGAACGGTATCTGTGCTCATTTCAATCTCTGGTTTTATGCAGCACCCCAACTCACCTTTCCCCTTAAGCAAGCATAAGTTGGTTTTCTCCATTTGACACCCTGTTCTGTTTTGTAATTCAGTTCTTGTGAAGCCAAGTTTACATTCCGTGTAGTAGTGATATCTTATGATGTTTCTTTTTCTGTGTGACTTATTTCACTTAGAATCATCGTACCTGAATCCACTCATTATGCTGCTACGGGCCTGATGACATAGATTTCATTGCTGAGTGATATTGCATTGTACGTAAGTACCACAACTTCTTTATCCATTTTTCGCTTTCTGTGATATTGAACTTGTACCGTAAACGAGGTTCTTGTAAACAGAGCCGTCCCAAACTTTGGGGTGGCTGTGTCTTTTTGATTTTAATTTCCCTAAGCTATAGGACCATAAGTGGAAGTGCCCTAGGCTCTGTTGCTTTGTTTTTTGGATGTTTCAGGAAACACCATACACTTCTCCAGAGTGGCTGCTGGCAATTCACATCCCGCCCATCAGCATAACAAGGCTCCCAGTTCTCCATGGCCTGTCCTGCCTTTCTGGATTTTACACTTTTTTCGGATGGCCCTTTTGACCGGGGGGCAGTGAGACTTCATTGTAGTGCAGATTTCCTTTGCAAGCTTGCTTGGTTGGCCAAAAAGGGCGTATGCGTTTTTTCCTGACGCATACGCACTTTTTGGCCAAGTGCATCATTGTGGACGTTCTGCCTCTTTTCCTATGCTTTACATGCAATTCCAGTCTACCTCCTGAAATCGGTTTCCTGCAATTCTGCCCGCTTTCAACTCCTCTTGGCAGTCTTACTTCAATATATTTTTGCAAGATAGCTGTCATTTATAACTCTGCAGGTTTGTGAATTACAGTGCCCCTGAGCTCCTTTCTTCAACTCGCTTTCTTGTGAGCTGGCCGCAACACCGCAGGATTGCTTCAGGCCCTAGTTTGGTTCCGGCACGGCATGCTGAGCCTTTGGTTAATTCCTCTTCCTGGTGGAAAATGAGAGTTAAATTTGCCCGTCCGGACACCTCCACCTAGTCTCTCATTGGTTCTCCCTATTCCTGTTCATTTTCCACAGAAAGTGCAAACTGGGCCAAACAGGAGGTTAAAGGCACTGACTCTCCAAGTGGGGAGAGTGTTAGTAAAGCGTCTGGAATGTTGCACCCGAGTACCAGGGGAAGAAAACTGAGACACATTTGAACACGTTTTCCGATCACATGGTGGATCATACTCTGGGTTGCACATGCATGTTTTAGCTGAAGGAAGAATCCCTTAAACATGGAGAGTTGAGACCCATGGAATGGGTACCATGCAATATGACTTCAAAGGGTCTGCATTTGCTCACCGAACCTCACCAATCCTATCACTGCTGCGTTTATGCTGCTGTACACACGCTTGATTCTCTTTCGGAGACATATAAATCCATAGGTTTTAAGATTCTTACTAGTCAGGTATATTCTTAGGCGTTTAATGTGGGGTGTTGAGTCCACTTCGTTGAGCAAGGAGTAGCTCTTGTCTATTACATATTTGGCTTATGGAACGGTATCTGTGCTCATTTCAATCTCTGGTTTTATGCAGCACCCCAACTCACCTTTCCCCTTAAGCAAGCATAAGTTGGTTTTCTACATTTGACACCCTGTTCTGTTTTCTAATTCAGTTCTTGTGTAGCCAAGTTTACATTCCGTGTATTAGTGATATCTTCTGATGTTTGTTTTTCTGTGTGACTTATTTCACTTAGAATCATCGTACCTGAATCCACTCATTATGCTGCTACGGGCCTGATGACATAGATTTCATTGCTGAGTGATATTGAATTGTACCTAAGTACCACAACTTCTTTATCCATTTTTCGCTTTGTGTGATATTGAA
The DNA here is from genome assembly GCF_964270905.1 of Leucopleurus acutus. Classification (NCBI taxonomy): domain Eukaryota; kingdom Metazoa; phylum Chordata; class Mammalia; order Artiodactyla; family Delphinidae; genus Leucopleurus; species Leucopleurus acutus. The sequence continues at coordinate 208,534 of NW_028139147.1, forward strand.
CTTGTACCGTAAACGAGGTTCTTGTAAACAGAGCCGTCCCAAACTTTGGGGTGGCTGTGTCTTTTTGATTTTAATTTCCCTAAGCTATAGGACCATAAGTGGAAGTGCCCTAGGCTCTGTTGCTTTGTTTTTTGGATGTTTCAGGAAACACCATACACTTCTCCAGAGTGGCTGCTGGCAATTTACATCCCGCCCATCAGCATAACAAGGCTCCCAGTTCTCCATGGCCTGTCCTGCCTTTCTGGATTTTACACTTTTTTCAGATGGCCCTTTTGACCGGGGGGCAGTGAGACTTCATTGTAGTGCAGATTTCCTTTGCAAGCTTGCTTGGTTGGCCAAAAAGGGCGTATGCGTTTTTTCCTGAATATATTCAGGAAAAAACGCATACGCCCTTTTTGGCCAAGTGCATCATTGTGGACGTTCTGCCTCTTTTCCTATGCTTTACATGCAATTCCAGTCTACCTCCTGAAATCGGATTCCTGCAATTCTGCTCCACTTTCAAGTCCTCTTGACAGCCTTACTTCAATATATTTTTGGAAGATAGCTGTCATTTATAACTCTGCAGGTTTGTGAATTACAGTGCCCCTGAGCTCCTTTCTTCAACTCGCTTTCTTGTGAGCTGGCCGCAACACCGCAGGATTGCTTCAGGCCCTAGTTTGGTTCCGGCACGGCATGCTGAGCCTTTGGTTAATTCCTCTTCCTGGTGGGAAATGAGAGTTAAATTTGCCCGTCCAGACACCTCCACCTAGTCTCTCATTGGTTCTCCCTATTCCTGTTCATTTTCCACAGAAATTGCAAACTGGGCCAAACAGGAGGTTTTAGGCACTGACTCTCCAAGTGGGGAGAGTGTTAGTAAAGCGTCTGGAATGTTGCACCCGAGTACCAGGGGACGAAAACTGAGACACATTTGAACACGTTTCCCGATCACACAGTGGATCATACTCTGGGTTCCACAGGCATGTTTTAGCTGAAGGAAGAATCCCTTAAACATGGAGAGTTGAGACCCATGGAATGGGTACCATGCAATATGACTTCAAAGGGTCTGCATTTGCTCACCGAACCTCAACAGTCCTATCACTGCTGCGTTTATGCCGCTGTACACACGCTTGATTCTCTTTCGGAGACATATAAATCCATAGGTTTTAAGATTCTTACTAGTCATGTATATTCTTAGGCGTTTAATATGGGGTGTTGAGTCCACTTTGTTGAGCAAGGAGTAGCTCTTGTCTATTACATATTTGGCTTATGGAACGGTATCTGTGCTAATTTCAATCTCTGGTTTTATGCAGCACCCCAACTCACCTTTCCCCTTAAGCAAGCATAAGTTGGTTTTCTACATTTGACACCCTGTTCTGTTTTGTAATTCAGTTCTTGTGTAACCAAGTTTACATTCCGTGTATTAGTGATATCTTATGATGTTTCTTTTTCTGTGTGACTTATTTCACTTAGAATCATCGTACCTGAATCCACTCATTATGCTGCTACGGGCCTGATGACATAGATTTCATTGCTGAGTGATATTGCATTGTACGTTAGTACCACAATTTCTTTATCCATTTTTCGCTTTCGTTGATATTGAACTTGTACCGTAAACGAGGTTCTTGTAAACAGAGCCGTTCCAAACTTTGGGTTGGCTGTGTCTTTTTGATTTTAATTTCCCTAAGCTATAGGACCATAAGTGGAAGTGCCCTAGGCTCTGTTGCTTTGTTTTTTGGATGTTTCAGGAAACACCATACACTTCTCCAGAGTGGCTGCTGGCAATTTACATCGTGCCCATCAGCATAACAAGGGTCCCAGTTCTCCATGGGCTGTCCTGCCTTTCTGGATTTTACACTTTTTTCAGATGGCCCTTTTGACCGGGGGGCAGTGAGACTTCATTGTAGTGCAGATTTCTTTTGCAAGCTTGCTTGGTTGGCCAAAAAGGGCGTATGCGTTTTTTCCTGCATATATTCAGGAAAAAACGCATACGCCCTTTTTGGCCAAGTGCATCATTGTGGACGTTCTGCCTCTTTTCCTATGCTTTACATGCAATTCCAGTCTACCTCCTGAAATCGGTTTCCTGCAATTCTGCCCGCTTTCAACTCCTCTTGGCAGCCTTACTTCAATATATTTTTGGAAGATAGCTGTCATTTAAAACTCTGCAGGTTTGTGAATTACAGTGCCCCTGAGCTCCTTTCTTCAACTCGCTTTCTTGTGAGCTGGCTGCAACACCACAGGATTGCTTCAGGCCCTAGTTTGGTTCCGGCACGGCATGCTGAGCCTTTGGTTAATTCCTCTTCCTGGTGGGAAATGAGAGTTAAATTTGCCCGACCAGAAACCTCCACCTAGTCTCTCATTGGTTCTCCCTATTCCTGTTCATTTTCCACAGAAATTGCAAACTGGTCCAAACAGGAGGTTAAAGGCACTGACTCTCCAAGTGGGGAGAGGGTGAGTAAAGCGTGTGGAATGTTGCACCCGAGTACCAGGGGGCGAAAACTGAGACACATTTGAACACGTTTCCCGATCACACGGTGGATCATACTGTGTGTTCCACAGGCATGTTTTAGCTGAAGGAAGAATCCCTTAAACATGGAGAGTTGAGACCCGTGGAATGGGTACCATGCAATATGACTTCAATGGGTCTGCATTTGCTCACCGAACCTCACCAGTCCTATCACTGCTGCGTTTATGCCGCTGTACACACGCTTGATTCTCTTTCGGAGACATATCAATCCATAGGTTTTAAGATTCTTCCTAGTCAGGTATATTCTTAGGCGTTTAATATGGGGTGTTGGGTCCACTTCGTTGAGCAAGGAGTAGCTCTTGTCTATTACATATTTGGCTTATGGAACGGTATCTGTGCTCATTTCAATCTCTGGTTTTATGCAACACCCCAACTCACCTTTCCCCTTAAGCAAGCATAAGTTGGTTTTCTACATTTGACACCCTGTTCTGTTTTGTAATTCACTTCCTGTGTAGCCAAGTTTACATTCCGTGTAGTAGTGATATCTTATGATGTTTCTTTTTCTGTGTGACTTATTTCACTTAGAATCATCGTACCTGAATCCACTCATTATGCTGCTATGGGCCTGATGACATAGATTTCATTGCTGAGTGATATTGCATTGTACGTAAGTACCACAACTTCTTTATCCATTTATCGCTTTGTGTGATATTGAACTTGTACCGTAAACGAGGTTCTTGTAAACAGAGCCGTCCCAATCTTTGGGGTGGCTGTGTCTTTTTGATTTTAATTTCCCTAAGCTATAGGACCATAAGTGGAAGTGCCCTAGGCTCTGTTGCTTTGTTTTTTGGATGTTTCAGGAAACACCATACACTTCTCCAGAGTGGCTGCTGGCAATTTACATCCCGCCCATCAGCATAACAAGGCTCCCAGTTCTCCATGGCCTGTCCTGCCTTTCTGGATTTTACACTTTTTTCAGATGGCCCTTTTGACCGGGGGGCAGTGAGACTTCATTGTAGTGCAGATTTCCTTTGCAAGCTTGCTTGGTTGGCCAAAAAGGTCGTATGCGTTTTTTCCTGAATATATTCAGGAAAAAACGCATACGCCCTTTTTGGCCAAGTGCATCATTGTGGACGATCTGCCTCTTTTCCTATGCTTTACGTGCAATTCCAGTCTACCTCCTGAAATCGGTTTCCTGCAATTCTGCCCGCTTTCAACTCCTCTTGGCATCCTTACTTCAATATATTTTTGGAAGATAGCTGTCATTTATAACTCTGCAGGTTTGTGAATTACAGTGCCCCTGAGCTCCTTTCTTCAACTCGCTTTCTTGTGAGCTGGCCGCAACACCGCAGGATTGCTTCAGGCCCTAGTTTGGTTCCAGCACGGCACGCTGAGCCTTTGGTTAATTCCTCTTCCTGGTGGGAAATGAGAGTTAAATTTGCCCGTCCGGACACCTGCACCTAGTCTCTCATTGGGTCTCCCTATTCCTGTTCATTTTCCACAGAAATTGCAAACTGGGCCAAACAGGAGGTTAAAGGCACTGACTCTCCAAGTGGGGAGAGTGTTAGTAAAGCGTCTGGAATGTTGCACCCGAGTACCAGGGGACGAAAACTGAGACACATTTGAACACGTTTCCCGATCACACGGTGGATCATACTCTCGGTTCCACATGCATGTTTTAGCTGAAGGAAGAATCCCTTAAACATGGAGAGTTGAGACCCATGGAATGGGTACCATGCAATATGACTTCAAAGGGTCTGCATTTGCTCACCGAACCTCACCAGTCCTATCACTGCTGTGTTTATGCCGCTGTACACACGCTTGATTCTCTTTCAGAGACATATAAATCCATAGGTTTTAAGATTCTTACTAGTCATGTATATTATTAGGCGTTTAATATGGAGTGTTGAGTCCACTTCGTTGAGGAAGGAGTAGCTCTTGTGTATTACATATTTGGCTTATGGAACGGTATCTGTGCTCATTTCAATCTCTGGTTTTATGCAGCACCCCAACTCACCTTTCCCCTTAAGCAAGCATAAGTTGGTTTTCTACATTTGACACCCTGTTCTGTTTTGTAATTCAGTTCTTGTGTAGCCAAGTTTACATTCCGTGTATTAGTGATATCTTATGATGTTTCTTTTTCTGTGTGACTTATTTCACTTAGAATCATCGTACCTGAATCCACTCATTATGCTGCTATGGGCCTGATGACATAGATTTCATTGCTGAGTGATATTGCATTGTACGTAAGTACCACAACTTCTTTATGAATTTTTCGCTTTCTGTGATATTGAACTTGTACCGTAAACGAGGTTCTTGTAAACAGAGCCGTCCCAAACTTTGGGGTGGCTGTGTCTTTTTGATTTTAATTTCCCTAAGCTATAGGACCATAAGTGGAAGTGCCCTAGGCTCTGTTGCTTTGTTTTTTGGATGTTTCAGGAAACACCATACACTTCTCCAGAGTGGCTGCTGGCAATTTACATCCCGCCCATCAGCATAACAAGGCTCCCATTCTCCATGGACTGTCCTGCCTTTCTGGATTTTACACTTTTTTCAGATGGCCCTTTTGACCGGGGGGCAGTGAGACTTCATTGTAGTGCAGATTTCCTTTGCAAGCTTGCTTGGTTGGCCAAAAAGGGCGTATGCGTTTTTTCCTGACGCATACGCACTTTTTGGCCAAGTGCATCATTGTGGACGTTCTGCCTCTTTTCCTATGCTTTACATGCAATTCCAGTCTACCTCCTGAAATCGGTTTCCTGCAATTCTGCCCGCTTTCAACTCCTCTTGGCAGCCTTACTTCAATATATTTTTGCACGATAGCTGTCATTTATAACTCTGCAGGTTTGTGAATTACAGTGCCCCTGAGCTCCTTTCTTCAACTCGCTTTCTTGTGAGCTGGCCGCAACACCGCAGGATTGCTTCAGGCCCTAGTTTGGTTCCGGCACGGCATGCTGAGCCTTTGGTTAATTCCTCTTCCTGGTGGGAAATGAGAGTTAAATTTGCCCGTCCAGACACCTCCAGCTAGTCTCTCATTGGTTCTCCCTATTCCTGTTCATTTTCCACAGAAATTGCAAACTGGGCCAAACAGGAGGTTTTAGGCACTGACTCTCCAAGTGGGGAGAGTGTTAGTAAAGCGTCTGGAATGTTGCACCCGAGTACCAGGGGACGAAAACTGAGACACATTTGAACATGTTTCCCGATCACACGGTGGATCATACTCTGGGTTCCACATGCATGTTTTAGCTGAAGGAAGAATCCCTTAAACATGGAGAGGTGAGACCCATGGAATGGGTACCATGCAATATGACTTCAAAGGGTCTGCATTTGCTCACCGAACCTCAACAATCCTATCACTGCTGCGTTTACGCCGCTGTACACACGCTTGATTCTCTTTCGGAGACATATAAATCCATAGGTTTTAAGATTCTTACTAGTCAGGTATATTCTTAGGCGTTTAATATGGGGTGTTGAGTCCACTTCGTTGAGCAAGGAGTAGCTCTTGTCTATTACATATTTGGCTTATGGAACGGTATCTGTGCTCATTTCAATCTCTGGTTTTATGCAGCACCCCAACTCACCTTTCCCCTTAAGCAAGCATAAGTTGGTTTTCTCCATTTGACACCCTCTTCTGTTTTGTAATTCAGTTCTTGTGAAGCCAAGTTTACATTCCGTGTAGTAGTGATATCTTATGATGTTTCTTTTTCTGTGTGACTTATTTCACTTAGAATCATCGTACCTGAATCCACTCATTATGCTGCTACGGGCCTGATGACATAGATTTCATTGCTGAGTGATATTGCATTGTACGTAAGTACCACAACTTCTTTATCCATTTTTCGCTTTCTGTGATATTGAACTTGTACCGTAAACGAGGTTCTTGTAAACAGAGCCGTCCCAAACTTTGGGGTGGCTGTGTCTTTTTGATTTTAATTTCCCTAAGCTATAGGACCATAAGTGGAAGTGCCCTAGGCTCTGTTGCTTTGTTTTTTGGATGTTTCAGGAAACACCATACACTTCTCCAGAGTGGCTGCTGGCAATTCACATCCCACCCATCAGCATAACAAGGCTCCCAGTTCTCCATGGCCTGTCCTGCCTTTCTGGATTTTACACTTTTTTCGGATGGCCCTTTTGACCGGGGGGCAGTGAGACTTCATTGTAGTGCAGATTTCCTTTGCAAGCTTGCTTGGTTGGCCAAAAAGGGCGTATGCGTTTTTTCCTGAATATATTCAGGAAAAAACGCATACGCCCTTTTTGGCCAAGTGCATCATTGTGGACGTTCTGCCTCTTTTCCTATGCTTTACATGCAATTCCAGTCTACCTCCTGAAATCGGTTTCCTGCAATTCTGCTCCACTTTCAAGTCCTCTTGACAGCCTTACTTCAATATATTTTTGGAAGATAGCTGTCATTTATAACTCTGCAGGTTTGTGAATTACAGTGCCCCTGAGCTCCTTTCTTCAACTCGCTTTCTTGTGAGCTGGCCGCAACACCGCAGGATTGCTTCAGGCCCTAGTTTGGTTCCGGCACGGCATGCTGAGCCTTTGGTTAATTCCTCTTCCTGGTGGGAAATGAGAGTTAAATTTGCCCGTCCAGACACCTCCACCTAGTCTCTCATTGGTTCTCCCTATTCCTGTTCATTTTCCACAGAAATTGCAAACTGGGCCAAACAGGAGGTTTTAGGCACTGACTCTCCAAGTGGGGAGAGTGTTAGTAAAGCGTCTGGAATGTTGCACCCGAGTACCAGGGGACGAAAACTGAGACACATTTGAACACGTTTCCCGATCACACAGTGGATCATACTCTGGGTTCCACAGGCATGTTTTAGCTGAAGGAAGAATCCCTTAAACATGGAGAGTTGAGACCCATGGAATGGGTACCATGCAATATGACTTCAAAGGGTCTGCATTTGCTCACCGAACCTCAACAGTCCTATCACTGCTGCGTTTATGCCGCTGTACACACGCTTGATTCTCTTTCGGAGACATATAAATCCATAGGTTTTAAGATTCTTACTAGTCATGTATATTCTTAGGCGTTTAATATGGGGTGTTGAGTCCACTTTGTTGAGCAAGGAGTAGCTCTTGTCTATTACATATTTGGCTTATGGAACGGTATCTGTGCTAATTTCAATCTCTGGTTTTATGCAGCACCCCAACTCACCTTTCCCCTTAAGCAAGCATAAGTTGGTTTTCTACATTTGACACCCTGTTCTGTTTTGTAATTCAGTTCTTGTGTAACCAAGTTTACATTCCGTGTATTAGTGATATCTTATGATGTTTCTTTTTCTGTGTGACTTATTTCACTTAGAATCATCGTACCTGAATCCACTCATTATGCTGCTATGGGCCTGATGACATAGATTTCATTGCTGAGTGATATTGCATTGTACGTTAGTACCACAATTTCTTTATCCATTTTTCGCTTTCGTTGATATTGAACTTGTACCGTAAACGAGGTTCTTGTAAACAGAGCCGTTCCAAACTTTGGGTTGGCTGTGTCTTTTTGATTTTAATTTCCCTAAGCTATAGGACCATAAGTGGAAGTGCCCTAGGCTCTGTTGCTTTGTTTTTTGGATGTTTCAGGAAACACCATACACTTCTCCAGAGTGGCTGCTGGCAATTTACATCGCGCCCATCAGCATAACAAGGCTCCCAGTTCTCCATGGCCTGTCCTGCCTTTCTGGATTTTACACTTTTTTCAGATGGCCCTTTTGACCGGGGGGCAGTGAGACTTCATTGTAGTGCAGATTTCCTTTGCAAGCTTGCTTGGTTGGCCAAAAAGTGCGTATGCGTTTTTTCCTGAATATATTCAGGAAAAAACGCATACGCCCTTTTTGGCCAAGTGCATCATTGTGGACGTTCTGCCTATTTTCCTATGCTTTACATGCAATTCCAGTCTACCTCCTGAAATCGGTTTCCTGCAATTCTGCCCCCCTTTCAACTCCTCTTGGCAGCCTTACTTCAATATATTTTTGGAAGACAGTTGTCATTTATAACTCTGCAGGTTTGTGAATTACAGTGCCCCTGAGCACGTTTCTTCAACTCGCTTTCTTGTGAGCTGGCCGCAACACCGCAGGATTGCTTCAGTGCTAGTTTGGATCCGGCACGGCATGCTGAGCCTTTGGTTAATTCCTCTTCCTGGTGGGAAATGAGAGTTAAATTTGCCCGTCCAGACACCTCCACCTATTCTCTCATTGGTTCTCCCTATTCCTGTTCATTTTCCACAGAAAGTGCAAACTTGGCCAAACAGGAGGTTAAAGGCACTGACTCTCCAAGTGGGGAGAGTGTTAGTAAAGCGTCTGGAATGTTGCACCCGAGTACCAGGGGACGAAAACTGAGACACATTTGAACATGTTTCCCGATCACACGGTGGATCATACTCTGGGTTCCACATGCATGTTTTAGCTGAAGGAAGAATCCCTTAAACATGGAGAGGTGAGACCCATGGAATGGGTACCATGCAATATGACTTCAAAGGGTCTGCATTTGCTCACCGAACCTCAACAGTCCTATCACTGCTGCGTTTATGCCGCTGTACACACGCTTGATTCTCTTTCGGAGACATATAAATCCATAGGTTTTAAGATTCTTACTAGTCAGGTATATTCTTAGGCATTTAATATGGGGTGTTGAGTCCACTTCGTTGAGCAAGGAGTAGCTCTTGTCTATTACGTATTTGGCTTATGGAACGGTATCTGTGCTCATTTCAATCTCTGGTTTTATGCAGCACCCCAACTCACCTTTCCCCTTAAGCAAGCATAAGTTGGTTTTCTCCATTTGACACCCTGTTCTGTTTTGTAATTCAGTTCTTGTGAAGCCAAGTTTACATTCCGTGTAGTAGTGATATCTTATGATGTTTCTTTTTCTGTGTGACTTATTTCACTTAGAATCATCGTACCTGAATCCACTCATTATGCTGCTACGGGCCTGATGACATAGATTTCATTGCTGAGTGATATTGCATTGTACGTAAGTACCACAACTTCTTTATCCATTTTTCGCTTTCTGTGATATTGAACTTGTACCGTAAACGAGGTTCTTGTAAACAGAGCCGTCCCAAACTTTGGGGTGGCTGTGTCTTTTTGATTTTAATTTCCCTAAGCTATAGGACCATAAGTGGAAGTGCCCTAGGCTCTGTTGCTTTGTTTTTTGGATGTTTCAGGAAACACCATACACTTCTCCAGAGTGGCTGCTGGCAATTCACATCCCGCCCATCAGCATAACAAGGCTCCCAGTTCTCCATGGCCTGTCCTGCCTTTCTGGATTTTACACTTTTTTCGGATGGCCCTTTTGACCGGGGGGCAGTGAGACTTCATTGTAGTGCAGATTTCCTTTGCAAGCTTGCTTGGTTGGCCAAAAAGGGCGTATGCGTTTTTTCCTGACGCATACGCACTTTTTGGCCAAGTGCATCATTGTGGACGTTCTGCCTCTTTTCCTATGCTTTACATGCAATTCCAGTCTACCTCCTGAAATCGGTTTCCTGCAATTCTGCCCGCTTTCAACTCCTCTTGGCAGTCTTACTTCAATATATTTTTGCAAGATAGCTGTCATTTATAACTCTGCAGGTTTGTGAATTACAGTGCCCCTGAGCTCCTTTCTTCAACTCGCTTTCTTGTGAGCTGGCCGCAACACCGCAGGATTGCTTCAGGCCCTAGTTTGGTTCCGGCACGGCATGCTGAGCCTTTGGTTAATTCCTCTTCCTGGTGGGAAATGAGAGTTAAATTTGCCCGTCCGGACACCTCCACCTAGTCTCTCATTGGTTCTCCCTATTCCTGTTCATTTTCCACAGAAAGTGCAAACTGGGCCAAACAGGAGGTTAAAGGCACTGACTCTCCAAGTGGGGAGAGTGTTAGTAAAGCGTCTGGAATGTTGCACCCGAGTACCAGGGGAAGAAAACTGAGACACATTTGAACACGTTTTCCGATCACATGGTGGATCATACTCTGGGTTGCACATGCATGTTTTAGCTGAAGGAAGAATCCCTTAAACATGGAGAGTTGAGACCCATGGAATGGGTACCATGCAATATGACTTCAAAGGGTCTGCATTTGCTCACCGAACCTCACCAATCCTATCACTGCTGCGTTTATGCTGCTGTACACACGCTTGATTCTCTTTCGGAGACATATAAATCCATAGGTTTTAAGATTCTTACTAGTCAGGTATATTCTTAGGCGTTTAATGTGGGGTGTTGAGTCCACTTCGTTGAGCAAGGAGTAGCTCTTGTCTATTACATATTTGGCTTATGGAACGGTATCTGTGCTCATTTCAATCTCTGGTTTTATGCAGCACCCCAACTCACCTTTCCCCTTAAGCAAGCATAAGTTGGTTTTCTACATTTGACACCCTGTTCTGTTTTCTAATTCAGTTCTTGTGTAGCCAAGTTTACATTCCGTGTATTAGTGATATCTTCTGATGTTTGTTTTTCTGTGTGACTTATTTCACTTAGAATCATCGTACCTGAATCCACTCATTATGCTGCTACGGGCCTGATGACATAGATTTCATTGCTGAGTGATATTGCATTGTACCTAAGTACCACAACTTCTTTATCCATTTTTCGCTTTGTGTGATATTGAACTTGTACCGTAAACGAGGTTCTTGTAAACAGAGCCGTCCCAAACTTTGGGGTGGCTGTGTCTTTTTGATTTTAATTTCCCTAAGCTATAGGACCATAAGTGGAAGTGCCCTAGGCTCTGTTGCTTTGTTTTTTGGATGTTTCAGGAAACACCATACACTTCTCCAGAGTGGCTGCTGGCAATTTACATCGCGCCCATCAGCATAACAAGGCTCCCAGTTCTCCATGGGCTGTCCTGCCTTTCTGGATTTTACACTTTTTTCAGATGGCCCTTTTGACCGGGGGGCAGTGAGACTTCATTGTAGTGCAGATTTCCTTTGCAAGCTTGCTTGGTTGGCCAAAAAGGGCGTATGCGTTTTTTCCTGAATATATTCAGGAAAAAACGCATACGCCCTTTTTGGCCAAGTGCATCATTGTGGACGTTCTGCCTCTTTTCCTATGCTTTACATGCAATTCCAGTCTACCTCCTGAAATCGGTTTCCTGCAATTCTGCCCGCTTTCAACTCCTCTTGGCAGCCTTACTTCAATATATTTTTGGAAGATAGCTGTCATTTAAAACTCTGCAGGTTTGTGAATTACAGTGCCCCTGAGCTCCTTTCTTCAACTCGCTTTCTTGTGAGCTGGCTGCAACACCACAGGATTGCTTCAGGCCCTAGTTTGGTTCCGGCACGGCATGCTGAGCCTTTGGTTAATTCCTCTTCCTGGTGGGAAATGAGAGTTAAATTTGCCCGACCAGAAACCTCCACCTAGTCTCTCATTGGTTCTCCCTATTCCTGTTCATTTTCCACAGAAATTGCAAACTGGTCCAAACAGGAGGTTAAAGGCACTGACTCTCCAAGTGGGGAGAGGGTGAGTAAAGCGTGTGGAATGTTGCACCCGAGTACCAGGGGACGAAAACTGAGACACATTTGAACACGTTTCCCGATCACACGGTGGATCATACTCTGTGTTCCACAGGCATGTTTTAGCTGAAGGAAGAATCCCTTAAACATGGAGAGTTGAGACCCGTGGAATGGGTACCATGCAATATGACTTCAATGGGTCTGCATTTGCTCACCGAACCTCACCAGTCCTATCACTGCTGCGTTTATGCCGCTGTACACACGCTTGATTCTCTTTCGGAGACATATCAATCCATAGGTTTTAAGATTCTTCCTAGTCAGGTATATTCTTAGGCGTTTAATATGGGGTGTTGGGTCCACTTCGTTGAGCAAGGAGTAGCTCTTGTCTATTACATATTTGGCTTATGGAACGGTATCTGTGCTCATTTCAATCTCTGGTTTTATGCAACACCCCAACTCACCTTTCCCCTTAAGCAAGCATAAGTTGGTTTTCTACATTTGACACCCTGTTCTGTTTTGTAATTCACTTCCTGTGTAGCCAAGTTTACATTCCGTGTAGTAGTGATATCTTATGATGTTTCTTTTTCTGTGTGACTTATTTCACTTAGAATCATCGTACCTGAATCCACTCATTATGCTGCTATGGGCCTGATGACATAGATTTCATTGCTGAGTGATATTGCATTGTACGTAAGTACCACAACTTCTTTATCCATTTATCGCTTTGTGTGATATTGAACTTGTACCGTAAACGAGGTTCTTGTAAACAGAGCCGTCCCAATCTTTGGGGTGGCTGTGTCTTTTTGATTTTAATTTCCCTAAGCTATAGGACCATAAGTGGAAGTGCCCTAGGCTCTGTTGCTTTGTTTTTTGGATGTTTCAGGAAACACCATACACTTCTCCAGAGTGGCTGCTGGCAATTTACATCCCGCCCTTCAGCATAACAAGGGTCCCAGTTCTCCATGTCCTGTCCTGCCTTTCTGGATTTTACACTTTTTTCAGATGGCCCTTTTGACCGGGGGGCAGTGAGACTTCATTGTAGTGCAGATTTCCTTTGCAAGCTTGCTTGGTTGGCCAAAAAGGTCGTATGCGTTTTTTCCTGAATATATTCAGGAAAAAACGCATACGCCCTTTTTGGCCAAGTGCATCATTGTGGACGATCTGCCTCTTTTCCTATGCTTTACGTGCAATTCCAGTCTACCTCCTGAAATCGGTTTCCTGCAATTCTGCCCGCTTTCAACTCCTCTTGGCATCCTTACTTCAATATATTTTTGGAAGATAGCTGTCATTTATAACTCTGCAGGTTTGTGAATTACAGTGCCCCTGAGCTCCTTTCTTCAACTCGCTTTCTTGTGAGCTGGCCGCAACACCGCAGGATTGCTTCAGGCCCTAGTTTGGTTCCAGCACGGCACGCTGAGCCTTTGGTTAATTCCTCTTCCTGGTGGGAAATGAGAGTTAAATTTGCCCGTCCGGACACCTGCACCTAGTCTCTCATTGGGTCTCCCTATTCCTGTTCATTTTCCACAGAAATTGCAAACTGGGCCAAACAGGAGGTTAAAGGCACTGACTCTCCAAGTGGGGAGAGTGTTAGTAAAGCGTCTGGAATGTTGCACCCGAGTACCAGGGGACGAAAACTGAGACACATTTGAACACGTTTCCCGATCACACGGTGGATCATACTCTCGGTTCCACATGCATGTTTTAGCTGAAGGAAGAATCCCTTAAACATGGAGAGTTGAGACCCATGGAATGGGTACCATGCAATATGACTTCAAAGGGTCTGCATTTGCTCACCGAACCTCACCAGTCCTATCACTGCTGTGTTTATGCCGCTGTACACACGCTTGATTCTCTTTCAGAGACATATAAATCCATAGGTTTTAAGATTCTTACTAGTCATGTATATTATTAGGCGTTTAATATGGAGTGTTGAGTCCACTTCGTTGAGGAAGGAGTAGCTCTTGTGTATTACATATTTGGCTTAAGGAACTTTATCTGTGCTCATTTCAATCTCTGGTTTTATGCAGCACCCCAACTCACCATTCCCGTTAAGGAAGCAAAAGTTGGTTTTCTTAATTGGAGACCCTGTTCTGTTTTGTAATCCAGTTCCTGTGTAGCCAAGTTTACATTCCGTGTATTAGTGATATCTTATGATGTTTCTTTTTCTGTGTGACTTATTTCACTTAGAATCATCATACCTGAATCTAGTCATTATGCTGCTATGGGCCTGATGACATAGATTTCATTGCTTAGTGATATTGCATTTTACGTAAGTACCACAACTTCTTTATCCATTTTTCGCTTTGTGTGATATTGAACTGGTACCGTAAACGAGGTTCTTGCAAACAGAGCCGTCCCAAACTTTGGGGTGGCTGTGTCTTTTTGATTTTAATTTCCCTAAGCTATAGGACCATAAGTGGAAGTGCCCTAGGCTCTGTTGCTTTGTTTTTTGGATGTTTCAGGAAACACCATACACTTCTCCAGAGTGGCTGCTGGCAATTTACATCCCGCCCATCAGCATAAGAAGGCTCCTAGTTCTCCTTGGCCTGTCCTGCCTTTCTGGATTTTACACTTTTTTCGGATGGCCCTTTTGACCGGGGGGCAGTGAGACTTCATTGTAGTGCAGATTTCCTTTTCAAGCTTGCTTGGTTGGCCAAAAAGGTCGTATGCGTTTTTTCCTGAATATATTCAGGAAAAAACGCCTACGCCCGTTTTGGCCAAGTGCATCATTGTGGACGTTCTGCCTCTTTTCCTATGCTTTACGTGCAATTCCAGTCTACCTCCTGAAATCGGTTTCCTGCAATTCTGCCCGCTTTCAACTCCTCTTGGCAGCCTTACTTCAATATATTTTTGGAAGATAGCTGTCATTTATAACTCTGCAGGTTTGTGAATTACAGTGCCCCTGAGCTCCTTTCTTCAACTCGCTTTCTTGTGAGCTGGCCGCAACACCGCAGGATTGCTTCAGGCCCTAGTTTGGTTCCGGCACGGCATGCTGAGGCTTTGGTTAATTCCTCATCCTGGTGGGAAATTAGAGTTAAATTTGCCCGTCCAGACACCTCCACCTAGTCTCTCATTGGTTCTCCCTATTCCTGTTCATTTTCCACAGAAATTGCAAACTGGGCCAAACAGGAGCTTTTAGGCACTGACTCTCCAAGTGGGGAGAGTGTTAGTAAAGCGTCTGGAATGTTGCACCCGAGTACCAGGGGACGAAAACTGAGACACATTTGAACACGTTTTCCAATCACATGGTGGATCATACTCTGGGTTCCTCATGCATGTTTTAGCTGAAGGAAGAATCCCTTAAACATGGAGAGTTGAGACCCATGGAATGGGTACCATGCAATATGACTTCAAAGGGTCTGCATTTGCTCACCGAACCTCACCAATCCTATCACTGCTACGTTTATGCCTCTGTACACACGCTTGATTCTCTTTCGGAGACATATAAATCCATAGGTTTTAAGATTCTTTCTAGTCAGGTATATTCTTAGGCGTTTAATATGGGGTGTTGAGTCCACTTCGTTGAGCAAGGAGTAGCTCTTGTCTATTACATATTTGGCTTATGGAACGGTATCTGTGCTCGTTTCAATCTCTGGTTTTATGCAGCACCCCAACTCACCTTTCCCCTTAAGCAAGCATAAGTTGGTTTTCTGCATTTGACACCCTGTTCTGTTTTGTAATTCAGTTCCTGTGTAGCCAAGTTTACATTCCGTGTAGTAGTGATATCTTATGATGTTTCTTTTTCTGTGTGACTTATTTCACTTAGAATCATCGTAACTGAATCCACTCATTATGCTGCTACGGGCCTGATGACATAGATTTCATTGCTGAGTGATATTGCATTGTACGTAAGTACCACAACTTCTTTATCCATTTTTCGCTTTCTGTGATATTGAACTTGTACCGTAAACGAGGTTCTTGTAAACAGAGCCGTCCCAAACTTTGGGGTGGCTGTGTCTTTTTGATTTTAATTTCCCTAAGCTATAGGACCATAAGTGGAAGTGCCCTAGGCTCTGTTGCTTTGTTTTTTGGATGTTTCAGCAAACACCATACACTTCTCCAGAGTGGCTGCTGGCAATTTACATCCCGCCAATCAGCATAACAAGGCTCCCAGTTCTCCATGGCCTGTCCTGCCTTTCTGGATTTTACACTTTTTTCAGATGGCCCTTTTGACCGGGGGGCAGTGAGACTTCATTGTAGTGCAGATTTCCTTTGCAAGCTTGCTTGGTTGGCCAAAAAGGGCGTATGCGTTTTTTCCTGAATATATTCAGGAAAAAACGCATACGCCCTTTTTGGCCAAGTGCATCATTGTGGACGTTCTGCCTCTTTTCCTATGCTTTACATGCAATTCCAGTCTACTTCCTGAAATCGGTTTCCTGCAATTCTGCCCCCCTTTCAACTCCTCTTGGCAGCCTTACTTCAATATATTTTTGGAAGACAGTTGTCATTTATAACTCTGCAGGTTTGTGAATTACAGTGCCCCTGAGCACCTTTCTTCAACTCGCTTTCTTGTGAGCTGGCCGCAACACCGCAGGATTGCTTCAGGTGCTAGTTTGGATCCGGCACGGCATGCTGAGCCTTTGGTTAATTCCTCTTCCTGGTGGGAAATGAGAGTTAAATTTGCCCGTCCAGACACCTCCACCTATTCTCTCATTGGTTCTCCCTATTCCTGTTCATTTTCCACAGAAAGTGCAAACTTGGCCAAACAGGAGGTTAAAGGCACTGACTCTCCAAGTGGGGAGAGTGTTAGTAAAGCGTCTGGAATGTTGCACCCGAGTACCAGGGGACGAAAACTGAGACACATTTGAACATGTTTCCCGATCACACGGTGGATCATACTCTGGGTTCCACATGCATGTTTTAGCTGAAGGAAGAATCCCTTAAACATGGAGAGGTGAGACCCATGGAATGGGTACCATGCAATATGACTTCAAAGGGTCTGCATTTGCTCACCGAACCTCAACAGTCCTATCACTGCTGCGTTTATGCCGCTGTACACACGCTTGATTCTCTTTCGGAGACATATAAATCCATAGGTTTTAAGATTCTTACTAGTCAGGTATATTCTTAGGCATTTAATATGGGGTGTTGAGTCCACTTCGTTGAGCAAGGAGTAGCTCTTGTCTATTACATATTTGGCTTATGGAACGGTATCTGTGCTCATTTCAATCTCTGGTTTTATGCAGCACCCCAACTCACCTTTCCCCTTAAGCAAGCATAAGTTGGTTTTCTCCATTTGACACCCTCTTCTGTTTTGTAATTCAGTTCTTGTGAAGCCAAGTTTACATTCCGTGTAGTAGTGATATCTTATGATGTTTCTTTTTCTGTGTGACTTATTTCACTTAGAATCATCGTACCTGAATCCACTCATTATGCTGCTACGGGCCTGATGACATAGATTTCATTGCTGAGTGATATTGCATTGTACGTAAGTACCACAACTTCTTTATCCATTTTTCGCTTTCTGTGATATTGAACTTGTACCGTAAACGAGGTTCTTGTAAACAGAGCCGTCCCAAACTTTGGGGTGGCTGTGTCTTTTTGATTTTAATTTCCCTAAGCTATAGGACCATAAGTGGAAGTGCCCTAGGCTCTGTTGCTTTGTTTTTTGGATGTTTCAGGAAACACCATACACTTCTCCAGAGTGGCTGCTGGCAATTCACATCCCGCCCATCAGCATAACAAGGCTCCCAGTTCTCCATGGCCTGTCCTGCCTTTCTGGATTTTACACTTTTTTCGGATGGCCCTTTTGACCGGGGGGCAGTGAGACTTCATTGTAGTGCAGATTTCCTTTGCAAGCTTGCTTGGTTGGCCAAAAAGGGCGTATGCGTTTTTTCCTGACGCATACGCACTTTTTGGCCAAGTGCATCATTGTGGACGTTCTGCCTCTTTTCCTATGCTTTACATGCAATTCCAGTCTACCTCCTGAAATCGGTTTCCTGCAATTCTGCCCGCTTTCAACTCCTCTTGGCAGTCTTACTTCAATATATTTTTGCAAGATAGCTGTCATTTATAACTCTGCAGGTTTGTGAATTACAGTGCCCCTGAGCTCCTTTCTTCAACTCGCTTTCTTGTGAGCTGGCCGCAACACCGCAGGATTGCTTCAGGCCCTAGTTTGGTTCCGGCACGGCATGCTGAGCCTTTGGTTAATTCCTCTTCCTGGTGGGAAATGAGAGTTAAATTTGCCCGTCCGGTCACCTCCACCTAGTCTCTCATTGGTTCTCCCTATTCCTGTTCATTTTCCACAGAAAGTGCAAACTGGGCCAAACAGGAGGTTAAAGGCACTGACTCTCCAAGTGGGGAGAGTGTTAGTAAAGCGTCTGGAATGTTGCACCCGAGTACCAGGGGAAGAAAACTGAGACACATTTGAACACGTTTTCCGATCACATGGTGGATCATACTCTGGGTTGCACATGCATGTTTTAGCTGAAGGAAGAATCCCTTAAACATGGAGAGGTGAGACCCATGGAATGGGTACCATGCAATATGACTTCAAAGGGTCTGCATTTGCTCACCGAACCTCACCAATCCTATCACTGCTGCGTTTATGCTGCTGTACACACGCTTGATTCTCTTTCGGAGACATATAAATCCATAGGTTTTAAGATTCTTACTAGTCAGGTATATTCTTAGGCGTTTAATGTGGGGTGTTGAGTCCACTTCATTGAGCAAGGAGTAGCTCTTGTCTATTACATATTTGGCTTATGGAACGGTATCTGTGCTCATTTCAATCTCTGGTTTTATGCAGCACCCCAACTCACCTTTCCCCTTAAGCAAGCATAAGTTGGTTTTCTACATTTGACACCCTGTTCTGTTTTCTAATTCAGTTCTTGTGTAGCCAAGTTTACATTCCGTGTATTAGTGATATCTTTTGATGTTTGTTTTTCTGTGTGACTTATTTCACTTAGAATCATCGTACCTGAATCCACTCATTATGCTGCTACGGGCCTGATGACATAGATTTCATTGCTGAGTGATATTGCATTGTACCTAAGTACCACAACTTCTTTATCCATTTTTCGCTTTGTGTGATATTGAACTTGTACCGTAAACGAGGTTCTTGTAAACAGAGCCGTCCCAAACTTTGGGATGGCTGTGTCTTTTTGATTTTAATTTCCCTAAGCTATAGGACCATAAGTGGAAGTGCCCTAGGCTCTGTTGCTTTGTTTTTTGGATGTTTCAGGAAACACCATACACTTCTCCAGAGTGGCTGCTGGCAATTTACATCCCGCCCATCAGCATAACAAGGCTCCCAGTTCTCCATGGCCTGTCCTGCCTTTCTGGATTTTAAACTTTTTTCAGATGGCCCTTTTGACCGGGGGGCAGTGAGACTTCATTGTAGTGCAGATTTCCTTTGCAAGCTTGCTTGGTTGGCCAAAAAGTGCGTATGCGTTTTTTCCTGAATATATTCAGGAAAAAACGCATACGCCCTTTTTGGCCAAGTGCATCATTGTGGACGTTCTGCCTCTTTTCCTATGCTTTACATGCAATTCCAGTCTACCTCCTGAAATCGGTTTCCTGCAATTCTGCCCGGCTTTCAACTCCTCTTGGCTGCCTTACCTCAATATATTTTTGGAAGACAGCTGTCATTTATATCTCTGCAGGTTTGTGAATTACAGTGCCCCTGAGCACCTTTCTTCAACTCGCTTTCTTGTGAGCTGGCCGCAACACCGCAGGATTGCTTCAGGCCCTAGTTTGGATCCGGCACGGCATGCTGAGCCTTTGGTTAATTCCTCTTCCTGGTGGGAAATGAGAGTTAAATTTGCCCGTCCAGACACCTCCACCTAATCTCTCATTGGTTCTCCCTATTCCTGTTCATTTTCCACAGAAATTGCAAACTGGGCCAAACAGGAGGTTAAAGGCACTGACTCTCCAAGTGGGGAGAGTGTTAGTAAAGCGTCTGGAATGTTGCACCCGAGTACCAGGGGACGAAAACTGAGACACATTTGAACACGTTTCCGGATCACACGGTGGATCATACTCTGGGTTCCACATGCATGTTTTAGCTGAAGGAAGAATCCCTTAAACATGGAGAGTTGAGACCCATGGAATGGGTACCATGCAATATGACTTCAAAGGGTCTGCATTTGTTCACCGAACCTCACCAGTCCTATCACTGCTGCGTTTATGCCGCTGTACACACGCTTGATTCTCTTTCGGAGACATATAAATCCATAGGTTTTAAGATTCTTACTAGTCATGTATATTCTTAGGCGTTTAATATGGGGTGTTGAGTCCACTTCGTTGAGGAAGGAGTAGCTCTTGTCTATTACATATTTGGCTTATGGAATGGTATCTGTGCTCATTTCAATCTCTGGTTTTATGCAACACCCCAACTCACCTTTCCCCTTAAGCAAGCATAAGTTGGTTTTCTCCATTTGACACCCTGTTCTGTTTTGTAATTCAGTTCTTGTGAAGCCAAGTTTACATTCCGTGTAGTAGTGATATCTTATGATGTTTCTTTTTCTGTGTGACTTATTTCACTTAGAATCATCGTACCTGAATCCACTCATTATGCTGCTACGGGCCTGATGACATAGATTTCATTGCTGAGTGATATTGCATTGTACGTAAGTACCACAACTTCTTTATCCATTTTTCGCTTTCTGTGATATTGAACTTGTACCGTAAACGAGGTTCTTGTAAACAGAGCCGTCCCAAACTTTGGGGTGGCTGTGTCTTTTTGATTTTAATTTCCCTAAGCTATAGGACCATAAGTGGAAGTGCCCTAGGCTCTGTTGCTTTGTTTTTTGGATGTTTCAGGAAACACCATACACTTCTCCAGAGTGGCTGCTGGCAATTCACATCCCGCCCATCAGCATAACAAGGCTCCCAGTTCTCCATGGCCTGTCCTGCCTTTCTGGATTTTACACTTTTTTCGGATGGCCCTTTTGACCGGGGGGCAGTGAGACTTCATTGTAGTGCAGATTTCCTTTGCAAGCTTGCTTGGTTGGCCAAAAAGTGCGTATGCGTTTTTTCCTGAATATATTCAGGAAAAAACGCATACGCCCTTTTTGGCCAAGTGCATCATTGTGGACGTTCTGCCTCTTTTCCTATGCTTTACATGCAATTCCAGTCTACCTCCTGAAATCGGTTTCCTGCAATTCTGCTCCACTTTCAAGTCCTCTTGACAGCCTTACTTCAATATATTTTTGGAAGATAGCTGTCATTTATAACTCTGCAGGTTTGTGAATTACAGTGCCCCTGAGCTCCTTTCTTCAACTCGCTTTCTTGTGAGCTGGCCGCAACACCGCAGGATTGCTTCAGGCCCTAGTTTGGTTCCGGCACGGCATGCTGAGCCTTTGGTTAATTCCTCTTCCTGGTGGGAAATGAGAGTTAAATTTGCCCGTCCAGACACCTCCACCTAGTCTCTCATTGGTTCTCCCTATTCCTGTTCATTTTCCACAGAAATTGCAAACTGGGCCAAACAGGAGGTTTTAGGCACTGACTCTCCAAGTGGGGAGAGTGTTAGTAAAGCGTCTGGAATGTTGCACCCGAGTACCAGGGGACGAAAACTGAGACACATTTGAACACGTTTCCCGATCACACAGTGGATCATACTCTGGGTTCCACAGGCATGTTTTAGCTGAAGGAAGAATCCCTTAAACATGGAGAGTTGAGACCCATGGAATGGGTACCATGCAATATGACTTCAAAGGGTCTGCATTTGCTCACCGAACCTCAACAGTCCTATCACTGCTGCGTTTATGCCGCTGTACACACGCTTGATTCTCTTTCGGAGACATATAAATCCATAGGTTTTAAGATTCTTACTAGTCATGTATATTCTTAGGCGTTTAATATGGGGTGTTGAGTCCACTTTGTTGAGCAAGGAGTAGCTCTTGTCTATTACATATTTGGCTTATGGAACGGTATCTGTGCTAATTTCAATCTCTGGTTTTATGCAGCACCCCAACTCACCTTTCCCCTTAAGCAAGCATAAGTTGGTTTTCTACATTTGACACCCTGTTCTGTTTTGTAATTCAGTTCTTGTGTAACCAAGTTTACATTCCGTGTATTAGTGATATCTTATGATGTTTCTTTTTCTGTGTGACTTATTTCACTTAGAATCATCGTACCTGAATCCACTCATTATGCTGCTACGGGCCTGATGACATAGATTTCATTGCTGAGTGATATTGCATTGTACGTTAGTACCACAATTTCTTTATCCATTTTTCGCTTTCGTTGATATTGAACTTGTACCGTAAACGAGGTTCTTGTAAACAGAGCCGTTCCAAACTTTGGGTTGGCTGTGTCTTTTTGATTTTAATTTCCCTAAGCTATAGGACCATAAGTGGAAGTGCCCTAGGCTCTGTTGCTTTGTTTTTTGGATGTTTCAGGAAACACCATACACTTCTCCAGAGTGGCTGCTGGCAATTTACATCGCGCCCATCAGCATAACAAGGCTCCCAGTTCTCCATGGCCTGTCCTGCCTTTCTGGATTTTACACTTTTTTCAGATGGCCCTTTTGACTGGGGGGCAGTGAGACTTCATTGTAGTGCAGATTTCTTTTGCAAGCTTGCTTGGTTGGCCAAAAAGGGCGTATGCGTTTTTTCCTGAATATATTCAGGAAAAAACGCATACGCCCTTTTTGGCCAAGTGCATCATTGTGGACGTTCTGCCTCTTTTCCTATGCTTTACATGCAATTCCAGTCTACCTCCTGAAATCGGTTTCCTGCAATTCTGCCCGCTTTCAACTCCTCTTGGCAGCCTTACTTCAATATATTTTTGGAAGATAGCTGTCATTTAAAACTCTGCAGGTTTGTGAATTACAGTGCCCCTGAGCTCCTTTCTTCAACTCGCTTTCTTGTGAGCTGGCTGCAACACCACAGGATTGCTTCAGGCCCTAGTTTGGTTCCGGCACGGCATGCTGAGCCTTTGGTTAATTCCTCTTCCTGGTGGGAAATGAGAGTTAAATTTGCCCGACCAGAAACCTCCACCTAGTCTCTCATTGGTTCTCCCTATTCCTGTTCATTTTCCACAGAAATTGCAAACTGGGCCAAACAGGAGGTTAAAGGCACTGACTCTCCAAGTGGGGAGAGTGTTAGTAAAGCGTGTGGAATGTTGCACCCGAGTACCAGGGGACGAAAACTGAGACACATTTGAACACGTTTCCCGATCACACGGTGGATCATACTCTGTGTTCCACAGGCATGTTTTAGCTGAAGGAAGAATCCCTTAAACATGGAGAGTTGAGACCCGTGGAATGGGTACCATGCAATATGACTTCAATGGGTCTGCATTTGCTCACCGAACCTCACCAGTCCTATCACTGCTGCGTTTATGCCGCTGTACACACGCTTGATTCTCTTTCGGAGACATATCAATCCATAGGTTTTAAGATTCTTCCTAGTCAGGTATATTCTTAGGCGTTTAATATGGGGTGTTGAGTCCACTTCGTTGAGCAAGGAGTAGCTCTTGCCTATTACATATTTGGCTTATGGAACGGTATCTGTGCTCATTTCAATCTCTGGTTTTATGCAACACCCCAACTCACCTTTCCCCTTAAGCAAGCATAAGTTGGTTTTCTACATTTGACACCCTGTTCTGTTTTGTAATTCACTTCCTGTGTAGCCAAGTTTACATTCCGTGTAGTAGTGATATCTTATGATGTTTCTTTTTCTGTGTGACTTATTTCACTTAGAATCATCGTACCTGAATCCACTCATTATGCTGCTATGGGCCTGATGACATAGATTTCATTGCTGAGTGATATTGCATTGTACGTAAGTACCACAACTTCTTTATCCATTTTTCGCTTTCTGTGATATTGAACTTGTACCGTAAACGAGGTTCTTGTAAACAGAGCCGTCCCAATCTTTGGGGTGGCTGTGTCTTTTTGATTTTAATTTCCCTAAGCTATAGGACCATAAGTGGAAGTGCCCTAGGCTCTGTTGCTTTGTTTTTTGGATGTTTCAGGAAACACCATACACTTCTCCAGAGTGGCTGCTGGCAATTTACATCCCGCCCTTCAGCATAACAAGGGTCCCAGTTCTCCATGTCCTGTCCTGCCTTTCTGGATTTTACACTTTTTTCAGATGGCCCTTTTGACCGGGGGGCAGTGAGACTTCATTGTAGTGCAGATTTCCTTTGCAAGCTTGCTTGGTTGGCCATAAAGGGCGTATGCGTTTTTTCCTGAATCATACGCCCTTTTTGGCCAAGTGCATCATTGTGGACTTCTGCCTCTTTTCCTATGCTTTACATGCAATTCCAGTCTACCTCCTGAAATCGGTTTCCTGCAATTCTGCCCGCTTTCAACTCCTCTTGGCAGCCTTACTTCAATATATTTTTGGAAGATAGCTGTCATTTATAACTCTGCAGGTTTGTGAATTACAGTGCCCCTGACCTCCTTTCT
This sequence comes from Leucopleurus acutus, assembly GCF_964270905.1. Classification (NCBI taxonomy): domain Eukaryota; kingdom Metazoa; phylum Chordata; class Mammalia; order Artiodactyla; family Delphinidae; genus Leucopleurus; species Leucopleurus acutus. The sequence goes on from NW_028139147.1 coordinate 232,752, forward strand.
TCAAGTCGCTTTCTTGTGAGCTGGCCGCAACACCGCAGGATTGCTTCAGGCCCTAGTTTGGTTCCGGCACGGCATGCTGAGCCTTTGGTTAATTCCTCTTCCTGGTGGGAAATGAGAGTTAAATTTGCCCGTCCAGACACCTCCACCTAGTCTCTCATTGGTTCTCCCTATTCCTGTTCATTTTCCACAGAAATTGCAAACTGGGCCAAACAGGAGGTTAAAGGCACTGACTCTCCAAGTGGGGAGAGTGTTAGTAAAGCGTCTGGAATGTTGCACCCGAGTACCTGGGGACGAAAACTGAGACACATTTGAACACGTTTCCCAATCACACGGTGGATCATACTCTGGGTTACACATGCATGTTTTAGCTGAAGGAAGAATCCCTTAAACCTGGAGAGTTGAGACCCATAGAATGGGTACCATGCAATATGACTTCAAAGAGTCTGCATTTGCTCACCGAACCTCACCAATCCTATCACTGCTGCGTTTATGTCGCTGTACAAACGCTTGATTCTCTTTCGGACACATATGAATCCATAGGTTTTAAGTTTCTTACTAGTCAGGTATATTCTTAGGCGTTTAATATGGGGTGTTGAGTCCACTTCGTTGACCAAGGAGTAGCTCTTGTCTATTACATATTTGGCTTATGGAACGGTATCTGTGCTAATTTCAATCTCTGGTTTTATGCAGCACCCCAACTCACCTTTCCCCTTAAGCAAGCATAAGTTGGTTTTCTACATTTGACACCCTGTTCTGTTTTGTAATTCAGTTCCTGTGTAGCCAAGTTTACATTCCGTGTGTTAGTGATATCTTATGATGTTTCTTTTTCTCTGTGACTTATTTCAGTTAGAATCATCGTACCTGAATCCACTCATTATGCTGCTACGGGCCTGATGACATAGATTTCATTGCTGAGTGATATTGCATTGTACGTAAGTACCACAACTTCTTTATCCATTTTTCGCTTTGTGTGATATTGAACTTGTATCGTAAACGAGGTTCTTGTAAACAGAGCCGTCCCAAACTATGGGGTGGCTGTGTCTTTTTGATTTTAATTTCCCTAAGCTATAGGACCATAAGTGGAAGTGCCCTAGGCTCTGTTGCTTTGTTTTTTGGATGTTTCAGGAAACACCATACACTTCTCCAGAGTGGCTGCTGGCAATTTACATCCCACCCATCAGCATAAGAAGGCTCCTAGTTCTCCTTGGCCTGTCCTGCCTTTCTGGATTTTACACTTTTTTCGGATGGCCCTTTTGACCGGGGGGCAGTGAGACTTCATTGTAGTGCAGATTTCCTTTGCAAGCTTGCTTTGTTGGCCAAAAAGGTCGTATGCGTTTTTTCCTGAATATATTCAGGAAAAAACGCATACGCCCTTTTTGGCCAAGTGCATCATTGTGGACGATCTGCCTCTTTTCCTATGCTTTACGTGCAATTCCAGTCTACCTCCTGAAATCGGTTTCCTGCAATTCTGCCCGCTTTCAACTCCTCTTGGCATCCTTACTTCAATATATTTTTGGAAGATAGCTGTCATTTATAACTCTGCAGGTTTGTGAATTACAGTGCCCCTGAGCTCCTTTCTTCAACTCGCTTTCTTGTGAGCTGGCCGCAACACCGCAGGATTGCTTCAGGCCCTAGTTTGGTTCCAGCACGGCACGCTGAGCCTTTGGTTAATTCCTCTTCCTGGTGGGAAATGAGAGTTAAATTTGCCCGTCCGGACACCTCCACCTAGTCTCTCATTGGGTCTCCCTATTCCTGTTCATTTTCCACAGAAATTGCAAACTGGGCCAAACAGGAGGTTAAAGGCACTGACTCTCCAAGTGGGGAGAGTGTTAGTAAAGCGTCTGGAATGTTGCACCCGAGTACCAGGGGACGAAAACTGAGACACATTTGAACACGTTTCCTGATCACACGGTGGATCATACTCTCGGTTCCACATGCATGTTTTAGCTGAAGGAAGAATCCCTTAAACATGGAGAGTTGAGACCCATGGAATGGGTACCATGCAATATGACTTCAAAGGGTCTGCATTTGCTCACCGAACCTCACCAGTCCTATCACTGCTGTGTTTATGCCGCTGTACACACGCTTGATTCTCTTTCAGAGACATATAAATCCATAGGTTTTAAGATTCTTACTAGTCATGTATATTATTAGGCGTTTAATATGGAGTGTTGAGTCCACTTCGTTGAGGAAGGAGTAGCTCTTGTGTATTACATATTTGGCTTATGGAACGGTATCTGTGCTCATTTCAATCTCTGGTTTTATGCAGCACCCCAACTCACCTTTCCCCTTAAGCAAGCATAAGTTGGTTTTCTACATTTGACACCCTGTTCTGTTTTGTAATTCAGTTCTTGTGTAGCCAAGTTTACATTCCGTGTATTAGTGATATCTTATGATGTTTCTTTTTCTGTGTGACTTATTTCACTTAGAATCATCGTACCTGAATCCACTCATTATGCTGCTATGGGCCTGATGACATAGATTTCATTGCTGAGTGATATTGCATTGTACGTAAGTACCACAACTTCTTTATGAATTTTTCGCTTTCTGTGATATTGAACTTGTACCGTAAACGAGGTTCTTTTAAACAGAGCCGTCCCAAACTTTGGGGTGGCTCTGTCTTTTTGATTTTAATTTCCCTAAGCTATAGGACCATAAGTGGAAGTGCCCTAGGCTCTGTTGCTTTGTTTTTTGGATGTTTCAGGAAACACCATACACTTCTCCAGAGTGGCTGCTGGCAATTTACATCCCGCCCATCAGCATAACAAGGCTCCCATTCTCCATGGACTGTCCTGCCTTTCTGGATTTTACACTTTTTTCAGATGGCCCTTTTGACCGGGGGGCAGTGAGACTTCATTGTAGTGCAGATTTCCTTTGCAAGCTTGCTTGGTTGGCCAAAAAGGGCGTATGCGTTTCTTCCTGAATATATTCAGGAAAGAACGCATACGCCCTTTTTGGCCAAGTGCATCATTGTCGACGTTCTGCCTCTTTTCCTATGCTTTACATGCAATTCCAGTCTACCTCCTGAAATCGGTTTCCTGGAATCCTGCCCCGCTTTCAAGTCCTCTTGGCAGCCTTCCTTCAATATATTTTTGGAAGATAGCTGTCATTTATAACTCTGCAGGTTTGTGAATTACAGTGTCCCTGAGCTCCTTTCTTCAACTCGCTTTCTTGTGAACTGGCCGCAATACCGCAGGATTGCGTCGGGCCCTAGTGTGGTTCCAGCATGGCACGCTGAGCCTTTGGTTAATTCCTCTTCCTGGTGGGAAATGAGAGTTAAATTTGCCCGTCCGCACACCTCCACCTAGTCTCTCATTGGTTCTCCGTATTCCTGTTCATCTTACGCAGAAATTGCAAACTGGGCCAAACAGGAGCTTAAAGGCACCGACTCTCCAAGTGGGGAGAGTGTTAGTAAAGCGTCTGGAATGTTACACCCGAGTATCAGGGGACGAAAACTGAGACACATTTGAACACGTTTCCCGATCACACGGTGGATCATACTCTGGGTTCCACATGCATGTTTTAGCTGAACGAAGAATCCCTTAAACCTAGAGAGTTGAGACCCATGGAATGGGTACCATGCAATATGACTTCAAAGAGTCTGCATTTGCTCAACGAACCTCACCAATCCTATCACTGCTGCGTTTATGACACTGTACACACGCTTGATTCTCTTTCAGAGACATATAAATCCATAGATTTTAAGATTCTTACTAGTCAGGTATATTCTTAGGCGTTTAATATGGGGTGTTGAGTCCACTTCGTTGAGCAAGGAGTAGCTCTTGTCTATACCATATTTGGCTTAAGGAACTTTATCTGTGCTCATTTCAATCTCTGGTTTTATGCAGCACCCCAACTCACCATTCCCGTTAAGGAAGCAAAAGTTGGTTTTCTTAATTGGAGACCCTGTTCTGTTTTGTAATCCAGTTCCTGTGTAGCCAAGTTTACATTCCGTGTATTAGTGATATCTTATGATGTTTCTTTTTCTGTGTGACTTATTTCACTTAGAATCATCATACCTGAATCTAGTCATTATGCTGCTATGGGCCTGATGACATAGATTTCATTGCTTAGTGATATTGCATTTTACGTAAGTACCACAACTTCTTTATCCATTTTTCGCTTTGTGTGATATTGAACTGGTACCGTAAACGAGGTTCTTGCAAACAGAGCCGTCCCAAACTTTGGGGTGGCTGTGTCTTTTTGATTTTAATTTCCCTAAGCTATAGGACCATAAGTGGAAGTGCCCTAGGCTCTGTTGCTTTGTTTTTTGGATGTTTCAGGAAACACCATACACTTCTCCAGAGTGACTGCTGGCAATTTACATCCCGCCCATCAGCATAAGAAGGCTCCTAGTTCTCCTTGGCCTGTCCTGCCTTTCTGGATTTTACACTTTTTTCGGATGGCCCTTTTGACCGGGGGGCAGTGAGACTTCATTGTAGTGCAGATTTCCTTTTCAAGCTTGCTTGGTTGGCCAAAAAGGTCGTATGCGTTTTTTCCTGAATATATTCAGGAAAAAACGCCTACGCCCATTTTGGCCAAGTGCATCATTGTGGACGTTCTGCCTCTTTTCCTATGCTTTACGTGCAATTCCAGTCTACCTCCTGAAATCGGTTTCCTGCAATTCTGCCCGCTTTCAACTCCTCTTGGCAGCCTTACTTCAATATATTTTTGGAAGATAGCTGTCATTTATAACTCTGCAGGTTTGTGAATTACAGTGCCCCTGAGCTCCTTTCTTCAACTCGCTTTCTTGTGAGCTGGCCGCAACACCGCAGGATTGCTTCAGGCCCTAGTTTGGTTCCGGCACGGCATGCTGAGGCTTTGGTTAATTCCTCATCCTGGTGGGAAATTAGAGATAAATTTGCCCGTCCAGACACCTCCACCTAGTCTCTCATTGGTTCTCCCTATTCCTGTTCATTTTCCACAGAAATTGCAAACTGGGCCAAACAGGAGGTTAAAGGCACTGACTCTCCAAGTGGGGAGAGTGTTAGTAAAGCGTCTGGAATGTTGCACCCGAGTACCAGGGGACGAAAACTGAGACACATTTGAACACGTTTTCCAATCACATGGTGGATCATACTCTGGGTTCCACATGCATGTTTTAGCTGAAGGAAGAATCCCTTAAACATGGAGAGTTGAGACCCATGGAATGGGTACCATGCATTATGACTTCAAAGGGTCTGCATTTGCTCACCGAACCTCACCAATCCTATCACTGCTGCGCTTATGCTGCTGTACACATGCATGATTCTCTTTCGGAGACATATAAATCCATAGGTTTTAAGATTCTTACTAGTCAGGTATATTGTTAGGCATTTAATATGGGGTGTTGAGTCTACTTCGTTGAGCAAGGAGTAGCTCTTGTCTATTACATATTTGGCTTATGGAACGGTATCTGTGCTAATTTCAATCTCTGGTTTTATGCAGCACCCCAACTCACCTTTCCCCTTAAGCAAGCATAAGTTGGTTTTCTACATTTGACACCCTGTTCTGTTTTGTAATTCAGTTCCTGTGTAGCCAAGTTTACATTCCGTGTGTTAGTGATATCTTATGATGTTTCTTTTTCTGTGTGACTTATTTCACTTAGAATCATCGTACCTGAATCCACTCATTATGCTGCTACGGGCCTGATGACATAGATTTCATTGCTGAGTGATATTGCATTGTACGTAAGTACCACAACTTCTTTATCCAGTTTTCGCTTTCTGTGATATTGAACTTGTACCGTAAACGAGGTTCTTGTAAACAGAGCCGTCCCAAACTTTGGGGTGGCTGTGTCTTTTTGATTTTAATTTCCCTAAGCTATAGGACCATAAGTGGAAGTGCCCTAGGCTCTGTTGCTTTGTTTTTTGGATGTTTCAGGAAACACCATACACTTCTCCAGAGTGGCTGCTGGCAATTTACATCCCACCCATCAACATAAGAAGGCTCCTAGTTCTCCTTGGCCTGTCATGCCTGTCTGGATTTTACACTTTTTTCGGATGGCCCTTTTGACCGGGGGGCAGTGAGACTTCATTGTAGTGCAGATTTCCTTTGCAAGCTTGCTTGGTTGGCCAAAAAGGGCGTATGCGTTTTTTCCTGAATATATTCAGGAAAAAACGCATACGCCCTTTTTGGCCAAGTGCATCATTGTGGACGTTCTGCCTCTTTTCCTATGCTTTACGTGCAATTCCAGTCTACCTCCTGAAATCGGTTTCTTGCAATTCTGCCGCTTTCAACTCCTCTTGGCAGCCTTACTTCAATATATTTTTGGAAGATAGCTGTCATTTATAACTCTGCAGGTTTGTGAATTACAGTGCCCCTGAGCTCCTTTCTTCAACTCGCTTTCTTGTGAGCTGGCCGCAACACCGCAGGATTGCTTCAGGCCCTAGTATGGTTCCGGCACGGCATGCTGAGCCTTTGGTTAATTCCTCTTCCTGGTGGGAAATGAGAGTTAAATTTGCCCGTCCGGACACCTCCACCTAGTCTCTCATTGGGTCTCCCTATTCCTGTTCATTTTCCACAGAAATTGCAAACTGGGCCAAACAGGAGGTTAAAGGCACTGACTCTCCAAGTGGGGAGAGTGTTAGTAAAGCGTCTGGAATGTTGCACCCGAGTACCAGGGGACGAAAACTGAGACACATTTGAACACGTTTTCCAATCACATGGTGGATCATACTCTGGGTTCCACATGCATGTTTTAGCTGAAGGAAGAATCCCTTAAACATGGAGAGTTGAGACCCATGGAATGGGTACCATGCATTATGACTTCAAAGGGTCTGCATTTGCTCACCGAACCTCACCAATCCTATCACTGCTGCGCTTATGCTGCTGTACACATGCATGATTCTCTTTCGGAGACATATAAATCCATAGGTTTTAAGATTCTTACTAGTCAGGTATATTGTTAGGCGTTTAATATGGGGTGTTGAGTCTACTTCGTTGAGCAAGGAGTAGCTCTTGTCTATTACATATTTGGCTTATGGAACGGTATCTGTGCTAATTTCAATCTCTGGTTTTATGCAGCACCCCAACTCACCTTTCCCCTTAAGCAAGCATAAGTTGGTTTTCTACATTTGACACCCTGTTCTGTTTTGTAATTCAGTTCCTGTGTAGCCAAGTTTACATTCCGTGTGTTAGTGATATCTTATGATGTTTCTTTTTCTGTGTGACTTATTTCACTTAGAATCATCGTACCTGAATCCACTCATTATGCTGCTACGGGCCTGATGACATAGATTTCATTGCTGAGTGATATTGCATTGTACGTAAGTACCACAACTTCTTTATCCATTTTTCGCTTTCTGTGATATTGAACTTGTACCGTAAACGAGGTTCTTGTAAACAGAGCCGTCCCAAACTTTGGGGTGGCTGTGTCTTTTTGATTTTAATTTCCCTAAGCTATAGGACCATAAGTGGAAGTGCCCTAGGCTCTGTTGCTTTGTTTTTTGGATGTTTCAGGAAACACCATACACTTCTCCAGAGTGGCTGCTGGCAATTTACATCCCACCCATCAGCATAAGAAGGCTCCTAGTTCTCCTTGGCCTGTCCTGCCTTTCTGGATTTTACACTTTTTTCGGATGGCCCTTTTGACCGGGGGGCAGTGAGACTTCATTGTAGTGCAGATTTCCTTTTCAAGCTTGCTTGGTTGGCCAAAAAGGTCGTATGCGTTTTTTCCTGAATATATTCAGGAAAAAACGCATACGCCCGTTTTGGCCAAGTGCATCATTGTGGACGTTCTGCCTCTTTTCCTATGCTTTACATGCAATTCCAGTCTACCTCCTGAAATCGGTTTCCTGCAATTCTGCCCGCTTTCAACTCCTCTTGGCAGGCTTACTTCAATATATTTTTGGAAGATAGCTGTCATTTATAACTCTGCAGGTTTGTGAATTACAGTGCCCCTGAGCTCCTTTCTTCAACTCGCTTTCTTGTGAGCTGGCCGCAACACCGCAGGATTGCTTCAGGCCCTAGTTTGGTTCCGGCACGGCATGCTGAGCCTTTGGTTAATTCCTCTTCCTGGTGGGAAATTAGAGTTAAATTTGCCCGTCCAGACACCTCCACCTAGTCTCTCATTGGTTCTCCCTATTCCTGTTCATTTTCCACAGAAATTGCAAACTGGGCCAAACAGGAGGTTAAAGGCACTGACTCTCCAAGTCGGGAGAGTGTTAGTAAAGCGTCTGGAATGTTGCACCCGAGTACCAGGGGATGAAAACTGAGACACATTTGAACACGTTTTCCGATAACACGGTGGATCATACTCTGGGTTCCACATGAATGTTTTAGCTGAAGGAAGAATCCCTTAAACAGGGAGAGTTGAGACCCATGGAATGGGTACCATGCAATATGACTTCAAAGGGTCTGCATTTGCTCACCGAACCTCACCAATCCTATCACTGCTGCGTTTATGCCGCTGTACACACGCTTGATTCTCTTTCGGAGACATATAAATACATAGGTTTTAAGATTCTTACTAGTCAGGTAGATTCTTAGGCGTTTAATATGGGGTGTTGAGTCTACTTCGTTGAGCAAGGAGTAGCTCTTGTCTATTACATATTTGGCTTATGGAACGGTATCTGTGCTAATTTCAATCTCTGGTTTTATGCAGCACCCCAACTCACCTTTCCCCTTAAGCAAGCATAAGTTGGTTTTCTACATTTGACACCCTGTTCTGTTTTGTAATTCAGTTCCTGTGTAGCCAAGTTTACATTCCGTGTGTTAGTGATATCTTATGATGTTTCTTTTTCTGTGTGACTTATTTCACTTAGAATCATCGTACCTGAATCCACTCATTATGCTGCTATGGGCCTGATGACATAGATTTCATTGCTGAGTGATATTGCATTGTACGTAAGTACCACAACTTCTTTATCCATTTTTCGCTTTCTGTGATATTGAACTTGTACCGTAAACGAGGTTCTTGTAAACAGAGCCGTCCCAAACTTTGGGGTGGCTGTGTCTTTTTGATTTTAATTTCCCTAAGCTATAGGACCATAAGTGGAAGTGCCCTAGGCTCTGTTGCTTTGTTTTTTGGATGTTTCAGGAAACACCATACACTTCTCCAGAGTGGCTGCTGGCAATTTACATCCCACCCATCAACATAAGAAGGCTCCTAGTTCTCCTTGGCCTGTCCTGCCTGTCTGGATTTTACACTTTTTTCGGGTGGCCCTTTTGACCGGGGGGCAGTGAGACTTCATTGTAGTGCAGATTTCCTTTGCAAGCTTGCTTGGTTGGCCAAAAAGGGCGTATGCGTTTTTTCCTGAATATATTCAGGAAAAAACGCATACGCCCGTTTTGGCCAAGTGCATCATTGTGGACGTTCTGCCTCTTTTCCTATGCTTTACGTGCAATTCCAGTCTACCTCCTGAAATCGGTTTCTTGCAATTCTGCCGCCTTCAACTCCTCTTGGCAGCCTTACTTCAATATATTTTTGGAAGATAGCTGTCATTTATAACTCTGCAGGTTTGTGAATTACAGTGCCCCTGAGCTCCTTTCTTCAACTCGCTTTCTTGTGAGCTGGCCGCAACACCGCAGGATTGCTTCAGGCCCTAGTTTGGTTCCGGCACGGCATGCTGAGCCTTTGGTTAATTCCTCTTCCTGGTGGGAAATGAGAGTTAAATTTGCCCGTCCGGACACCTCCACCTAGTCTCTCATTGGTTCTCCCTATTCCTGTTCATTTTCCACAGAAATTGCAAACTGGGCCAAACAGGAGGTTAAAGGCACTGACTCTCCAAGTGGGGAGAGTGTTAGTAAAGCGTCTGGAATGTTGCACCCGAGTACCAGGGGACGAAAACTGAGACACATTTGAACACGTTTTCCAATCACATGGTGGATCATACTCTGGGTTCCACATGCATGTTTTAGCTGAAGGAAGAATCCCTTAAACATGGAGAGTTGAGACCCATGGAATGGGTACCATGCATTATGACTTCAAAGGGTCTGCATTTGCTCACCGAACCTCACCAATCCTATCACTGCTGCGCTTATGCTGCTGTACACATGCATGATTCTCTTTCGGAGACATATAAATCCATAGGTTTTAAGATTCTTACTAGTCAGGTATATTGTTAGGCGTTTAATATGGGGTGTTGAGTCTACTTCGTTGAGCAAGGAGTAGCTCTTGTCTATTACATATTTGGCTTATGGAACGGTATCTGTGCTAATTTCAATCTCTGGTTTTATGCAGCACCCCAACTCACCTTTCCCCTTAAGCAAGCATAAGTTGGTTTTCTACATTTGACACCCTGTTCTGTTTTGTAATTCAGTTCCTGTGTAGCCAAGTTTACATTCCGTGTGTTAGTGATATCTTATGATGTTTCTTTTTCTGTGTGACTTATTTCACTTAGAATCATCGTACCTGAATCCACTCATTATGCTGCTACGGGCCTGATGACATAGATTTCATTGCTGAGTGATATTGCATTGTATGTAAGTACCACAACTTCTTTATCCATTTTTCGCTTTCTGTGATATTGAACTTGTACCGTAAACGAGGTTCTTGTAAACAGAGCCGTCCCAAACTTTGGGGTGGCTGTGTCTTTTTGATTTTAATTTCCCTAAGCTATAGGACCATAAGTGGAAGTGCCCTAGGCTCTGTTGCTTTGTTTTTTGGATGTTTCAGGAAACACCATACACTTCTCCAGAGTGGCTGCTGGCAATTTACATCCCACCCATCAACATAAGAAGGCTCCTAGTTCTCCTTGGCCTGTCCTGCCTGTCTGGATTTTACACTTTTTTCGGATGGCCCTTTTGACCAGGGGGCAGTGAGACTTCATTGTAGTGCAGATTTCCTTTGCAAGCTTGCTTGGTTGGCCAAAAAGGGCGTATGCGTTTTTTCCTGAATATATTCAGGAAAAAACGCATACGCCCTTTTTGGCCAAGTGCATCATTGTGGACGTTCTGCCTCTTTTCCTATGCTTTACGTGCAATTCCAGTCTACCTCCTGAAATCGGTTTCTTGCAATTCTGTCCGCTTTCAACTCCTCTTGGCAGCCTTACTTCAATATATTTTTGGAAGATAGCTGTCATTTATAACTCTGCAGGTTTGTGAATTACAGTGCCCCTGAGCTCCTTTCTTCAACTCGCTTTCTTGTGAGCTGGCCGCAACACCGCAGGATTGCTTCAGGCCCTAGTTTGGTTCCGGCACGGCATGCTGAGCCTTTGGTTAATTCCTCTTCCTGGTGGGAAATGAGAGTTAAATTTGCCCGTCCGGACACCTCCACCTAGTCTCTCATTGGTTCTCCCTATTCCTGTTCATTTTCCACAGAAATTGCAAACTGGGCCAAACAGGAGGTTAAAGGCACTGACTCTCCAAGTGGGGAGAGTGTTAGTAAAGCGTCTGGAATGTTGCACCCGAGTACCAGGGGACGAAAACTGAGACACATTTGAACACGTTTTCCGATAACACGGTGGATCATACTCTGGGTTCCACATGAATGTTTTAGCTGAAGGAAGAATCCCTTAAACAGGGAGAGTTGAGACCCATGGAATGGGTACCATGCAATATGACTTCAAAGGGTCTGCATTTGCTCACCGAACCTCACCAATCCTATCACTGCTGCGTTTATGCCGCTGTACACACGCTTGATTCTCTTTCGGAGACATATAAATACATAGGTTTTAAGATTCTTACTAGTCAGGTAGATTCTTAGGCGTTTAATATGGGGTGTTGAGTCCACTTCGTTGAGCAAGGAGTAGCTCTTGTCTATTACATATTTGGCTTATGGAACGGTATCTGTGCTAATTTCAATCTCTGGTTTTATGCAGCACCCCAACTCACCTTTCCCCTTAAGCAAGCATAAGTTGGTTTTCTACATTTGACACCCTGTTCTGTTTTGTAATTCAGTTCCTGTGTAGCCAAGTTTACATTCCGTGTGTTAGTGATATCTTATGATGTTTCTTTTTCTGTGTGACTTATTTCACTTAGAATCATCGTACCTGAATCCACTCATTATGCTGCTACGGGCCTGATGACATAGATTTCATTGCTGAGTGATATTGCATTGTACGTAAGTACCACAACTTCTTTATCCATTTTTCGCTTTCTGTGATATTGAACTTGTACCGTAAACGAGGTTCTTGTAAACAGAGCCGTCCCAAACTTTGGGGTGGCTGTGTCTTTTTGATTTTAATTTCCCTAAGCTATAGGACCATAAGTGGAAGTGCCCTAGGCTCTGTTGCTTTGTTTTTTGGATGTTTCAGGAAACACCATACACTTCTCCAGAGTGGCTGCTGGCAATTTACATCCCACCCATCAACATAAGAAGGCTCCTAGTTCTCCTTGGCCTGTCCTGCCTGTCTGGATTTTACACTTTTTTCGGATGGCCCTCTTGACCGGGGGGCAGTGAGACTTCATTGTAGTGCAGATTTCCTTTGCAAGCTTGCTTGGTTGGCCAAAAAGTGCGTATGCGTTTTTTCCTGAATATATTCAGGAAAAAACGCATACGCCCTTTTTGGCCAAGTGCATCATTGTGGACGTTCTGCCTCTTTTCCTATGCTTTACGTGCAATTCCAGTCTACCTCCTGAAATCGGTTTCTTGCAATTCTGCCCGCTTTCAACTCCTCTTGGCAGCCTTACTTCAATATATTTTTGGAAGATAGCTGTCATTTATAACTCTGCAGGTTTGTGAATTATAGTGCCCCTGAGCTCCTTTCTTCAACTCGCTTTCTTGTGAGCTGGCCGCAACACCGCAGGATTGCTTCAGGCCCTAGTTTGGTTCCGGCACGGCATGCTGAGCCTTTGGTTAATTCCTCTTCCTGGTGGGAAATGAGAGTTAAATTTGCCCGTCCGGACACCTCCACCTAGTCTCTCATTGGTTCTCCCTATTCCTGTTCATTTTCCACAGAAATTGCAAACTGGGCCAAACAGGAGGTTAAAGGCACTGACTCTCCAAGTGGGGAGAGTGTTAGTAAAGCGTCTGGAATGTTGCACCCGAGTACCAGGGGACGAAAACTGAGACACATTTGAACACGTTTTCCAATCACATGGTGGATCATACTCTGGGTTCCACATGCATGTTTTAGCTGAAGGAAGAATCCCTTAAACATGGAGAGTTGAGACCCAAGGAATGGGTACCATGCAATATGACTTCAAAGGGTCTGCATTTCCTCACCGAACCTCACCAATCCTATCACTGCTACGTTTATGCCTCTGTACACACGCTTGATTCTCTTTCGGAGACATATAAATCCATAGGTTTTAAGATTCTTACTAGTCAGGTATATTCTTAGGCGTTTAATATGGGGTGTTGAGTCCACTTCGTTGAGCAAGGAGTAGCTCTTGTCTATTACATATTTGGCTTATGGAACGGTATCTGTGCTAATTTCAATCTCTGGTTTTATGCAGCACCCCAACTCACCTTTCCCCTTAAGCAAGCATAAGTTGGTTTTCTACATTTGACACCCTGTTCTGTTTTGTAATTCAGTTCCTGTGTAGCCAAGTTTACATTCCGTGTGTTAGTGATATCTTATGATGTTTCTTTTTCTGTGTGACTTATTTCACTTAGAATCATCGTACCTGAATCCACTCATTATGCTGCTACGGGCCTGATGACATAGATTTCATTGCTGAGTGATATTGCATTGTACGTAAGTACCACAACTTCTTTATCCATTTTTCGCTTTCTGTGATATTGAACTTGTACCGTAAACGAGGTTCTTGTAAACAGAGCCGTCCCAAACTTTGGGGTGGCTGTGTCTTTTTGATTTTAATTTCCCTAAGCTATAGGACCATAAGTGGAAGTGCCCTAGGCTCTGTTGCTTTGTTTTTTGGATGTTTCAGGAAACACCATACACTTCTCCAGAGTGGCTGCTGGCAATTTACATCCCACCCATCAACATAAGAAGGCTCCTAGTTCTCCTTGGCCTGTCCTGCCTGTCTGGATTTTACACTTTTTTCGGATGGCCCTTTTGACCGGGGGGCAGTGAGACTTCATTGTAGTGCAGATTTCCTTTGCAAGCTTGCTTGGTTGGCCAAAAAGGTCATATGCGTTTTTTCCTGAATATATTCAGGAAAAAATGCATATGCCCTTTTTGGCCAAGTGCATCATTGTGGACGTTCTGCCTCTTTTCCTATGCTTTACGTGCAATTCCAGTCTACCTCCTGAAATCGGTTTCCTGCAATTCTGCCCCGCTTTCAAGTCCTCTTGGCAGCCTTACTTCAATATAGTTTTGGAAGATAGCTGTCATTTATAACTCTGCAGGTTTGTGAATTACAGTGCCCCTGAGCTCCTTTCTTCAACTCGCTTTCTTGTGAGCTGGCCGCAACACCGCAGGATTGCTTCAGGCCCTAATCTGGTTCCGACACGGCACGCTGAGCCTTTGGTTAATTCCTCTTCCTGGTGGGAAATGAGAGTTAAATTTGCCCGTCCAGACACCTCCACCTAGTCTCTCATTGGTTCTCCCTATTCCTGTTCATCTTCCTCAGAAATTGCAAATGGGCCAAACAGGAGGTTAAAGGCACTGACTCTCCAAGTCGGGAGAGTGTTAGTAAAGCGTCTGGAATGTTGCACCCGAGTACCAGGGGACTAGAACTGAGACATATTGGAACATGTCTCCCGATCACACGGTTGATCATACTCTGGGTTCCACGTGCATGTTTTACCTGAAGGCAGAATCCCTTAAACCTGGAGAGTTGAGACCCGTGGAATGGGTACCATGCAATATGACTTCAAAGGGTCTTCATTTGCTCACCGAACCTCTCCAATCCTATCACTGCTGCGTTTATGCCCCTGTACACATGCTTGATTTTCTTTCAGAGACATAGCAATCCATAGGTTTTAAGATACTTACTAGTCAGGTACATTCTTAGGCGTTTAATATGGGGTGTTGAGTCCATTTCGTTGAGCAAGGAGTAGTTCTTGTCTATTCCATATTTGGCTTAAGGAACTTTATCTGTGCTCATTTCAATCTCTGGTTTGATGCAGCACCCCAACTCACCTTTCCCCTTAAGCAAGCATAAGTTGGTTTTCTAAATTTGAGACCCTGTTCTGTTTTGTAATCCAGTTCCTGTGTAGCCAAGTTTACATTCCGTGTATTAGTGATATCTTATGATGTTTCTTTTTCTGTGTGACTTATTTCAGTTAGAATCATCATACCTGAATCCACTCATTATGCTGCTACGGGCCTGATGACATAGATTTCATTGCTGAGTGATATTGCATTGTACGTAAGTACCACAACTTCTTTATCCATTTTTCACTTTCTGCGATATTGAACTTGTACCGTAAACGAGGTTCTTGTAAACAGAGCCGTCCCAAACTTTGGGGTGGCTGTGTCTTTTTGATTTTAATTTCCCTAAGCTATAGGACCATAAGTGGAAGTGCCCTAGGCTCTGTTGCTTTGTTTTTTAGATGTTTCAGGAAACACCATACACCTCTCCCGAGTGGCTCTTGGCAATTTACATCCCTCCCATCAGCATAACAAGGTTCCCAGTTCTCCATGGCCTGTCCTGCCTTTCTGGATTTTACACTTTTTTCAGATGGCCCTTTTGACCGGGGGGAAGTGAGACTTCATTGTAGTGCCGATTTCCTTTGCAAGCTTGCTTGGTTGGCCAAAAAGGGCGTATGCGTTTTTTCCTGAATATATTCAGGAAAAAACGCATACGCCCTTTTTGGCCAAGTGCATCATTGTGGACGTTCTGCCTCTTTTCCTATGCTTTAAATGCAATTCCAGTCTACCTCCTGAAATCGGTTTCCTGCAATTCTGCCCCGCTTTCAAGTCCTCTTGGCAGCCTTACTTCAGTATATTTTTGGACGATAGCTGTCATTTATAACTCTGCAGGTTTGTGAATTACAGTGCCCCTGAGCTCCTTTCTTCAACTCGCTTTCTTGTGAGCTGGCCGCAACACCGCAGGATTGCTTCAGGCCCTAATCTGGTTCCGGCATGGCACGCTGAGCCTTTGGTTAATTCCTCTTCCTGGTGGGAAATGAGAGTTAAATTTGCCCGTCCAGACACCTCCAGCTAGTCTCTCATTGGTTCTCCCTATTCCTGTACATCTTCCGCAGAAATTGCAAACTGGGCCAAACAGGAGGTTAAAGGCACTGACTCTCCAAGTCGGGAGAGTGTTAGTAAAGCGTGTGGAATGTTGCACCCGAGTACCAGGGGACGAGAACTGAAACATATTGGAACACGTCTCCCGATCACACGGTTGATCATACTCTGGGTTCCACGTGCATGTTTTACCTGAAGGCAGAATCCCTTAAACCTGGAGAGTTGAGACCCGTGGAATGGGTACCATGCAATATGACTTCAAAGGGTCTTCATTTGCTCACTGAACCTCTCCAATCCTATCACTGCTGCGTTTATGCCCCTGTACACACACTTGATTTTCTTTCAGAGACATAGCAATCCATAGGTTTTAAGATACTTACTAGTCAGGTACATTCTTAGGCGTTTAATATGGGGTGTTGAGTCCATTTCGTTGAGCAAGGAGTAGTTCTTGTCTATTCCATATTTGGCTTAAGGAACTTTATCTGTGCTCATTTCAATCTCTGGTTTGATGCAGCACCCCAACTCACCTTTCCCCTTAAGCAAGCATAAGTTGGTTTTCTAAATTTGACACCCTGTTCTGTTTTGTAATCCAGTTATTGTGTAGCCAAGTTTACATTCCGTGTATTAGTGATATCTTATGATGTTTCTTTTTCTGTGTGACTTATTTCAGTTAGAATCATCATACCTGAATCCACTCATTATGCTGCTACGGGCCTGATGACATAGATTTCATTGCTGAGTGATATTGCATTGTACGTAAGTACCACAACTTCTTTATCCATTTTTCACTTTCTGCGATATTGAACTTGTACCGTAAACGAGGTTCTTGTAAACAGAGCCGTCCCAAACTTTGGGGTGGCTGTGTCTTTTTGATTTTAATTTCCCTAAGCTATAGGACCATAAGTGGAAGTGCCCTAGGCTCTGTTGCTTTGTTTTTTAGATGTTTCAGGAAACACCATACACCTCTCCCGAGTGGCTGTTGGCAATTTACATCCCGCCCATCAGCATAACAAGGCTCCCAGTTCTCCATGGCCTGTCCTGCCTTTCTGGATTTTACACTTTTTTCAGATGGCCCTTTTGACCGGGGGGAAGTGAGACTTCATTGTAGTGCAGATTTCCTTTGCAAGCTTGCTTGGTTGGCCAAAAAGGGCGTATGCGTTTTTTCCTGAATATATTCAGGAAAAAACGCATACGCCCTTTTTGGCCAAGCGCATCATTGTGGACGTTCTGCCTCTTTTCCTATGCTTTAAATGCAATTCCAGTCTACCTCCTGAAATCGGTTTCCTGCAATTCTGCCCCGCTTTCAAGTCCTCTTGGCAGCCTTACTTCAGTATATTTTTGGACGATAACTGTCATTTATAACTCTGCAGGTTTGTGAATTACAGTGCCCCTGAGCTCCTTTCTTCAACTCGCTTTCTTGTGAGCTGGCCGCAACACCGCAGGATTGCTTCAGGCCCTAATCTGGTTCCGGCACGGCACGCTGAGCCTTTGGTTAATTCCTCTTCCTGGTGGGAAATGAGAGTTAAATTTGCCCGTCCAGACACCTCCAGCTAGTCTCTCATTGGTTCTCCCTATTCCTGTTCATCTTCCGCAGAAATTGCAAACTGGGCCAAACAGGAGGTTAAAGGCACTGACTCTCCAAGTCGGGAGAGTGTTAGTAAAGCGTCTGGAATGTTGCACCCGAGTACCAGGGGACGAGAACTGAGACATATTGGAACACGTCTCCCGATCACACGGTTGATCATACTCTGGGTTCCACGTGCATGTTTTAGCTGAAGGAAGAATCCCTTAAACCTGGAGAGTTGAGACCCGTGGAATGGGTACCATGCAATATGACTTCAAAGGGTCTTCATTTGCTCACCGAACCTCTCCAATCCTATCACTGCTGCGTTTATGCCCCTGTACACACGCTTGATTTTCTTTCAGACACATAGCAATCCATAGGTTTTAAGATACTTACTAGTCAGGTACATTCTTAGGCGTTTAATATGGGGTGTTGAGTCCATTTCGTTGAGCAAGGAGTAGTTCTTGTCTATTCCATATTTGGCTTAAGGAACTTTATCTGTGCTCATTTCAATCTCTGGTTTTATGCAGCACCCCAACTCACCTTTCCCCTTAAGCAAGCATAAGTTGGTTTTCTAAATTTGAGACCCTGTTCTGTTTTGTAATCCAGTTCCTGTGTAGCCAAGTTTACATCCCGTGTATTAGTGATATCTTATGATGTTTCTTTTTCTGTGTGACTTATTTCAGTTAGAATCATCATACCTGAATCCACTCATTATGCTGCTACGGGCCTGATGACATAGATTTCATTGCTGAGTGATATTGCATTGTACGTAAGTACCACAACTTCTTTATCCATTTTTCACTTTCTGCGATATTGAACTTGTACCGTAAACGAGGTTCTTGTAAACAGAGCCGTCCCAAACTTTGGGGTGGCTGTGTCTTTTTGATTTTAATTTCCCTAAGCTATAGGACCATAAGTGGAAGTGCCCTAGGCTCTGTTGCTTTGTTTTTTAGATGTTTCAGGAAACACCATACACCTCTCCCGAGTGGCTGTTGGCAATTTACATCCCGCCCATCAGCATAACAAGGCTCCCAGTTCTCCATGGCCTGTCCTGCCTTTCTGGATTTTACACTTTTTTCAGATGGCCCTTTTGACCGGGGGGAAGTGAGACTTCATTGTAGTGCCGATTTCCTTTGCAAGCTTGCTTGGTTGGCCAAAAAGGGTGTATGCGTTTTTTCCTGAATATATTCAGGAAAAAACGCATACGCCCTTTTTGGCCAAGCGCATCATTGTGGACGTTCTGCCTCTTTTCCTATGCTTTAAATGCAATTCCAGTCTACCTCCTGAAATCGGTTTCCTGCAATTCTGCCCCGCTTTCAAGTCCTCTTGGCAGCCTTACTTCAGTATATTTTTGGACGATAGCTGTCATTTATAACTCTGCAGGTTTGTGAATTACAGTGCCCCTGAGCTCCTTTCTTCAACTCGCTTTCTTGTGAGCTGGCCGCAACACCGCAGGATTGCTTCAGGCCCTAATCTGGTTCCGGCACGGCACGCTGAGCCTTTGGTTAATTCCTCTTCCTGGTGGGAAATGAGAGTTAAATTTGCCCGTCCAGACACCTCCAGCTAGTCTCTCATTGGTTCTCCCTATTCCTGTTCATCTTCCGCAGAAATTGCAAACTGGGCCAAACAGGAGGTTAAAGGCACTGACTCTCCAAGTCGGGAGAGTGTTAGTAAAGCGTCTGGAATGTTGCACCCGAGTACCAGGGGACGAGAACTGAGACATATTGGAACACGTCTCCCGATCACACGGTTGATCATACTCTGGGTTCCACGTGCATGTTTTAGCTGAAGGAAGAATCCCTTAAACCTGGAGAGTTGAGACCCGTGGAATGGGTACCATGCAATATGACTTCAAAGGGTCTTCATTTGCTCACCGAACCTCTCCAATCCTATCACTGCTGCGTTTATGCCCCTGTACACACGCTTGATTTTCTTTCAGCGACATAGCAATCCATAGGTTTTAAGATACTTACTAGTCAGGTACATTCTTAGGCGTTTAATATGGGGTGTTGAGTCCATTTCGTTGAGCAAGGAGTAGTTCTTGTCTATTCCATATTTGGCTTAAGGAACTTTATCTGTGCTCATTTCAATCTCTGGTTTTATGCAGCACCCCAACTCACCTTTCCCCTTAAGCAAGCATAAGTTGGTTTTCTAAATTTGAGACCCTGTTCTGTTTTGTAATCCAGTTCCTGTGTAGCCAAGTTTACATCCCGTGTATTAGTGATATCTTATGATGTTTCTTTTTCTGTGTGACTTATTTCAGTTAGAATCATCATACCTGAATCCACTCATTATGCTGCTACGGGCCTGATGACATAGATTTCATTGCTGAGTGATATTGCATTGTACGTAAGTACCACAACTTCTTTATCCATTTTTCACTTTCTGCGATATTGAACTTGTACCGTAAAAGAGGTTCTTGTAAACAGAGCCGTCCCAAACTTTGGGGTGGCTGTGTCTTTTTGATTTTAATTTCCCTAAGCTATAGGACCATAAGTGGAAGTGCCCTAGGCTCTGTTGCTTTGTTTTTTAGATGTTTCAGGAAACACCATACACCTCTCCCGAGTGGCTGTTGGCAATTTACATCCCGCCCATCAGCATAACAAGGCTCCCAGTTCTCCATGGCCTGTCCTGCCTTTCTGGATTTTACACTTTTTTCAGATGGCCCTTTTGACCGGGGGGAAGTGAGACTTCATTGTAGTGCAGATTTCCTTTGCAAGCTTGCTTGGTTGGCCAAAAAGGGCGTATGCGTTTTTTCCTGAATATATTCAGGAAAAAACGCATACGCCCTTTTTGGCCAAGCGCATCATTGTGGACGTTCTGCCTCTTTTCCTATGCTTTAAATGCAATTCCAGTCTACCTCCTGAAATCGGTTTCCTGCAATTCTGCCCCGCTTTCAAGTCCTCTTGGCAGCCTTACTTCAGTATATTTTTGGACGATAGCTGTCATTTATAACTCTGCAGGTTTGTGAATTACAGTGCCCCTGAGCTCCTTTCTTCAACTCGCTTTCTTGTGAGCTGGCCGCAACACCGCAGGATTGCTTCAGGCCCTAATCTGGTTCCGGCACGGCACGCTGAGCCTTTGGTTAATTCCTCTTCCTGGTGGGAAATGAGAGTTAAATTTGCCCGTCCAGACACCTCCAGCTAGTCTCTCATTGGTTCTCCCTATTCCTGTTCATCTTCCGCAGAAATTGCAAACTGGGCCAAACAGGAGGTTAAAGGCACTGACTCTCCAATTCGGGAGAGTGTTAGTAAAGCGTCTGGAATGTTGCACCCGAGTACCAGGGGACGAGAACTGAGACATATTGGAACACGTCTCCCGATCACACGGTTGATCATACTCTGGGTTCCACGTGCATGTTTTAGCTGAAGGAAGAATCCCTTAAACCTGGAGAGTTGAGACCCGTGGAATGGGTACCATGCAATATGACTTCAAAGGGTCTTCATTTGCTCACCGAACCTCTCCAATCCTATCACTGCTGCGTTTATGCCCCTGTACACACGCTTGATTTTCTTTCAGACACATAGCAATCCATAGGTTTTAAGATACTTACTAGTCAGGTACATTCTTAGGCGTTTAATATGGGGTGTTGAGTCCATTTCGTTGAGCAAGGAGTAGTTCTTGTCTATTCCATATTTGGCTTAAGGAACTTTATCTGTGCTCATTTCAATCTCTGGTTTGATGCAGCACCCCAACTCACCTTTCCCCTTAAGCAAGCATAAGTTGGTTTTCTAAATTTGAGACCCTGTTCTGTTTTGTAATCCAGTTCCTGTGTAGCCAAGTTTACATCCCGTGTATTAGTGATATCTTATGATGTTTCTTTTTCTGTGTGACTTATTTCAGTTAGAATCATCATACCTGAATCCACTCATTATGCTGCTACGGGCCTGATGACATAGATTTCATTGCTGAGTGATATTGCATTGTACGTAAGTACCACAACTTCTTTATCCATTTTTCACTTTCTGCGATATTGAACTTGTACCGTAAACGAGGTTCTTGTAAACAGAGCCGTCCCAAACTTTGGGGTGGCTGTGTCTTTTTGATTTTAATTTCCCTAAGCTATAGGACCATAAGTGGAAGTGCCCTAGGCTCTGTTGCTTTGTTTTTTAGATGTTTCAGGAAACACCATACACCTCTCCCGAGTGGCTGTTGGCAATTTACATCCCGCCCATCAGCATAACAAGGCTCCCAGTTCTCCATGGCCTGTCCTGCCTTTCTGGATTTTACACTTTTTTCAGATGGCCCTTTTGACCGGGGGGAAGTGAGACTTCATTGTAGTGCAGATTTCCTTTGCAAGCTTGCTTGGTTGGCCAAAAAGGGCGTATGCGTTTTTTCCTGAATATATTCAGGAAAAAACGCATACGCCCTTTTTGGCCAAGCGCATCATTGTGGACGTTCTGCCTCTTTTCCTATGCTTTAAATGCAATTCCAGTCTACCTCCTGAAATCGGTTTCCTGCAATTCTGCCCCGCTTTCAAGTCCTCTTGGCAGCCTTACTTCAGTATATTTTTGGACGATAGCTGTCATTTATAACTCTGCAGGTTTGTGAATTACAGTGCCCCTGAGCTCCTTTCTTCAACTCGCTTTCTTGTGAGCTGGCCGCAACACCGCAGGATTGCTTCAGGCCCTAATCTGGTTCCGGCACGGCACGCTGAGCCTTTGGTTAATTCCTCTTCCTGGTGGGAAATGAGAGTTAAATTTGCCCGTCCAGACACCTCCAGCTAGTCTCTCATTGGTTCTCCCTATTCCTGTTCATCTTCCGCAGAAATTGCAAACTGGGCCAAACAGGAGGTTAAAGGCACTGACTCTCCAAGTCGGGAGAGTGTTAGTAAAGCGTCTGGAATGTTGCACCCGAGTACCAGGGGACGAGAACTGAGACATATTGGAACACGTCTCCCGATCACACGGTTGATCATACTCTGGGTTCCACGTGCATGTTTTAGCTGAAGGAAGAATCCCTTAAACCTGGAGAGTTGAGACCCGTGGAATGGGTACCATGCAATATGACTTCAAAGGGTCTTCATTTGCTCACCGAACCTCTCCAATCCTATCACTGCTGCGTTTATGCCCCTGTACACACGCTTGATTTTCTTTCAGACACATAGCAATCCATAGGTTTTAAGATACTTACTAGTCAGGTACATTCTTAGGCGTTTAATATGGGGTGTTGAGTCCATTTCGTTGAGCAAGGAGTAGTTCTTGTCTATTCCATATTTGGCTTAAGGAACTTTATCTGTGCTCATTTCAATCTCTGGTTTGATGCAGCACCCCAACTCACCTTTCCCCTTAAGCAAGCATAAGTTGGTTTTCTAAATTTGAGACCCTGTTCTGTTTTGTAATCCAGTTCCTGTGTAGCCAAGTTTACATCCCGTGTATTAGTGATATCTTATGATGTTTCTTTTTCTGTGTGACTTATTTCAGTTAGAATCATCATACCTGAATCCACTCATTATGCTGCTACGGGCCTGATGACATAGATTTCATTGCTGAGTGATATTGCATTGTACATAAGTACCACAACTTCTTTATCCATTTTTCACTTTCTGCGATATTGAACTTGTACCGTAAACGAGGTTCTTGTAAACAGAGCCGTCCCAAACTTTGGGGTGGCTGTGTCTTTTTGATTTTAATTTCCCTAAGCTATAGGACCATAAGTGGAAGTGCCCTAGGCTCTGTTGCTTTGTTTTTTAGATGTTTCAGGAAACACCATACACCTCTCCCGAGTGGCTGTTGGCAATTTACATCCCGCCCATCAGCATAACAAGGCTCCCAGTTCTCCATGGCCTGTCCTGCCTTTCTGGATTTTACACTTTTTTCAGATGGCCCTTTTGACCGGGGGGAAGTGAGACTTCATTGTAGTGCAGATTTCCTTTGCAAGCTTGCTTGGTTGGCCAAAAAGGGCGTATGCGTTTTTTCCTGAATATATTCAGGAAAAAACGCATACGCCCTTTTTGGCCAAGCGCATCATTGTGGACGTTCTGCCTCTTTTCCTATGCTTTAAATGCAATTCCAGTCTACCTCCTGAAATCGGTTTCCTGCAATTCTGCCCCGCTTTCAAGTCCTCTTGGCAGCCTTACTTCAGTATATTTTTGGACGATAGCTGTCATTTATAACTCTGCAGGTTTGTGAATTACAGTGCCCCTGAGCTCCTTTCTTCAACTCGCTTTCTTGTGAGCTGGCCGCAACACCGCTGGATTGCTTCAGGCCCTAATCTGGTTCCGGCACGGCACGCTGAGCCTTTGGTTAATTCCTCTTCCTGGTGGGAAATGAGAGTTAAATTTGCCCGTCCAGACACCTCCAGCTAGTCTCTCATTGGTTCTCCCTATTCCTGTTCATCTTCCGCAGAAATTGCAAACTGGGCCAAACAGGAGGTTAAAGGCACTGACTCTCCAAGTCGGGAGAGTGTTAGTAAAGCGTCTGGAATGTTGCACCCGAGTACCAGGGGACGAGAACTGAGACATATTGGAACACGTCTCCCGATCACACGGTTGATCATACTCTGGGTTCCACGTGCATGTTTTAGCTGAAGGAAGAATCCCTTAAACCTGGAGAGTTGAGACCCGTGGAATGGGTACTATGCAATATGACTTCAAAGGGTCTTCATTTGCTCACCGAACCTCTCCAATCCTATCACTGCTGCGTTTATGCCCCTGTACACACGCTTGATTTTCTTTCAGAGACATAGCAATCCATAGGTTTTAAGATACTTACTAGTCAGGTACATTCTTAGGCGTTTAATATGGGGTGTTGAGTCCATTTCGTTGAGCAAGGAGTAGTTCTTGTCTATTCCATATTTGGCTTAAGGAACTTTATCTGTGCTCATTTCAATCTCTGGTTTGATGCAGCACCCCAACTCACCTTTCCCCTTAAGCAAGCATAAGTTGGTTTTCTAAATTTGAGACCCTGTTCTGTTTTGTAATCCAGTTCCTGTGTAGCCAAGTTTACATCCCGTGTATTAGTGATATCTTATGATGTTTCTTTTTCTGTGTGACTTATTTCAGTTAGAATCATCATACCTGAATCCACTCATTATGCTGCTACGGGCCTGATGACATAGATTTCATTGCTGAGTGATATTGCATTGTACGTAAGTACCACAACTTCTTTATCCATTTTTCACTTTCTGCGATATTGAACTTGTACCGTAAACGAGGTTCTTGTAAACAGAGCCGTCCCAAACTTTGGGGTGGCTGTGTCTTTTTGATTTTAATTTCCCTAAGCTATAGGACCATAAGTGGAAGTGCCCTAGGCTCTGTTGCTTTGTTTTTTAGATGTTTCAGGAAACACCATACACCTCTCCCGAGTGGCTGTTGGCAATTTACATCCCGCCCATCAGCATAACAAGGCTCCCAGTTCTCCATGGCCTGTCCTGCCTTTCTGGATTTTACACTTTTTTCAGATGGCCCTTTTGACCGGGGGGAAGTGAGACTTCATTGTAGTGCCGATTTCCTTTGCAAGCTTGCTTGGTTGGCCAAAAAGGGCGTATGCGTTTTTTCCTGAATATATTCAGGAAAAAACGCATACGCCCTTTTTGGCCAAGCGCATCATTGTGGACGTTCTGCCTCTTTTCCTATGCTTTAAATGCAATTCCAGTCTACCTCCTGAAATCGGTTTCCTGCAATTCTGCCCCGCTTTCAAGTCCTCTTGGCAGCCTTACTTCAGTATATTTTTGGACGATAGCTGTCATTTATAACTCTGCAGGTTTGTGAATTACAGTGCCCCTGAGCTCCTTTCTTCAACTCGCTTTCTTGTGAGCTGGCCGCAACACCGCAGGATTGCTTCAGGCCCTAATCTGGTTCCGGCACGGCACGCTGAGCCTTTGGTTAATTCCTCTTCCTGGTGGGAAATGAGAGTTAAATTTGCCCGTCCAGACACCTCCAGCTAGTCTCTCATTGGTTCTCCCTATTCCTGTTCATCTTCCGCAGAAATTGCAAACTGGGCCAAACAGGAGGTTAAAGGCACTGACTCTCCAAGTCGGGAGAGTGTTAGTAAAGCGTCTGGAATGTTGCACCCGAGTACCAGGGGACGAGAACTGAGACATATTGGAACACGTCTCCCGATCACACGGTTGATCATACTCTGGGTTCCACGTGCATGTTTTAGCTGAAGGAAGAATCCCTTAAACCTGGAGAGTTGAGACCCGTGGAATGGGTACCATGCAATATGACTTCAAAGGGTCTTCATTTGCTCACCGAACCTCTCCAATCCTATCACTGCTGCGTTTATGCCCCTGTACACACGCTTGATTTTCTTTCAGAGACATAGCAATCCATACGTTTTAAGATACTTACTAGTCAGGTACATTCTTAGGCGTTTAATATGGGGTGTTGAGTCCATTTCGTTGAGCAAGGAGTAGTTCTTGTCTATTCCATATTTGGCTTAAGGAACTTTATCTGTGCTCATTTCAATCTCTGGTTTGATGCAGCACCCCAACTCACCTTTCCCCTTAAGCAAGCATAAGTTGGTTTTCTAAATTTGAGACCCTGTTCTGTTTTGTAATCCAGTTCCTGTGTAGCCAAGTTTACATCCCGTGTATTAGTGATATCTTATGATGTTTCTTTTTCTGTGTGACTTATTTCAGTTAGAATCATCATACCTGAATCCACTCATTATGCTGCTACGGGCCTGATGACATAGATTTCATTGCTGAGTGATATTGCATTGTACGTAAGTACCACAACTTCTTTATCCATTTTTCACTTTCTGCGATATTGAACTTGTACCGTAAACGAGGTTCTTGTAAACAGAGCCGTCCCAAACTTTGGGGTGGCTGTGTCTTTTTGATTTTAATTTCCCTAAGCTATAGGACCATAAGTGGAAGTGCCCTAGGCTCTGTTGCTTTGTTTTTTAGATGTTTCAGGAAACACCATACACCTCTCCCGAGTGGCTGTTGGCAATTTACATCCCGCCCATCAGCATAACAAGGCTCCCAGTTCTCCATGGCCTGTCCTGCCTTTCTGGATTTTACACTTTTTTCAGATGGCCCTTTTGACCGGGGGGAAGTGAGACTTCATTGTAGTGCAGATTTCCTTTGCAAGCTTGCTTGGTTGGCCAAAAAGGGCGTATGCGTTTTTTCCTGAATATATTCAGGAAAAAACGCATACGCCCTTTTTGGCCAAGCGCATCATTGTGGACGTTCTGCCTCTTTTCCTATGCTTTAAATGCAATTCCAGTCTACCTCCTGAAATCGGTTTCCTGCAATTCTGCCCCGCTTTCAAGTCCTCTTGGCAGCCTTACTTCAGTATATTTTTGGACGATAGCTGTCATTTATAACTCTGCAGGTTTGTGAATTACAGTGCCCCTGAGCTCCTTTCTTCAACTCGCTTTCTTGTGAGCTGGCCGCAACACCGCAGGATTGCTTCAGGCCCTAATCTGGTTCCGGCACGGCACGCTGAGCCTTTGGTTAATTCCTCTTCCTGGTGGGAAATGAGAGTTAAATTTGCCCGTCCAGACACCTCCAGCTAGTCTCTCATTGGTTCTCCCTATTCCTGTTCATCTTCCGCAGAAATTGCAAACTGGGCCAAACAGGAGGTTAAAGGCACTGACTCTCCAAGTCGGGAGAGTGTTAGTAAAGCGTCTGGAATGTTGCACCCGAGTACCAGGGGACGAGAACTGAGACATATTGGAACACGTCTCCCGATCACACGGTTGATCATACTCTGGGTTCCACGTGCATGTTTTAGCTGAAGGAAGAATCCCTTAAACCTGGAGAGTTGAGACCCGTGGAATGGGTACCATGCAATATGACTTCAAAGGGTCTTCATTTGCTCACCGAACCTCTCCAATCCTATCACTGCTGCGTTTATGCCCCTGTACACACGCTTGATTTTCTTTCAGACACATAGCAATCCATAGGTTTTAAGATACTTACTAGTCAGGTACATTCTTAGGCGTTTAATATGGGGTGTTGAGTCCATTTCGTTGAGCAAGGAGTAGTTCTTGTCTATTCCATATTTGGCTTAAGGAACTTTATCTGTGCTCATTTCAATCTCTGGTTTGATGCAGCACCCCAACTCACCTTTCCCCTTAAGCAAGCATAAGTTGGTTTTCTAAATTTGAGACCCTGTTCTGTTTTGTAATCCAGTTCCTGTGTAGCCAAGTTTACATCCCGTGTATTAGTGATATCTTATGATGTTTCTTTTTCTGTGTGACTTATTTCAGTTAGAATCATCATACCTGAATCCACTCATTATGCTGCTACGGGCCTGATGACATAGATTTCATTGCTGAGTGATATTGCATTGTACGTAAGTACCACAACTTCTTTATCCATTTTTCACTTTCTGCGATATTGAACTTGTACCGTAAACGAGGTTCTTGTAAACAGAGCCGTCCCAAACTTTGGGGTGGCTGTGTCTTTTTGATTTTAATTTCCCTAAGCTATAGGACCATAAGTGGAAGTGCCCTAGGCTCTGTTGCTTTGTTTTTTGGATGTTTCAGGAAACACCATACACTTCTCCAGAGTGGCTGCTGGCAATTTACATCCCGCCCTTCAGCATAACAAGGGTCCCAGTTCTCCATGTCCTGTCCTGCCTTTCTGGATTTTACACTTTTTTCAGATGGCCCTTTTGACCGGGGGGCAGTGAGACTTCATTGTAGTGCAGATTTCCTTTGCAAGCTTGCTTGGTTGGCCAAAAAGGTCGTATGCGTTTTTTCCTGAATATATTCAGGAAAAAACGCATACGCCCTTTTTGGCCAAGTGCATCATTGTGGACGATCTGCCTCTTTTCCTATGCTTTACGTGCAATTCCAGTCTACCTCCTGAAATCGGTTTCCTGCAATTCTGCCCGCTTTCAACTCCTCTTGGCATCCTTACTTCAATATATTTTTGGAAGATAGCTGTCATTTATAACTCTGCAGGTTTGTGAATTACAGTGCCCCTGAGCTCCTTTCTTCAACTCGCTTTCTTGTGAGCTGGCCGCAACACCGCAGGATTGCTTCAGGCCCTAGTTTGGTTCCAGCACGGCACGCTGAGCCTTTGGTTAATTCCTCTTCCTGGTGGGAAATGAGAGTTAAATTTGCCCGTCCGGACACCTGCACCTAGTCTCTCATTGGGTCTCCCTATTCCTGTTCATTTTCCACAGAAATTGCAAACTGGGCCAAACAGGAGGTTAAAGGCACTGACTCTCCAAGTGGGGAGAGTGTTAGTAAAGCGTCTGGAATGTTGCACCCGAGTACCAGGGGACGAAAACTGAGACACATTTGAACACGTTTCCCGATCACACGGTGGATCATACTCTCGGTTCCACATGCATGTTTTAGCTGAAGGAAGAATCCCTTAAACATGGAGAGTTGAGACCCATGGAATGGGTACCATGCAATATGACTTCAAAGGGTCTGCATTTGCTCACCGAACCTCACCAGTCCTATCACTGCTGTGTTTATGCCGCTGTACACACGCTTGATTCTCTTTCAGAGACATATAAATCCATAGGTTTTAAGATTCTTACTAGTCATGTATATTATTAGGCGTTTAATATGGAGTGTTGAGTCCACTTCGTTGAGGAAGGAGTAGCTCTTGTGTATTACATATTTGGCTTAAGGAACTTTATCTGTGCTCATTTCAATCTCTGGTTTTATGCAGCACCCCAACTCACCATTCCCGTTAAGGAAGCAAAAGTTGGTTTTCTTAATTGGAGACCCTGTTCTGTTTTGTAATCCAGTTCCTGTGTAGCCAAGTTTACATTCCGTGTATTAGTGATATCTTATGATGTTTCTTTTTCTGTGTGACTTATTTCACTTAGAATCATCATACCTGAATCTAGTCATTATGCTGCTATGGGCCTGATGACATAGATTTCATTGCTTAGTGATATTGCATTTTACGTAAGTACCACAACTTCTTTATCCATTTTTCGCTTTGTGTGATATTGAACTGGTACCGTAAACGAGGTTCTTGCAAACAGAGCCGTCCCAAACTTTGGGGTGGCTGTGTCTTTTTGATTTTAATTTCCCTAAGCTATAGGACCATAAGTGGAAGTGCCCTAGGCTCTGTTGCTTTGTTTTTTGGATGTTTCAGGAAACACCATACACTTCTCCAGAGTGGCTGCTGGCAATTTACATCCCGCCCATCAGCATAAGAAGGCTCCTAGTTCTCCTTGGCCTGTCCTGCCTTTCTGGATTTTACACTTTTTTCGGATGGCCCTTTTGACCGGGGGGCAGTGAGACTTCATTGTAGTGCAGATTTCCTTTTCAAGCTTGCTTGGTTGGCCAAAAAGGTCGTATGCGTTTTTTCCTGAATATATTCAGGAAAAAACGCCTACGCCCGTTTTGGCCAAGTGCATCATTGTGGACGTTCTGCCTCTTTTCCTATGCTTTACGTGCAATTCCAGTCTACCTCCTGAAATCGGTTTCCTGCAATTCTGCCCGCTTTCAACTCCTCTTGGCAGCCTTACTTCAATATATTTTTGGAAGATAGCTGTCATTTATAACTCTGCAGGTTTGTGAATTACAGTGCCCCTGAGCTCCTTTCTTCAACTCGCTTTCTTGTGAGCTGGCCGCAACACCGCAGGATTGCTTCAGGCCCTAGTTTGGTTCCGGCACGGCATGCTGAGGCTTTGGTTAATTCCTCATCCTGGTGGGAAATTAGAGTTAAATTTGCCCGTCCAGACACCTCCACCTAGTCTCTCATTGGTTCTCCCTATTCCTGTTCATTTTCCACAGAAATTGCAAACTGGGCCAAACAGGAGCTTTTAGGCACTGACTCTCCAAGTGGGGAGAGTGTTAGTAAAGCGTCTGGAATGTTGCACCCGAGTACCAGGGGACGAAAACTGAGACACATTTGAACACGTTTTCCAATCACATGGTGGATCATACTCTGGGTTCCTCATGCATGTTTTAGCTGAAGGAAGAATCCCTTAAACATGGAGAGTTGAGACCCATGGAATGGGTACCATGCAATATGACTTCAAAGGGTCTGCATTTGCTCACCGAACCTCACCAATCCTATCACTGCTACGTTTATGCCTCTGTACACACGCTTGATTCTCTTTCGGAGACATATAAATCCATAGGTTTTAAGATTCTTTCTAGTCAGGTATATTCTTAGGCGTTTAATATGGGGTGTTGAGTCCACTTCGTTGAGCAAGGAGTAGCTCTTGTCTATTACATATTTGGCTTATGGAACGGTATCTGTGCTCGTTTCAATCTCTGGTTTTATGCAGCACCCCAACTCACCTTTCCCCTTAAGCAAGCATAAGTTGGTTTTCTGCATTTGACACCCTGTTCTGTTTTGTAATTCAGTTCCTGTGTAGCCAAGTTTACATTCCGTGTAGTAGTGATATCTTATGATGTTTCTTTTTCTGTGTGACTTATTTCACTTAGAATCATCGTAACTGAATCCACTCATTATGCTGCTACGGGCCTGATGACATAGATTTCATTGCTGAGTGATATTGCATTGTACGTAAGTACCACAACTTCTTTATCCATTTTTCGCTTTCTGTGATATTGAACTTGTACCGTAAACGAGGTTCTTGTAAACAGAGCCGTCCCAAACTTTGGGGTGGCTGTGTCTTTTTGATTTTAATTTCCCTAAGCTATAGGACCATAAGTGGAAGTGCCCTAGGCTCTGTTGCTTTGTTTTTTGGATGTTTCAGCAAACACCATACACTTCTCCAGAGTGGCTGCTGGCAATTTACATCCCGCCAATCAGCATAACAAGGCTCCCAGTTCTCCATGGCCTGTCCTGCCTTTCTGGATTTTACACTTTTTTCAGATGGCCCTTTTGACCGGGGGGCAGTGAGACTTCATTGTAGTGCAGATTTCCTTTGCAAGCTTGCTTGGTTGGCCAAAAAGGGCGTATGCGTTTTTTCCTGAATATATTCAGGAAAAAACGCATACGCCCTTTTTGGCCAAGTGCATCATTGTGGACGTTCTGCCTCTTTTCCTATGCTTTACATGCAATTCCAGTCTACTTCCTGAAATCGGTTTCCTGCAATTCTGCCCCCCTTTCAACTCCTCTTGGCAGCCTTACTTCAATATATTTTTGGAAGACAGTTGTCATTTATAACTCTGCAGGTTTGTGAATTACAGTGCCCCTGAGCACCTTTCTTCAACTCGCTTTCTTGTGAGCTGGCCGCAACACCGCAGGATTGCTTCAGGTGCTAGTTTGGATCCGGCACGGCATGCTGAGCCTTTGGTTAATTCCTCTTCCTGGTGGGAAATGAGAGTTAAATTTGCCCGTCCAGACACCTCCACCTATTCTCTCATTGGTTCTCCCTATTCCTGTTCATTTTCCACAGAAAGTGCAAACTTGGCCAAACAGGAGGTTAAAGGCACTGACTCTCCAAGTGGGGAGAGTGTTAGTAAAGCGTCTGGAATGTTGCACCCGAGTACCAGGGGACGAAAACTGAGACACATTTGAACATGTTTCCCGATCACACGGTGGATCATACTCTGGGTTCCACATGCATGTTTTAGCTGAAGGAAGAATCCCTTAAACATGGAGAGGTGAGACCCATGGAATGGGTACCATGCAATATGACTTCAAAGGGTCTGCATTTGCTCACCGAACCTCAACAGTCCTATCACTGCTGCGTTTATGCCGCTGTACACACGCTTGATTCTCTTTCGGAGACATATAAATCCATAGGTTTTAAGATTCTTACTAGTCAGGTATATTCTTAGGCATTTAATATGGGGTGTTGAGTCCACTTCGTTGAGCAAGGAGTAGCTCTTGTCTATTACATATTTGGCTTATGGAACGGTATCTGTGCTCATTTCAATCTCTGGTTTTATGCAGCACCCCAACTCACCTTTCCCCTTAAGCAAGCATAAGTTGGTTTTCTCCATTTGACACCCTCTTCTGTTTTGTAATTCAGTTCTTGTGAAGCCAAGTTTACATTCCGTGTAGTAGTGATATCTTATGATGTTTCTTTTTCTGTGTGACTTATTTCACTTAGAATCATCGTACCTGAATCCACTCATTATGCTGCTACGGGCCTGATGACATAGATTTCATTGCTGAGTGATATTGCATTGTACGTAAGTACCACAACTTCTTTATCCATTTTTCGCTTTCTGTGATATTGAACTTGTACCGTAAACGAGGTTCTTGTAAACAGAGCCGTCCCAAACTTTGGGGTGGCTGTGTCTTTTTGATTTTAATTTCCCTAAGCTATAGGACCATAAGTGGAAGTGCCCTAGGCTCTGTTGCTTTGTTTTTTGGATGTTTCAGGAAACACCATACACTTCTCCAGAGTGGCTGCTGGCAATTCACATCCCGCCCATCAGCATAACAAGGCTCCCAGTTCTCCATGGCCTGTCCTGCCTTTCTGGATTTTACACTTTTTTCGGATGGCCCTTTTGACCGGGGGGCAGTGAGACTTCATTGTAGTGCAGATTTCCTTTGCAAGCTTGCTTGGTTGGCCAAAAAGGGCGTATGCGTTTTTTCCTGACGCATACGCACTTTTTGGCCAAGTGCATCATTGTGGACGTTCTGCCTCTTTTCCTATGCTTTACATGCAATTCCAGTCTACCTCCTGAAATCGGTTTCCTGCAATTCTGCCCGCTTTCAACTCCTCTTGGCAGTCTTACTTCAATATATTTTTGCAAGATAGCTGTCATTTATAACTCTGCAGGTTTGTGAATTACAGTGCCCCTGAGCTCCTTTCTTCAACTCGCTTTCTTGTGAGCTGGCCGCAACACCGCAGGATTGCTTCAGGCCCTAGTTTGGTTCCGGCACGGCATGCTGAGCCTTTGGTTAATTCCTCTTCCTGGTGGGAAATGAGAGTTAAATTTGCCCGTCCGGTCACCTCCACCTAGTCTCTCATTGGTTCTCCCTATTCCTGTTCATTTTCCACAGAAAGTGCAAACTGGGCCAAACAGGAGGTTAAAGGCACTGACTCTCCAAGTGGGGAGAGTGTTAGTAAAGCGTCTGGAATGTTGCACCCGAGTACCAGGGGAAGAAAACTGAGACACATTTGAACACGTTTTCCGATCACATGGTGGATCATACTCTGGGTTGCACATGCATGTTTTAGCTGAAGGAAGAATCCCTTAAACATGGAGAGGTGAGACCCATGGAATGGGTACCATGCAATATGACTTCAAAGGGTCTGCATTTGCTCACCGAACCTCACCAATCCTATCACTGCTGCGTTTATGCTGCTGTACACACGCTTGATTCTCTTTCGGAGACATATAAATCCATAGGTTTTAAGATTCTTACTAGTCAGGTATATTCTTAGGCGTTTAATGTGGGGTGTTGAGTCCACTTCATTGAGCAAGGAGTAGCTCTTGTCTATTACATATTTGGCTTATGGAACGGTATCTGTGCTCATTTCAATCTCTGGTTTTATGCAGCACCCCAACTCACCTTTCCCCTTAAGCAAGCATAAGTTGGTTTTCTACATTTGACACCCTGTTCTGTTTTCTAATTCAGTTCTTGTGTAGCCAAGTTTACATTCCGTGTATTAGTGATATCTTTTGATGTTTGTTTTTCTGTGTGACTTATTTCACTTAGAATCATCGTACCTGAATCCACTCATTATGCTGCTACGGGCCTGATGACATAGATTTCATTGCTGAGTGATATTGCATTGTACCTAAGTACCACAACTT
The DNA here is from genome assembly GCF_964270905.1 of Leucopleurus acutus. Taxonomy (NCBI): domain Eukaryota; kingdom Metazoa; phylum Chordata; class Mammalia; order Artiodactyla; family Delphinidae; genus Leucopleurus; species Leucopleurus acutus. The sequence continues at coordinate 266,849 of NW_028139147.1, forward strand.
CTTTATCCATTTTTCGCTTTGTGTGATATTGAACTTGTACCGTAAACGAGGTTCTTGTAAACAGAGCCGTCCCAAACTTTGGGATGGCTGTGTCTTTTTGATTTTAATTTCCCTAAGCTATAGGACCATAAGTGGAAGTGCCCTAGGCTCTGTTGCTTTGTTTTTTGGATGTTTCAGGAAACACCATACACTTCTCCAGAGTGGCTGCTGGCAATTTACATCCCGCCCATCAGCATAACAAGGCTCCCAGTTCTCCATGGCCTGTCCTGCCTTTCTGGATTTTAAACTTTTTTCAGATGGCCCTTTTGACCGGGGGGCAGTGAGACTTCATTGTAGTGCAGATTTCCTTTGCAAGCTTGCTTGGTTGGCCAAAAAGTGCGTATGCGTTTTTTCCTGAATATATTCAGGAAAAAACGCATACGCCCTTTTTGGCCAAGTGCATCATTGTGGACGTTCTGCCTCTTTTCCTATGCTTTACATGCAATTCCAGTCTACCTCCTGAAATCGGTTTCCTGCAATTCTGCCCGGCTTTCAACTCCTCTTGGCTGCCTTACCTCAATATATTTTTGGAAGACAGCTGTCATTTATATCTCTGCAGGTTTGTGAATTACAGTGCCCCTGAGCACCTTTCTTCAACTCGCTTTCTTGTGAGCTGGCCGCAACACCGCAGGATTGCTTCAGGCCCTAGTTTGGATCCGGCACGGCATGCTGAGCCTTTGGTTAATTCCTCTTCCTGGTGGGAAATGAGAGTTAAATTTGCCCGTCCAGACACCTCCACCTAATCTCTCATTGGTTCTCCCTATTCCTGTTCATTTTCCACAGAAATTGCAAACTGGGCCAAACAGGAGGTTAAAGGCACTGACTCTCCAAGTGGGGAGAGTGTTAGTAAAGCGTCTGGAATGTTGCACCCGAGTACCAGGGGACGAAAACTGAGACACATTTGAACACGTTTCCGGATCACACGGTGGATCATACTCTGGGTTCCACATGCATGTTTTAGCTGAAGGAAGAATCCCTTAAACATGGAGAGTTGAGACCCATGGAATGGGTACCATGCAATATGACTTCAAAGGGTCTGCATTTGTTCACCGAACCTCACCAGTCCTATCACTGCTGCGTTTATGCCGCTGTACACACGCTTGATTCTCTTTCGGAGACATATAAATCCATAGGTTTTAAGATTCTTACTAGTCATGTATATTCTTAGGCGTTTAATATGGGGTGTTGAGTCCACTTCGTTGAGGAAGGAGTAGCTCTTGTCTATTACATATTTGGCTTATGGAATGGTATCTGTGCTCATTTCAATCTCTGGTTTTATGCAACACCCCAACTCACCTTTCCCCTTAAGCAAGCATAAGTTGGTTTTCTCCATTTGACACCCTGTTCTGTTTTGTAATTCAGTTCTTGTGAAGCCAAGTTTACATTCCGTGTAGTAGTGATATCTTATGATGTTTCTTTTTCTGTGTGACTTATTTCACTTAGAATCATCGTACCTGAATCCACTCATTATGCTGCTACGGGCCTGATGACATAGATTTCATTGCTGAGTGATATTGCATTGTACGTAAGTACCACAACTTCTTTATCCATTTTTCGCTTTCTGTGATATTGAACTTGTACCGTAAACGAGGTTCTTGTAAACAGAGCCGTCCCAAACTTTGGGGTGGCTGTGTCTTTTTGATTTTAATTTCCCTAAGCTATAGGACCATAAGTGGAAGTGCCCTAGGCTCTGTTGCTTTGTTTTTTGGATGTTTCAGGAAACACCATACACTTCTCCAGAGTGGCTGCTGGCAATTCACATCCCGCCCATCAGCATAACAAGGCTCCCAGTTCTCCATGGCCTGTCCTGCCTTTCTGGATTTTACACTTTTTTCGGATGGCCCTTTTGACCGGGGGGCAGTGAGACTTCATTGTAGTGCAGATTTCCTTTGCAAGCTTGCTTGGTTGGCCAAAAAGTGCGTATGCGTTTTTTCCTGAATATATTCAGGAAAAAACGCATACGCCCTTTTTGGCCAAGTGCATCATTGTGGACGTTCTGCCTCTTTTCCTATGCTTTACATGCAATTCCAGTCTACCTCCTGAAATCGGTTTCCTGCAATTCTGCTCCACTTTCAAGTCCTCTTGACAGCCTTACTTCAATATATTTTTGGAAGATAGCTGTCATTTATAACTCTGCAGGTTTGTGAATTACAGTGCCCCTGAGCTCCTTTCTTCAACTCGCTTTCTTGTGAGCTGGCCGCAACACCGCAGGATTGCTTCAGGCCCTAGTTTGGTTCCGGCACGGCATGCTGAGCCTTTGGTTAATTCCTCTTCCTGGTGGGAAATGAGAGTTAAATTTGCCCGTCCAGACACCTCCACCTAGTCTCTCATTGGTTCTCCCTATTCCTGTTCATTTTCCACAGAAATTGCAAACTGGGCCAAACAGGAGGTTTTAGGCACTGACTCTCCAAGTGGGGAGAGTGTTAGTAAAGCGTCTGGAATGTTGCACCCGAGTACCAGGGGACGAAAACTGAGACACATTTGAACACGTTTCCCGATCACACAGTGGATCATACTCTGGGTTCCACAGGCATGTTTTAGCTGAAGGAAGAATCCCTTAAACATGGAGAGTTGAGACCCATGGAATGGGTACCATGCAATATGACTTCAAAGGGTCTGCATTTGCTCACCGAACCTCAACAGTCCTATCACTGCTGCGTTTATGCCGCTGTACACACGCTTGATTCTCTTTCGGAGACATATAAATCCATAGGTTTTAAGATTCTTACTAGTCATGTATATTCTTAGGCGTTTAATATGGGGTGTTGAGTCCACTTTGTTGAGCAAGGAGTAGCTCTTGTCTATTACATATTTGGCTTATGGAACGGTATCTGTGCTAATTTCAATCTCTGGTTTTATGCAGCACCCCAACTCACCTTTCCCCTTAAGCAAGCATAAGTTGGTTTTCTACATTTGACACCCTGTTCTGTTTTGTAATTCAGTTCTTGTGTAACCAAGTTTACATTCCGTGTATTAGTGATATCTTATGATGTTTCTTTTTCTGTGTGACTTATTTCACTTAGAATCATCGTACCTGAATCCACTCATTATGCTGCTACGGGCCTGATGACATAGATTTCATTGCTGAGTGATATTGCATTGTACGTTAGTACCACAATTTCTTTATCCATTTTTCGCTTTCGTTGATATTGAACTTGTACCGTAAACGAGGTTCTTGTAAACAGAGCCGTTCCAAACTTTGGGTTGGCTGTGTCTTTTTGATTTTAATTTCCCTAAGCTATAGGACCATAAGTGGAAGTGCCCTAGGCTCTGTTGCTTTGTTTTTTGGATGTTTCAGGAAACACCATACACTTCTCCAGAGTGGCTGCTGGCAATTTACATCGCGCCCATCAGCATAACAAGGCTCCCAGTTCTCCATGGCCTGTCCTGCCTTTCTGGATTTTACACTTTTTTCAGATGGCCCTTTTGACTGGGGGGCAGTGAGACTTCATTGTAGTGCAGATTTCTTTTGCAAGCTTGCTTGGTTGGCCAAAAAGGGCGTATGCGTTTTTTCCTGAATATATTCAGGAAAAAACGCATACGCCCTTTTTGGCCAAGTGCATCATTGTGGACGTTCTGCCTCTTTTCCTATGCTTTACATGCAATTCCAGTCTACCTCCTGAAATCGGTTTCCTGCAATTCTGCCCGCTTTCAACTCCTCTTGGCAGCCTTACTTCAATATATTTTTGGAAGATAGCTGTCATTTAAAACTCTGCAGGTTTGTGAATTACAGTGCCCCTGAGCTCCTTTCTTCAACTCGCTTTCTTGTGAGCTGGCTGCAACACCACAGGATTGCTTCAGGCCCTAGTTTGGTTCCGGCACGGCATGCTGAGCCTTTGGTTAATTCCTCTTCCTGGTGGGAAATGAGAGTTAAATTTGCCCGACCAGAAACCTCCACCTAGTCTCTCATTGGTTCTCCCTATTCCTGTTCATTTTCCACAGAAATTGCAAACTGGGCCAAACAGGAGGTTAAAGGCACTGACTCTCCAAGTGGGGAGAGTGTTAGTAAAGCGTGTGGAATGTTGCACCCGAGTACCAGGGGACGAAAACTGAGACACATTTGAACACGTTTCCCGATCACACGGTGGATCATACTCTGTGTTCCACAGGCATGTTTTAGCTGAAGGAAGAATCCCTTAAACATGGAGAGTTGAGACCCGTGGAATGGGTACCATGCAATATGACTTCAATGGGTCTGCATTTGCTCACCGAACCTCACCAGTCCTATCACTGCTGCGTTTATGCCGCTGTACACACGCTTGATTCTCTTTCGGAGACATATCAATCCATAGGTTTTAAGATTCTTCCTAGTCAGGTATATTCTTAGGCGTTTAATATGGGGTGTTGAGTCCACTTCGTTGAGCAAGGAGTAGCTCTTGCCTATTACATATTTGGCTTATGGAACGGTATCTGTGCTCATTTCAATCTCTGGTTTTATGCAACACCCCAACTCACCTTTCCCCTTAAGCAAGCATAAGTTGGTTTTCTACATTTGACACCCTGTTCTGTTTTGTAATTCACTTCCTGTGTAGCCAAGTTTACATTCCGTGTAGTAGTGATATCTTATGATGTTTCTTTTTCTGTGTGACTTATTTCACTTAGAATCATCGTACCTGAATCCACTCATTATGCTGCTATGGGCCTGATGACATAGATTTCATTGCTGAGTGATATTGCATTGTACGTAAGTACCACAACTTCTTTATCCATTTTTCGCTTTCTGTGATATTGAACTTGTACCGTAAACGAGGTTCTTGTAAACAGAGCCGTCCCAATCTTTGGGGTGGCTGTGTCTTTTTGATTTTAATTTCCCTAAGCTATAGGACCATAAGTGGAAGTGCCCTAGGCTCTGTTGCTTTGTTTTTTGGATGTTTCAGGAAACACCATACACTTCTCCAGAGTGGCTGCTGGCAATTTACATCCCGCCCTTCAGCATAACAAGGGTCCCAGTTCTCCATGTCCTGTCCTGCCTTTCTGGATTTTACACTTTTTTCAGATGGCCCTTTTGACCGGGGGGCAGTGAGACTTCATTGTAGTGCAGATTTCCTTTGCAAGCTTGCTTGGTTGGCCATAAAGGGCGTATGCGTTTTTTCCTGAATCATACGCCCTTTTTGGCCAAGTGCATCATTGTGGACTTCTGCCTCTTTTCCTATGCTTTACATGCAATTCCAGTCTACCTCCTGAAATCGGTTTCCTGCAATTCTGCCCGCTTTCAACTCCTCTTGGCAGCCTTACTTCAATATATTTTTGGAAGATAGCTGTCATTTATAACTCTGCAGGTTTGTGAATTACAGTGCCCCTGACCTCCTTTCTTCAAGTCGCTTTCTTGTGAGCTGGCCGCAACACCGCAGGATTGCTTCAGGCCCTAGTTTGGTTCCGGCACGGCATGCTGAGCCTTTGGTTAATTCCTCTTCCTGGTGGGAAATGAGAGTTAAATTTGCCCGTCCAGACACCTCCACCTAGTCTCTCATTGGTTCTCCCTATTCCTGTTCATTTTCCACAGAAATTGCAAACTGGGCCAAACAGGAGGTTAAAGGCACTGACTCTCCAAGTGGGGAGAGTGTTAGTAAAGCGTCTGGAATGTTGCACCCGAGTACCTGGGGACGAAAACTGAGACACATTTGAACACGTTTCCCAATCACACGGTGGATCATACTCTGGGTTACACATGCATGTTTTAGCTGAAGGAAGAATCCCTTAAACCTGGAGAGTTGAGACCCATAGAATGGGTACCATGCAATATGACTTCAAAGAGTCTGCATTTGCTCACCGAACCTCACCAATCCTATCACTGCTGCGTTTATGTCGCTGTACAAACGCTTGATTCTCTTTCGGACACATATGAATCCATAGGTTTTAAGTTTCTTACTAGTCAGGTATATTCTTAGGCGTTTAATATGGGGTGTTGAGTCCACTTCGTTGACCAAGGAGTAGCTCTTGTCTATTACATATTTGGCTTATGGAACGGTATCTGTGCTAATTTCAATCTCTGGTTTTATGCAGCACCCCAACTCACCTTTCCCCTTAAGCAAGCATAAGTTGGTTTTCTACATTTGACACCCTGTTCTGTTTTGTAATTCAGTTCCTGTGTAGCCAAGTTTACATTCCGTGTGTTAGTGATATCTTATGATGTTTCTTTTTCTCTGTGACTTATTTCAGTTAGAATCATCGTACCTGAATCCACTCATTATGCTGCTACGGGCCTGATGACATAGATTTCATTGCTGAGTGATATTGCATTGTACGTAAGTACCACAACTTCTTTATCCATTTTTCGCTTTGTGTGATATTGAACTTGTATCGTAAACGAGGTTCTTGTAAACAGAGCCGTCCCAAACTATGGGGTGGCTGTGTCTTTTTGATTTTAATTTCCCTAAGCTATAGGACCATAAGTGGAAGTGCCCTAGGCTCTGTTGCTTTGTTTTTTGGATGTTTCAGGAAACACCATACACTTCTCCAGAGTGGCTGCTGGCAATTTACATCCCACCCATCAGCATAAGAAGGCTCCTAGTTCTCCTTGGCCTGTCCTGCCTTTCTGGATTTTACACTTTTTTCGGATGGCCCTTTTGACCGGGGGGCAGTGAGACTTCATTGTAGTGCAGATTTCCTTTGCAAGCTTGCTTTGTTGGCCAAAAAGGTCGTATGCGTTTTTTCCTGAATATATTCAGGAAAAAACGCATACGCCCTTTTTGGCCAAGTGCATCATTGTGGACGATCTGCCTCTTTTCCTATGCTTTACGTGCAATTCCAGTCTACCTCCTGAAATCGGTTTCCTGCAATTCTGCCCGCTTTCAACTCCTCTTGGCATCCTTACTTCAATATATTTTTGGAAGATAGCTGTCATTTATAACTCTGCAGGTTTGTGAATTACAGTGCCCCTGAGCTCCTTTCTTCAACTCGCTTTCTTGTGAGCTGGCCGCAACACCGCAGGATTGCTTCAGGCCCTAGTTTGGTTCCAGCACGGCACGCTGAGCCTTTGGTTAATTCCTCTTCCTGGTGGGAAATGAGAGTTAAATTTGCCCGTCCGGACACCTCCACCTAGTCTCTCATTGGGTCTCCCTATTCCTGTTCATTTTCCACAGAAATTGCAAACTGGGCCAAACAGGAGGTTAAAGGCACTGACTCTCCAAGTGGGGAGAGTGTTAGTAAAGCGTCTGGAATGTTGCACCCGAGTACCAGGGGACGAAAACTGAGACACATTTGAACACGTTTCCTGATCACACGGTGGATCATACTCTCGGTTCCACATGCATGTTTTAGCTGAAGGAAGAATCCCTTAAACATGGAGAGTTGAGACCCATGGAATGGGTACCATGCAATATGACTTCAAAGGGTCTGCATTTGCTCACCGAACCTCACCAGTCCTATCACTGCTGTGTTTATGCCGCTGTACACACGCTTGATTCTCTTTCAGAGACATATAAATCCATAGGTTTTAAGATTCTTACTAGTCATGTATATTATTAGGCGTTTAATATGGAGTGTTGAGTCCACTTCGTTGAGGAAGGAGTAGCTCTTGTGTATTACATATTTGGCTTATGGAACGGTATCTGTGCTCATTTCAATCTCTGGTTTTATGCAGCACCCCAACTCACCTTTCCCCTTAAGCAAGCATAAGTTGGTTTTCTACATTTGACACCCTGTTCTGTTTTGTAATTCAGTTCTTGTGTAGCCAAGTTTACATTCCGTGTATTAGTGATATCTTATGATGTTTCTTTTTCTGTGTGACTTATTTCACTTAGAATCATCGTACCTGAATCCACTCATTATGCTGCTATGGGCCTGATGACATAGATTTCATTGCTGAGTGATATTGCATTGTACGTAAGTACCACAACTTCTTTATGAATTTTTCGCTTTCTGTGATATTGAACTTGTACCGTAAACGAGGTTCTTTTAAACAGAGCCGTCCCAAACTTTGGGGTGGCTCTGTCTTTTTGATTTTAATTTCCCTAAGCTATAGGACCATAAGTGGAAGTGCCCTAGGCTCTGTTGCTTTGTTTTTTGGATGTTTCAGGAAACACCATACACTTCTCCAGAGTGGCTGCTGGCAATTTACATCCCGCCCATCAGCATAACAAGGCTCCCATTCTCCATGGACTGTCCTGCCTTTCTGGATTTTACACTTTTTTCAGATGGCCCTTTTGACCGGGGGGCAGTGAGACTTCATTGTAGTGCAGATTTCCTTTGCAAGCTTGCTTGGTTGGCCAAAAAGGGCGTATGCGTTTCTTCCTGAATATATTCAGGAAAGAACGCATACGCCCTTTTTGGCCAAGTGCATCATTGTCGACGTTCTGCCTCTTTTCCTATGCTTTACATGCAATTCCAGTCTACCTCCTGAAATCGGTTTCCTGGAATCCTGCCCCGCTTTCAAGTCCTCTTGGCAGCCTTCCTTCAATATATTTTTGGAAGATAGCTGTCATTTATAACTCTGCAGGTTTGTGAATTACAGTGTCCCTGAGCTCCTTTCTTCAACTCGCTTTCTTGTGAACTGGCCGCAATACCGCAGGATTGCGTCGGGCCCTAGTGTGGTTCCAGCATGGCACGCTGAGCCTTTGGTTAATTCCTCTTCCTGGTGGGAAATGAGAGTTAAATTTGCCCGTCCGCACACCTCCACCTAGTCTCTCATTGGTTCTCCGTATTCCTGTTCATCTTACGCAGAAATTGCAAACTGGGCCAAACAGGAGCTTAAAGGCACCGACTCTCCAAGTGGGGAGAGTGTTAGTAAAGCGTCTGGAATGTTACACCCGAGTATCAGGGGACGAAAACTGAGACACATTTGAACACGTTTCCCGATCACACGGTGGATCATACTCTGGGTTCCACATGCATGTTTTAGCTGAACGAAGAATCCCTTAAACCTAGAGAGTTGAGACCCATGGAATGGGTACCATGCAATATGACTTCAAAGAGTCTGCATTTGCTCAACGAACCTCACCAATCCTATCACTGCTGCGTTTATGACACTGTACACACGCTTGATTCTCTTTCAGAGACATATAAATCCATAGATTTTAAGATTCTTACTAGTCAGGTATATTCTTAGGCGTTTAATATGGGGTGTTGAGTCCACTTCGTTGAGCAAGGAGTAGCTCTTGTCTATACCATATTTGGCTTAAGGAACTTTATCTGTGCTCATTTCAATCTCTGGTTTTATGCAGCACCCCAACTCACCATTCCCGTTAAGGAAGCAAAAGTTGGTTTTCTTAATTGGAGACCCTGTTCTGTTTTGTAATCCAGTTCCTGTGTAGCCAAGTTTACATTCCGTGTATTAGTGATATCTTATGATGTTTCTTTTTCTGTGTGACTTATTTCACTTAGAATCATCATACCTGAATCTAGTCATTATGCTGCTATGGGCCTGATGACATAGATTTCATTGCTTAGTGATATTGCATTTTACGTAAGTACCACAACTTCTTTATCCATTTTTCGCTTTGTGTGATATTGAACTGGTACCGTAAACGAGGTTCTTGCAAACAGAGCCGTCCCAAACTTTGGGGTGGCTGTGTCTTTTTGATTTTAATTTCCCTAAGCTATAGGACCATAAGTGGAAGTGCCCTAGGCTCTGTTGCTTTGTTTTTTGGATGTTTCAGGAAACACCATACACTTCTCCAGAGTGACTGCTGGCAATTTACATCCCGCCCATCAGCATAAGAAGGCTCCTAGTTCTCCTTGGCCTGTCCTGCCTTTCTGGATTTTACACTTTTTTCGGATGGCCCTTTTGACCGGGGGGCAGTGAGACTTCATTGTAGTGCAGATTTCCTTTTCAAGCTTGCTTGGTTGGCCAAAAAGGTCGTATGCGTTTTTTCCTGAATATATTCAGGAAAAAACGCCTACGCCCATTTTGGCCAAGTGCATCATTGTGGACGTTCTGCCTCTTTTCCTATGCTTTACGTGCAATTCCAGTCTACCTCCTGAAATCGGTTTCCTGCAATTCTGCCCGCTTTCAACTCCTCTTGGCAGCCTTACTTCAATATATTTTTGGAAGATAGCTGTCATTTATAACTCTGCAGGTTTGTGAATTACAGTGCCCCTGAGCTCCTTTCTTCAACTCGCTTTCTTGTGAGCTGGCCGCAACACCGCAGGATTGCTTCAGGCCCTAGTTTGGTTCCGGCACGGCATGCTGAGGCTTTGGTTAATTCCTCATCCTGGTGGGAAATTAGAGATAAATTTGCCCGTCCAGACACCTCCACCTAGTCTCTCATTGGTTCTCCCTATTCCTGTTCATTTTCCACAGAAATTGCAAACTGGGCCAAACAGGAGGTTAAAGGCACTGACTCTCCAAGTGGGGAGAGTGTTAGTAAAGCGTCTGGAATGTTGCACCCGAGTACCAGGGGACGAAAACTGAGACACATTTGAACACGTTTTCCAATCACATGGTGGATCATACTCTGGGTTCCACATGCATGTTTTAGCTGAAGGAAGAATCCCTTAAACATGGAGAGTTGAGACCCATGGAATGGGTACCATGCATTATGACTTCAAAGGGTCTGCATTTGCTCACCGAACCTCACCAATCCTATCACTGCTGCGCTTATGCTGCTGTACACATGCATGATTCTCTTTCGGAGACATATAAATCCATAGGTTTTAAGATTCTTACTAGTCAGGTATATTGTTAGGCATTTAATATGGGGTGTTGAGTCTACTTCGTTGAGCAAGGAGTAGCTCTTGTCTATTACATATTTGGCTTATGGAACGGTATCTGTGCTAATTTCAATCTCTGGTTTTATGCAGCACCCCAACTCACCTTTCCCCTTAAGCAAGCATAAGTTGGTTTTCTACATTTGACACCCTGTTCTGTTTTGTAATTCAGTTCCTGTGTAGCCAAGTTTACATTCCGTGTGTTAGTGATATCTTATGATGTTTCTTTTTCTGTGTGACTTATTTCACTTAGAATCATCGTACCTGAATCCACTCATTATGCTGCTACGGGCCTGATGACATAGATTTCATTGCTGAGTGATATTGCATTGTACGTAAGTACCACAACTTCTTTATCCAGTTTTCGCTTTCTGTGATATTGAACTTGTACCGTAAACGAGGTTCTTGTAAACAGAGCCGTCCCAAACTTTGGGGTGGCTGTGTCTTTTTGATTTTAATTTCCCTAAGCTATAGGACCATAAGTGGAAGTGCCCTAGGCTCTGTTGCTTTGTTTTTTGGATGTTTCAGGAAACACCATACACTTCTCCAGAGTGGCTGCTGGCAATTTACATCCCACCCATCAACATAAGAAGGCTCCTAGTTCTCCTTGGCCTGTCATGCCTGTCTGGATTTTACACTTTTTTCGGATGGCCCTTTTGACCGGGGGGCAGTGAGACTTCATTGTAGTGCAGATTTCCTTTGCAAGCTTGCTTGGTTGGCCAAAAAGGGCGTATGCGTTTTTTCCTGAATATATTCAGGAAAAAACGCATACGCCCTTTTTGGCCAAGTGCATCATTGTGGACGTTCTGCCTCTTTTCCTATGCTTTACGTGCAATTCCAGTCTACCTCCTGAAATCGGTTTCTTGCAATTCTGCCGCTTTCAACTCCTCTTGGCAGCCTTACTTCAATATATTTTTGGAAGATAGCTGTCATTTATAACTCTGCAGGTTTGTGAATTACAGTGCCCCTGAGCTCCTTTCTTCAACTCGCTTTCTTGTGAGCTGGCCGCAACACCGCAGGATTGCTTCAGGCCCTAGTATGGTTCCGGCACGGCATGCTGAGCCTTTGGTTAATTCCTCTTCCTGGTGGGAAATGAGAGTTAAATTTGCCCGTCCGGACACCTCCACCTAGTCTCTCATTGGGTCTCCCTATTCCTGTTCATTTTCCACAGAAATTGCAAACTGGGCCAAACAGGAGGTTAAAGGCACTGACTCTCCAAGTGGGGAGAGTGTTAGTAAAGCGTCTGGAATGTTGCACCCGAGTACCAGGGGACGAAAACTGAGACACATTTGAACACGTTTTCCAATCACATGGTGGATCATACTCTGGGTTCCACATGCATGTTTTAGCTGAAGGAAGAATCCCTTAAACATGGAGAGTTGAGACCCATGGAATGGGTACCATGCATTATGACTTCAAAGGGTCTGCATTTGCTCACCGAACCTCACCAATCCTATCACTGCTGCGCTTATGCTGCTGTACACATGCATGATTCTCTTTCGGAGACATATAAATCCATAGGTTTTAAGATTCTTACTAGTCAGGTATATTGTTAGGCGTTTAATATGGGGTGTTGAGTCTACTTCGTTGAGCAAGGAGTAGCTCTTGTCTATTACATATTTGGCTTATGGAACGGTATCTGTGCTAATTTCAATCTCTGGTTTTATGCAGCACCCCAACTCACCTTTCCCCTTAAGCAAGCATAAGTTGGTTTTCTACATTTGACACCCTGTTCTGTTTTGTAATTCAGTTCCTGTGTAGCCAAGTTTACATTCCGTGTGTTAGTGATATCTTATGATGTTTCTTTTTCTGTGTGACTTATTTCACTTAGAATCATCGTACCTGAATCCACTCATTATGCTGCTACGGGCCTGATGACATAGATTTCATTGCTGAGTGATATTGCATTGTACGTAAGTACCACAACTTCTTTATCCATTTTTCGCTTTCTGTGATATTGAACTTGTACCGTAAACGAGGTTCTTGTAAACAGAGCCGTCCCAAACTTTGGGGTGGCTGTGTCTTTTTGATTTTAATTTCCCTAAGCTATAGGACCATAAGTGGAAGTGCCCTAGGCTCTGTTGCTTTGTTTTTTGGATGTTTCAGGAAACACCATACACTTCTCCAGAGTGGCTGCTGGCAATTTACATCCCACCCATCAGCATAAGAAGGCTCCTAGTTCTCCTTGGCCTGTCCTGCCTTTCTGGATTTTACACTTTTTTCGGATGGCCCTTTTGACCGGGGGGCAGTGAGACTTCATTGTAGTGCAGATTTCCTTTTCAAGCTTGCTTGGTTGGCCAAAAAGGTCGTATGCGTTTTTTCCTGAATATATTCAGGAAAAAACGCATACGCCCGTTTTGGCCAAGTGCATCATTGTGGACGTTCTGCCTCTTTTCCTATGCTTTACATGCAATTCCAGTCTACCTCCTGAAATCGGTTTCCTGCAATTCTGCCCGCTTTCAACTCCTCTTGGCAGGCTTACTTCAATATATTTTTGGAAGATAGCTGTCATTTATAACTCTGCAGGTTTGTGAATTACAGTGCCCCTGAGCTCCTTTCTTCAACTCGCTTTCTTGTGAGCTGGCCGCAACACCGCAGGATTGCTTCAGGCCCTAGTTTGGTTCCGGCACGGCATGCTGAGCCTTTGGTTAATTCCTCTTCCTGGTGGGAAATTAGAGTTAAATTTGCCCGTCCAGACACCTCCACCTAGTCTCTCATTGGTTCTCCCTATTCCTGTTCATTTTCCACAGAAATTGCAAACTGGGCCAAACAGGAGGTTAAAGGCACTGACTCTCCAAGTCGGGAGAGTGTTAGTAAAGCGTCTGGAATGTTGCACCCGAGTACCAGGGGATGAAAACTGAGACACATTTGAACACGTTTTCCGATAACACGGTGGATCATACTCTGGGTTCCACATGAATGTTTTAGCTGAAGGAAGAATCCCTTAAACAGGGAGAGTTGAGACCCATGGAATGGGTACCATGCAATATGACTTCAAAGGGTCTGCATTTGCTCACCGAACCTCACCAATCCTATCACTGCTGCGTTTATGCCGCTGTACACACGCTTGATTCTCTTTCGGAGACATATAAATACATAGGTTTTAAGATTCTTACTAGTCAGGTAGATTCTTAGGCGTTTAATATGGGGTGTTGAGTCTACTTCGTTGAGCAAGGAGTAGCTCTTGTCTATTACATATTTGGCTTATGGAACGGTATCTGTGCTAATTTCAATCTCTGGTTTTATGCAGCACCCCAACTCACCTTTCCCCTTAAGCAAGCATAAGTTGGTTTTCTACATTTGACACCCTGTTCTGTTTTGTAATTCAGTTCCTGTGTAGCCAAGTTTACATTCCGTGTGTTAGTGATATCTTATGATGTTTCTTTTTCTGTGTGACTTATTTCACTTAGAATCATCGTACCTGAATCCACTCATTATGCTGCTATGGGCCTGATGACATAGATTTCATTGCTGAGTGATATTGCATTGTACGTAAGTACCACAACTTCTTTATCCATTTTTCGCTTTCTGTGATATTGAACTTGTACCGTAAACGAGGTTCTTGTAAACAGAGCCGTCCCAAACTTTGGGGTGGCTGTGTCTTTTTGATTTTAATTTCCCTAAGCTATAGGACCATAAGTGGAAGTGCCCTAGGCTCTGTTGCTTTGTTTTTTGGATGTTTCAGGAAACACCATACACTTCTCCAGAGTGGCTGCTGGCAATTTACATCCCACCCATCAACATAAGAAGGCTCCTAGTTCTCCTTGGCCTGTCCTGCCTGTCTGGATTTTACACTTTTTTCGGGTGGCCCTTTTGACCGGGGGGCAGTGAGACTTCATTGTAGTGCAGATTTCCTTTGCAAGCTTGCTTGGTTGGCCAAAAAGGGCGTATGCGTTTTTTCCTGAATATATTCAGGAAAAAACGCATACGCCCGTTTTGGCCAAGTGCATCATTGTGGACGTTCTGCCTCTTTTCCTATGCTTTACGTGCAATTCCAGTCTACCTCCTGAAATCGGTTTCTTGCAATTCTGCCGCCTTCAACTCCTCTTGGCAGCCTTACTTCAATATATTTTTGGAAGATAGCTGTCATTTATAACTCTGCAGGTTTGTGAATTACAGTGCCCCTGAGCTCCTTTCTTCAACTCGCTTTCTTGTGAGCTGGCCGCAACACCGCAGGATTGCTTCAGGCCCTAGTTTGGTTCCGGCACGGCATGCTGAGCCTTTGGTTAATTCCTCTTCCTGGTGGGAAATGAGAGTTAAATTTGCCCGTCCGGACACCTCCACCTAGTCTCTCATTGGTTCTCCCTATTCCTGTTCATTTTCCACAGAAATTGCAAACTGGGCCAAACAGGAGGTTAAAGGCACTGACTCTCCAAGTGGGGAGAGTGTTAGTAAAGCGTCTGGAATGTTGCACCCGAGTACCAGGGGACGAAAACTGAGACACATTTGAACACGTTTTCCAATCACATGGTGGATCATACTCTGGGTTCCACATGCATGTTTTAGCTGAAGGAAGAATCCCTTAAACATGGAGAGTTGAGACCCATGGAATGGGTACCATGCATTATGACTTCAAAGGGTCTGCATTTGCTCACCGAACCTCACCAATCCTATCACTGCTGCGCTTATGCTGCTGTACACATGCATGATTCTCTTTCGGAGACATATAAATCCATAGGTTTTAAGATTCTTACTAGTCAGGTATATTGTTAGGCGTTTAATATGGGGTGTTGAGTCTACTTCGTTGAGCAAGGAGTAGCTCTTGTCTATTACATATTTGGCTTATGGAACGGTATCTGTGCTAATTTCAATCTCTGGTTTTATGCAGCACCCCAACTCACCTTTCCCCTTAAGCAAGCATAAGTTGGTTTTCTACATTTGACACCCTGTTCTGTTTTGTAATTCAGTTCCTGTGTAGCCAAGTTTACATTCCGTGTGTTAGTGATATCTTATGATGTTTCTTTTTCTGTGTGACTTATTTCACTTAGAATCATCGTACCTGAATCCACTCATTATGCTGCTACGGGCCTGATGACATAGATTTCATTGCTGAGTGATATTGCATTGTATGTAAGTACCACAACTTCTTTATCCATTTTTCGCTTTCTGTGATATTGAACTTGTACCGTAAACGAGGTTCTTGTAAACAGAGCCGTCCCAAACTTTGGGGTGGCTGTGTCTTTTTGATTTTAATTTCCCTAAGCTATAGGACCATAAGTGGAAGTGCCCTAGGCTCTGTTGCTTTGTTTTTTGGATGTTTCAGGAAACACCATACACTTCTCCAGAGTGGCTGCTGGCAATTTACATCCCACCCATCAACATAAGAAGGCTCCTAGTTCTCCTTGGCCTGTCCTGCCTGTCTGGATTTTACACTTTTTTCGGATGGCCCTTTTGACCAGGGGGCAGTGAGACTTCATTGTAGTGCAGATTTCCTTTGCAAGCTTGCTTGGTTGGCCAAAAAGGGCGTATGCGTTTTTTCCTGAATATATTCAGGAAAAAACGCATACGCCCTTTTTGGCCAAGTGCATCATTGTGGACGTTCTGCCTCTTTTCCTATGCTTTACGTGCAATTCCAGTCTACCTCCTGAAATCGGTTTCTTGCAATTCTGTCCGCTTTCAACTCCTCTTGGCAGCCTTACTTCAATATATTTTTGGAAGATAGCTGTCATTTATAACTCTGCAGGTTTGTGAATTACAGTGCCCCTGAGCTCCTTTCTTCAACTCGCTTTCTTGTGAGCTGGCCGCAACACCGCAGGATTGCTTCAGGCCCTAGTTTGGTTCCGGCACGGCATGCTGAGCCTTTGGTTAATTCCTCTTCCTGGTGGGAAATGAGAGTTAAATTTGCCCGTCCGGACACCTCCACCTAGTCTCTCATTGGTTCTCCCTATTCCTGTTCATTTTCCACAGAAATTGCAAACTGGGCCAAACAGGAGGTTAAAGGCACTGACTCTCCAAGTGGGGAGAGTGTTAGTAAAGCGTCTGGAATGTTGCACCCGAGTACCAGGGGACGAAAACTGAGACACATTTGAACACGTTTTCCGATAACACGGTGGATCATACTCTGGGTTCCACATGAATGTTTTAGCTGAAGGAAGAATCCCTTAAACAGGGAGAGTTGAGACCCATGGAATGGGTACCATGCAATATGACTTCAAAGGGTCTGCATTTGCTCACCGAACCTCACCAATCCTATCACTGCTGCGTTTATGCCGCTGTACACACGCTTGATTCTCTTTCGGAGACATATAAATACATAGGTTTTAAGATTCTTACTAGTCAGGTAGATTCTTAGGCGTTTAATATGGGGTGTTGAGTCCACTTCGTTGAGCAAGGAGTAGCTCTTGTCTATTACATATTTGGCTTATGGAACGGTATCTGTGCTAATTTCAATCTCTGGTTTTATGCAGCACCCCAACTCACCTTTCCCCTTAAGCAAGCATAAGTTGGTTTTCTACATTTGACACCCTGTTCTGTTTTGTAATTCAGTTCCTGTGTAGCCAAGTTTACATTCCGTGTGTTAGTGATATCTTATGATGTTTCTTTTTCTGTGTGACTTATTTCACTTAGAATCATCGTACCTGAATCCACTCATTATGCTGCTACGGGCCTGATGACATAGATTTCATTGCTGAGTGATATTGCATTGTACGTAAGTACCACAACTTCTTTATCCATTTTTCGCTTTCTGTGATATTGAACTTGTACCGTAAACGAGGTTCTTGTAAACAGAGCCGTCCCAAACTTTGGGGTGGCTGTGTCTTTTTGATTTTAATTTCCCTAAGCTATAGGACCATAAGTGGAAGTGCCCTAGGCTCTGTTGCTTTGTTTTTTGGATGTTTCAGGAAACACCATACACTTCTCCAGAGTGGCTGCTGGCAATTTACATCCCACCCATCAACATAAGAAGGCTCCTAGTTCTCCTTGGCCTGTCCTGCCTGTCTGGATTTTACACTTTTTTCGGATGGCCCTCTTGACCGGGGGGCAGTGAGACTTCATTGTAGTGCAGATTTCCTTTGCAAGCTTGCTTGGTTGGCCAAAAAGTGCGTATGCGTTTTTTCCTGAATATATTCAGGAAAAAACGCATACGCCCTTTTTGGCCAAGTGCATCATTGTGGACGTTCTGCCTCTTTTCCTATGCTTTACGTGCAATTCCAGTCTACCTCCTGAAATCGGTTTCTTGCAATTCTGCCCGCTTTCAACTCCTCTTGGCAGCCTTACTTCAATATATTTTTGGAAGATAGCTGTCATTTATAACTCTGCAGGTTTGTGAATTATAGTGCCCCTGAGCTCCTTTCTTCAACTCGCTTTCTTGTGAGCTGGCCGCAACACCGCAGGATTGCTTCAGGCCCTAGTTTGGTTCCGGCACGGCATGCTGAGCCTTTGGTTAATTCCTCTTCCTGGTGGGAAATGAGAGTTAAATTTGCCCGTCCGGACACCTCCACCTAGTCTCTCATTGGTTCTCCCTATTCCTGTTCATTTTCCACAGAAATTGCAAACTGGGCCAAACAGGAGGTTAAAGGCACTGACTCTCCAAGTGGGGAGAGTGTTAGTAAAGCGTCTGGAATGTTGCACCCGAGTACCAGGGGACGAAAACTGAGACACATTTGAACACGTTTTCCAATCACATGGTGGATCATACTCTGGGTTCCACATGCATGTTTTAGCTGAAGGAAGAATCCCTTAAACATGGAGAGTTGAGACCCAAGGAATGGGTACCATGCAATATGACTTCAAAGGGTCTGCATTTCCTCACCGAACCTCACCAATCCTATCACTGCTACGTTTATGCCTCTGTACACACGCTTGATTCTCTTTCGGAGACATATAAATCCATAGGTTTTAAGATTCTTACTAGTCAGGTATATTCTTAGGCGTTTAATATGGGGTGTTGAGTCCACTTCGTTGAGCAAGGAGTAGCTCTTGTCTATTACATATTTGGCTTATGGAACGGTATCTGTGCTAATTTCAATCTCTGGTTTTATGCAGCACCCCAACTCACCTTTCCCCTTAAGCAAGCATAAGTTGGTTTTCTACATTTGACACCCTGTTCTGTTTTGTAATTCAGTTCCTGTGTAGCCAAGTTTACATTCCGTGTGTTAGTGATATCTTATGATGTTTCTTTTTCTGTGTGACTTATTTCACTTAGAATCATCGTACCTGAATCCACTCATTATGCTGCTACGGGCCTGATGACATAGATTTCATTGCTGAGTGATATTGCATTGTACGTAAGTACCACAACTTCTTTATCCATTTTTCGCTTTCTGTGATATTGAACTTGTACCGTAAACGAGGTTCTTGTAAACAGAGCCGTCCCAAACTTTGGGGTGGCTGTGTCTTTTTGATTTTAATTTCCCTAAGCTATAGGACCATAAGTGGAAGTGCCCTAGGCTCTGTTGCTTTGTTTTTTGGATGTTTCAGGAAACACCATACACTTCTCCAGAGTGGCTGCTGGCAATTTACATCCCACCCATCAACATAAGAAGGCTCCTAGTTCTCCTTGGCCTGTCCTGCCTGTCTGGATTTTACACTTTTTTCGGATGGCCCTTTTGACCGGGGGGCAGTGAGACTTCATTGTAGTGCAGATTTCCTTTGCAAGCTTGCTTGGTTGGCCAAAAAGGTCATATGCGTTTTTTCCTGAATATATTCAGGAAAAAATGCATATGCCCTTTTTGGCCAAGTGCATCATTGTGGACGTTCTGCCTCTTTTCCTATGCTTTACGTGCAATTCCAGTCTACCTCCTGAAATCGGTTTCCTGCAATTCTGCCCCGCTTTCAAGTCCTCTTGGCAGCCTTACTTCAATATAGTTTTGGAAGATAGCTGTCATTTATAACTCTGCAGGTTTGTGAATTACAGTGCCCCTGAGCTCCTTTCTTCAACTCGCTTTCTTGTGAGCTGGCCGCAACACCGCAGGATTGCTTCAGGCCCTAATCTGGTTCCGACACGGCACGCTGAGCCTTTGGTTAATTCCTCTTCCTGGTGGGAAATGAGAGTTAAATTTGCCCGTCCAGACACCTCCACCTAGTCTCTCATTGGTTCTCCCTATTCCTGTTCATCTTCCTCAGAAATTGCAAATGGGCCAAACAGGAGGTTAAAGGCACTGACTCTCCAAGTCGGGAGAGTGTTAGTAAAGCGTCTGGAATGTTGCACCCGAGTACCAGGGGACTAGAACTGAGACATATTGGAACATGTCTCCCGATCACACGGTTGATCATACTCTGGGTTCCACGTGCATGTTTTACCTGAAGGCAGAATCCCTTAAACCTGGAGAGTTGAGACCCGTGGAATGGGTACCATGCAATATGACTTCAAAGGGTCTTCATTTGCTCACCGAACCTCTCCAATCCTATCACTGCTGCGTTTATGCCCCTGTACACATGCTTGATTTTCTTTCAGAGACATAGCAATCCATAGGTTTTAAGATACTTACTAGTCAGGTACATTCTTAGGCGTTTAATATGGGGTGTTGAGTCCATTTCGTTGAGCAAGGAGTAGTTCTTGTCTATTCCATATTTGGCTTAAGGAACTTTATCTGTGCTCATTTCAATCTCTGGTTTGATGCAGCACCCCAACTCACCTTTCCCCTTAAGCAAGCATAAGTTGGTTTTCTAAATTTGAGACCCTGTTCTGTTTTGTAATCCAGTTCCTGTGTAGCCAAGTTTACATTCCGTGTATTAGTGATATCTTATGATGTTTCTTTTTCTGTGTGACTTATTTCAGTTAGAATCATCATACCTGAATCCACTCATTATGCTGCTACGGGCCTGATGACATAGATTTCATTGCTGAGTGATATTGCATTGTACGTAAGTACCACAACTTCTTTATCCATTTTTCACTTTCTGCGATATTGAACTTGTACCGTAAACGAGGTTCTTGTAAACAGAGCCGTCCCAAACTTTGGGGTGGCTGTGTCTTTTTGATTTTAATTTCCCTAAGCTATAGGACCATAAGTGGAAGTGCCCTAGGCTCTGTTGCTTTGTTTTTTAGATGTTTCAGGAAACACCATACACCTCTCCCGAGTGGCTCTTGGCAATTTACATCCCTCCCATCAGCATAACAAGGTTCCCAGTTCTCCATGGCCTGTCCTGCCTTTCTGGATTTTACACTTTTTTCAGATGGCCCTTTTGACCGGGGGGAAGTGAGACTTCATTGTAGTGCCGATTTCCTTTGCAAGCTTGCTTGGTTGGCCAAAAAGGGCGTATGCGTTTTTTCCTGAATATATTCAGGAAAAAACGCATACGCCCTTTTTGGCCAAGTGCATCATTGTGGACGTTCTGCCTCTTTTCCTATGCTTTAAATGCAATTCCAGTCTACCTCCTGAAATCGGTTTCCTGCAATTCTGCCCCGCTTTCAAGTCCTCTTGGCAGCCTTACTTCAGTATATTTTTGGACGATAGCTGTCATTTATAACTCTGCAGGTTTGTGAATTACAGTGCCCCTGAGCTCCTTTCTTCAACTCGCTTTCTTGTGAGCTGGCCGCAACACCGCAGGATTGCTTCAGGCCCTAATCTGGTTCCGGCATGGCACGCTGAGCCTTTGGTTAATTCCTCTTCCTGGTGGGAAATGAGAGTTAAATTTGCCCGTCCAGACACCTCCAGCTAGTCTCTCATTGGTTCTCCCTATTCCTGTACATCTTCCGCAGAAATTGCAAACTGGGCCAAACAGGAGGTTAAAGGCACTGACTCTCCAAGTCGGGAGAGTGTTAGTAAAGCGTGTGGAATGTTGCACCCGAGTACCAGGGGACGAGAACTGAAACATATTGGAACACGTCTCCCGATCACACGGTTGATCATACTCTGGGTTCCACGTGCATGTTTTACCTGAAGGCAGAATCCCTTAAACCTGGAGAGTTGAGACCCGTGGAATGGGTACCATGCAATATGACTTCAAAGGGTCTTCATTTGCTCACTGAACCTCTCCAATCCTATCACTGCTGCGTTTATGCCCCTGTACACACACTTGATTTTCTTTCAGAGACATAGCAATCCATAGGTTTTAAGATACTTACTAGTCAGGTACATTCTTAGGCGTTTAATATGGGGTGTTGAGTCCATTTCGTTGAGCAAGGAGTAGTTCTTGTCTATTCCATATTTGGCTTAAGGAACTTTATCTGTGCTCATTTCAATCTCTGGTTTGATGCAGCACCCCAACTCACCTTTCCCCTTAAGCAAGCATAAGTTGGTTTTCTAAATTTGACACCCTGTTCTGTTTTGTAATCCAGTTATTGTGTAGCCAAGTTTACATTCCGTGTATTAGTGATATCTTATGATGTTTCTTTTTCTGTGTGACTTATTTCAGTTAGAATCATCATACCTGAATCCACTCATTATGCTGCTACGGGCCTGATGACATAGATTTCATTGCTGAGTGATATTGCATTGTACGTAAGTACCACAACTTCTTTATCCATTTTTCACTTTCTGCGATATTGAACTTGTACCGTAAACGAGGTTCTTGTAAACAGAGCCGTCCCAAACTTTGGGGTGGCTGTGTCTTTTTGATTTTAATTTCCCTAAGCTATAGGACCATAAGTGGAAGTGCCCTAGGCTCTGTTGCTTTGTTTTTTAGATGTTTCAGGAAACACCATACACCTCTCCCGAGTGGCTGTTGGCAATTTACATCCCGCCCATCAGCATAACAAGGCTCCCAGTTCTCCATGGCCTGTCCTGCCTTTCTGGATTTTACACTTTTTTCAGATGGCCCTTTTGACCGGGGGGAAGTGAGACTTCATTGTAGTGCAGATTTCCTTTGCAAGCTTGCTTGGTTGGCCAAAAAGGGCGTATGCGTTTTTTCCTGAATATATTCAGGAAAAAACGCATACGCCCTTTTTGGCCAAGCGCATCATTGTGGACGTTCTGCCTCTTTTCCTATGCTTTAAATGCAATTCCAGTCTACCTCCTGAAATCGGTTTCCTGCAATTCTGCCCCGCTTTCAAGTCCTCTTGGCAGCCTTACTTCAGTATATTTTTGGACGATAACTGTCATTTATAACTCTGCAGGTTTGTGAATTACAGTGCCCCTGAGCTCCTTTCTTCAACTCGCTTTCTTGTGAGCTGGCCGCAACACCGCAGGATTGCTTCAGGCCCTAATCTGGTTCCGGCACGGCACGCTGAGCCTTTGGTTAATTCCTCTTCCTGGTGGGAAATGAGAGTTAAATTTGCCCGTCCAGACACCTCCAGCTAGTCTCTCATTGGTTCTCCCTATTCCTGTTCATCTTCCGCAGAAATTGCAAACTGGGCCAAACAGGAGGTTAAAGGCACTGACTCTCCAAGTCGGGAGAGTGTTAGTAAAGCGTCTGGAATGTTGCACCCGAGTACCAGGGGACGAGAACTGAGACATATTGGAACACGTCTCCCGATCACACGGTTGATCATACTCTGGGTTCCACGTGCATGTTTTAGCTGAAGGAAGAATCCCTTAAACCTGGAGAGTTGAGACCCGTGGAATGGGTACCATGCAATATGACTTCAAAGGGTCTTCATTTGCTCACCGAACCTCTCCAATCCTATCACTGCTGCGTTTATGCCCCTGTACACACGCTTGATTTTCTTTCAGACACATAGCAATCCATAGGTTTTAAGATACTTACTAGTCAGGTACATTCTTAGGCGTTTAATATGGGGTGTTGAGTCCATTTCGTTGAGCAAGGAGTAGTTCTTGTCTATTCCATATTTGGCTTAAGGAACTTTATCTGTGCTCATTTCAATCTCTGGTTTTATGCAGCACCCCAACTCACCTTTCCCCTTAAGCAAGCATAAGTTGGTTTTCTAAATTTGAGACCCTGTTCTGTTTTGTAATCCAGTTCCTGTGTAGCCAAGTTTACATCCCGTGTATTAGTGATATCTTATGATGTTTCTTTTTCTGTGTGACTTATTTCAGTTAGAATCATCATACCTGAATCCACTCATTATGCTGCTACGGGCCTGATGACATAGATTTCATTGCTGAGTGATATTGCATTGTACGTAAGTACCACAACTTCTTTATCCATTTTTCACTTTCTGCGATATTGAACTTGTACCGTAAACGAGGTTCTTGTAAACAGAGCCGTCCCAAACTTTGGGGTGGCTGTGTCTTTTTGATTTTAATTTCCCTAAGCTATAGGACCATAAGTGGAAGTGCCCTAGGCTCTGTTGCTTTGTTTTTTAGATGTTTCAGGAAACACCATACACCTCTCCCGAGTGGCTGTTGGCAATTTACATCCCGCCCATCAGCATAACAAGGCTCCCAGTTCTCCATGGCCTGTCCTGCCTTTCTGGATTTTACACTTTTTTCAGATGGCCCTTTTGACCGGGGGGAAGTGAGACTTCATTGTAGTGCCGATTTCCTTTGCAAGCTTGCTTGGTTGGCCAAAAAGGGTGTATGCGTTTTTTCCTGAATATATTCAGGAAAAAACGCATACGCCCTTTTTGGCCAAGCGCATCATTGTGGACGTTCTGCCTCTTTTCCTATGCTTTAAATGCAATTCCAGTCTACCTCCTGAAATCGGTTTCCTGCAATTCTGCCCCGCTTTCAAGTCCTCTTGGCAGCCTTACTTCAGTATATTTTTGGACGATAGCTGTCATTTATAACTCTGCAGGTTTGTGAATTACAGTGCCCCTGAGCTCCTTTCTTCAACTCGCTTTCTTGTGAGCTGGCCGCAACACCGCAGGATTGCTTCAGGCCCTAATCTGGTTCCGGCACGGCACGCTGAGCCTTTGGTTAATTCCTCTTCCTGGTGGGAAATGAGAGTTAAATTTGCCCGTCCAGACACCTCCAGCTAGTCTCTCATTGGTTCTCCCTATTCCTGTTCATCTTCCGCAGAAATTGCAAACTGGGCCAAACAGGAGGTTAAAGGCACTGACTCTCCAAGTCGGGAGAGTGTTAGTAAAGCGTCTGGAATGTTGCACCCGAGTACCAGGGGACGAGAACTGAGACATATTGGAACACGTCTCCCGATCACACGGTTGATCATACTCTGGGTTCCACGTGCATGTTTTAGCTGAAGGAAGAATCCCTTAAACCTGGAGAGTTGAGACCCGTGGAATGGGTACCATGCAATATGACTTCAAAGGGTCTTCATTTGCTCACCGAACCTCTCCAATCCTATCACTGCTGCGTTTATGCCCCTGTACACACGCTTGATTTTCTTTCAGCGACATAGCAATCCATAGGTTTTAAGATACTTACTAGTCAGGTACATTCTTAGGCGTTTAATATGGGGTGTTGAGTCCATTTCGTTGAGCAAGGAGTAGTTCTTGTCTATTCCATATTTGGCTTAAGGAACTTTATCTGTGCTCATTTCAATCTCTGGTTTTATGCAGCACCCCAACTCACCTTTCCCCTTAAGCAAGCATAAGTTGGTTTTCTAAATTTGAGACCCTGTTCTGTTTTGTAATCCAGTTCCTGTGTAGCCAAGTTTACATCCCGTGTATTAGTGATATCTTATGATGTTTCTTTTTCTGTGTGACTTATTTCAGTTAGAATCATCATACCTGAATCCACTCATTATGCTGCTACGGGCCTGATGACATAGATTTCATTGCTGAGTGATATTGCATTGTACGTAAGTACCACAACTTCTTTATCCATTTTTCACTTTCTGCGATATTGAACTTGTACCGTAAAAGAGGTTCTTGTAAACAGAGCCGTCCCAAACTTTGGGGTGGCTGTGTCTTTTTGATTTTAATTTCCCTAAGCTATAGGACCATAAGTGGAAGTGCCCTAGGCTCTGTTGCTTTGTTTTTTAGATGTTTCAGGAAACACCATACACCTCTCCCGAGTGGCTGTTGGCAATTTACATCCCGCCCATCAGCATAACAAGGCTCCCAGTTCTCCATGGCCTGTCCTGCCTTTCTGGATTTTACACTTTTTTCAGATGGCCCTTTTGACCGGGGGGAAGTGAGACTTCATTGTAGTGCAGATTTCCTTTGCAAGCTTGCTTGGTTGGCCAAAAAGGGCGTATGCGTTTTTTCCTGAATATATTCAGGAAAAAACGCATACGCCCTTTTTGGCCAAGCGCATCATTGTGGACGTTCTGCCTCTTTTCCTATGCTTTAAATGCAATTCCAGTCTACCTCCTGAAATCGGTTTCCTGCAATTCTGCCCCGCTTTCAAGTCCTCTTGGCAGCCTTACTTCAGTATATTTTTGGACGATAGCTGTCATTTATAACTCTGCAGGTTTGTGAATTACAGTGCCCCTGAGCTCCTTTCTTCAACTCGCTTTCTTGTGAGCTGGCCGCAACACCGCAGGATTGCTTCAGGCCCTAATCTGGTTCCGGCACGGCACGCTGAGCCTTTGGTTAATTCCTCTTCCTGGTGGGAAATGAGAGTTAAATTTGCCCGTCCAGACACCTCCAGCTAGTCTCTCATTGGTTCTCCCTATTCCTGTTCATCTTCCGCAGAAATTGCAAACTGGGCCAAACAGGAGGTTAAAGGCACTGACTCTCCAATTCGGGAGAGTGTTAGTAAAGCGTCTGGAATGTTGCACCCGAGTACCAGGGGACGAGAACTGAGACATATTGGAACACGTCTCCCGATCACACGGTTGATCATACTCTGGGTTCCACGTGCATGTTTTAGCTGAAGGAAGAATCCCTTAAACCTGGAGAGTTGAGACCCGTGGAATGGGTACCATGCAATATGACTTCAAAGGGTCTTCATTTGCTCACCGAACCTCTCCAATCCTATCACTGCTGCGTTTATGCCCCTGTACACACGCTTGATTTTCTTTCAGACACATAGCAATCCATAGGTTTTAAGATACTTACTAGTCAGGTACATTCTTAGGCGTTTAATATGGGGTGTTGAGTCCATTTCGTTGAGCAAGGAGTAGTTCTTGTCTATTCCATATTTGGCTTAAGGAACTTTATCTGTGCTCATTTCAATCTCTGGTTTGATGCAGCACCCCAACTCACCTTTCCCCTTAAGCAAGCATAAGTTGGTTTTCTAAATTTGAGACCCTGTTCTGTTTTGTAATCCAGTTCCTGTGTAGCCAAGTTTACATCCCGTGTATTAGTGATATCTTATGATGTTTCTTTTTCTGTGTGACTTATTTCAGTTAGAATCATCATACCTGAATCCACTCATTATGCTGCTACGGGCCTGATGACATAGATTTCATTGCTGAGTGATATTGCATTGTACGTAAGTACCACAACTTCTTTATCCATTTTTCACTTTCTGCGATATTGAACTTGTACCGTAAACGAGGTTCTTGTAAACAGAGCCGTCCCAAACTTTGGGGTGGCTGTGTCTTTTTGATTTTAATTTCCCTAAGCTATAGGACCATAAGTGGAAGTGCCCTAGGCTCTGTTGCTTTGTTTTTTAGATGTTTCAGGAAACACCATACACCTCTCCCGAGTGGCTGTTGGCAATTTACATCCCGCCCATCAGCATAACAAGGCTCCCAGTTCTCCATGGCCTGTCCTGCCTTTCTGGATTTTACACTTTTTTCAGATGGCCCTTTTGACCGGGGGGAAGTGAGACTTCATTGTAGTGCAGATTTCCTTTGCAAGCTTGCTTGGTTGGCCAAAAAGGGCGTATGCGTTTTTTCCTGAATATATTCAGGAAAAAACGCATACGCCCTTTTTGGCCAAGCGCATCATTGTGGACGTTCTGCCTCTTTTCCTATGCTTTAAATGCAATTCCAGTCTACCTCCTGAAATCGGTTTCCTGCAATTCTGCCCCGCTTTCAAGTCCTCTTGGCAGCCTTACTTCAGTATATTTTTGGACGATAGCTGTCATTTATAACTCTGCAGGTTTGTGAATTACAGTGCCCCTGAGCTCCTTTCTTCAACTCGCTTTCTTGTGAGCTGGCCGCAACACCGCAGGATTGCTTCAGGCCCTAATCTGGTTCCGGCACGGCACGCTGAGCCTTTGGTTAATTCCTCTTCCTGGTGGGAAATGAGAGTTAAATTTGCCCGTCCAGACACCTCCAGCTAGTCTCTCATTGGTTCTCCCTATTCCTGTTCATCTTCCGCAGAAATTGCAAACTGGGCCAAACAGGAGGTTAAAGGCACTGACTCTCCAAGTCGGGAGAGTGTTAGTAAAGCGTCTGGAATGTTGCACCCGAGTACCAGGGGACGAGAACTGAGACATATTGGAACACGTCTCCCGATCACACGGTTGATCATACTCTGGGTTCCACGTGCATGTTTTAGCTGAAGGAAGAATCCCTTAAACCTGGAGAGTTGAGACCCGTGGAATGGGTACCATGCAATATGACTTCAAAGGGTCTTCATTTGCTCACCGAACCTCTCCAATCCTATCACTGCTGCGTTTATGCCCCTGTACACACGCTTGATTTTCTTTCAGACACATAGCAATCCATAGGTTTTAAGATACTTACTAGTCAGGTACATTCTTAGGCGTTTAATATGGGGTGTTGAGTCCATTTCGTTGAGCAAGGAGTAGTTCTTGTCTATTCCATATTTGGCTTAAGGAACTTTATCTGTGCTCATTTCAATCTCTGGTTTGATGCAGCACCCCAACTCACCTTTCCCCTTAAGCAAGCATAAGTTGGTTTTCTAAATTTGAGACCCTGTTCTGTTTTGTAATCCAGTTCCTGTGTAGCCAAGTTTACATCCCGTGTATTAGTGATATCTTATGATGTTTCTTTTTCTGTGTGACTTATTTCAGTTAGAATCATCATACCTGAATCCACTCATTATGCTGCTACGGGCCTGATGACATAGATTTCATTGCTGAGTGATATTGCATTGTACATAAGTACCACAACTTCTTTATCCATTTTTCACTTTCTGCGATATTGAACTTGTACCGTAAACGAGGTTCTTGTAAACAGAGCCGTCCCAAACTTTGGGGTGGCTGTGTCTTTTTGATTTTAATTTCCCTAAGCTATAGGACCATAAGTGGAAGTGCCCTAGGCTCTGTTGCTTTGTTTTTTAGATGTTTCAGGAAACACCATACACCTCTCCCGAGTGGCTGTTGGCAATTTACATCCCGCCCATCAGCATAACAAGGCTCCCAGTTCTCCATGGCCTGTCCTGCCTTTCTGGATTTTACACTTTTTTCAGATGGCCCTTTTGACCGGGGGGAAGTGAGACTTCATTGTAGTGCAGATTTCCTTTGCAAGCTTGCTTGGTTGGCCAAAAAGGGCGTATGCGTTTTTTCCTGAATATATTCAGGAAAAAACGCATACGCCCTTTTTGGCCAAGCGCATCATTGTGGACGTTCTGCCTCTTTTCCTATGCTTTAAATGCAATTCCAGTCTACCTCCTGAAATCGGTTTCCTGCAATTCTGCCCCGCTTTCAAGTCCTCTTGGCAGCCTTACTTCAGTATATTTTTGGACGATAGCTGTCATTTATAACTCTGCAGGTTTGTGAATTACAGTGCCCCTGAGCTCCTTTCTTCAACTCGCTTTCTTGTGAGCTGGCCGCAACACCGCTGGATTGCTTCAGGCCCTAATCTGGTTCCGGCACGGCACGCTGAGCCTTTGGTTAATTCCTCTTCCTGGTGGGAAATGAGAGTTAAATTTGCCCGTCCAGACACCTCCAGCTAGTCTCTCATTGGTTCTCCCTATTCCTGTTCATCTTCCGCAGAAATTGCAAACTGGGCCAAACAGGAGGTTAAAGGCACTGACTCTCCAAGTCGGGAGAGTGTTAGTAAAGCGTCTGGAATGTTGCACCCGAGTACCAGGGGACGAGAACTGAGACATATTGGAACACGTCTCCCGATCACACGGTTGATCATACTCTGGGTTCCACGTGCATGTTTTAGCTGAAGGAAGAATCCCTTAAACCTGGAGAGTTGAGACCCGTGGAATGGGTACTATGCAATATGACTTCAAAGGGTCTTCATTTGCTCACCGAACCTCTCCAATCCTATCACTGCTGCGTTTATGCCCCTGTACACACGCTTGATTTTCTTTCAGAGACATAGCAATCCATAGGTTTTAAGATACTTACTAGTCAGGTACATTCTTAGGCGTTTAATATGGGGTGTTGAGTCCATTTCGTTGAGCAAGGAGTAGTTCTTGTCTATTCCATATTTGGCTTAAGGAACTTTATCTGTGCTCATTTCAATCTCTGGTTTGATGCAGCACCCCAACTCACCTTTCCCCTTAAGCAAGCATAAGTTGGTTTTCTAAATTTGAGACCCTGTTCTGTTTTGTAATCCAGTTCCTGTGTAGCCAAGTTTACATCCCGTGTATTAGTGATATCTTATGATGTTTCTTTTTCTGTGTGACTTATTTCAGTTAGAATCATCATACCTGAATCCACTCATTATGCTGCTACGGGCCTGATGACATAGATTTCATTGCTGAGTGATATTGCATTGTACGTAAGTACCACAACTTCTTTATCCATTTTTCACTTTCTGCGATATTGAACTTGTACCGTAAACGAGGTTCTTGTAAACAGAGCCGTCCCAAACTTTGGGGTGGCTGTGTCTTTTTGATTTTAATTTCCCTAAGCTATAGGACCATAAGTGGAAGTGCCCTAGGCTCTGTTGCTTTGTTTTTTAGATGTTTCAGGAAACACCATACACCTCTCCCGAGTGGCTGTTGGCAATTTACATCCCGCCCATCAGCATAACAAGGCTCCCAGTTCTCCATGGCCTGTCCTGCCTTTCTGGATTTTACACTTTTTTCAGATGGCCCTTTTGACCGGGGGGAAGTGAGACTTCATTGTAGTGCCGATTTCCTTTGCAAGCTTGCTTGGTTGGCCAAAAAGGGCGTATGCGTTTTTTCCTGAATATATTCAGGAAAAAACGCATACGCCCTTTTTGGCCAAGCGCATCATTGTGGACGTTCTGCCTCTTTTCCTATGCTTTAAATGCAATTCCAGTCTACCTCCTGAAATCGGTTTCCTGCAATTCTGCCCCGCTTTCAAGTCCTCTTGGCAGCCTTACTTCAGTATATTTTTGGACGATAGCTGTCATTTATAACTCTGCAGGTTTGTGAATTACAGTGCCCCTGAGCTCCTTTCTTCAACTCGCTTTCTTGTGAGCTGGCCGCAACACCGCAGGATTGCTTCAGGCCCTAATCTGGTTCCGGCACGGCACGCTGAGCCTTTGGTTAATTCCTCTTCCTGGTGGGAAATGAGAGTTAAATTTGCCCGTCCAGACACCTCCAGCTAGTCTCTCATTGGTTCTCCCTATTCCTGTTCATCTTCCGCAGAAATTGCAAACTGGGCCAAACAGGAGGTTAAAGGCACTGACTCTCCAAGTCGGGAGAGTGTTAGTAAAGCGTCTGGAATGTTGCACCCGAGTACCAGGGGACGAGAACTGAGACATATTGGAACACGTCTCCCGATCACACGGTTGATCATACTCTGGGTTCCACGTGCATGTTTTAGCTGAAGGAAGAATCCCTTAAACCTGGAGAGTTGAGACCCGTGGAATGGGTACCATGCAATATGACTTCAAAGGGTCTTCATTTGCTCACCGAACCTCTCCAATCCTATCACTGCTGCGTTTATGCCCCTGTACACACGCTTGATTTTCTTTCAGAGACATAGCAATCCATACGTTTTAAGATACTTACTAGTCAGGTACATTCTTAGGCGTTTAATATGGGGTGTTGAGTCCATTTCGTTGAGCAAGGAGTAGTTCTTGTCTATTCCATATTTGGCTTAAGGAACTTTATCTGTGCTCATTTCAATCTCTGGTTTGATGCAGCACCCCAACTCACCTTTCCCCTTAAGCAAGCATAAGTTGGTTTTCTAAATTTGAGACCCTGTTCTGTTTTGTAATCCAGTTCCTGTGTAGCCAAGTTTACATCCCGTGTATTAGTGATATCTTATGATGTTTCTTTTTCTGTGTGACTTATTTCAGTTAGAATCATCATACCTGAATCCACTCATTATGCTGCTACGGGCCTGATGACATAGATTTCATTGCTGAGTGATATTGCATTGTACGTAAGTACCACAACTTCTTTATCCATTTTTCACTTTCTGCGATATTGAACTTGTACCGTAAACGAGGTTCTTGTAAACAGAGCCGTCCCAAACTTTGGGGTGGCTGTGTCTTTTTGATTTTAATTTCCCTAAGCTATAGGACCATAAGTGGAAGTGCCCTAGGCTCTGTTGCTTTGTTTTTTAGATGTTTCAGGAAACACCATACACCTCTCCCGAGTGGCTGTTGGCAATTTACATCCCGCCCATCAGCATAACAAGGCTCCCAGTTCTCCATGGCCTGTCCTGCCTTTCTGGATTTTACACTTTTTTCAGATGGCCCTTTTGACCGGGGGGAAGTGAGACTTCATTGTAGTGCAGATTTCCTTTGCAAGCTTGCTTGGTTGGCCAAAAAGGGCGTATGCGTTTTTTCCTGAATATATTCAGGAAAAAACGCATACGCCCTTTTTGGCCAAGCGCATCATTGTGGACGTTCTGCCTCTTTTCCTATGCTTTAAATGCAATTCCAGTCTACCTCCTGAAATCGGTTTCCTGCAATTCTGCCCCGCTTTCAAGTCCTCTTGGCAGCCTTACTTCAGTATATTTTTGGACGATAGCTGTCATTTATAACTCTGCAGGTTTGTGAATTACAGTGCCCCTGAGCTCCTTTCTTCAACTCGCTTTCTTGTGAGCTGGCCGCAACACCGCAGGATTGCTTCAGGCCCTAATCTGGTTCCGGCACGGCACGCTGAGCCTTTGGTTAATTCCTCTTCCTGGTGGGAAATGAGAGTTAAATTTGCCCGTCCAGACACCTCCAGCTAGTCTCTCATTGGTTCTCCCTATTCCTGTTCATCTTCCGCAGAAATTGCAAACTGGGCCAAACAGGAGGTTAAAGGCACTGACTCTCCAAGTCGGGAGAGTGTTAGTAAAGCGTCTGGAATGTTGCACCCGAGTACCAGGGGACGAGAACTGAGACATATTGGAACACGTCTCCCGATCACACGGTTGATCATACTCTGGGTTCCACGTGCATGTTTTAGCTGAAGGAAGAATCCCTTAAACCTGGAGAGTTGAGACCCGTGGAATGGGTACCATGCAATATGACTTCAAAGGGTCTTCATTTGCTCACCGAACCTCTCCAATCCTATCACTGCTGCGTTTATGCCCCTGTACACACGCTTGATTTTCTTTCAGACACATAGCAATCCATAGGTTTTAAGATACTTACTAGTCAGGTACATTCTTAGGCGTTTAATATGGGGTGTTGAGTCCATTTCGTTGAGCAAGGAGTAGTTCTTGTCTATTCCATATTTGGCTTAAGGAACTTTATCTGTGCTCATTTCAATCTCTGGTTTGATGCAGCACCCCAACTCACCTTTCCCCTTAAGCAAGCATAAGTTGGTTTTCTAAATTTGAGACCCTGTTCTGTTTTGTAATCCAGTTCCTGTGTAGCCAAGTTTACATCCCGTGTATTAGTGATATCTTATGATGTTTCTTTTTCTGTGTGACTTATTTCAGTTAGAATCATCATACCTGAATCCACTCATTATGCTGCTACGGGCCTGATGACATAGATTTCATTGCTGAGTGATATTGCATTGTACGTAAGTACCACAACTTCTTTATCCATTTTTCACTTTCTGCGATATTGAACTTGTACCGTAAACGAGGTTCTTGTAAACAGAGCCGTCCCAAACTTTGGGGTGGCTGTGTCTTTTTGATTTTAATTTCCCTAAGCTATAGGACCATAAGTGGAAGTGCCCTAGGCTCTGTTGCTTTGTTTTTTAGATGTTTCAGGAAACACCATACACCTCTCCCGAGTGGCTGTTGGCAATTTACATCCCGCCCATCAGCATAACAAGGCTCCCAGTTCTCCATGGCCTGTCCTGCCTTTCTGGATTTTACACTTTTTTCAGATGGCCCTTTTGACCGGGGGGAAGTGAGACTTCATTGTAGTGCAGATTTCCTTTGCAAGCTTGCTTGGTTGGCCAAAAAGGGCGTATGCATTTTTTCCTGAATATATTCAGGAAAAAACGCATACGCCCTTTTTGGCCAAGCGCATCATTGTGGACGTTCTGCCTCTTTTCCTATGCTTTAAATGCAATTCCAGTCTACCTCCTGAAATCGGTTTCCTGCAATTCTGCCCCGCTTTCAAGTCCTCTTGGCAGCCTTACTTCAGTATATTTTTGGACGATAGCTGTCATTTATAACTCTGCAGGTTTGTGAATTACAGTGCCCCTGAGCTCCTTTCTTCAACTCGCTTTCTTGTGAGCTGGCCGCAACACCGCAGGATTGCTTCAGGCCCTAATCTGGTTCCGGCACGGCACGCTGAGCCTTTGGTTAATTCCTCTTCCTGGTGGGAAATGAGAGTTAAATTTGCCCGTCCAGACACCTCCAGCTAGTCTCTCATTGGTTCTCCCTATTCCTGTTCATCTTCCGCAGAAATTGCAAACTGGGCCAAACAGGAGGTTAAAGGCACTGACTCTCCAAGTCGGGAGAGTGTTAGTAAAGCGTCTGGAATGTTGCACCCGAGTACCAGGGGACGAGAACTGAGACATATTGGAACACGTCTCCCGATCACACGGTTGATCATACTCTGGGTTCCACGTGCATGTTTTAGCTGAAGGAAGAATCCCTTAAACCTGGAGAGTTGAGACCCGTGGAATGGGTACCATGCAATATGACTTCAAAGGGTCTTCATTTGCTCACCGAACCTCTCCAATCCTATCACTGCTGCGTTTATGCCCCTGTACACACGCTTGATTTTCTTTCAGACACATAGCAATCCATAGGTTTTAAGATACTTACTAGTCAGGTACATTCTTAGGCGTTTAATATGGGGTGTTGAGTCCATTTCGTTGAGCAAGGAGTAGTTCTTGTCTATTCCATATTTGGCTTAAGGAACTTTATCTGTGCTCATTTCAATCTCTGGTTTTATGCAGCACCCCAACTCACCTTTCCCCTTAAGCAAGCATAAGTTGGTTTTCTAAATTTGAGACCCTGTTCTGTTTTGTAATCCAGTTCCTGTGTAGCCAAGTTTACATCCCGTGTATTAGTGATATCTTATGATGTTTCTTTTTCTGTGTGACTTATTTCAGTTAGAATCATCATACCTGAATCCACTCATTATGCTGCTACGGGCCTGATGACATAGATTTCATTGCTGAGTGATATTGCATTGTACGTAAGTACCACAACTTCTTTATCCATTTTTCACTTTCTGCGATATTGAACTTGTACCGTAAACGAGGTTCTTGTAAACAGAGCCGTCCCAAACTTTGGGGTGGCTGTGTCTTTTTGATTTTAATTTCCCTAAGCTATAGGACCATAAGTGGAAGTGCCCTAGGCTCTGTTGCTTTGTTTTTTAGATGTTTCAGGAAACACCATACACCTCTCCCGAGTGGCTGTTGGCAATTTACATCCCGCCCATCAGCATAACAAGGCTCCCAGTTCTCCATGGCCTGTCCTGCCTTTCTGGATTTTACACTTTTTTCAGATGGCCCTTTTGACCGGGGGGAAGTGAGACTTCATTGTAGTGCCGATTTCCTTTGCAAGCTTGCTTGGTTGGCCAAAAAGGGCGTATGCGTTTTTTCCTGAATATATTCAGGAAAAAACGCATACGCCCTTTTTGGCCAAGCGCATCATTGTGGACGTTCTGCCTCTTTTCCTATGCTTTAAATGCAATTCCAGTCTACCTCCTGAAATCGGTTTCCTGCAATTCTGCCCCGCTTTCAAGTCCTCTTGGCAGCCTTACTTCAGTATATTTTTGGACGATAGCTGTCATTTATAACTCTGCAGGTTTGTGAATTACAGTGCCCCTGAGCTCCTTTCTTCAACTCGCTTTCTTGTGAGCTGGCCGCAACACCGCAGGATTGCTTCAGGCCCTAATCTGGTTCCGGCACGGCACGCTGAGCCTTTGGTTAATTCCTCTTCCTGGTGGGAAATGAGAGTTAAATTTGCCCGTCCAGACACCTCCAGCTAGTCTCTCATTGGTTCTCCCTATTCCTGTTCATCTTCCGCAGAAATTGCAAACTGGGCCAAACAGGAGGTTAAAGGCACTGACTCTCCAAGTCGGGAGAGTGTTAGTAAAGCGTCTGGAATGTTGCACCCGAGTACCAGGGGACGAGAACTGAGACATATTGGAACACGTCTCCCGATCACACGGTTGATCATACTCTGGGTTCCACGTGCATGTTTTAGCTGAAGGAAGAATCCCTTAAACCTGGAGAGTTGAGACCCGTGGAATGGGTACCATGCAATATGACTTCAAAGGGTCTTCATTTGCTCACCGAACCTCTCCAATCCTATCACTGCTGCGTTTATGCCCCTGTACACACGCTTGATTTTCTTTCAGAGACATAGCAATCCATAGGTTTTAAGATACTTACTAGTCAGGTACATTCTTAGGCGTTTAATATGGGGTGTTGAGTCCATTTCGTTGAGCAAGGAGTAGTTCTTGTCTATTCCATATTTGGCTTAAGGAACTTTATCTGTGCTCATTTCAATCTCTGGTTTTATGCAGCACCCCAACTCACCTTTCCCCTTAAGCAAGCATAAGTTGGTTTTCTAAATTTGAGACCCTGTTCTGTTTTGTAATCCAGTTCCTGTGTAGCCAAGTTTACATCCCGTGTATTAGTGATATCTTATGATGTTTCTTTTTCTGTGTGACTTATTTCAGTTAGAATCATCATACCTGAATCCACTCATTATGCTGCTACGGGCCTGATGACATAGATTTCATTGCTGAGTGATATTGCATTGTACGTAAGTACCACAACTTCTTTATCCATTTTTCACTTTCTGCGATATTGAACTTGTACCGTAAACGAGGTTCTTGTAAACAGAGCCGTCCCAAACTTTGGGGTGGCTGTGTCTTTTTGATTTTAATTTCCCTAAGCTATAGGACCATAAGTGGAAGTGCCCTAGGCTCTGTTGCTTTGTTTTTTAGATGTTTCAGGAAACACCATACACCTCTCCCGAGTGGCTGTTGGCAATTTACATCCCGCCCATCAGCATAACAAGGCTCCCAGTTCTCCATGGCCTGTCCTGCCTTTCTGGATTTTACACTTTTTTCAGATGGCCCTTTTGACCGGGGGGAAGTGAGACTTCATTGTAGTGCCGATTTCCTTTGCAAGCTTGCTTGGTTGGCCAAAAAGGGCGTATGCGTTTTTTCCTGAATATATTCAGGAAAAAACGCATACGCCCTTTTTGGCCAAGCGCATCATTGTGGACGTTCTGCCTCTTTTCCTATGCTTTAAATGCAATTCCAGTCTACCTCCTGAAATCGGTTTCCTGCAATTCTGCCCCGCTTTCAAGTCCTCTTGGCAGCCTTACTTCAGTATATTTTTGGACGATAGCTGTCATTTATAACTCTGCAGGTTTGTGAATTACAGTGCCCCTGAGCTCCTTTCTTCAACTCGCTTTCTTGTGAGCTGGCCGCAACACCGCAGGATTGCTTCAGGCCCTAATCTGGTTCCGGCACGGCACGCTGAGCCTTTGGTTAATTCCTCTTCCTGGTGGGAAATGAGAGTTAAATTTGCCCGTCCAGACACCTCCAGCTAGTCTCTCATTGGTTCTCCCTATTCCTGTTCATCTTCCGCAGAAATTGCAAACTGGGCCAAACAGGAGGTTAAAGGCACTGACTCTCCAAGTCGGGAGAGTGTTAGTAAAGCGTCTGGAATGTTGCACCCGAGTACCAGGGGACGAGAACTGAGACATATTGGAACACGTCTCCCGATCACACGGTTGATCATACTCTGGGTTCCACGTGCATGTTTTAGCTGAAGGAAGAATCCCTTAAACCTGGAGAGTTGAGACCCGTGGAATGGGTACCATGCAATATGACTTCAAAGGGTCTTCATTTGCTCACCGAACCTCTCCAATCCTATCACTGCTGCGTTTATGCCCCTGTACACACGCTTGATTTTCTTTCAGAGACATAGCAATCCATAGGTTTTAAGATACTTACTAGTCAGGTACATTCTTAGGCGTTTAATATGGGGTGTTGAGTCCATTTCGTTGAGCAAGGAGTAGTTCTTGTCTATTCCATATTTGGCTTAAGGAACTTTATCTGTGCTCATTTCAATCTCTGGTTTGATGCAGCACCCCAACTCACCTTTCCCCTTAAGCAAGCATAAGTTGGTTTTCTAAATTTGAGACCCTGTTCTGTTTTGTAATCCAGTTCCTGTGTAGCCAAGTTTACATCCCGTGTATTAGTGATATCTTATGATGTTTCTTTTTCTGTGTGACTTATTTCAGTTAAAATCATCATACCTGAATCCACTCATTATGCTGCTACGGGCCTGATGACATAGATTTCATTGCTGAGTGATATTGCATTGTACGTAAGTACCACAACTTCTTTATCCATTTTTCACTTTCTGCGATATTGAACTTGTACCGTAAACGAGGTTCTTGTAAACAGAGCCGTCCCAAACTTTGGGGTGGCTGTGTCTTTTTGATTTTAATTTCCCTAAGCTATAGGACCATAAGTGGAAGTGCCCTAGGCTCTGTTGCTTTGTTTTTTAGATGTTTCAGGAAACACCATACACCTCTCCCGAGTGGCTGTTGGCAATTTACATCCCGCCCATCAGCATAACAAGGCTCCCAGTTCTCCATGGCCTGTCCTGCCTTTCTGGATTTTACACTTTTTTCAGATGGCCCTTTTGACCGGGGGGAAGTGAGACTTCATTGTAGTGCCGATTTCCTTTGCAAGCTTGCTTGGTTGGCCAAAAAGGGCGTATGCGTTTTTTCCTGAATATATTCAGGAAAAAACGCATACGCCCTTTTTGGCCAAGCGCATCATTGTGGACGTTCTGCCTCTTTTCCTATGCTTTAAATGCAATTCCAGTCTACCTCCTGAAATCGGTTTCCTGCAATTCTGCCCCGCTTTCAAGTCCTCTTGGCAGCCTTACTTCAGTATATTTTTGGACGATAGCTGTCATTTATAACTCTGCAGGTTTGTGAATTACAGTGCCCCTGAGCTCCTTTCTTCAACTCGCTTTCTTGTGAGCTGGCCGCAACACCGCAGGATTGCTTCAGGCCCTAATCTGGTTCCGGCACGGCACGCTGAGCCTTTGGTTAATTCCTCTTCCTGGTGGGAAATGAGAGTTAAATTTGCCCGTCCAGACACCTCCAGCTAGTCTCTCATTGGTTCTCCCTATTCCTGTTCATCTTCCGCAGAAATTGCAAACTGGGCCAAACAGGAGGTTAAAGGCACTGACTCTCCAAGTCGGGAGAGTGTTAGTAAAGCGTCTGGAATGTTGCACCCGAGTACCAGGGGACGAGAACTGAGACATATTGGAACACGTCTCCCGATCACACGGTTGATCATACTCTGGGTTCCACGTGCATGTTTTAGCTGAAGGAAGAATCCCTTAAACCTGGAGAGTTGAGACCCGTGGAATGGGTACCATGCAATATGACTTCAAAGGGTCTTCATTTGCTCACCGAACCTCTCCAATCCTATCACTGCTGCGTTTATGCCCCTGTACACACGCTTGATTTTCTTTCAGAGACATAGCAATCCATAGGTTTTAAGATACTTACTAGTCAGGTACATTCTTAGGCGTTTAATATGGGGTGTTGAGTCCATTTCGTTGAGCAAGGAGTAGTTCTTGTCTATTCCATATTTGGCTTAAGGAACTTTATCTGTGCTCATTTCAATCTCTGGTTTTATGCAGCACCCCAACTCACCTTTCCCCTTAAGCAAGCATAAGTTGGTTTTCTAAATTTGAGACCCTGTTCTGTTTTGTAATCCAGTTCCTGTGTAGCCAAGTTTACATCCCGTGTATTAGTGATATCTTATGATGTTTCTTTTTCTGTGTGACTTATTTCAGTTAGAATCATCATACCTGAATCCACTCATTATGCTGCTACGGGCCTGATGACATAGATTTCATTGCTGAGTGATATTGCATTGTACGTAAGTACCACAACTTCTTTATCCATTTTTCACTTTCTGCGATATTGAACTTGTACCGTAAACGAGGTTCTTGTAAACAGAGCCGTCCCAAACTTTGGGGTGGCTGTGTCTTTTTGATTTTAATTTCCCTAAGCTATAGGACCATAAGTGGAAGTGCCCTAGGCTCTGTTGCTTTGTTTTTTAGATGTTTCAGGAAACACCATACACCTCTCCCGAGTGGCTGTTGGCAATTTACATCCCGCCCATCAGCATAACAAGGCTCCCAGTTCTCCATGGCCTGTCCTGCCTTTCTGGATTTTACACTTTTTTCAGATGGCCCTTTTGACCGGGGGGAAGTGAGACTTCATTGTAGTGCAGATTTCCTTTGCAAGCTTGCTTGGTTGGCCAAAAAGGGCGTATGCGTTTTTTCCTGAATATATTCAGGAAAAAACGCATACGCCCTTTTTGGCCAAGCGCATCATTGTGGACGTTCTGCCTCTTTTCCTATGCTTTAAATGCAATTCCAGTCTACCTCCTGAAATCGGTTTCCTGCAATTCTGCCCCGCTTTCAAGTCCTCTTGGCAGCCTTACTTCAGTATATTTTTGGACGATAGCTGTCATTTATAACTCTGCAGGTTTGTGAATTACAGTGCCCCTGAGCTCCTTTCTTCAACTCGCTTTCTTGTGAGCTGGCCGCAACACCGCAGGATTGCTTCAGGCCCTAATCTGGTTCCGGCACGGCACGCTGAGCCTTTGGTTAATTCCTCTTCCTGGTGGGAAATGAGAGTTAAATTTGCCCGTCCAGACACCTCCAGCTAGTCTCTCATTGGTTCTCCCTATTCCTGTTCATCTTCCGCAGAAATTGCAAACTGGGCCAAACAGGAGGTTAAAGGCACTGACTCTCCAAGTCGGGAGAGTGTTAGTAAAGCGTCTGGAATGTTGCACCCGAGTACCAGGGGACGAGAACTGAGACATATTGGAACACGTCTCCCGATCACATGGTTGATCATACTCTGGGTTCCACGTGCATGTTTTAGCTGAAGGAAGAATCCCTTAAACCTGGAGAGTTGAGACCCGTGGAATGGGTACCATGCAATATGACTTCAAAGGGTCTTCATTTGCTCACCGAACCTCTCCAATCCTATCACTGCTGCGTTTATGCCCCTGTACACACGCTTGATTTTCTTTCAGACACATAGCAATCCATAGGTTTTAAGATACTTACTAGTCAGGTACATTCTTAGGCGTTTAATATGGGGTGTTGAGTCCATTTCGTTGAGCAAGGAGTAGTTCTTGTCTATTCCATATTTGGCTTAAGGAACTTTATCTGTGCTCATTTCAATCTCTGGTTTGATGCAGCACCCCAACTCACC
This sequence comes from Leucopleurus acutus, assembly GCF_964270905.1. Taxonomy (NCBI): domain Eukaryota; kingdom Metazoa; phylum Chordata; class Mammalia; order Artiodactyla; family Delphinidae; genus Leucopleurus; species Leucopleurus acutus. The sequence goes on from NW_028139147.1 coordinate 307,654, forward strand.
TTTCCCCTTAAGCAAGCATAAGTTGGTTTTCTAAATTTGAGACCCTGTTCTGTTTTGTAATCCAGTTCCTGTGTAGCCAAGTTTACATCCCGTGTATTAGTGATATCTTATGATGTTTCTTTTTCTGTGTGACTTATTTCAGTTAGAATCATCATACCTGAATCCACTCATTATGCTGCTACGGGCCTGATGACATAGATTTCATTGCTGAGTGATATTGCATTGTACGTAAGTACCACAACTTCTTTATCCATTTTTCACTTTCTGCGATATTGAACTTGTACCGTAAACGAGGTTCTTGTAAACAGAGCCGTCCCAAACTTTGGGGTGGCTGTGTCTTTTTGATTTTAATTTCCCTAAGCTATAGGACCATAAGTGGAAGTGCCCTAGGCTCTGTTGCTTTGTTTTTTAGATGTTTCAGGAAACACCATACACCTCTCCCGAGTGGCTGTTGGCAATTTACATCCCGCCCATCAGCATAACAAGGCTCCCAGTTCTCCATGGCCTGTCCTGCCTTTCTGGATTTTACACTTTTTTCAGATGGCCCTTTTGACCGGGGGGAAGTGAGACTTCATTGTAGTGCAGATTTCCTTTGCAAGCTTGCTTGGTTGGCCAAAAAGGGCGTATGCGTTTTTTCCTGAATATATTCAGGAAAAAACGCATACGCCCTTTTTGGCCAAGTGCATCATTGTGGACGTTCTGCCTCTTTTCCTATGCTTTAAATGCAATTCCAGTCTACCTCCTGAAATCGGTTTCCTGCAATTCTGCCCCGCTTTCAAGTCCTCTTGGCAGCCTTACTTCAGTATATTTTTGGACGATAGCTGTCATTTATAACTCTGCAGGTTTGTGAATTACAGTGCCCCTGAGCTCCTTTCTTCAACTCGCTTTCTTGTGAGCTGGCCGCAACACCGCTGGATTGCTTCAGGCCCTAATCTGGTTCCGGCACGGCACGCTGAGCCTTTGATTAATTCCTCTTCCTGGTGGGAAATGAGAGTTAAATTTGCCCGTCCAGACACCTCCAGCTAGTCTCTCATTGGTTCTCCCTATTCCTGTTCATCTTCCGCAGAAATTGCAAACTGGGCCAAACAGGAGGTTAAAGGCACTGACTCTCCAAGTCGGGAGAGTGTTAGTAAAGCGTCTGGAATGTTGCACCCGAGTACCAGGGGACGAGAACTGAGACATATTGGAACACGTCTCCCGATCACACGGTTGATCATACTCTGGGTTCCACGTGCATGTTTTAGCTGAAGGAAGAATCCCTTAAACCTGGAGAGTTGAGACCCGTGGAATGGGTACCATGCAATATGACTTCAAAGGGTCTTCATTTGCTCACCGAACCTCTCCAATCCTATCACTGCTGCGTTTATGCCCCTGTACACACGCTTGATTTTCTTTCAGAGACATAGCAATCCATAGGTTTTAAGATACTTACTAGTCAGGTACATTCTTAGGCGTTTAATATGGGGTGTTGAGTCCATTTCGTTGAGCAAGGAGTAGTTCTTGTCTATTCCATATTTGGCTTAAGGAACTTTATCTGTGCTCATTTCAATCTCTGGTTTGATGCAGCACCCCAACTCACCTTTCCCCTTAAGCAAGCATAAGTTGGTTTTCTAAATTTGAGACCCTGTTCTGTTTTGTAATCCAGTTCCTGTGTAGCCAAGTTTACATCCCGTGTATTAGTGATATCTTATGATGTTTCTTTTTCTGTGTGACTTATTTCAGTTAGAATCATCATACCTGAATCCACTCATTATGCTGCTACGGGCCTGATGACATAGATTTCATTGCTGAGTGATATTGCATTGTACGTAAGTACCACAACTTCTTTATCCATTTTTCACTTTCTGCGATATTGAACTTGTACCGTAAACGAGGTTCTTGTAAACAGAGCCGTCCCAAACTTTGGGGTGGCTGTGTCTTTTTGATTTTAATTTCCCTAAGCTATAGGACCATAAGTGGAAGTGCCCTAGGCTCTGTTGCTTTGTTTTTTAGATGTTTCAGGAAACACCATACACCTCTCCCGAGTGGCTGTTGGCAATTTACATCCCGCCCATCAGCATAACAAGGCTCCCAGTTCTCCATGGCCTGTCCTGCCTTTCTGGATTTTACACTTTATTCAGATGGCCCTTTTGACCGGGGGGAATTGAGACTTCATTGTAGTGCCGATTTCCTTTGCAAGCTTGCTTGGTTGGCCAAAAAGGGCGTATGCGTTTTTTCCTGAATATATTCAGGAAAAAACGCATATGCCCTTTTTGGCCAAGCGCATCATTGTGGACGTTCTGCCTCTTTTCCTATGCTTTAAATGCAATTCCAGTCTACCTCCTGAAATCGGTTTCCTGCAATTCTGCCCCGCTTTCAAGTCCTCTTGGCAGCCTTACTTCAGTATATTTTTGGACGATAGCTGTCATTTATAACTCTGCAGGTTTGTGAATTACAGTGCCCCTGAGCTCCTTTCTTCAACTCGCTTTCTTGTGAGCTGGCCGCAACACCGCAGGATTGCTTCAGGCCCTAATCTGGTTCCGGCACGGCACGCTGAGCCTTTGGTTAATTCCTCTTCCTGGTGGGAAATGAGAGTTAAATTTGCCCGTCCAGACACCTCCAGCTAGTCTCTCATTGGTTCTCCCTATTCCTGTTCATCTTCCGCAGAAATTGCAAACTGGGCCAAACAGGAGGTTAAAGGCACTGACTCTCCAAGTCGGGAGAGTGTTAGTAAAGCGTCTGGAATGTTGCACCCGAGTACCAGGGGACGAGAACTGAGACATATTGGAACACGTCTCCCGATCACACGGTTGATCATACTCTGGGTTCCACGTGCATGTTTTAGCTGAAGGAAGAATCCCTTAAACCTGGAGAGTTGAGACCCGTGGAATGGGTACCATGCAATATGACTTCAAAGGGTCTTCATTTGCTCACCGAACCTCTCCAATCCTATCACTGCTGCGTTTATGCCCCTGTACACACGCTTGATTTTCTTTCAGACACATAGCAATCCATAGGTTTTAAGATACTTACTAGTCAGGTACATTCTTAGGCGTTTAATATGGGGTGTTGAGTCCATTTCGTTGAGCAAGGAGTAGTTCTTGTCTATTCCATATTTGGCTTAAGGAACTTTATCTGTGCTCATTTCAATCTCTGGTTTTATGCAGCACCCCAACTCACCTTTCCCCTTAAGCAAGCATAAGTTGGTTTTCTAAATTTGAGACCCTGTTCTGTTTTGTAATCCAGTTCCTGTGTAGCCAAGTTTACATCCCGTGTATTAGTGATATCTTATGATGTTTCTTTTTCTGTGTGACTTATTTCAGTTAGAATCATCATACCTGAATCCACTCATTATGCTGCTACGGGCCTGATGACATAGATTTCATTGCTGAGTGATATTGCATTGTACGTAAGTACCACAACTTCTTTATCCATTTTTCACTTTCTGCGATATTGAACTTGTACCGTAAACGAGGTTCTTGTAAACAGAGCCGTCCCAAACTTTGGGGTGGCTGTGTCTTTTTGATTTTAATTTCCCTAAGCTATAGGACCATAAGTGGAAGTGCCCTAGGCTCTGTTGCTTTGTTTTTTAGATGTTTCAGGAAACACCATACACCTCTCCCGAGTGGCTGTTGGCAATTTACATCCCGCCCATCAGCATAACAAGGCTCCCAGTTCTCCATGGCCTGTCCTGCCTTTCTGGATTTTACACTTTTTTCAGATGGCCCTTTTGACCGGGGGGCAGTGAGACTTCATTGTAGTGCCGATTTCCTTTGCAAGCTTGCTTGGTTGGCCAAAAAGGGCGTATGCGTTTTTTCCTGAATATATTCAGGAAAAAACGCATACGCCCTTTTTGGCCAAGCGCATCATTGTGGACGTTCTGCCTCTTTTCCTATGCTTTAAATGCAATTCCAGTCTACCTCCTGAAATCGGTTTCCTGCAATTCTGCCCCGCTTTCAAGTCCTCTTGGCAGCCTTACTTCAGTATATTTTTGGACGATAGCTGTCATTTATAACTCTGCAGGTTTGTGAATTACAGTGCCCCTGAGCTCCTTTCTTCAACTCGCTTTCTTGTGAGCTGGCCGCAACACCGCAGGATTGCTTCAGGCCCTAATCTGGTTCCGGCACGGCACGCTGAGCCTTTGGTTAATTCCTCTTCCTGGTGGGAAATGAGAGTTAAATTTGCCCGTCCAGACACCTCCAGCTAGTCTCTCATTGGTTCTCCCTATTCCTGTTCATCTTCCGCAGAAATTGCAAACTGGGCCAAACAGGAGGTTAAAGGCACTGACTCTCCAAGTCGGGAGAGTGTTAGTAAAGCGTCTGGAATGTTGCACCCGAGTACCAGGGGACGAGAACTGAGACATATTGGAACACGTCTCCCGATCACACGGTTGATCATACTCTGGGTTCCACGTGCATGTTTTAGCTGAAGGAAGAATCCCTTAAACCTGGAGAGTTGAGACCCGTGGAATGGGTACCATGCAATATGACTTCAAAGGGTCTTCATTTGCTCACCGAACCTCTCCAATCCTATCACTGCTGCGTTTATGCCCCTGCACACACGCTTGATTTTCTTTCAGACACATAGCAATCCATAGGTTTTAAGATACTTACTAGTCAGGTACATTCTTAGGCGTTTAATATGGGGTGTTGAGTCCATTTCGTTGAGCAAGGAGTAGTTCTTGTCTATACCATATTTGGCTTAAGGAACTTTATCTGTGCTCATTTCAATCTCTGGTTTTATGCAGCACCCCAACTCACCTTTCCCCTTAAGCAAGCATAAGTTGGTTTTCTAAATTTGAGACCCTGTTCTGTTTTGTAATCCAGTTCCTGTGTAGCCAAGTTTACATCCCGTGTATTAGTGATATCTTATGATGTTTCTTTTTCTGTGTGACTTATTTCAGTTAGAATCATCATACCTGAATCCACTCATTATGCTGCTACGGGCCTGATGACATAGATTTCATTGCTGAGTGATATTGCATTGTACGTAAGTACCACAACTTCTTTATCCATTTTTCACTTTCTGCGATATTGAACTTGTACCGTAAACGAGGTTCTTGTAAACAGAGCCGTCCCAAACTTTGGGGTGGCTGTGTCTTTTTGATTTTAATTTCCCTAAGCTATAGGACCATAAGTGGAAGTGCCCTAGGCTCTGTTGCTTTGTTTTTTAGATGTTTCAGGAAACACCATACACCTCTCCCGAGTGGCTGTTGGCAATTTACATCCCGCCCATCAGCATAACAAGGCTCCCAGTTCTCCATGGCCTGTCCTGCCTTTCTGGATTTTACACTTTTTTCAGATGGCCCTTTTGACCGGGGGGAAGTGAGACTTCATTGTAGTGCCGATTTCCTTTGCAAGCTTGCTTGGTTGGCCAAAAAGGGCGTATGCGTTTTTTCCTGAATATATTCAGGAAAAAACGCATACGCCCTTTTTGGCCAAGCGCATCATTGTGGACGTTCTGCCTCTTTTCCTATGCTTTAAATGCAATTCCAGTCTACCTCCTGAAATCGGTTTCCTGCAATTCTGCCCCGCTTTCAAGTCCTCTTGGCAGCCTTACTTCAGTATATTTTTGGACGATAGCTGTCATTTATAACTCTGCAGGTTTGTGAATTACAGTGCCCCTGAGCTCCTTTCTTCAACTCGCTTTCTTGTGAGCTGGCCGCAACACCGCAGGATTGCTTCAGGCCCTAATCTGGTTCCGGCACGGCACGCTGAGCCTTTGGTTAATTCCTCTTCCTGGTGGGAAATGAGAGTTAAATTTGCCCGTCCAGACACCTCCAGCTAGTCTCTCATTGGTTCTCCCTATTCCTGTTCATCTTCCGCAGAAATTGCAAACTGGGCCAAACAGGAGGTTAAAGGCACTGACTCTCCAAGTCGGGAGAGTGTTAGTAAAGCGTCTGGAATGTTGCACCCGAGTACCAGGGGACGAGAACTGAGACATATTGGAACACGTCTCCCGATCACACGGTTGATCATACTCTGGGTTCCACGTGCATGTTTTAGCTGAAGGAAGAATCCCTTAAACCTGGAGAGTTGAGACCCGTGGAATGGGTACCATGCAATATGACTTCAAAGGGTCTTCATTTGCTCACCGAACCTCTCCAATCCTATCACTGCTGCGTTTATGCCCCTGCACACACGCTTGATTTTCTTTCAGACACATAGCAATCCATAGGTTTTAAGATACTTACTAGTCAGGTACATTCTTAGGCGTTTAATATGGGGTGTTGAGTCCATTTCGTTGAGCAAGGAGTAGTTCTTGTCTATACCATATTTGGCTTAAGGAACTTTATCTGTGCTCATTTCAATCTCTGGTTTTATGCAGCACCCCAACTCACCTTTCCCCTTAAGCAAGCATAAGTTGGTTTTCTAAATTTGAGACCCTGTTCTGTTTTGTAATCCAGTTCCTGTGTAGCCAAGTTTACATCCCGTGTATTAGTGATATCTTATGATGTTTCTTTTTCTGTGTGACTTATTTCAGTTAGAATCATCATACCTGAATCCACTCATTATGCTGCTACGGGCCTGATGACATAGATTTCATTGCTGAGTGATATTGCATTGTACGTAAGTACCACAACTTCTTTATCCATTTTTCACTTTCTGCGATATTGAACTTGTACCGTAAACGAGGTTCTTGTAAACAGAGCCGTCCCAAACTTTGGGGTGGCTGTGTCTTTTTGATTTTAATTTCCCTAAGCTATAGGACCATAAGTGGAAGTGCCCTAGGCTCTGTTGCTTTGTTTTTTAGATGTTTCAGGAAACACCATACACCTCTCCCGAGTGGCTGTTGGCAATTTACATCCCGCCCATCAGCATAACAAGGCTCCCAGTTCTCCATGGCCTGTCCTGCCTTTCTGGATTTTACACTTTTTTCAGATGGCCCTTTTGACCGGGGGGAAGTGAGACTTCATTGTAGTGCAGATTTCCTTTGCAAGCTTGCTTGGTTGGCCAAAAAGGGCGTATGCGTTTTTTCCTGAATATATTCAGGAAAAAACGCATACGCCCTTTTTGGCCAAGTGCATCATTGTGGACGTTCTGCCTCTTTTCCTATGCTTTAAATGCAATTCCAGTCTACCTCCTGAAATCGGTTTCCTGCAATTCTGCCCCGCTTTCAAGTCCTCTTGGCAGCCTTACTTCAGTATATTTTTGGACGATAGCTGTCATTTATAACTCTGCAGGTTTGTGAATTACAGTGCCCCTGAGCTCCTTTCTTCAACTCGCTTTCTTGTGAGCTGGCCGCAACACCGCAGGATTGCTTCAGGCCCTAATCTGGTTCCGGCACGGCACGCTGAGCCTTTGGTTAATTCCTCTTCCTGGTGGGAAATGAGAGTTAAATTTGCCCGTCCAGACACCTCCAGCTAGTCTCTCATTGGTTCTCCCTATTCCTGTTCATCTTCCGCAGAAATTGCAAACTGGGCCAAACAGGAGGTTAAAGGCACTGACTCTCCAAGTCGGGAGAGTGTTAGTAAAGCGTCTGGAATGTTGCACCCGAGTACCAGGGGACGAGAACTGAGACATATTGGAACACGTCTCCCGATCACACGGTTGATCATACTCTGGGTTCCACGTGCATGTTTTAGCTGAAGGAAGAATCCCTTAAACCTGGAGAGTTGAGACCCGTGGAATGGGTACCATGCAATATGACTTCAAAGGGTCTTCATTTGCTCACCGAACCTCTCCAATCCTATCACTGCTGCGTTTATGCCCCTGTACACACGCTTGATTTTCTTTCAGACACATAGCAATCCATAGGTTTTAAGATACTTACTAGTCAGGTACATTCTTAGGCGTTTAATATGGGGTGTTGAGTCCATTTCGTTGAGCAAGGAGTAGTTCTTGTCTATTCCATATTTGGCTTAAGGAACTTTATCTGTGCTCATTTCAATCTCTGGTTTTATGCAGCACCCCAACTCACCTTTCCCCTTAAGCAAGCATAAGTTGGTTTTCTAAATTTGAGACCCTGTTCTGTTTTGTAATCCAGTTCCTGTGTAGCCAAGTTTACATCCCGTGTATTAGTGATATCTTATGATGTTTCTTTTTCTGTGTGACTTATTTCAGTTAGAATCATCATACCTGAATCCACTCATTATGCTGCTACGGGCCTGATGACATAGATTTCATTGCTGAGTGATATTGCATTGTACGTAAGTACCACAACTTCTTTATCCATTTTTCACTTTCTGCGATATTGAACTTGTACCGTAAACGAGGTTCTTGTAAACAGAGCCGTCCCAAACTTTGGGGTGGCTGTGTCTTTTTGATTTTAATTTCCCTAAGCTATAGGACCATAAGTGGAAGTGCCCTAGGCTCTGTTGCTTTGTTTTTTAGATGTTTCAGGAAACACCATACACCTCTCCCGAGTGGCTGTTGGCAATTTACATCCCGCCCATCAGCATAACAAGGCTCCCAGTTCTCCATGGCCTGTCCTGCCTTTCTGGATTTTACACTTTTTTCAGATGGCCCTTTTGACCGGGGGGAAGTGAGACTTCATTGTAGTGCAGATTTCCTTTGCAAGCTTGCTTGGTTGGCCAAAAAGGGCGTATGCGTTTTTTCCTGAATATATTCAGGAAAAAACGCATACGCCCTTTTTGGCCAAGTGCATCATTGTGGACGTTCTGCCTCTTTTCCTATGCTTTAAATGCAATTCCAGTCTACCTCCTGAAATCGGTTTCCTGCAATTCTGCCCCGCTTTCAAGTCCTCTTGGCAGCCTTACTTCAGTATATTTTTGGACGATAGCTGTCATTTATAACTCTGCAGGTTTGTGAATTACAGTGCCCCTGAGCTCCTTTCTTCAACTCGCTTTCTTGTGAGCTGGCCGCAACACCGCAGGATTGCTTCAGGCCCTAATCTGGTTCCGGCACGGCACGCTGAGCCTTTGGTTAATTCCTCTTCCTGGTGGGAAATGAGAGTTAAATTTGCCCGTCCAGACACCTCCAGCTAGTCTCTCATTGGTTCTCCCTATTCCTGTTCATCTTCCGCAGAAATTGCAAACTGGGCCAAACAGGAGGTTAAAGGCACTGACTCTCCAAGTCGGGAGAGTGTTAGTAAAGCGTCTGGAATGTTGCACCCGAGTACCAGGGGACGAGAACTGAGACATATTGGAACACGTCTCCCGATCACACGGTTGATCATACTCTGGGTTCCACGTGCATGTTTTAGCTGAAGGAAGAATCCCTTAAACCTGGAGAGTTGAGACCCGTGGAATGGGTACCATGCAATATGACTTCAAAGGGTCTTCATTTGCTCACCGAACCTCTCCAATCCTATCACTGCTGCGTTTATGCCCCTGTACACACGCTTGATTTTCTTTCAGACACATAGCAATCCATAGGTTTTAAGATACTTACTAGTCAGGTACATTCTTAGGCGTTTAATATGGGGTGTTGAGTCCATTTCGTTGAGCAAGGAGTAGTTCTTGTCTATTCCATATTTGGCTTAAGGAACTTTATCTGTGCTCATTTCAATCTCTGGTTTTATGCAGCACCCCAACTCACCTTTCCCCTTAAGCAAGCATAAGTTGGTTTTCTAAATTTGAGACCCTGTTCTGTTTTGTAATCCAGTTCCTGTGTAGCCAAGTTTACATCCCGTGTATTAGTGATATCTTATGATGTTTCTTTTTCTGTGTGACTTATTTCAGTTAGAATCATCATACCTGAATCCACTCATTATGCTGCTACGGGCCTGATGACATAGATTTCATTGCTGAGTGATATTGCATTGTACGTAAGTACCACAACTTCTTTATCCATTTTTCACTTTCTGCGATATTGAACTTGTACCGTAAACGAGGTTCTTGTAAACAGAGCCGTCCCAAACTTTGGGGTGGCTGTGTCTTTTTGATTTTAATTTCCCTAAGCTATAGGACCATAAGTGGAAGTGCCCTAGGCTCTGTTGCTTTGTTTTTTAGATGTTTCAGGAAACACCATACACCTCTCCGGAGTGGCTCTTCGCAATTTACATCCCACCCATCAGCATAACAAGGCTCCCAGTTCTCCATGGCCTGTCCTGCCTTTCTGGATTTTACACTTTTTTCAGATGGCCCTTTTGACCGGGGGGAAGTGAGACTTCATTGTAGTGCAGATTTCCTTTGCAAGCTTGCTTGGTTGGCCAAAAAGGGCGTATGCGTTTTTTCCTGAATATATTCAGGAAAAAACGCATACGCCCTTTTTGGCCAAGTGCATCATTGTGGACGTTCTGCCTCTTTTCCTATGCTTTAAATGCAATTCCAGTCTACCTCCTGAAATCGGTTTCCTGCAATTCTGCCCCGCTTTCAAGTCCTCTTGGCAGCCTTACTTCAGTATATTTTTGGACGATAGCTGTCATTTATAACTCTGCAGGTTTGTGAATTACAGTGCCCCTGAGCTCCTTTCTTCAACTCGCTTTCTTGTGAGCTGGCCGCAACACCGCAGGATTGCTTCAGGCCCTAATCTGGTTCCGGCACGGCACGCTGAGCCTTTGGTTAATTCCTCTTCCTGGTGGGAAATGAGAGTTAAATTTGCCCGTCCAGACACCTCCACCTAGTCTCTCATTGGTTCTCCCTATTCCTGTTCATCTTCCGCAGAAATTGCAAACTGGGCCAAACAGGAGGTTAAAGGCACTGACTCTCCAAGTCGGGAGAGTGTTAGTAAAGCGTCTGGAATGTTGCACCCGAGTACCAGGGGACGAGAACTGAGACATATTGGAACACGTCTCCCGATCACACGGTTGATCATACTCTGGGTTCCACGTGCATGTTTTAGCTGAAGGAAGAATCCCTTAAACCTGGAGAGTTGAGACCCGTGGAATGGGTACCATGCAATATGACTTCAAAGGGTCTTCATTTGCTCACCGAACCTCTCCAATCCTATCACTGCTGCATTTATGCCCCTGTACACACGCTTGATTTTCTTTCAGACACATAGCAATCCATAGGTTTTAAGATACTTACTAGTCAGGTACATTCTTAGGCGTTTAATATGGGGTGTTGAGTCCATTTCGTTGAGCAAGGAGTAGTTCTTGTCTATTCCATATTTGGCTTAAGGAACTTTATCTGTGCTCATTTCAATCTCTGGTTTTATGCAGCACCCCAACTCACCTTTCCCCTTAAGCAAGCATAAGTTGGTTTTCTAAATTTGAGACCCTGTTCTGTTTTGTAATCCAGTTCCTGTGTAGCCAAGTTTACATCCCGTGTATTAGTGATATCTTATGATGTTTCTTTTTCTGTGTGACTTATTTCAGTTAGAATCATCATACCTGAATCCACTCATTATGCTGCTACGGGCCTGATGACATAGATTTCATTGCTGAGTGATATTGCATTGTACGTAAGTACCACAACTTCTTTATCCATTTTTCACTTTCTGCGATATTGAACTTGTACCGTAAACGAGGTTCTTGTAAACAGAGCCGTCCCAAACTTTGGGGTGGCTGTGTCTTTTTGATTTTAATTTCCCTAAGCTATAGGACCATAAGTGGAAGTGCCCTAGGCTCTGTTGCTTTGTTTTTTAGATGTTTCAGGAAACACCATACACCTCTCCCGAGTGGCTGTTGGCAATTTACATCCCGCCCATCAGCATAACAAGGCTCCCAGTTCTCCATGGCCTGTCCTGCCTTTCTGGATTTTACACTTTTTTCAGATGGCCCTTTTGACCGGGGGGAAGTGAGACTTCATTGTAGTGCAGATTTCCTTTGCAAGCTTGCTTGGTTGGCCAAAAAGGGCGTATGCGTTTTTTCCTGAATATATTCAGGAAAAAACGCATACGCCCTTTTTGGCCAAGTGCATCATTGTGGACGTTCTGCCTCTTTTCCTATGCTTTAAATGCAATTCCAGTCTACCTCCTGAAATCGGTTTCCTGCAATTCTGCCCCGCTTTCAAGTCCTCTTGGCAGCCTTACTTCAGTATATTTTTGGACGATAGCTGTCATTTATAACTCTGCAGGTTTGTGAATTACAGTGCCCCTGAGCTCCTTTCTTCAACTCGCTTTCTTGTGAGCTGGCCGCAACACCGCAGGATTGCTTCAGGCCCTAATCTGGTTCCGGCACGGCACGCTGAGCCTTTGGTTAATTCCTCTTCCTGGTGGGAAATGAGAGTTAAATTTGCCCGTCCAGACACCTCCAGCTAGTCTCTCATTGGTTCTCCCTATTCCTGTTCATCTTCCGCAGAAATTGCAAACTGGGCCAAACAGGAGGTTAAAGGCACTGACTCTCCAAGTCGGGAGAGTGTTAGTAAAGCGTCTGGAATGTTGCACCCGAGTACCAGGGGACGAGAACTGAGACATATTGGAACACGTCTCCCGATCACACGGTTGATCATACTCTGGGTTCCACGTGCATGTTTTAGCTGAAGGAAGAATCCCTTAAACCTGGAGAGTTGAGACCCGTGGAATGGGTACCATGCAATATGACTTCAAAGGGTCTTCATTTGCTCACCGAACCTCTCCAATCCTATCACTGCTGCGTTTATGCCCCTGTACACACGCTTGATTTTCTTTCAGACACATAGCAATCCATAGGTTTTAAGATACTTACTAGTCAGGTACATTCTTAGGCGTTTAATATGGGGTGTTGAGTCCATTTCGTTGAGCAAGGAGTAGTTCTTGTCTATTCCATATTTGGCTTAAGGAACTTTATCTGTGCTCATTTCAATCTCTGGTTTTATGCAGCACCCCAACTCACCTTTCCCCTTAAGCAAGCATAAGTTGGTTTTCTAAATTTGAGACCCTGTTCTGTTTTGTAATCCAGTTCCTGTGTAGCCAAGTTTACATCCCGTGTATTAGTGATATCTTATGATGTTTCTTTTTCTGTGTGACTTATTTCAGTTAGAATCATCATACCTGAATCCACTCATTATGCTGCTACGGGCCTGATGACATAGATTTCATTGCTGAGTGATATTGCATTGTACGTAAGTACCACAACTTCTTTATCCATTTTTCACTTTCTGCGATATTGAACTTGTACCGTAAACGAGGTTCTTGTAAACAGAGCCGTCCCAAACTTTGGGGTGGCTGTGTCTTTTTGATTTTAATTTCCCTAAGCTATAGGACCATAAGTGGAAGTGCCCTAGGCTCTGTTGCTTTGTTTTTTAGATGTTTCAGGAAACACCATACACCTCTCCGGAGTGGCTCTTCGCAATTTACATCCCACCCATCAGCATAACAAGGCTCCCAGTTCTCCATGGCCTGTCCTGCCTTTCTGGATTTTACACTTTTTTCAGATGGCCCTTTTGACCGGGGGGAAGTGAGACTTCATTGTAGTGCAGATTTCCTTTGCAAGCTTGCTTGGTTGGCCAAAAAGGGCGTATGCGTTTTTTCCTGAATATATTCAGGAAAAAACGCATACGCCCTTTTTGGCCAAGTGCATCATTGTGGACGTTCTGCCTCTTTTCCTATGCTTTAAATGCAATTCCAGTCTACCTCCTGAAATCGGTTTCCTGCAATTCTGCCCCGCTTTCAAGTCCTCTTGGCAGCCTTACTTCAGTATATTTTTGGACGATAGCTGTCATTTATAACTCTGCAGGTTTGTGAATTACAGTGCCCCTGAGCTCCTTTCTTCAACTCGCTTTCTTGTGAGCTGGCCGCAACACCGCAGGATTGCTTCAGGCCCTAATCTGGTTCCGGCACGGCACGCTGAGCCTTTGGTTAATTCCTCTTCCTGGTGGGAAATGAGAGTTAAATTTGCCCGTCCAGACACCTCCACCTAGTCTCTCATTGGTTCTCCCTATTCCTGTTCATCTTCCGCAGAAATTGCAAACTGGGCCAAACAGGAGGTTAAAGGCACTGACTCTCCAAGTCGGGAGAGTGTTAGTAAAGCGTCTGGAATGTTGCACCCGAGTACCAGGGGACGAGAACTGAGACATATTGGAACACGTCTCCCGATCACACGGTTGATCATACTCTGGGTTCCACGTGCATGTTTTAGCTGAAGGAAGAATCCCTTAAACCTGGAGAGTTGAGACCCGTGGAATGGGTACCATGCAATATGACTTCAAAGGGTCTTCATTTGCTCACCGAACCTCTCCAATCCTATCACTGCTGCATTTATGCCCCTGTACACACGCTTGATTTTCTTTCAGACACATAGCAATCCATAGGTTTTAAGATACTTACTAGTCAGGTACATTCTTAGGCGTTTAATATGGGGTGTTGAGTCCATTTCGTTGAGCAAGGAGTAGTTCTTGTCTATTCCATATTTGGCTTAAGGAACTTTATCTGTGCTCATTTCAATCTCTGGTTTTATGCAGCACCCCAACTCACCTTTCCCCTTAAGCAAGCATAAGTTGGTTTTCTAAATTTGAGACCCTGTTCTGTTTTGTAATCCAGTTCCTGTGTAGCCAAGTTTACATCCCGTGTATTAGTGATATCTTATGATGTTTCTTTTTCTGTGTGACTTATTTCAGTTAGAATCATCATACCTGAATCCACTCATTATGCTGCTACGGGCCTGATGACATAGATTTCATTGCTGAGTGATATTGCATTGTACGTAAGTACCACAACTTCTTTATCCATTTTTCACTTTCTGCGATATTGAACTTGTACCGTAAACGAGGTTCTTGTAAACAGAGCCGTCCCAAACTTTGGGGTGGCTGTGTCTTTTTGATTTTAATTTCCCTAAGCTATAGGACCATAAGTGGAAGTGCCCTAGGCTCTGTTGCTTTGTTTTTTAGATGTTTCAGGAAACACCATACACCTCTCCCGAGTGGCTGTTGGCAATTTACATCCCGCCCATCAGCATAACAAGGCTCCCAGTTCTCCATGGCCTGTCCTGCCTTTCTGGATTTTACACTTTTTTCAGATGGCCCTTTTGACCGGGGGGAAGTGAGACTTCATTGTAGTGCAGATTTCCTTTGCAAGCTTGCTTGGTTGGCCAAAAAGGGCGTATGCGTTTTTTCCTGAATATATTCAGGAAAAAACGCATACGCCCTTTTTGGCCAAGTGCATCATTGTGGACGTTCTGCCTCTTTTCCTATGCTTTAAATGCAATTCCAGTCTACCTCCTGAAATCGGTTTCCTGCAATTCTGCCCCGCTTTCAAGTCCTCTTGGCAGCCTTACTTCAGTATATTTTTGGACGATAGCTGTCATTTATAACTCTGCAGGTTTGTGAATTACAGTGCCCCTGAGCTCCTTTCTTCAACTCGCTTTCTTGTGAGCTGGCCGCAACACCGCAGGATTGCTTCAGGCCCTAATCTGGTTCCGGCACGGCACGCTGAGCCTTTGGTTAATTCCTCTTCCTGGTGGGAAATGAGAGTTAAATTTGCCCGTCCAGACACCTCCAGCTAGTCTCTCATTGGTTCTCCCTATTCCTGTTCATCTTCCGCAGAAATTGCAAACTGGGCCAAACAGGAGGTTAAAGGCACTGACTCTCCAAGTCGGGAGAGTGTTAGTAAAGCGTCTGGAATGTTGCACCCGAGTACCAGGGGACGAGAACTGAGACATATTGGAACACGTCTCCCGATCACACGGTTGATCATACTCTGGGTTCCACGTGCATGTTTTAGCTGAAGGAAGAATCCCTTAAACCTGGAGAGTTGAGACCCGTGGAATGGGTACCATGCAATATGACTTCAAAGGGTCTTCATTTGCTCACCGAACCTCTCCAATCCTATCACTGCTGCGTTTATGCCCCTGTACACACGCTTGATTTTCTTTCAGACACATAGCAATCCATAGGTTTTAAGATACTTACTAGTCAGGTACATTCTTAGGCGTTTAATATGGGGTGTTGAGTCCATTTCGTTGAGCAAGGAGTAGTTCTTGTCTATTCCATATTTGGCTTAAGGAACTTTATCTGTGCTCATTTCAATCTCTGGTTTTATGCAGCACCCCAACTCACCTTTCCCCTTAAGCAAGCATAAGTTGGTTTTCTAAATTTGAGACCCTGTTCTGTTTTGTAATCCAGTTCCTGTGTAGCCAAGTTTACATTCCGTGTATTAGTGATATCTTATGATGTTTCTTTTTCTGTGTGACTTATTTCAGTTAGAATCATCATACCTGAATCCACTCATTATGCTGCTACGGGCCTGATGACATAGATTTCATTGCTGAGTGATATTGCATTGTACGTAAGTACCACAACTTCTTTATCCATTTTTCGCTTTCTGTGATATTGAACTTGTACCGTAAACGATGTTCTTGTAAACAGAGCCGTCCCAAACGTTGGGGTGGCTGTGTCTTTTTGATTTTAATTTCCCTAAGCTATAGGACCATAAGTGGAAGTGCCCTAGGCTCTGTTGCTTTGTTTTTTAGATGTTTCAGGAAACACCATACACTTCTCCAGAGTGGCTGCTGGCAATTTACATCCCGCCCATCAGCATAACTAGGCTCCCAGTTCTCCATGGCCTGTCCTGCCTTTCTGGATTTTACACTTTTTTCAGATGGCCCTTTTGACCGGGGGGCAGTGAGACTTCATTGTAGTGCAGATTTCCTTTGCAAGCTTGCTTGGTTGGCCAAAAAGGGCGTATGCGTTTTTTCCTGAATATATTCAGGAAAAAACGCATACGCCCTTTTTGGCCAAGTGCATCATTGTGGACGTTCTGCCTCTTTTCCTATGCTTTAAATGCAATTCCAGTCTACCTCCTGAAATCGGTTTCCTGCAATTCTGCCCCGCTTTCAAGTCCTCTTGGCAGCCTTACTTCAGTATATTTTTGGACGATAGCTGTCATTTATAACTCTGCAGGTTTGTGAATTACAGTGCCCCTGAGCTCCTTTCTTCAACTCGCTTTCTTGTGAGCTGGCCGCAACACCGCAGGATTGCTTCAGGCCCTAATCTGGTTCCGGCACGGCACGCTGAGCCTTTGGTTAATTCCTCTTCCTGGTGGGAAATGAGAGTTAAATTTGCCCGTCCAGACACCTCCACCTAGTCTCTCATTGGTTCTCCCTATTCCTGTTCATCTTCCGCAGAAATTGCAAACTGGGCCAAACAGGAGGTTAAAGGCACTGACTCTCCAAGTCGGGAGAGTGTTAGTAAAGCGTCTGGAATGTTGCACCCGAGTACCAGGGGACGAGAACTGAGACATATTGGAACATGTCTCCCGATCACACGGTTGATCATACTCTGGGTTCCACGTGCATGTTTTAGCTGAAGGAAGAATCCCTTAAACCTGGAGAGTTGAGACCCGTGGAATGGGTACCATGCAATATGACTTCAAAGGGTCTTCATTTGCTCACCGAACCTCTCCAATCCTATCACTGCTGCGTTTATGCCCCTGTACACACGCTTGATTTTCTTTCAGACACATAGCAATCCATAGGTTTTAAGATACTTACTAGTCAGGTACATTCTTAGGTGTTTAATATGGGGTGTTGAGTCCATTTCGTTGAGCAAGGAGTAGTTCTTGTCTATTCCATATTTGGCTTAAGGAACTTTATCTGTGCTCATTTCAATCTCTGGTTTTATGCAGCACCCCAACTCACCTTTCCCCTTAAGCAAGCATAAGTTGGTTTTCTAAATTTGAGACCCTGTTCTGTTTTGTAATCCAGTTCCTGTGTAGCCAAGTTTACATTCCGTGTATTAGTGATATCTTATGATGTTTCTTTTTCTGTGTGACTTATTTCAGTTAGAATCATCATACCTGAATCCACTCATTATGCTGCTACGGGCCTGATGACATAGATTTCATTGCTGAGTGATATTGCATTGTACGTAAGTACCACAACTTCTTTATCCATTTTTCACTTTCTGCGATATTGAACTTGTACCGTAAACGAGGTTCTTGTAAACAGAGCCGTCCCAAACTTTGGGGTGGCTGTGTCTTTTTGATTTTAATTTCCCTAAGCTATAGGACCATAAGTGGAAGTGCCCTAGGCTCTGTTGCTTTGTTTTTTAGATGTTTCAGGAAACACCATACACCTCTCCGGAGTGGCTCTTGGCAATTTACATCCCGCCCATCAGCATAACAAGGCTCCCAGTTCTCCATGGCCTGTCCTGCCTTTCTGGATTTTACACTTTTTTCAGATGGCCCTTTTGACCGGGGGGAAGTGAGACTTCATTGTAGTGCAGATTTCCTTTGCAAGCTTGCTTGGTTGGCCAAAAAGGGCGTATGCGTTTTTTCCTGAATATATTCAGGAAAAAACGCATACGCCCTTTTTGGCCAAGCGCATCATTGTGGACGTTCTGCCTCTTTTCCTATGCTTTAAATGCAATTCCAGTCTACCTCCTGAAATCGGTTTCCTGCAATTCTGCCCCGCTTTCAAGTCCTCTTGGCAGCCTTACTTCAGTATATTTTTGGACGATAGCTGTCATTTATAACTCTGCAGGTTTGTGAATTACAGTGCCCCTGAGCTCCTTTCTTCAACTCGCTTTCTTGTGAGCTGGCCGCAACACCGCTGGATTGCTTCAGGCCCTAATCTGGTTCCGGCACGGCACGCTGAGCCTTTGGTTAATTCCTCTTCCTGGTGGGAAATGAGAGTTAAATTTGCCCGTCCAGACACCTCCAGCTAGTCTCTCATTGGTTCTCCCTATTCCTGTTCATCTTCCGCAGAAATTGCAAACTGGGCCAAACAGGAGGTTAAAGGCACTGACTCTCCAAGTCGGGAGAGTGTTAGTAAAGCGTCTGGAATGTTGCACCCGAGTACCAGGGGACGAGAACTGAGACATATTGGAACACGTCTCCCGATCACACGGTTGATCATACTCTGGGTTCCACGTGCATGTTTTAGCTGAAGGAAGAATCCCTTAAACCTGGAGAGTTGAGACCCGTGGAATGGGTACCATGCAATATGACTTCAAAGGGTCTTCATTTGCTCACCGAACCTCTCCAATCCTATCACTGCTGCATTTATGCCCCTGTACACACGCTTGATTTTCTTTCAGACACATAGCAATCCATAGGTTTTAAGATACTTACTAGTCAGGTACATTCTTAGGCGTTTAATATGGGGTGTTGAGTCCATTTCGTTGAGCAAGGAGTAGTTCTTGTCTATTCCATATTTGGCTTAAGGAACTTTATCTGTGCTCATTTCAATCTCTGGTTTTATGCAGCACCCCAACTCACCTTTCCCCTTAAGCAAGCATAAGTTGGTTTTCTAAATTTGAGACCCTGTTCTGTTTTGTAATCCAGTTCCTGTGTAGCCAAGTTTACATCCCGTGTATTAGTGATATCTTATGATGTTTCTTTTTCTGTGTGACTTATTTCAGTTAGAATCATCATACCTGAATCCACTCATTATGCTGCTACGGGCCTGATGACATAGATTTCATTGCTGAGTGATATTGCATTGTACGTAAGTACCACAACTTCTTTATCCATTTTTCACTTTCTGCGATATTGAACTTGTACCGTAAACGAGGTTCTTGTAAACAGAGCCGTCCCAAACTTTGGGGTGGCTGTGTCTTTTTGATTTTAATTTCCCTAAGCTATAGGACCATAAGTGGAAGTGCCCTAGGCTCTGTTGCTTTGTTTTTTAGATGTTTCAGGAAACACCATACACCTCTCCCGAGTGGCTGTTGGCAATTTACATCCCGCCCATCAGCATAACAAGGCTCCCAGTTCTCCATGGCCTGTCCTGCCTTTCTGGATTTTACACTTTTTTCAGATGGCCCTTTTGACCGGGGGGAAGTGAGACTTCATTGTAGTGCAGATTTCCTTTGCAAGCTTGCTTGGTTGGCCAAAAAGGGCGTATGCGTTTTTTCCTGAATATATTCAGGAAAAAACGCATACGCCCTTTTTGGCCAAGTGCATCATTGTGGACGTTCTGCCTCTTTTCCTATGCTTTAAATGCAATTCCAGTCTACCTCCTGAAATCGGTTTCCTGCAATTCTGCCCCGCTTTCAAGTCCTCTTGGCAGCCTTACTTCAGTATATTTTTGGACGATAGCTGTCATTTATAACTCTGCAGGTTTGTGAATTACAGTGCCCCTGAGCTCCTTTCTTCAACTCGCTTTCTTGTGAGCTGGCCGCAACACCGCAGGATTGCTTCAGGCCCTAATCTGGTTCCGGCACGGCACGCTGAGCCTTTGGTTAATTCCTCTTCCTGGTGGGAAATGAGAGTTAAATTTGCCCGTCCAGACACCTCCAGCTAGTCTCTCATTGGTTCTCCCTATTCCTGTTCATCTTCCGCAGAAATTGCAAACTGGGCCAAACAGGAGGTTAAAGGCACTGACTCTCCAAGTCGGGAGAGTGTTAGTAAAGCGTCTGGAATGTTGCACCCGAGTACCAGGGGACGAGAACTGAGACATATTGGAACACGTCTCCCGATCACACGGTTGATCATACTCTGGGTTCCACGTGCATGTTTTAGCTGAAGGAAGAATCCCTTAAACCTGGAGAGTTGAGACCCGTGGAATGGGTACCATGCAATATGACTTCAAAGGGTCTTCATTTGCTCACCGAACCTCTCCAATCCTATCACTGCTGCGTTTATGCCCCTGTACACACGCTTGATTTTCTTTCAGACACATAGCAATCCATAGGTTTTAAGATACTTACTAGTCAGGTACATTCTTAGGCGTTTAATATGGGGTGTTGAGTCCATTTCGTTGAGCAAGGAGTAGTTCTTGTCTATTCCATATTTGGCTTAAGGAACTTTATCTGTGCTCATTTCAATCTCTGGTTTTATGCAGCACCCCAACTCACCTTTCCCCTTAAGCAAGCATAAGTTGGTTTTCTAAATTTGAGACCCTGTTCTGTTTTGTAATCCAGTTCCTGTGTAGCCAAGTTTACATCCCGTGTATTAGTGATATCTTATGATGTTTCTTTTTCTGTGTGACTTATTTCAGTTAGAATCATCATACCTGAATCCACTCATTATGCTGCTACGGGCCTGATGACATAGATTTCATTGCTGAGTGATATTGCATTGTACGTAAGTACCACAACTTCTTTATCCATTTTTCACTTTCTGCGATATTGAACTTGTACCGTAAACGAGGTTCTTGTAAACAGAGCCGTCCCAAACTTTGGGGTGGCTGTGTCTTTTTGATTTTAATTTCCCTAAGCTATAGGACCATAAGTGGAAGTGCCCTAGGCTCTGTTGCTTTGTTTTTTAGATGTTTCAGGAAACACCATACACCTCTCCGGAGTGGCTCTTCGCAATTTACATCCCACCCATCAGCATAACAAGGCTCCCAGTTCTCCATGGCCTGTCCTGCCTTTCTGGATTTTACACTTTTTTCAGATGGCCCTTTTGACCGGGGGGAAGTGAGACTTCATTGTAGTGCAGATTTCCTTTGCAAGCTTGCTTGGTTGGCCAAAAAGGGCGTATGCGTTTTTTCCTGAATATATTCAGGAAAAAACGCATACGCCCTTTTTGGCCAAGTGCATCATTGTGGACGTTCTGCCTCTTTTCCTATGCTTTAAATGCAATTCCAGTCTACCTCCTGAAATCGGTTTCCTGCAATTCTGCCCCGCTTTCAAGTCCTCTTGGCAGCCTTACTTCAGTATATTTTTGGACGATAGCTGTCATTTATAACTCTGCAGGTTTGTGAATTACAGTGCCCCTGAGCTCCTTTCTTCAACTCGCTTTCTTGTGAGCTGGCCGCAACACCGCAGGATTGCTTCAGGCCCTAATCTGGTTCCGGCACGGCACGCTGAGCCTTTGGTTAATTCCTCTTCCTGGTGGGAAATGAGAGTTAAATTTGCCCGTCCAGACACCTCCACCTAGTCTCTCATTGGTTCTCCCTATTCCTGTTCATCTTCCGCAGAAATTGCAAACTGGGCCAAACAGGAGGTTAAAGGCACTGACTCTCCAAGTCGGGAGAGTGTTAGTAAAGCGTCTGGAATGTTGCACCCGAGTACCAGGGGACGAGAACTGAGACATATTGGAACACGTCTCCCGATCACACGGTTGATCATACTCTGGGTTCCACGTGCATGTTTTAGCTGAAGGAAGAATCCCTTAAACCTGGAGAGTTGAGACCCGTGGAATGGGTACCATGCAATATGACTTCAAAGGGTCTTCATTTGCTCACCGAACCTCTCCAATCCTATCACTGCTGCATTTATGCCCCTGTACACACGCTTGATTTTCTTTCAGACACATAGCAATCCATAGGTTTTAAGATACTTACTAGTCAGGTACATTCTTAGGCGTTTAATATGGGGTGTTGAGTCCATTTCGTTGAGCAAGGAGTAGTTCTTGTCTATTCCATATTTGGCTTAAGGAACTTTATCTGTGCTCATTTCAATCTCTGGTTTTATGCAGCACCCCAACTCACCTTTCCCCTTAAGCAAGCATAAGTTGGTTTTCTAAATTTGAGACCCTGTTCTGTTTTGTAATCCAGTTCCTGTGTAGCCAAGTTTACATCCCGTGTATTAGTGATATCTTATGATGTTTCTTTTTCTGTGTGACTTATTTCAGTTAGAATCATCATACCTGAATCCACTCATTATGCTGCTACGGGCCTGATGACATAGATTTCATTGCTGAGTGATATTGCATTGTACGTAAGTACCACAACTTCTTTATCCATTTTTCACTTTCTGCGATATTGAACTTGTACCGTAAACGAGGTTCTTGTAAACAGAGCCGTCCCAAACTTTGGGGTGGCTGTGTCTTTTTGATTTTAATTTCCCTAAGCTATAGGACCATAAGTGGAAGTGCCCTAGGCTCTGTTGCTTTGTTTTTTAGATGTTTCAGGAAACACCATACACCTCTCCCGAGTGGCTGTTGGCAATTTACATCCCGCCCATCAGCATAACAAGGCTCCCAGTTCTCCATGGCCTGTCCTGCCTTTCTGGATTTTACACTTTTTTCAGATGGCCCTTTTGACCGGGGGGAAGTGAGACTTCATTGTAGTGCAGATTTCCTTTGCAAGCTTGCTTGGTTGGCCAAAAAGGGCGTATGCGTTTTTTCCTGAATATATTCAGGAAAAAACGCATACGCCCTTTTTGGCCAAGTGCATCATTGTGGACGTTCTGCCTCTTTTCCTATGCTTTAAATGCAATTCCAGTCTACCTCCTGAAATCGGTTTCCTGCAATTCTGCCCCGCTTTCAAGTCCTCTTGGCAGCCTTACTTCAGTATATTTTTGGACGATAGCTGTCATTTATAACTCTGCAGGTTTGTGAATTACAGTGCCCCTGAGCTCCTTTCTTCAACTCGCTTTCTTGTGAGCTGGCCGCAACACCGCAGGATTGCTTCAGGCCCTAATCTGGTTCCGGCACGGCACGCTGAGCCTTTGGTTAATTCCTCTTCCTGGTGGGAAATGAGAGTTAAATTTGCCCGTCCAGACACCTCCAGCTAGTCTCTCATTGGTTCTCCCTATTCCTGTTCATCTTCCGCAGAAATTGCAAACTGGGCCAAACAGGAGGTTAAAGGCACTGACTCTCCAAGTCGGGAGAGTGTTAGTAAAGCGTCTGGAATGTTGCACCCGAGTACCAGGGGACGAGAACTGAGACATATTGGAACACGTCTCCCGATCACACGGTTGATCATACTCTGGGTTCCACGTGCATGTTTTAGCTGAAGGAAGAATCCCTTAAACCTGGAGAGTTGAGACCCGTGGAATGGGTACCATGCAATATGACTTCAAAGGGTCTTCATTTGCTCACCGAACCTCTCCAATCCTATCACTGCTGCGTTTATGCCCCTGTACACACGCTTGATTTTCTTTCAGACACATAGCAATCCATAGGTTTTAAGATACTTACTAGTCAGGTACATTCTTAGGCGTTTAATATGGGGTGTTGAGTCCATTTCGTTGAGCAAGGAGTAGTTCTTGTCTATTCCATATTTGGCTTAAGGAACTTTATCTGTGCTCATTTCAATCTCTGGTTTTATGCAGCACCCCAACTCGCCTTTCCCCTTAAGCAAGCATAAGTTGGTTTTCTAAATTTGAGACCCTGTTCTGTTTTGTAATCCAGTTCCTGTGTAGCCAAGTTTACATTCCGTGTATTAGTGATATCTTATGATGTTTCTTTTTCTGTGTGACTTATTTCAGTTAGAATCATCATACCTGAATCCACTCATTATGCTGCTACGGGCCTGATGACATAGATTTCATTGCTGAGTGATATTGCATTGTACGTAAGTACCACAACTTCTTTATCCATTTTTCGCTTTCTGTGATATTGAACTTGTACCGTAAACGATGTTCTTGTAAACAGAGCCGTCCCAAACGTTGGGGTGGCTGTGTCTTTTTGATTTTAATTTCCCTAAGCTATAGGACCATAAGTGGAAGTGCCCTAGGCTCTGTTGCTTTGTTTTTTAGATGTTTCAGGAAACACCATACACTTCTCCAGAGTGGCTGCTGGCAATTTACATCCCGCCCATCAGCATAACTAGGCTCCCAGTTCTCCATGGCCTGTCCTGCCTTTCTGGATTTTACACTTTTTTCAGATGGCCCTTTTGACCGGGGGGCAGTGAGACTTCATTGTAGTGCAGATTTCCTTTGCAAGCTTGCTTGGTTGGCCAAAAAGGGCGTATGCGTTTTTTCCTGAATATATTCAGGAAAAAACGCATACGCCCTTTTTGGCCAAGTGCATCATTGTGGACGTTCTGCCTCTTTTCCTATGCTTTAAATGCAATTCCAGTCTACCTCCTGAAATCGGTTTCCTGCAATTCTGCCCCGCTTTCAAGTCCTCTTGGCAGCCTTACTTCAGTATATTTTTGGACGATAGCTGTCATTTATAACTCTGCAGGTTTGTGAATTACAGTGCCCCTGAGCTCCTTTCTTCAACTCGCTTTCTTGTGAGCTGGCCGCAACACCGCAGGATTGCTTCAGGCCCTAATCTGGTTCCGGCACGGCACGCTGAGCCTTTGGTTAATTCCTCTTCCTGGTGGGAAATGAGAGTTAAATTTGCCCGTCCAGACACCTCCACCTAGTCTCTCATTGGTTCTCCCTATTCCTGTTCATCTTCCGCAGAAATTGCAAACTGGGCCAAACAGGAGGTTAAAGGCACTGACTCTCCAAGTCGGGAGAGTGTTAGTAAAGCGTCTGGAATGTTGCACCCGAGTACCAGGGGACGAGAACTGAGACATATTGGAACATGTCTCCCGATCACACGGTTGATCATACTCTGGGTTCCACGTGCATGTTTTAGCTGAAGGAAGAATCCCTTAAACCTGGAGAGTTGAGACCCGTGGAATGGGTACCATGCAATATGACTTCAAAGGGTCTTCATTTGCTCACCGAACCTCTCCAATCCTATCACTGCTGCGTTTATGCCCCTGTACACACGCTTGATTTTCTTTCAGACACATAGCAATCCATAGGTTTTAAGATACTTACTAGTCAGGTACATTCTTAGGTGTTTAATATGGGGTGTTGAGTCCATTTCGTTGAGCAAGGAGTAGTTCTTGTCTATTCCATATTTGGCTTAAGGAACTTTATCTGTGCTCATTTCAATCTCTGGTTTTATGCAGCACCCCAACTCACCTTTCCCCTTAAGCAAGCATAAGTTGGTTTTCTAAATTTGAGACCCTGTTCTGTTTTGTAATCCAGTTCCTGTGTAGCCAAGTTTACATTCCGTGTATTAGTGATATCTTATGATGTTTCTTTTTCTGTGTGACTTATTTCAGTTAGAATCATCATACCTGAATCCACTCATTATGCTGCTACGGGCCTGATGACATAGATTTCATTGCTGAGTGATATTGCATTGTACGTAAGTACCACAACTTCTTTATCCATTTTTCACTTTCTGCGATATTGAACTTGTACCGTAAACGAGGTTCTTGTAAACAGAGCCGTCCCAAACTTTGGGGTGGCTGTGTCTTTTTGATTTTAATTTCCCTAAGCTATAGGACCATAAGTGGAAGTGCCCTAGGCTCTGTTGCTTTGTTTTTTAGATGTTTCAGGAAACACCATACACCTCTCCGGAGTGGCTCTTGGCAATTTACATCCCGCCCATCAGCATAACAAGGCTCCCAGTTCTCCATGGCCTGTCCTGCCTTTCTGGATTTTACACTTTTTTCAGATGGCCCTTTTGACCGGGGGGAAGTGAGACTTCATTGTAGTGCAGATTTCCTTTGCAAGCTTGCTTGGTTGGCCAAAAAGGGCGTATGCGTTTTTTCCTGAATATATTCAGGAAAAAACGCATACGCCCTTTTTGGCCAAGCGCATCATTGTGGACGTTCTGCCTCTTTTCCTATGCTTTAAATGCAATTCCAGTCTACCTCCTGAAATCGGTTTCCTGCAATTCTGCCCCGCTTTCAAGTCCTCTTGGCAGCCTTACTTCAGTATATTTTTGGACGATAGCTGTCATTTATAACTCTGCAGGTTTGTGAATTACAGTGCCCCTGAGCTCCTTTCTTCAACTCGCTTTCTTGTGAGCTGGCCGCAACACCGCTGGATTGCTTCAGGCCCTAATCTGGTTCCGGCACGGCACGCTGAGCCTTTGGTTAATTCCTCTTCCTGGTGGGAAATGAGAGTTAAATTTGCCCGTCCAGACACCTCCAGCTAGTCTCTCATTGGTTCTCCCTATTCCTGTTCATCTTCCGCAGAAATTGCAAACTGGGCCAAACAGGAGGTTAAAGGCACTGACTCTCCAAGTCGGGAGAGTGTTAGTAAAGCGTCTGGAATGTTGCACCCGAGTACCAGGGGACGAGAACTGAGACATATTGGAACACGTCTCCCGATCACACGGTTGATCATACTCTGGGTTCCACGTGCATGTTTTAGCTGAAGGAAGAATCCCTTAAACCTGGAGAGTTGAGACCCGTGGAATGGGTACCATGCAATATGACTTCAAAGGGTCTTCATTTGCTCACCGAACCTCTCCAATCCTATCACTGCTGCATTTATGCCCCTGTACACACGCTTGATTTTCTTTCAGACACATAGCAATCCATAGGTTTTAAGATACTTACTAGTCAGGTACATTCTTAGGCGTTTAATATGGGGTGTTGAGTCCATTTCGTTGAGCAAGGAGTAGTTCTTGTCTATTCCATATTTGGCTTAAGGAACTTTATCTGTGCTCATTTCAATCTCTGGTTTTATGCAGCACCCCAACTCACCTTTCCCCTTAAGCAAGCATAAGTTGGTTTTCTAAATTTGAGACCCTGTTCTGTTTTGTAATCCAGTTCCTGTGTAGCCAAGTTTACATCCCGTGTATTAGTGATATCTTATGATGTTTCTTTTTCTGTGTGACTTATTTCAGTTAGAATCATCATACCTGAATCCACTCATTATGCTGCTACGGGCCTGATGACATAGATTTCATTGCTGAGTGATATTGCATTGTACGTAAGTACCACAACTTCTTTATCCATTTTTCACTTTCTGCGATATTGAACTTGTACCGTAAACGAGGTTCTTGTAAACAGAGCCGTCCCAAACTTTGGGGTGGCTGTGTCTTTTTGATTTTAATTTCCCTAAGCTATAGGACCATAAGTGGAAGTGCCCTAGGCTCTGTTGCTTTGTTTTTTAGATGTTTCAGGAAACACCATACACCTCTCCCGAGTGGCTCTTGGCAATTTACATCCCGCCCATCAGCATAACAAGGCTCCCAGTTCTCCATGGCCTGTCCTGCCTTTCTGGATTTTACACTTTTTTCAGATGGCCCTTTTGACCGGGGGGAAGTGAGACTTCATTGTAGTGCAGATTTCCTTTGCAAGCTTGCTTGGTTGGCCAAAAAGGGCGTATGCGTTTTTTCCTGAATATATTCAGGAAAAAACGCATACGCCCTTTTTGGCCAAGTGCATCATTGTGGACGTTCTGCCTCTTTTCCTATGCTTTAAATGCAATTCCAGTCTACCTCCTGAAATCGGTTTCCTGCAATTCTGCCCCGCTTTCAAGTCCTCTTGGCAGCCTTACTTCAGTATATTTTTGGACGATAGCTGTCATTTATAACTCTGCAGGTTTGTGAATTACAGTGCCCCTGAGCTCCTTTCTTCAACTCGCTTTCTTGTGAGCTGGCCGCAACACCGCAGGATTGCTTCAGGCCCTAATCTGGTTCCGGCACGGCACGCTGAGCCTTTGGTTAATTCCTCTTCCTGGTGGGAAATGAGAGTTAAATTTGCCCGTCCAGACACCTCCAGCTAGTCTCTCATTGGTTCTCCCTATTCCTGTTCATCTTCCGCAGAAATTGCAAACTGGGCCAAACAGGAGGTTAAAGGCACTGACTCTCCAAGTCGGGAGAGTGTTAGTAAAGCGTCTGGAATGTTGCACCCGAGTACCAGGGGACGAGAACTGAGACATATTGGAACACGTCTCCCGATCACACGGTTGATCATACTCTGGGTTCCACGTGCATGTTTTAGCTGAAGGAAGAATCCCTTAAACCTGGAGAGTTGAGACCCGTGGAATGGGTACCATGCAATATGACTTCAAAGGGTCTTCATTTGCTCACCGAACCTCTCCAATCCTATCACTGCTGCGTTTATGCCCCTGTACACACGCTTGATTTTCTTTCAGACACATAGCAATCCATAGGTTTTAAGATACTTACTAGTCAGGTACATTCTTAGGCGTTTAATATGGGGTGTTGAGTCCATTTCGTTGAGCAAGGAGTAGTTCTTGTCTATTCCATATTTGGCTTAAGGAACTTTATCTGTGCTCATTTCAATCTCTGGTTTTATGCAGCACCCCAACTCACCTTTCCCCTTAAGCAAGCATAAGTTGGTTTTCTAAATTTGAGACCCTGTTCTGTTTTGTAATCCAGTTCCTGTGTAGCCAAGTTTACATTCCGTGTATTAGTGATATCTTATGATGTTTCTTTTTCTGTGTGACTTATTTCAGTTAGAATCATCATACCTGAATCCACTCATTATGCTGCTACGGGCCTGATGACATAGATTTCATTGCTGAGTGATATTGCATTGTACGTAAGTACCACAACTTCTTTATCCATTTTTCGCTTTCTGTGATATTGAACTTGTACCGTAAACGATGTTCTTGTAAACAGAGCCGTCCCAAACGTTGGGGTGGCTGTGTCTGTTTGATTTTAATTTCCCTAAGCTATAGGACCATAAGTGGAAGTGCCCTAGGCTCTGTTGCTTTGTTTTTTAGATGTTTCAGGAAACACCATACACTTCTCCAGAGTGGCTGCTGGCAATTTACATCCCGCCCATCAGCATAACTAGGCTCCCAGTTCTCCATGGCCTGTCCTGCCTTTCTGGATTTTACACTTTTTTCAGATGGCCCTTTTGACCGGGGGGCAGTGAGACTTCATTGTAGTGCAGATTTCCTTTGCAAGCTTGCTTGGTTGGCCAAAAAGGGCGTATGCGTTTTTTCCTGAATATATTCAGGAAAAAACGCATACGCCCTTTTTGGCCAAGTGCATCATTGTGGACGTTCTGCCTCTTTTCCTATGCTTTAAATGCAATTCCAGTCTACCTCCTGAAATCGGTTTCCTGCAATTCTGCCCCGCTTTCAAGTCCTCTTGGCAGCCTTACTTCAGTATATTTTTGGACGATAGCTGTCATTTATAACTCTGCAGGTTTGTGAATTACAGTGCCCCTGAGCTCCTTTCTTCAACTCGCTTTCTTGTGAGCTGGCCGCAACACCGCAGGATTGCTTCAGGCCCTAATCTGGTTCCGGCACGGCACGCTGAGCCTTTGGTTAATTCCTCTTCCTGGTGGGAAATGAGAGTTAAATTTGCCCGTCCAGACACCTCCACCTAGTCTCTCATTGGTTCTCCCTATTCCTGTTCATCTTCCGCAGAAATTGCAAACTGGGCCAAACAGGAGGTTAAAGGCACTGACTCTCCAAGTCGGGAGAGTGTTAGTAAAGCGTCTGGAATGTTGCACCCGAGTACCAGGGGACGAGAACTGAGACATATTGGAACATGTCTCCCGATCACACGGTTGATCATACTCTGGGTTCCACGTGCATGTTTTAGCTGAAGGAAGAATCCCTTAAACCTGGAGAGTTGAGACCCGTGGAATGGGTACCATGCAATATGACTTCAAAGGGTCTTCATTTGCTCACCGAACCTCTCCAATCCTATCACTGCTGCGTTTATGCCCCTGTACACACGCTTGATTTTCTTTCAGACACATAGCAATCCATAGGTTTTAAGATACTTACTAGTCAGGTACATTCTTAGGCGTTTAATATGGGGTGTTGAGTCCATTTCGTTGAGCAAGGAGTAGTTCTTGTCTATTCCATATTTGGCTTAAGGAACTTTATCTGTGCTCATTTCAATCTCTGGTTTTATGCAGCACCCCAACTCACCTTTCCCCTTAAGCAAGCATAAGTTGGTTTTCTAAATTTGAGACCCTGTTCTGTTTTGTAATCCAGTTCCTGTGTAGCCAAGTTTACATCCCGTGTATTAGTGATATCTTATGATGTTTCTTTTTCTGTGTGACTTATTTCAGTTAGAATCATCATACCTGAATCCACTCATTATGCTGCTACGGGCCTGATGACATAGATTTCATTGCTGAGTGATATTGCATTGTACGTAAGTACCACAACTTCTTTATCCATTTTTCACTTTCTGCGATATTGAACTTGTACCGTAAACGAGGTTCTTGTAAACAGAGCCGTCCCAAACTTTGGGGTGGCTGTGTCTTTTTGATTTTAATTTCCCTAAGCTATAGGACCATAAGTGGAAGTGCCCTAGGCTCTGTTGCTTTGTTTTTTAGATGTTTCAGGAAACACCATACACCTCTCCCGAGTGGCTGTTGGCAATTTACATCCCGCCCATCAGCATAACAAGGCTCCCAGTTCTCCATGGCCTGTCCTGCCTTTCTGGATTTTACACTTTTTTCAGATGGCCCTTTTGACCGGGGGGAAGTGAGACTTCATTGTAGTGCAGATTTCCTTTGCAAGCTTGCTTGGTTGGCCAAAAAGGGCGTATGCGTTTTTTCCTGAATATATTCAGGAAAAAACGCATACGCCCTTTTTGGCCAAGCGCATCATTGTGGACGTTCTGCCTCTTTTCCTATGCTTTAAATGCAATTCCAGTCTACCTCCTGAAATCGGTTTCCTGCAATTCTGCCCCGCTTTCAAGTCCTCTTGGCAGCCTTACTTCAGTATATTTTTGGACGATAGCTGTCATTTATAACTCTGCAGGTTTGTGAATTACAGTGCCCCTGAGCTCCTTTCTTCAACTCGCTTTCTTGTGAGCTGGCCGCAACACCGCAGGATTGCTTCAGGCCCTAATCTGGTTCCGGCACGGCACGCTGAGCCTTTGGTTAATTCCTCTTCCTGGTGGGAAATGAGAGTTAAATTTGCCCGTCCAGACACCTCCAGCTAGTCTCTCATTGGTTCTCCCTATTCCTGTTCATCTTCCGCAGAAATTGCAAACTGGGCCAAACAGGAGGTTAAAGGCACTGACTCTCCAAGTCGGGAGAGTGTTATTAAAGCGTCTGGAATGTTGCACCCGAGTACCAGGGGACGAGAACTGAGACATATTGGAACACGTCTCCCGATCACACGGTTGATCATACTCTGGGTTCCACGTGCATGTTTTAGCTGAAGGAAGAATCCCTTAAACCTGGAGAGTTGAGACCCGTGGAATGGGTACCATGCAATATGACTTCAAAGGGTCTTCATTTGCTCACCGAACCTCTCCAATCCTATCACTGCTGCGTTTATGCCCCTGTACACACGCTTGATTTTCTTTCAGACACATAGCAATCCATAGGTTTTAAGATACTTACTAGTCAGGTACATTCTTAGGCGTTTAATATGGGGTGTTGAGTCCATTTCGTTGAGCAAGGAGTAGTTCTTGTCTATTCCATATTTGGCTTAAGGAACTTTATCTGTGCTCATTTCAATCTCTGGTTTTATGCAGCACCCCAACTCACCTTTCCCCTTAAGCAAGCATAAGTTGGTTTTCTAAATTTGAGACCCTGTTCTGTTTTGTAATCCAGTTCCTGTGTAGCCAAGTTTACATCCCGTGTATTAGTGATATCTTATGATGTTTCTTTTTCTGTGTGACTTATTTCAGTTAGAATCATCATACCTGAATCCACTCATTATGCTGCTACGGGCCTGATGACATAGATTTCATTGCTGAGTGATATTGCATTGTACGTAAGTACCACAACTTCTTTATCCATTTTTCACTTTCTGCGATATTGAACTTGTACCGTAAACGAGGTTCTTGTAAACAGAGCCGTCCCAAACTTTGGGGTGGCTGTGTCTTTTTGATTTTAATTTCCCTAAGCTATAGGACCATAAGTGGAAGTGCCCTAGGCTCTGTTGCTTTGTTTTTTAGATGTTTCAGGAAACACCATACACCTCTCCGGAGTGGCTCTTGGCAATTTACATCCCGCCCATCAGCATAACAAGGCTCCCAGTTCTCCATGGCCTGTCCTGCCTTTCTGGATTTTACACTTTTTTCAGATGGCCCTTTTGACCGGGGGGAAGTGAGACTTCATTGTAGTGCCGATTTCCTTTGCAAGCTTGCTTGGTTGGCCAAAAAGGGCGTATGCGTTTTTTCCTGAATATATTCAGGAAAAAACGCATACGCCCTTTTTGGCCAAGTGCATCATTGTGGACGTTCTGCCTCTTTTCCTATGCTTTAAATGCAATTCCAGTCTACCTCCTGAAATCGGTTTCCTGCAATTCTGCCCCGCTTTCAAGTCCTCTTGGCAGCCTTACTTCAGTATATTTTTGGACGATAGCTGTCATTTATAACTCTGCAGGTTTGTGAATTACAGTGCCCCTGAGCTCCTTTCTTCAACTCGCTTTCTTGTGAGCTGGCCGCAACACCGCTGGATTGCTTCAGGCCCTAATCTGGTTCCGGCACGGCACGCTGAGCCTTTGGTTAATTCCTCTTCCTGGTGGGAAATGAGAGTTAAATTTGCCCGTCCAGACACCTCCAGCTAGTCTCTCATTGGTTCTCCCTATTCCTGTTTATCTTCCGCAGAAATTGCAAACTGGGCCAAACAGGAGGTTAAAGGCACTGACTCTCCAAGTCGGGAGAGTGTTAGTAAAGCGTCTGGAATGTTGCACCCGAGTACCAGGGGACGAGAACTGAGACATATTGGAACACGTCTCCCGATCACACGGTTGATCATACTCTGGGTTCCACGTGCATGTTTTAGCTGAAGGAAGAATCCCTTAAACCTGGAGAGTTGAGACCCGTGGAATGGGTACCATGCAATATGACTTCAAAGGGTCTTCATTTGCTCACCGAACCTCTCCAATCCTATCACTGCTGCGTTTATGCCCCTGTACACACGCTTGATTTTCTTTCAGACACATAGCAATCCATAGGTTTTAAGATACTTACTAGTCAGGTACATTCTTAGGCGTTTAATATGGGGTGTTGAGTCCATTTCGTTGAGCAAGGAGTAGTTCTTGTCTATTCCATATTTGGCTTAAGGAACTTTATCTGTGCTCATTTCAATCTCTGGTTTTATGCAGCACCCCAACTCACCTTTCCCCTTAAGCAAGCATAAGTTGGTTTTCTAAATTTGAGACCCTGTTCTGTTTTGTAATCCAGTTCCTGTGTAGCCAAGTTTACATCCCGTGTATTAGTGATATCTTATGATGTTTCTTTTTCTGTGTGACTTATTTCAGTTAGAATCATCATACCTGAATCCACTCATTATGCTGCTACGGGCCTGATGACATAGATTTCATTGCTGAGTTATATTGCATTGTACGTAAGTACCACAACTTCTTTATCCATTTTTCACTTTCTGCGATATTGAACTTGTACCGTAAACGAGGTTCTTGTAAACAGAGCCGTCCCAAACTTTGGGGTGGCTGTGTCTTTTTGATTTTAATTTCCCTAAGCTATAGGACCATAAGTGGAAGTGCCCTAGGCTCTGTTGCTTTGTTTTTTAGATGTTTCAGGAAACACCATACACCTCTCCCGAGTGGCTGTTGGCAATTTACATCCCGCCCATCAGCATAACAAGGCTCCCAGTTCTCCATGGCCTGTCCTGCCTTTCTGGATTTTACACTTTTTTCAGATGGCCCTTTTGACCGGGGGGAAGTGAGACTTCATTGTAGTGCCGATTTCCTTTGCAAGCTTGCTTGGTTGGCCAAAAAGGGCGTATGCGTTTTTTCCTGAATATATTCAGGAAAAAACGCATACGCCCTTTTTGGCCAAGTGCATCATTGTGGACGTTCTGCCTCTTTTCCTATGCTTTAAATGCAATTCCAGTCTACCTCCTGAAATCGGTTTCCTGCAATTCTGCCCCGCTTTCAAGTCCTCTTGGCAGCCTTACTTCAGTATATTTTTGGACGATAGCTGTCATTTATAACTCTGCAGGTTTGTGAATTACAGTGCCCCTGAGCTCCTTTCTTCAACTCGCTTTCTTGTGAGCTGGCCGCAACACCGCTGGATTGCTTCAGGCCCTAATCTGGTTCCGGCACGGCACGCTGAGCCTTTGGTTAATTCCTCTTCCTGGTGGGAAATGAGAGTTAAATTTGCCCGTCCAGACACCTCCAGCTAGTCTCTCATTGGTTCTCCCTATTCCTGTTCATCTTCCGCAGAAATTGCAAACTGGGCCAAACAGGAGGTTAAAGGCACTGACTCTCCAAGTCGGGAGAGTGTTAGTAAAGCGTCTGGAATGTTGCACCCGAGTACCAGGGGACGAGAACTGAGACATATTGGAACACGTCTCCCGATCACACGGTTGATCATACTCTGGGTTCCACGTGCATGTTTTAGCTGAAGGAAGAATCCCTTAAACCTGGAGAGTTGAGACCCGTGGAATGGGTACCATGCAATATGACTTCAAAGGGTCTTCATTTGCTCACCGAACCTCTCCAATCCTATCACTGCTGCGTTTATGCCCCTGTACACACGCTTGATTTTCTTTCAGAGACATAGCAATCCATAGGTTTTAAGATACTTACTAGTCAGGTACATTCTTAGGCGTTTAATATGGGGTGTTGAGTCCATTTCGTTGAGCAAGGAGTAGTTCTTGTCTATTCCATATTTGGCTTAAGGAACTTTATCTGTGCTCATTTCAATCTCTGGTTTGATGCAGCACCCCAACTCACCTTTCCCCTTAAGCAAGCATAAGTTGGTTTTCTAAATTTGAGACCCTGTTCTGTTTTGTAATCCAGTTCCTGTGTAGCCAAGTTTACATCCCGTGTATTAGTGATATCTTATGATGTTTCTTTTTCTGTGTGACTTATTTCAGTTAGAATCATCATACCTGAATCCACTCATTATGCTGCTACGGGCCTGATGACATAGATTTCATTGCTGAGTGATATTGCATTGTACGTAAGTACCACAACTTCTTTATCCATTTTTCACTTTCTGCGATATTGAACTTGTACCGTAAACGAGGTTCTTGTAAACAGAGCCGTCCCAAACTTTGGGGTGGCTGTGTCTTTTTGATTTTAATTTCCCTAAGCTATAGGACCATAAGTGGAAGTGCCCTAGGCTCTGTTGCTTTGTTTTTTAGATGTTTCAGGAAACACCATACACCTCTCCCGAGTGGCTGTTGGCAATTTACATCCCGCCCATCAGCATAACAAGGCTCCCAGTTCTCCATGGCCTGTCCTGCCTTTCTGGATTTTACACTTTTTTCAGATGGCCCTTTTGACCGGGGGGAAGTGAGACTTCATTGTAGTGCCGATTTCCTTTGCAAGCTTGCTTGGTTGGCCAAAAAGGGCGTATGCGTTTTTTCCTGAATATATTCAGGAAAAAACGCATACGCCCTTTTTGGCCAAGTGCATCATTGTGGACGTTCTGCCTCTTTTCCTATGCTTTAAATGCAATTCCAGTCTACCTCCTGAAATCGGTTTCCTGCAATTCTGCCCCGCTTTCAAGTCCTCTTGGCAGCCTTACTTCAGTATATTTTTGGACGATAGCTGTCATTTATAACTCTGCAGGTTTGTGAATTACAGTGCCCCTGAGCTCCTTTCTTCAACTCGCTTTCTTGTGAGCTGGCCGCAACACCGCTGGATTGCTTCAGGCCCTAATCTGGTTCCGGCACGGCACGCTGAGCCTTTGGTTAATTCCTCTTCCTGGTGGGAAATGAGAGTTAAATTTGCCCGTCCAGACACCTCCAGCTAGTCTCTCATTGGTTCTCCCTATTCCTGTTCATCTTCCGCAGAAATTGCAAACTGGGCCAAACAGGAGGTTAAAGGCACTGACTCTCCAAGTCGGGAGAGTGTTAGTAAAGCGTCTGGAATGTTGCACCCGAGTACCAGGGGACGAGAACTGAGACATATTGGAACACGTCTCCCGATCACACGGTTGATCATACTCTGGGTTCCACGTGCATGTTTTAGCTGAAGGAAGAATCCCTTAAACCTGGAGAGTTGAGACCCGTGGAATGGGTACCATGCAATATGACTTCAAAGGGTCTTCATTTGCTCACCGAACCTCTCCAATCCTATCACTGCTGCGTTTATGCCCCTGTACACACGCTTGATTTTCTTTCAGAGACATAGCAATCCATAGGTTTTAAGATACTTACTAGTCAGGTACATTCTTAGGCGTTTAATATGGGGTGTTGAGTCCATTTCGTTGAGCAAGGAGTAGTTCTTGTCTATTCCATATTTGGCTTAAGGAACTTTATCTGTGCTCATTTCAATCTCTGGTTTGATGCAGCACCCCAACTCACCTTTCCCCTTAAGCAAGCATAAGTTGGTTTTCTAAATTTGAGACCCTGTTCTGTTTTGTAATCCAGTTCCTGTGTAGCCAAGTTTACATCCCGTGTATTAGTGATATCTTATGATGTTTCTTTTTCTGTGTGACTTATTTCAGTTAGAATCATCATACCTGAATCCACTCATTATGCTGCTACGGGCCTGATGACATAGATTTCATTGCTGAGTGATATTGCATTGTACGTAAGTACCACAACTTCTTTATCCATTTTTCACTTTCTGCGATATTGAACTTGTACCGTAAACGAGGTTCTTGTAAACAGAGCCGTCCCAAACTTTGGGGTGGCTGTGTCTTTTTGATTTTAATTTCCCTAAGCTATAGGACCATAAGTGGAAGTGCCCTAGGCTCTGTTGCTTTGTTTTTTAGATGTTTCAGGAAACACCATACACCTCTCCCGAGTGGCTGTTGGCAATTTACATCCCGCCCATCAGCATAACAAGGCTCCCAGTTCTCCATGGCCTGTCCTGCCTTTCTGGATTTTACACTTTTTTCAGATGGCCCTTTTGACCGGGGGGAAGTGAGACTTCATTGTAGTGCCGATTTCCTTTGCAAGCTTGCTTGGTTGGCCAAAAAGGGCGTATGCGTTTTTTCCTGAATATATTCAGGAAAAAACGCATACGCCCTTTTTGGCCAAGTGCATCATTGTGGACGTTCTGCCTCTTTTCCTATGCTTTAAATGCAATTCCAGTCTACCTCCTGAAATCGGTTTCCTGCAATTCTGCCCCGCTTTCAAGTCCTCTTGGCAGCCTTACTTCAGTATATTTTTGGACGATAGCTGTCATTTATAACTCTGCAGGTTTGTGAATTACAGTGCCCCTGAGCTCCTTTCTTCAACTCGCTTTCTTGTGAGCTGGCCGCAACACCGCTGGATTGCTTCAGGCCCTAATCTGGTTCCGGCACGGCACGCTGAGCCTTTGGTTAATTCCTCTTCCTGGTGGGAAATGAGAGTTAAATTTGCCCGTCCAGACACCTCCAGCTAGTCTCTCATTGGTTCTCCCTATTCCTGTTCATCTTCCGCAGAAATTGCAAACTGGGCCAAACAGGAGGTTAAAGGCACTGACTCTCCAAGTCGGGAGAGTGTTAGTAAAGCGTCTGGAATGTTGCACCCGAGTACCAGGGGACGAGAACTGAGACATATTGGAACACGTCTCCCGATCACACGGTTGATCATACTCTGGGTTCCACGTGCATGTTTTAGCTGAAGGAAGAATCCCTTAAACCTGGAGAGTTGAGACCCGTGGAATGGGTACCATGCAATATGACTTCAAAGGGTCTTCATTTGCTCACCGAACCTCTCCAATCCTATCACTGCTGCGTTTATGCCCCTGTACACACGCTTGATTTTCTTTCAGACACATAGCAATCCATAGGTTTTAAGATACTTACTAGTCAGGTACATTCTTAGGCATTTAATATGGGGTGTTGAGTCCATTTCGTTGAGCAAGGAGTAGTTCTTGTCTATTCCATATTTGGCTTAAGGAACTTTATCTGTGCTCATTTCAATCTCTGGTTTTATGCAGCACCCCAACTCACCTTTCCCCTTAAGCAAGCATAAGTTGGTTTTCTAAATTTGAGACCCTGTTCTGTTTTGTAATCCAGTTCCTGTGTAGCCAAGTTTACATCCCGTGTATTAGTGATATCTTATGATGTTTCTTTTTCTGTGTGACTTATTTCAGTTAGAATCATCATACCTGAATCCACTCATTATGCTGCTACGGGCCTGATGACATAGATTTCATTGCTGAGTGATATTGCATTGTACGTATGTACCACAACTTCTTTATCCATTTTTCACTTTCTGCGATATTGAACTTGTACCGTAAACGAGGTTCTTGTAAACAGAGCCGTCCCAAACTTTGGGGTGGCTGTGTCTTTTTGATTTTAATTTCCCTAAGCTATAGGACCATAAGTGGAAGTGCCCTAGGCTCTGTTGCTTTGTTTTTTAGATGTTTCAGGAAACACCATACACCTCTCCCGAGTGGCTGTTGGCAATTTACATCCCGCCCATCAGCATAACAAGGCTCCCAGTTCTCCATGGCCTGTCCTGCCTTTCTGGATTTTACACTTTTTTCAGATGGCCCTTTTGACCGGGGGGAAGTGAGACTTCATTGTAGTGCAGATTTCCTTTGCAAGCTTGCTTGGTTGGCCAAAAAGGGCGTATGCGTTTTTTCCTGAATATATTCAGGAAAAAACGCATACGCCCTTTTTGGCCAAGCGCATCATTGTGGACGTTCTGCCTCTTTTCCTATGCTTTAAATGCAATTCCAGTCTACCTCCTGAAATCGGTTTCCTGCAATTCTGCCCCGCTTTCAAGTCCTCTTGGCAGCCTTACTTCAGTATATTTTTGGACGATAGCTGTCATTTATAACTCTGCAGGTTTGTGAATTACAGTGCCCCTGAGCTCCTTTCTTCAACTCGCTTTCTTGTGAGCTGGCCGCAACACCGCAGGATTGCTTCAGGCCCTAATCTGGTTCCGGCACGGCACGCTGAGCCTTTGGTTAATTCCTCTTCCTGGTGGGAAATGAGAGTTAAATTTGCCCGTCCAGACACCTCCAGCTAGTCTCTCATTGGTTCTCCCTATTCCTGTTCATCTTCCGCAGAAATTTCAAACTGGGCCAAACAGGAGGTTAAAGGCACTGACTCTCCAAGTCGGGAGAGTGTTAGTAAAGCGTCTGGAATGTTGCACCCGAGTACCAGGGGATGAGAACTGAGACATATTGGAACACGTCTCCCGATCACACGGTTGATCATACTCTGGGTTCCACGTGCATGTTTTAGCTGAAGGAAGAATCCCTTAAACCTGGAGAGTTGAGACCCGTGGAATGGGTACCATGCAATATGACTTCAAAGGGTCTTCATTTGCTCACCGAACCTCTCCAATCCTATCACTGCTGCGTTTATGCCCCTGTACACACGCTTGATTTTCTTTCAGACACATAGCAATCCATAGGTTTTAAGATACTTACTAGTCAGGTACATTCTTAGGCGTTTAATATGGGGTGTTGAGTCCATTTCGTTGAGCAAGGAGTAGTTCTTGTCTATTCCATATTTGGCTTAAGGAACTTTATCTGTGCTCATTTCAATCTCTGGTTTTATGCAGCACCCCAACTCACCTTTCCCCTTAAGCAAGCATAAGTTGGTTTTCTAAATTTGAGACCCTGTTCTGTTTTGTAATCCAGTTCCTGTGTAGCCAAGTTTACATCCCGTGTATTAGTGATATCTTATGATGTTTCTTTTTCTGTGTGACTTATTTCAGTTAGAATCATCATACCTGAATCCACTCATTATGCTGCTACGGGCCTGATGACATAGATTTCATTGCTGAGTGATATTGCATTGTACGTAAGTACCACAACTTCTTTATCCATTTTTCACTTTCTGCGATATTGAACTTGTACCGTAAACGAGGTTCTTGTAAACAGAGCCGTCCCAAACTTTGGGGTGGCTGTGTCTTTTTGATTTTAATTTCCCTAAGCTATAGGACCATAAGTGGAAGTGCCCTAGGCTCTGTTGCTTTGTTTTTTAGATGTTTCAGGAAACACCATACACCTCTCCCGAGTGGCTGTTGGCAATTTACATCCCGCCCATCAGCATAACAAGGCTCCCAGTTCTCCATGGCCTGTCCTGCCTTTCTGGATTTTACACTTTTTTCAGATGGCCCTTTTGACCGGGGGGAAGTGAGACTTCATTGTAGTGCAGATTTCCTTTGCAAGCTTGCTTGGTTGGCCAAAAAGGGCGTATGCGTTTTTTCCTGAATATATTCAGGAAAAAACGCATACGCCCTTTTTGGCCAAGCGCATCATTGTGGACGTTCTGCCTCTTTTCCTATGCTTTAAATGCAATT
This sequence comes from Leucopleurus acutus, assembly GCF_964270905.1. NCBI lineage: Eukaryota > Metazoa > Chordata > Mammalia > Artiodactyla > Delphinidae > Leucopleurus > Leucopleurus acutus. The sequence goes on from NW_028139147.1 coordinate 347,884, forward strand.
CCAGTCTACCTCCTGAAATCGGTTTCCTGCAATTCTGCCCCGCTTTCAAGTCCTCTTGGCAGCCTTACTTCAGTATATTTTTGGACGATAGCTGTCATTTATAACTCTGCAGGTTTGTGAATTACAGTGCCCCTGAGCTCCTTTCTTCAACTCGCTTTCTTGTGAGCTGGCCGCAACACCGCAGGATTGCTTCAGGCCCTAATCTGGTTCCGGCACGGCACGCTGAGCCTTTGGTTAATTCCTCTTCCTGGTGGGAAATGAGAGTTAAATTTGCCCGTCCAGACACCTCCAGCTAGTCTCTCATTGGTTCTCCCTATTCCTGTTCATCTTCCGCAGAAATTTCAAACTGGGCCAAACAGGAGGTTAAAGGCACTGACTCTCCAAGTCGGGAGAGTGTTAGTAAAGCGTCTGGAATGTTGCACCCGAGTACCAGGGGACGAGAACTGAGACATATTGGAACACGTCTCCCGATCACACGGTTGATCATACTCTGGGTTCCACGTGCATGTTTTAGCTGAAGGAAGAATCCCTTAAACCTGGAGAGTTGAGACCCGTGGAATGGGTACCATGCAATATGACTTCAAAGGGTCTTCATTTGCTCACCGAACCTCTCCAATCCTATCACTGCTGCGTTTATGCCCCTGTACACACGCTTGATTTTCTTTCAGACACATAGCAATCCATAGGTTTTAAGATACTTACTAGTCAGGTACATTCTTAGGCGTTTAATATGGGGTGTTGAGTCCATTTCGTTGAGCAAGGAGTAGTTCTTGTCTATACCATATTTGGCTTAAGGAACTTTATCTGTGCTCATTTCAATCTCTGGTTTTATGCAGCACCCCAACTCACCTTTCCCCTTAAGCAAGCATAAGTTGGTTTTCTAAATTTGAGACCCTGTTCTGTTTTGTAATCCAGTTCCTGTGTAGCCAAGTTTACATCCCGTGTATTAGTGATATCTTATGATGTTTCTTTTTCTGTGTGACTTATTTCAGTTAGAATCATCATACCTGAATCCACTCATTATGCTGCTACGGGCCTGATGACATAGATTTCATTGCTGAGTGATATTGCATTGTACGTAAGTACCACAACTTCTTTATCCATTTTTCACTTTCTGCGATATTGAACTTGTACCGTAAACGAGGTTCTTGTAAACAGAGCCGTCCCAAACTTTGGGGTGGCTGTGTCTTTTTGATTTTAATTTCCCTAAGCTATAGGACCATAAGTGGAAGTGCCCTAGGCTCTGTTGCTTTGTTTTTTAGATGTTTCAGGAAACACCATACACCTCTCCCGAGTGGCTGTTGGCAATTTACATCCCGCCCATCAGCATAACAAGGCTCCCAGTTCTCCATGGCCTGTCCTGCCTTTCTGGATTTTACACTTTTTTCAGATGGCCCTTTTGACCGGGGGGAAGTGAGACTTCATTGTAGTGCAGATTTCCTTTGCAAGCTTGCTTGGTTGGCCAAAAAGGGCGTATGCGTTTTTTCCTGAATATATTCAGGAAAAAACGCATACGCCCTTTTTGGCCAAGCGCATCATTGTGGACGTTCTGCCTCTTTTCCTATGCTTTAAATGCAATTCCAGTCTACCTCCTGAAATCGGTTTCCTGCAATTCTGCCCCGCTTTCAAGTCCTCTTGGCAGCCTTACTTCAGTATATTTTTGGACGATAGCTGTCATTTATAACTCTGCAGGTTTGTGAATTACAGTGCCCCTGAGCTCCTTTCTTCAACTCGCTTTCTTGTGAGCTGGCCGCAACACCGCAGGATTGCTTCAGGCCCTAATCTGGTTCCGGCACGGCACGCTGAGCCTTTGGTTAATTCCTCTTCCTGGTGGGAAATGAGAGTTAAATTTGCCCGTCCAGACACCTCCAGCTAGTCTCTCATTGGTTCTCCCTATTCCTGTTCATCTTCCGCAGAAATTGCAAACTGGGCCAAACAGGAGGTTAAAGGCACTGACTCTCCAAGTCGGGAGAGTGTTAGTAAAGCGTCTGGAATGTTGCACCCGAGTACCAGGGGATGAGAACTGAGACATATTGGAACACGTCTCCCGATCACACGGTTGATCATACTCTGGGTTCCACGTGCATGTTTTAGCTGAAGGAAGAATCCCTTAAACCTGGAGAGTTGAGACCCGTGGAATGGGTACCATGCAATATGACTTCAAAGGGTCTTCATTTGCTCACCGAACCTCTCCAATCCTATCACTGCTGCGTTTATGCCCCTGTACACACGCTTGATTTTCTTTCAGACACATAGCAATCCATAGGTTTTAAGATACTTACTAGTCAGGTACATTCTTAGGCGTTTAATATGGGGTGTTGAGTCCATTTCGTTGAGCAAGGAGTAGTTCTTGTCTATTCCATATTTGGCTTAAGGAACTTTATCTGTGCTCATTTCAATCTCTGGTTTTATGCAGCACCCCAACTCACCTTTCCCCTTAAGCAAGCATAAGTTGGTTTTCTAAATTTGAGACCCTGTTCTGTTTTGTAATCCAGTTCCTGTGTAGCCAAGTTTACATCCCGTGTATTAGTGATATCTTATGATGTTTCTTTTTCTGTGTGACTTATTTCAGTTAGAATCATCATACCTGAATCCACTCATTATGCTGCTACGGGCCTGATGACATAGATTTCATTGCTGAGTGATATTGCATTGTACGTAAGTACCACAACTTCTTTATCCATTTTTCACTTTCTGCGATATTGAACTTGTACCGTAAACGAGGTTCTTGTAAACAGAGCCGTCCCAAACTTTGGGGTGGCTGTGTCTTTTTGATTTTAATTTCCCTAAGCTATAGGACCATAAGTGGAAGTGCCCTAGGCTCTGTTGCTTTGTTTTTTAGATGTTTCAGGAAACACCATACACCTCTCCCGAGTGGCTGTTGGCAATTTACATCCCGCCCATCAGCATAACAAGGCTCCCAGTTCTCCATGGCCTGTCCTGCCTTTCTGGATTTTACACTTTTTTCAGATGGCCCTTTTGACCGGGGGGAAGTGAGACTTCATTGTAGTGCCGATTTCCTTTGCAAGCTTGCTTGGTTGGCCAAAAAGGGCGTATGCGTTTTTTCCTGAATATATTCAGGAAAAAACGCATACGCCCTTTTTGGCCAAGTGTATCATTGTGGACGTTCTGCCTCTTTTCCTATGCTTTAAATGCAATTCCAGTCTACCTCCTGAAATCGGTTTCCTGCAATTCTGCCCCGCTTTCAAGTCCTCTTGGCAGCCTTACTTCAGTATATTTTTGGACGATAGCTGTCATTTATAACTCTGCAGGTTTGTGAATTACAGTGCCCCTGAGCTCCTTTCTTCAACTCGCTTTCTTGTGAGCTGGCCGCAACACCGCAGGATTGCTTCAGGCCCTAATCTGGTTCCGGCACGGCACGCTGAGCCTTTGGTTAATTCCTCTTCCTGGTGGGAAATGAGAGTTAAATTTGCCCGTCCAGACACCTCCAGCTAGTCTCTCATTGGTTCTCCCTATTCCTGTTCATCTTCCGCAGAAATTGCAAACTGGGCCAAACAGGAGGTTAAAGGCACTGACTCTCCAAGTCGGGAGAGTGTTAGTAAAGCGTCTGGAATGTTGCACCCGAGTACCAGGGGACGAGAACTGAGACATATTGGAACACGTCTCCCGATCACACGGTTGATCATACTCTGGGTTCCACGTGCATGTTTTAGCTGAAGGAAGAATCCCTTAAACCTGGAGAGTTGAGACCCGTGGAATGGGTACCATGCAATATGACTTCAAAGGGTCTTCATTTGCTCACCGAACCTCTCCAATCCTATCACTGCTGCGTTTATGCCCCTGTACACACGCTTGATTTTCTTTCAGACACATAGCAATCCATAGGTTTTAAGATACTTACTAGTCAGGTACATTCTTAGGCGTTTAATATGGGGTGTTGAGTCCATTTCGTTGAGCAAGGAGTAGTTCTTGTCTATTCCATATTTGGCTTAAGGAACTTTATCTGTGCTCATTTCAATCTCTGGTTTTATGCAGCACCCCAACTCACCTTTCCCCTTAAGCAAGCATAAGTTGGTTTTCTAAATTTGAGACCCTGTTCTGTTTTGTAATCCAGTTCCTGTGTAGCCAAGTTTACATTCCGTGTATTAGTGATATCTTATGATGTTTCTTTTTCTGTGTGACTTATTTCAGTTAGAATCATCATACCTGAATCCACTCATTATGCTGCTACGGGCCTGATGACATAGATTTCATTGCTGAGTGATATTGCATTGTACGTAAGTACCACAACTTCTTTATCCATTTTTCACTTTCTGCGATATTGAACTTGTACCGTAAACGAGGTTCTTGTAAACAGAGCCGTCCCAAACTTTGGGGTGGCTGTGTCTTTTTGATTTTAATTTCCCTAAGCTATAGGACCATAAGTGGAAGTGCCCTAGGCTCTGTTGCTTTGTTTTTTAGATGTTTCAGGAAACACCATACACCTCTCGGAGTGGCTCTTGGCAATTTACATCCCGCCCATCAGCATAACAAGGCTCCCAGTTCTCCATGGCCTGTCCTGCCTTTCTGGATTTTACACTTTTTTCAGATGGCCCTTTTGACCGGGGGGCAGTGAGACTTCATTGTAGTGCCGATTTCCTTTGCAAGCTTGCTTGGTTGGCCAAAAAGGGCGTATGCGTTTTTTCCTGAATATATTCAGGAAAAAACGCATACGCCCTTTTTGGCCAAGTGCATCATTGTGGACGTTCTGCCTCTTTTCCTATGCTTTAAATGCAATTCCAGTCTACCTCCTGAAATCGGTTTCCTGCAATTCTGCCCCGCTTTCAAGTCCTCTTGGCAGCCTTACTTCAGTATATTTTTGGACGATAGCTGTCATTTATAACTCTGCAGGTTTGTGAATTACAGTGCCCCTGAGCTCCTTTCTTCAACTCGCTTTCTTGTGAGCTGGCCGCAACACCGCAGGATTGCTTCAGGCCCTAGTTTGGTTCCGGCACGGCACGCTGAGCCTTTGGTTAATTCCTCTTCCTGGTGGGAAATGAGAGTTAAATTTGCCCGTCCAGACACCTCCAGCTAGTCTCTCATTGGTTCTCCCTATTCCTGTTCATCTTCCGCAGAAATTGCAAACTGGGCCAAACAGGAGGTTAAAGGCACTGACTCTCCAAGTCGGGAGAGTGTTAGTAAAGCGTCTGGAATGTTGCACCCGAGTACCAGGGGACGAGAACTGAGACATATTGGAACACGTCTCCCGATCACACGGTTGATCATACTCTGGGTTCCACGTGCATGTTTTAGCTGAAGGAAGAATCCCTTAAACCTGGAGAGTTGAGACCCGTGGAATGGGTACCATGCAATATGACTTCAAAGGGTCTTCATTTGCTCACCGAACCTCTCCAATCCTATCACTGCTGCGTTTATGCCCCTGTACACACGCTTGATTTTCTTTCAGACACATAGCAATCCATAGGTTTTAAGATACTTACTAGTCAGGTACATTCTTAGGCGTTTAATATGGGGTGTTGAGTCCATTTCGTTGAGCAAGGAGTAGTTCTTGTCTATTCCATATTTGGCTTAAGGAACTTTATCTGTGCTCATTTCAATCTCTGGTTTTATGCAGCACCCCAACTCACCTTTCCCCTTAAGCAAGCATAAGTTGGTTTTCTAAATTTGAGACCCTGTTCTGTTTTGTAATCCAGTTCCTGTGTAGCCAAGTTTACATCCCGTGTATTAGTGATATCTTATGATGTTTCTTTTTCTGTGTGACTTATTTCAGTTAGAATCATCATACCTGAATCCACTCATTATGCTGCTACGGGCCTGATGACATAGATTTCATTGCTGAGTGATATTGCATTGTACGTAAGTACCACAACTTCTTTATCCATTTTTCGCTTTCTGCGATATTGAACTTGTACCGTAAACGAGGTTCTTGTAAACAGAGCCGTCCCAAACTTTGGGGTGGCTGTGTCTTTTTGATTTTAATTTCCCTAAGCTATAGGACCATAAGTGGAAGTGCCCTAGGCTCTGTTGCTTTGTTTTTTAGATGTTTCAGGAAACACCATACACCTCTCCCGAGTGGCTGTTGGCAATTTACATCCCGCCCATCAGCATAACAAGGCTCCCAGTTCTCCATGGCCTGTCCTGCCTTTCTGGATTTTACACTTTTTTCAGATGGCCCTTTTGACCGGGGGGAAGTGAGACTTCATTGTAGTGCCGATTTCCTTTGCAAGCTTGCTTGGTTGGCCAAAAAGGGCGTATGCGTTTTTTCCTGAATATATTCAGGAAAAAACGCATACGCCCTTTTTGGCCAAGTGCATCATTGTGGACGTTCTGCCTCTTTTCCTATGCTTTAAATGCAATTCCAGTCTACCTCCTGAAATCGGTTTCCTGCAATTCTGCCCCGCTTTCAAGTCCTCTTGGCAGCCTTACTTCAGTATATTTTTGGACGATAGCTGTCATTTATAACTCTGCAGGTTTGTGAATTACAGTGCCCCTGAGCTCCTTTCTTCAACTCGCTTTCTTGTGAGCTGGCCGCAACACCGCAGGATTGCTTCAGGCCCTAATCTGGTTCCGGCACGGCACGCTGAGCCTTTGGTTAATTCCTCTTCCTGGTGGGAAATGAGAGTTAAATTTGCCCGTCCAGACACCTCCAGCTAGTCTCTCATTGGTTCTCCCTATTCCTGTTCATCTTCCGCAGAAATTGCAAACTGGGCCAAACAGGAGGTTAAAGGCACTGACTCTCCAAGTCGGGAGAGTGTTAGTAAAGCGTCTGGAATGTTGCACCCGAGTACCAGGGGACGAGAACTGAGACATATTGGAACACGTCTCCCGATCACACGGTTGATCATACTCTGGGTTCCACGTGCATGTTTTAGCTGAAGGAAGAATCCCTTAAACCTGGAGAGTTGAGACCCGTGGAATGGGTACCATGCAATATGACTTCAAAGGGTCTTCATTTGCTCACCGAACCTCTCCAATCCTATCACTGCTGCGTTTATGCCCCTGTACACACGCTTGATTTTCTTTCAGACACATAGCAATCCATAGGTTTTAAGATACTTACTAGTCAGGTACATTCTTAGGCGTTTAATATGGGGTGTTGAGTCCATTTCGTTGAGCAAGGAGTAGTTCTTGTCTATTCCATATTTGGCTTAAGGAACTTTATCTGTGCTCATTTCAATCTCTGGTTTTATGCAGCACCCCAACTCACCTTTCCCCTTAAGCAAGCATAAGTTGGTTTTCTAAATTTGAGACCCTGTTCTGTTTTGTAATCCAGTTCCTGTGTAGCCAAGTTTACATTCCGTGTATTAGTGATATCTTATGATGTTTCTTTTTCTGTGTGACATATTTCAGTTAGAATCATCATACCTGAATCCACTCATTATGCTGCTACGGGCCTGATGACATAGATTTCATTGCTGAGTGATATTGCATTGTACGTAAGTACCACAACTTCTTTATCCATTTTTCACTTTCTGCGATATTGAACTTGTACCGTAAACGAGGTTCTTGTAAACAGAGCCGTCCCAAACTTTGGGGTGGCTGTGTCTTTTTGATTTTAATTTCCCTAAGCTATAGGACCATAAGTGGAAGTGCCCTAGGCTCTGTTGCTTTGTTTTTTAGATGTTTCAGGAAACACCATACACCTCTCCCGAGTGGCTCTTGGCAATTTACATCCCGCCCATCAGCATAACAAGGCTCCCAGTTCTCCATGGCCTGTCCTGCCTTTCTGGATTTTACACTTTTTTCAGATGGCCCTTTTGACCGGGGGGAAGTGAGACTTCATTGTAGTGCAGATTTCCTTTGCAAGCTTGCTTGGTTGGCCAAAAAGGGCGTATGCGTTTTTTCCTGAATATATTCAGGAAAAAACGCATACGCCCTTTTTGGCCAAGTGCATCATTGTGGACGTTCTGCCTCTTTTCCTATGCTTTAAATGCAATTCCAGTCTACCTCCTGAAATCGGTTTCCTGCAATTCTGCCCCGCTTTCAAGTCCTCTTGGCAGCCTTACTTCAGTATATTTTTGGACGATAGCTGTCATTTATAACTCTGCAGGTTTGTGAATTACAGTGCCCCTGAGCTCCTTTCTTCAACTCGCTTTCTTGTGAGCTGGCCGCAACACCGCAGGATTGCTTCAGGCCCTAATCTGGTTCCGGCACGGCACGCTGAGCCTTTGGTTAATTCCTCTTCCTGGTGGGAAATGAGAGTTAAATTTGCCCGTCCAGACACCTCCACCTAGTCTCTCATTGGTTCTCCCTATTCCTGTTCATCTTCCGCAGAAATTGCAAACTGGGCCAAACAGGAGGTTAAAGGCACTGACTCTCCAAGTCGGGAGAGTGTTAGTAAAGCGTCTGGAATGTTGCACCCGAGTACCAGGGGACGAGAACTGAGACATATTGGAACACGTCTCCCGATCACACGGTTGATCATACTCTGGGTTCCACGTGCATGTTTTAGCTGAAGGAAGAATCCCTTAAACCTGGAGAGTTGAGACCCGTGGAATGGGTACCATGCAATATGACTTCAAAGGGTCTTCATTTGCTCACCGAACCTCTCCAATCCTATCACTGCTGCGTTTATGCCCCTGTACACACGCTTGATTTTCTTTCAGACACATAGCAATCCATAGGTTTTAAGATACTTACTAGTCAGGTACATTCTTAGGCGTTTAATATGGGGTGTTGAGTCCATTTCGTTGAGCAAGGAGTAGTTCTTGTCTATTCCATATTTGGCTTAAGGAACTTTATCTGTGCTCATTTCAATCTCTGGTTTTATGCAGCACCCCAACTCACCTTTCCCCTTAAGCAAGCATAAGTTGGTTTTCTAAATTTGAGACCCTGTTCTGTTTTGTAATCCAGTTCCTGTGTAGCCAAGTTTACATTCCGTGTATTAGTGATATCTTATGATGTTTCTTTTTCTATGTGACATATTTCAGTTAGAATCATCATACCTGAATCCACTCATTATGCTGCTACGGGCCTGATGACATAGATTTCATTGCTGAGTGATATTGCATTGTACGTAAGTACCACAACTTCTTTATCCATTTTTCACTTTCTGCGATATTGAACTTGTACCGTAAACGAGGTTCTTGTAAACAGAGCCGTCCCAAACTTTGGGGTGGCTGTGTCTTTTTGATTTTAATTTCCCTAAGCTATAGGACCATAAGTGGAAGTGCCCTAGGCTCTGTTGCTTTGTTTTTTAGATGTTTCAGGAAACACCATACACCTCTCCCGAGTGGCTGTTGGCAATTTACATCCCGCCCATCAGCATAACAAGGCTCCCAGTTCTCCATGGCCTGTCCTGCCTTTCTGGATTTTACACTTTTTTCAGATGGCCCTTTTGACTGGGGGGAAGTGAGACTTCATTGTAGTGCAGATTTCCTTTGCAAGCTTGCTTGGTTGGCCAAAAAGGGCGTATGCGTTTTTTCCTGAATATATTCAGGAAAAAACGCATACGCCCTTTTTGGCCAAGCGCATCATTGTGGACGTTCTGCCTCTTTTCCTATGCTTTAAATGCAATTCCAGTCTACCTCCTGAAATCGGTTTCCTGCAATTCTGCCCCGCTTTCAAGTCCTCTTGGCAGCCTTACTTCAGTATATTTTTGGACGATAGCTGTCATTTATAACTCTGCAGGTTTGTGAATTACAGTGCCCCTGAGCTCCTTTCTTCAACTCGCTTTCTTGTGAGCTGGCCACAACACCGCAGGATTGCTTCAGGCCCTAATCTGGTTCCGGCACGGCACGCTGAGCCTTTGGTTAATTCCTCTTCCTGGTGGGAAATGAGAGTTAAATTTGCCCGTCCAGACACCTCCACCTAGTCTCTCATTGGTTCTCCCTATTCCTGTTCATCTTCCGCAGAAATTGCAAACTGGGCCAAACAGGAGGTTAAAGGCACTGACTCTCCAAGTCGGGAGAGTGTTAGTAAAGCGTCTGGAATGTTGCACCCGAGTACCAGGGGACGAGAACTGAGACATATTGGAACACGTCTCCCGATCACACGGTTGATCATACTCTGGGTTCCATGTGCATGTTTTAGCTGAAGGAAGAATCCCTTAAACCTGGAGAGTTGAGACCCGTGGAATGGGTACCATGCAATATGACTTCAAAGGGTCTTCATTTGCTCACCGAACCTCTCCAATCCTATCACTGCTGCGTTTATGCCCCTGTACACATGCTTGATTTTCTTTCAGAGACATAGCAGTGCATAGGTTTTAAGATACTTACTAGTCAGGTACATTCTTAGGTGTTTAATATGGGGTGTTGAGTCCATTTCGTTGAGCAAGGAGTAGTTCTTGTCTATTCCATATTTGGCTTAAGGAACTTTATCTGTGTTCATTTCAATCTCTGGTTTTATGCAGCACCCCAACTCACCTTTCCCCTTAAGCAAGCATAAGTTGGTTTTCTAAATTTGAGACCCTGTTCTGTTTTGTAATCCAGTTCCTGTGTAGCCAAGTTTACATCCCGTGTATTAGTGATATCTTATGATGTTTCTTTTTCTGTGTGACTTATTTCAGTTAGAATCATCATACCTGAATCCACTCATTATGCTGCTACGGGCCTGATGACATAGATTTCATTGCTGAGTGATATTGCATTGTACGTAAGTACCACAACTTCTTTATCCATTTTTCACTTTCTGCGATATTGAACTTGTACCGTAAACGAGGTTCTTGTAAACAGAGCCGTCCCAAACTTTGGGGTGGCTGTGTCTTTTTGATTTTAATTTCCCTAAGCTATAGGACCATAAGTGGAAGTGCCCTAGGCTCTGTTGCTTTGTTTTTTAGATGTTTCAGGAAACACCATACACCTCTCCCGAGTGGCTGTTGGCAATTTACATCCCGCCCATCAGCATAACAAGGCTCCCAGTTCTCCATGGCCTGTCCTGCCTTTCTGGATTTTACACTTTTTTCAGATGGCCCTTTTGACCGGGGGGAAGTGAGACTTCATTGTAGTGCAGATTTCCTTTGCAAGCTTGCTTGGTTGGCCAAAAAGGGCGTATGCGTTTTTTCCTGAATATATTCAGGAAAAAACGCATACGCCCTTTTTGGCCAAGTGCATCATTGTGGACGTTCTGCCTCTTTTCCTATGCTTTAAATGCAATTCCAGTCTACCTCCTGAAATCGGTTTCCTGCAATTCTGCCCCGCTTTCAAGTCCTCTTGGCAGCCTTACTTCAGTATATTTTTGGACGATAGCTGTCATTTATAACTCTGCAGGTTTGTGAATTACAGTGCCCCTGAGCTCCTTTCTTCAACTCGCTTTCTTGTGAGCTGGCCGCAACACCGCAGGATTGCTTCAGGCCCTAATCTGGTTCCGGCACGGCACGCTGAGCCTTTGGTTAATTCCTCTTCCTGGTGGGAAATGAGAGTTAAATTTGCCCGTCCAGACACCTCCAGCTAGTCTCTCATTGGTTCTCCCTATTCCTGTTCATCTTCCGCAGAAATTGCAAACTGGGCCAAACAGGAGGTTAAAGGCACTGACTCTCCAAGTCGGGAGAGTGTTAGTAAAGCGTCTGGAATGTTGCACCCGAGTACCAGGGGACGAGAACTGAGACATATTGGAACACGTCTCCCGATCACACGGTTGATCATACTCTGGGTTCCACGTGCATGTTTTAGCTGAAGGAAGAATCCCTTAAACCTGGAGAGTTGAGACCCGTGGAATGGGTACCATGCAATATGACTTCAAAGGGTCTTCATTTGCTCACCGAACCTCTCCAATCCTATCACTGCTGCGTTTATGCCCCTGTACACACGCTTGATTTTCTTTCAGACACATAGCAATCCATAGGTTTTAAGATACTTACTAGTCAGGTACATTCTTAGGTGTTTAATATGGGGTGTTGAGTCCATTTCGTTGAGCAAGGAGTAGTTCTTGTCTATTCCATATTTGGCTTAAGGAACTTTATCTGTGCTCATTTCAATCTCTGGTTTTATGCAGCACCCCAACTCACCTTTCCCCTTAAGCAAGCATAAGTTGGTTTTCTAAATTTGAGACCCTGTTCTGTTTTGTAATCCAGTTCCTGTGTAGCCAAGTTTACATTCCGTGTATTAGTGATATCTTATGATGTTTCTTTTTCTGTGTGACTTATTTCAGTTAGAATCATCATACCTGAATCCACTCATTATGCTGCTACGGGCCTGATGACATAGATTTCATTGCTGAGTGATATTGCATTGTACGTAAGTACCACAACTTCTTTATCCATTTTTCACTTTCTGCGATATTGAACTTGTACCGTAAACGAGGTTCTTGTAAACAGAGCCGTCCCAAACTTTGGGGTGGCTGTGTCTTTTTGATTTTAATTTCCCTAAGCTATAGGACCATAAGTGGAAGTGCCCTAGGCTCTGTTGCTTTGTTTTTTAGATGTTTCAGGAAACACCATACACCTCTCCGGAGTGGCTCTTGGCAATTTACATCCCGCCCATCAGCATAACAAGGCTCCCAGTTCTCCATGGCCTGTCCTGCCTTTCTGGATTTTACACTTTTTTCAGATGGCCCTTTTGACCGGGGGGAAGTGAGACTTCATTGTAGTGCAGATTTCCTTTGCAAGCTTGCTTGGTTGGCCAAAAAGGGCATATGCGTTTTTTCCTGAATATATTCAGGAAAAAACGCATACGCCCTTTTTGGCCAAGTGCATCATTGTGGACGTTCTGCCTCTTTTCCTATGCTTTAAATGCAATTCCAGTCTACCTCCTGAAATCGGTTTCCTGCAATTCTGCCCCGCTTTCAAGTCCTCTTGGCAGCCTTACTTCAGTATATTTTTGGACGATAGCTGTCATTTATAACTCTGCAGGTTTGTGAATTACAGTGCCCCTGAGCTCCTTTCTTCAACTCGCTTTCTTGTGAGCTGGCCGCAACACCGCAGGATTGCTTCAGGCCCTAATCTGGTTCCGGCACGGCACGCTGAGCCTTTGGTTAATTCCTCTTCCTGGTGGGAAATGAGAGTTAAATTTGCCCGTCCAGACACCTCCACCTAGTCTCTCATTGGTTCTCCCTATTCCTGTTCATCTTCCGCAGAAATTGCAAACTGGGCCAAACAGGAGGTTAAAGGCACTGACTCTCCAAGTCGGGAGAGTGTTAGTAAAGCGTCTGGAATGTTGCACCCGAGTACCAGGGGATGAGAACTGAGACATATTGGAACACGTCTCCCGATCACACGGTTGATCATACTCTGGGTTCCACGTGCATGTTTTAGCTGAAGGAAGAATCCCTTAAACCTGGAGAGTTGAGACCCGTGGAATGGGTACCATGCAATATGACTTCAAAGGGTCTTCATTTGCTCACCGAACCTCTCCAATCCTATCACTGCTGCGTTTATGCCCCTGTACACACGCTTGATTTTCTTTCAGACACATAGCAATCCATAGGTTTTAAGATACTTACTAGTCAGGTACATTCTTAGGCGTTTAATATGGGGTGTTGAGTCCATTTCGTTGAGCAAGGAGTAGTTCTTGTCTATTCCATATTTGGCTTAAGGAACTTTATCTGTGCTCATTTCAATCTCTGGTTTTATGCAGCACCCCAACTCACCTTTCCCCTTAAGCAAGCATAAGTTGGTTTTCTAAATTTGAGACCCTGTTCTGTTTTGTAATCCAGTTCCTGTGTAGCCAAGTTTACATCCCGTGTATTAGTGATATCTTATGATGTTTCTTTTTCTGTGTGACTTATTTCAGTTAGAATCATCATACCTGAATCCACTCATTATGCTGCTACGGGCCTGATGACATAGATTTCATTGCTGAGTGATATTGCATTGTACGTAAGTACCACAACTTCTTTATCCATTTTTCACTTTCTGCGATATTGAACTTGTACCGTAAACGAGGTTCTTGTAAACAGAGCCGTCCCAAACTTTGGGGTGGCTGTGTCTTTTTGATTTTAATTTCCCTAAGCTATAGGACCATAAGTGGAAGTGCCCTAGGCTCTGTTGCTTTGTTTTTTAGATGTTTCAGGAAACACCATACACCTCTCCCGAGTGGCTGTTGGCAATTTACATCCCGCCCATCAGCATAACAAGGCTCCCAGTTCTCCATGGCCTGTCCTGCCTTTCTGGATTTTACACTTTTTTCAGATGGCCCTTTTGACCGGGGGGAAGTGAGACTTCATTGTAGTGCAGATTTCCTTTGCAAGCTTGCTTGGTTGGCCAAAAAGGGCGTATGCGTTTTTTCCTGAATATATTCAGGAAAAAACGCATACGCCCTTTTTGGCCAAGTGCATCATTGTGGACGTTCTGCCTCTTTTCCTATGCTTTAAATGCAATTCCAGTCTACCTCCTGAAATCGGTTTCCTGCAATTCTGCCCCGCTTTCAAGTCCTCTTGGCAGCCTTACTTCAGTATATTTTTGGACGATAGCTGTCATTTATAACTCTGCAGGTTTGTGAATTACAGTGCCCCTGAGCTCCTTTCTTCAACTCGCTTTCTTGTGAGCTGGCCGCAACACCGCAGGATTGCTTCAGGCCCTAATCTGGTTCCGGCACGGCACGCTGAGCCTTTGGTTAATTCCCCTTCCTGATGGGAAATGAGAGTTAAATTTGCCCGTCCAGACACCTCCAGCTAGTCTCTCATTGGTTCTCCCTATTCCTGTTCATCTTCCGCAGAAATTGCAAACTGGGCCAAACAGGAGGTTAAAGGCACTGACTCTCCAAGTCGGGAGAGTGTTAGTAAAGCGTCTGGAATGTTGCACCCGAGTACCAGGGGACGAGAACTGAGACATATTGGAACACGTCTCCCGATCACACGGTTGATCATACTCTGGGTTCCACGTGCATGTTTTAGCTGAAGGAAGAATCCCTTAAACCTGGAGAGTTGAGACCCGTGGAATGGGTACCATGCAATATGACTTCAAAGGGTCTTCATTTGCTCACCGAACCTCTCCAATCCTATCACTGCTGCGTTTATGCCCCTGTACACATGCTTGATTTTCTTTCAGAGACATAGCAGTGCATAGGTTTTAAGATACTTACTAGTCAGGTACATTCTTAGGCGTTTAATATGGGGTGTTGAGTCCATTTCGTTGAGCAAGGAGTAGTTCTTGTCTATTCTATATTTGGCTTAAGGAACTTTATCTGTGCTCATTTCAATCTCTGGTTTTATGCAGCACCCCAACTCACCTTTCCCCTTAAGCAAGCATAAGTTGGTTTTCTAAATTTGAGACCCTGTTCTGTTTTGTAATCCAGTTCCTGTGTAGCCAAGTTTACATCCCGTGTATTAGTGATATCTTATGATGTTTCTTTTTCTGTGTGACTTATTTCAGTTAGAATCATCATACCTGAATCCACTCATTATGCTGCTACGGGCCTGATGACATAGATTTCATTGCTGAGTGATATTGCATTGTACGTAAGTACCACAACTTCTTTATCCATTTTTCACTTTCTGCGATATTGAACTTGTACCGTAAACGAGGTTCTTGTAAACAGAGCCGTCCCAAACTTTGGGGTGGCTGTGTCTTTTTGATTTTAATTTCCCTAAGCTATAGGACCATAAGTGGAAGTGCCCTAGGCTCTGTTGCTTTGTTTTTTAGATGTTTCAGGAAACACCATACACCTCTCCCGAGTGGCTCTTGGCAATTTACATCCCGCCCATCAGCATAACAAGGCTCCCAGTTCTCCATGGCCTGTCCTGCCTTTCTGGATTTTACACTTTTTTCAGATGGCCCTTTTGACCGGGGGGAAGTGAGACTTCATTGTAGTGCAGATTTCCTTTGCAAGCTTGCTTGGTTGGCCAAAAAGGGCGTATGCGTTTTTTCCTGAATATATTCAGGAAAAAACGCATACGCCCTTTTTGGCCAAGTGCATCATTGTGGACGTTCTGCCTCTTTTCCTATGCTTTAAATGCAATTCCAGTCTACCTCCTGAAATCGGTTTCCTGCAATTCTGCCCCGCTTTCAAGTCCTCTTGGCAGCCTTACTTCAGTATATTTTTGGACGATAGCTGTCATTTATAACTCTGCAGGTTTGTGAATTACAGTGCCCCTGAGCTCCTTTCTTCAACTCGCTTTCTTGTGAGCTGGCCGCAACACCGCAGGATTGCTTCAGGCCCTAATCTGGTTCCGGCACGGCACGCTGAGCCTTTGGTTAATTCCTCTTCCTGGTGGGAAATGAGAGTTAAATTTGCCCGTCCAGACACCTCCACCTAGTCTCTCATTGGTTCTCCCTATTCCTGTTCATCTTCCGCAGAAATTGCAAACTGGGCCAAACAGGAGGTTAAAGGCACTGACTCTCCAAGTCGGGAGAGTGTTAGTAAAGCGTCTGGAATGTTGCACCCGAGTACCAGGGGACGAGAACTGAGACATATTGGAACACGTCTCCCGATCACACGGTTGATCATACTCTGGGTTCCACGTGCATGTTTTAGCTGAAGGAAGAATCCCTTAAACCTGGAGAGTTGAGACCCGTGGAATGGGTACCATGCAATATGACTTCAAAGGGTCTTCATTTGCTCACCGAACCTCTCCAATCCTATCACTGCTGCGTTTATGCCCCTGTACACATGCTTGATTTTCTTTCAGAGACATAGCAGTGCATAGGTTTTAAGATACTTACTAGTCAGGTACATTCTTAGGCGTTTAATATGGGGTGTTGAGTCCATTTCGTTGAGCAAGGAGTAGTTCTTGTCTATTCTATATTTGGCTTAAGGAACTTTATCTGTGCTCATTTCAATCTCTGGTTTTATGCAGCACCCCAACTCACCTTTCCCCTTAAGCAAGCATAAGTTGGTTTTCTAAATTTGAGACCCTGTTCTGTTTTGTAATCCAGTTCCTGTGTAGCCAAGTTTACATCCCGTGTATTAGTGATATCTTATGATGTTTCTTTTTCTGTGTGACTTATTTCAGTTAGAATCATCATACCTGAATCCACTCATTATGCTGCTACGGGCCTGATGACATAGATTTCATTGCTGAGTGATATTGCATTGTACGTAAGTACCACAACTTCTTTATCCATTTTTCACTTTCTGCGATATTGAACTTGTACCGTAAACGAGGTTCTTGTAAACAGAGCCGTCCCAAACTTTGGGGTGGCTGTGTCTTTTTGATTTTAATTTCCCTAAGCTATAGGACCATAAGTGGAAGTGCCCTAGGCTCTGTTGCTTTGTTTTTTAGATGTTTCAGGAAACACCATACACCTCTCCCGAGTGGCTCTTGGCAATTTACATCCCGCCCATCAGCATAACAAGGCTCCCAGTTCTCCATGGCCTGTCCTGCCTTTCTGGATTTTACACTTTTTTCAGATGGCCCTTTTGACCGGGGGGAAGTGAGACTTCATTGTAGTGCAGATTTCCTTTGCAAGCTTGCTTGGTTGGCCAAAAAGGGCGTATGCGTTTTTTCCTGAATATATTCAGGAAAAAACGCATACGCCCTTTTTGGCCAAGTGCATCATTGTGGACGTTCTGCCTCTTTTCCTATGCTTTAAATGCAATTCCAGTCTACCTCCTGAAATCGGTTTCCTGCAATTCTGCCCCGCTTTCAAGTCCTCTTGGCAGCCTTACTTCAGTATATTTTTGGACGATAGCTGTCATTTATAACTCTGCAGGTTTGTGAATTACAGTGCCCCTGAGCTCCTTTCTTCAACTCGCTTTCTTGTGAGCTGGCCGCAACACCGCAGGATTGCTTCAGGCCCTAATCTGGTTCCGGCACGGCACGCTGAGCCTTTGGTTAATTCCTCTTCCTGGTGGGAAATGAGAGTTAAATTTGCCCGTCCAGACACCTCCAGCTAGTCTCTCATTGGTTCTCCCTATTCCTGTTCATCTTCCGCAGAAATTGCAAACTGGGCCAAACAGGAGGTTAAAGGCACTGACTCTCCAAGTCGGGAGAGTGTTAGTAAAGCGTCTGGAATGTTGCACCCGAGTACCAGGGGACGAGAACTGAGACATATTGGAACACGTCTCCCAATCACACGGTTGATCATACTCTGGGTTCCACGTGCATGTTTTAGCTGAAGGAAGAATCCCTTAAACCTGGAGAGTTGAGACCCGTGGAATGGGTACCATGCAATATGACTTCAAAGGGTCTTCATTTGCTCACCGAACCTCTCCAATCCTATCACTGCTGCGTTTATGCCCCTGTACACACGCTTGATTTTCTTTCAGACACATAGCAATCCATAGGTTTTAAGATACTTACTAGTCAGGTACATTCTTAGGTGTTTAATATGGGGTGTTGAGTCCATTTCGTTGAGCAAGGAGTAGTTCTTGTCTATTCCATATTTGGCTTAAGGAACTTTATCTGTGCTCATTTCAATCTCTGGTTTTATGCAGCACCCCAACTCACCTTTCCCCTTAAGCAAGCATAAGTTGGTTTTCTAAATTTGAGACCCTGTTCTGTTTTGTAATCCAGTTCCTGTGTAGCCAAGTTTACATTCCGTGTATTAGTGATATCTTATGATGTTTCTTTTTCTGTGTGACTTATTTCAGTTAGAATCATCATACCTGAATCCACTCATTATGCTGCTACGGGCCTGATGACATAGATTTCATTGCTGAGTGATATTGCATTGTACATAAGTACCACAACTTCTTTATCCATTTTTCACTTTCTGCGATATTGAACTTGTACCGTAAACGAGGTTCTTGTAAACAGAGCCGTCCCAAACTTTGGGGTGGCTGTGTCTTTTTGATTTTAATTTCCCTAAGCTATAGGACCATAAGTGGAAGTGCCCTAGGCTCTGTTGCTTTGTTTTTTAGATGTTTCAGGAAACACCATACACCTCTCCGGAGTGGCTCTTGGCAATTTACATCCCGCCCATCAGCATAACAAGGCTCCCAGTTCTCCATGGCCTGTCCTGCCTTTCTGGATTTTACACTTTTTTCAGATGGCCCTTTTGACCGGGGGGAAGTGAGACTTCATTGTAGTGCAGATTTCCTTTGCAAGCTTGCTTGGTTGGCCAAAAAGGGCGTATGCGTTTTTTCCTGAATATATTCAGGAAAAAACGCATACGCCCTTTTTGGCCAAGTGCATCATTGTGGACGTTCTGCCTCTTTTCCTATGCTTTAAATGCAATTCCAGTCTACCTCCTGAAATCGGTTTCCTGCAATTCTGCCCCGCTTTCAAGTCCTCTTGGCAGCCTTACTTCAGTATATTTTTGGACGATAGCTGTCATTTATAACTCTGCAGGTTTGTGAATTACAGTGCCCCTGAGCTCCTTTCTTCAACTCGCTTTCTTGTGAGCTGGCCGCAACACCGCAGGATTGCTTCAGGCCCTAATCTGGTTCCGGCACGGCACGCTGAGCCTTTGGTTAATTCCTCTTCCTGGTGGGAAATGAGAGTTAAATTTGCCCGTCCAGACACCTCCACCTAGTCTCTCATTGGTTCTCCCTATTCCTGTTCATCTTCCGCAGAAATTGCAAACTGGGCCAAACAGGAGGTTAAAGGCACTGACTCTCCAAGTCGGGAGAGTGTTAGTAAAGCGTCTGGAATGTTGCACCCGAGTACCAGGGGACGAGAACTGAGACATATTGGAACACGTCTCCCGATCACACGGTTGATCATACTCTGGGTTCCACGTGCATGTTTTAGCTGAAGGAAGAATCCCTTAAACCTGGAGAGTTGAGACCCGTGGAATGGGTACCATGCAATATGACTTCAAAGGGTCTTCATTTGCTCACCGAACCTCTCCAATCCTATCACTGCTGCGTTTATGCCCCTGTACACACGCTTGATTTTCTTTCAGACACATAGCAATCCATAGGTTTTAAGATACTTACTAGTCAGGTACATTCTTAGGCGTTTAATATGGGGTGTTGAGTCCATTTCGTTGAGCAAGGAGTAGTTCTTGTCTATTCCATATTTGGCTTAAGGAACTTTATCTGTGCTCATTTCAATCTCTGGTTTTATGCAGCACCCCAACTCACCTTTCCCCTTAAGCAAGCATAAGTTGGTTTTCTAAATTTGAGACCCTGTTCTGTTTTGTAATCCAGTTCCTGTGTAGCCAAGTTTACATCCCGTGTATTAGTGATATCTTATGATGTTTCTTTTTCTGTGTGACTTATTTCAGTTAGAATCATCATACCTGAATCCACTCATTATGCTGCTACGGGCCTGATGACATAGATTTCATTGCTGAGTGATATTGCATTGTACGTAAGTACCACAACTTCTTTATCCATTTTTCACTTTCTGCGATATTGAACTTGTACCGTAAACGAGGTTCTTGTAAACAGAGCCGTCCCAAACTTTGGGGTGGCTGTGTCTTTTTGATTTTAATTTCCCTAAGCTATAGGACCATAAGTGGAAGTGCCCTAGGCTCTGTTGCTTTGTTTTTTAGATGTTTCAGGAAACACCATACACCTCTCCCGAGTGGCTGTTGGCAATTTACATCCCGCCCATCAGCATAACAAGGCTCCCAGTTCTCCATGGCCTGTCCTGCCTTTCTGGATTTTACACTTTTTTCAGATGGCCCTTTTGACCGGGGGGAAGTGAGACTTCATTGTAGTGCAGATTTCCTTTGCAAGCTTGCTTGGTTGGCCAAAAAGGGCGTATGCGTTTTTTCCTGAATATATTCAGGAAAAAACGCATACGCCCTTTTTGGCCAAGTGCATCATTGTGGACGTTCTGCCTCTTTTCCTATGCTTTAAATGCAATTCCAGTCTACCTCCTGAAATCGGTTTCCTGCAATTCTGCCCCGCTTTCAAGTCCTCTTGGCAGCCTTACTTCAGTATATTTTTGGACGATAGCTGTCATTTATAACTCTGCAGGTTTGTGAATTACAGTGCCCCTGAGCTCCTTTCTTCAACTCGCTTTCTTGTGAGCTGGCCGCAACACCGCAGGATTGCTTCAGGCCCTAATCTGGTTCCGGCACGGCACGCTGAGCCTTTGGTTAATTCCCCTTCCTGATGGGAAATGAGAGTTAAATTTGCCCGTCCAGACACCTCCAGCTAGTCTCTCATTGGTTCTCCCTATTCCTGTTCATCTTCCGCAGAAATTTCAAACTGGGCCAAACAGGAGGTTAAAGGCACTGACTCTCCAAGTCGGGAGAGTGTTAGTAAAGCGTCTGGAATGTTGCACCCGAGTACCAGGGGACGAGAACTGAGACATATTGGAACACGTCTCCCGATCACACGGTTGATCATACTCTGGGTTCCACGTGCATGTTTTAGCTGAAGGAAGAATCCCTTAAACCTGGAGAGTTGAGACCCGTGGAATGGGTACCATGCAATATGACTTCAAAGGGTCTTCATTTGCTCACCGAACCTCTCCAATCCTATCACTGCTGCGTTTATGCCCCTGTACACATGCTTGATTTTCTTTCAGAGACATAGCAGTGCATAGGTTTTAAGATACTTACTAGTCAGGTACATTCTTAGGCGTTTAATATGGGGTGTTGAGTCCATTTCGTTGAGCAAGGAGTAGTTCTTGTCTATTCTATATTTGGCTTAAGGAACTTTATCTGTGCTCATTTCAATCTCTGGTTTTATGCAGCACCCCAACTCACCTTTCCCCTTAAGCAAGCATAAGTTGGTTTTCTAAATTTGAGACCCTGTTCTGTTTTGTAATCCAGTTCCTGTGTAGCCAAGTTTACATCCCGTGTATTAGTGATATCTTATGATGTTTCTTTTTCTGTGTGACTTATTTCAGTTAGAATCATCATACCTGAATCCACTCATTATGCTGCTACGGGCCTGATGACATAGATTTCATTGCTGAGTGATATTGCATTGTACGTAAGTACCACAACTTCTTTATCCATTTTTCACTTTCTGCGATATTGAACTTGTACCGTAAACGAGGTTCTTGTAAACAGAGCCGTCCCAAACTTTGGGGTGGCTGTGTCTTTTTGATTTTAATTTCCCTAAGCTATAGGACCATAAGTGGAAGTGCCCTAGGCTCTGTTGCTTTGTTTTTTAGATGTTTCAGGAAACACCATACACCTCTCCCGAGTGGCTCTTGGCAATTTACATCCCGCCCATCAGCATAACAAGGCTCCCAGTTCTCCATGGCCTGTCCTGCCTTTCTGGATTTTACACTTTTTTCAGATGGCCCTTTTGACCGGGGGGAAGTGAGACTTCATTGTAGTGCAGATTTCCTTTGCAAGCTTGCTTGGTTGGCCAAAAAGGGCGTATGCGTTTTTTCCTGAATATATTCAGGAAAAAACGCATACGCCCTTTTTGGCCAAGTGCATCATTGTGGACGTTCTGCCTCTTTTCCTATGCTTTAAATGCAATTCCAGTCTACCTCCTGAAATCGGTTTCCTGCAATTCTGCCCCGCTTTCAAGTCCTCTTGGCAGCCTTACTTCAGTATATTTTTGGACGATAGCTGTCATTTATAACTCTGCAGGTTTGTGAATTACAGTGCCCCTGAGCTCCTTTCTTCAACTCGCTTTCTTGTGAGCTGGCCGCAACACCGCAGGATTGCTTCAGGCCCTAATCTGGTTCCGGCACGGCACGCTGAGCCTTTGGTTAATTCCTCTTCCTGGTGGGAAATGAGAGTTAAATTTGCCCGTCCAGACACCTCCAGCTAGTCTCTCATTGGTTCTCCCTATTCCTGTTCATCTTCCGCAGAAATTGCAAACTGGGCCAAACAGGAGGTTAAAGGCACTGACTCTCCAAGTCGGGAGAGTGTTAGTAAAGCGTCTGGAATGTTGCACCCGAGTACCAGGGGACGAGAACTGAGACATATTGGAACACGTCTCCCGATCACACGGTTGATCATACTCTGGGTTCCACGTGCATGTTTTAGCTGAAGGAAGAATCCCTTAAACCTGGAGAGTTGAGACCCGTGGAATGGGTACCATGCAATATGACTTCAAAGGGTCTTCATTTGCTCACCGAACCTCTCCAATCCTATCACTGCTGCGTTTATGCCCCTGTACACACGCTTGATTTTCTTTCAGACACATAGCAATCCATAGGTTTTAAGATACTTACTAGTCAGGTACATTCTTAGGCGTTTAATATGGGGTGTTGAGTCCATTTCGTTGAGCAAGGAGTAGTTCTTGTCTATTCCATATTTGGCTTAAGGAACTTTATCTGTGCTCATTTCAATCTCTGGTTTTATGCAGCACCCCAACTCACCTTTCCCCTTAAGCAAGCATAAGTTGGTTTTCTAAATTTGAGACCCTGTTCTGTTTTGTAATCCAGTTCCTGTGTAGCCAAGTTTACATCCCGTGTATTAGTGATATCTTATGATGTTTCTTTTTCTGTGTGACTTATTTCAGTTAGAATCATCATGCCTGAATCCACTCATTATGCTGCTACGGGCCTGATGACATAGATTTCATTGCTGAGTGATATTGCATTGTACGTAAGTACCACAACTTCTTTATCCATTTTTCACTTTCTGCGATATTGAACTTGTACCGTAAACGAGGTTCTTGTAAACAGAGCCGTCCCAAACTTTGGGGTGGCTGTGTCTTTTTGATTTTAATTTCCCTAAGCTATAGGACCATAAGTGGAAGTGCCCTAGGCTCTGTTGCTTTGTTTTTTAGATGTTTCAGGAAACACCATACACCTCTCCCGAGTGGCTCTTGGCAATTTACATCCCGCCCATCAGCATAACAAGGCTCCCAGTTCTCCATGGCCTGTCCTGCCTTTCTGGATTTTACACTTTTTTCAGATGGCCCTTTTGACCGGGGGGAAGTGAGACTTCATTGTAGTGCAGATTTCCTTTGCAAGCTTGCTTGGTTGGCCAAAAAGGGCGTATGCGTTTTTTCCTGAATATATTCAGGAAAAAACGCATACGCCCTTTTTGGCCAAGTGCATCATTGTGGACGTTCTGCCTCTTTTCCTATGCTTTAAATGCAATTCCAGTCTACCTCCTGAAATCGGTTTCCTGCAATTCTGCCCCGCTTTCAAGTCCTCTTGGCAGCCTTACTTCAGTATATTTTTGGACGATAGCTGTCATTTATAACTCTGCAGGTTTGTGAATTACAGTGCCCCTGAGCTCCTTTCTTCAACTCGCTTTCTTGTGAGCTGGCCGCAACACCGCAGGATTGCTTCAGGCCCTAATCTGGTTCCGGCACGGCACGCTGAGCCTTTGGTTAATTCCCCTTCCTGATGGGAAATGAGAGTTAAATTTGCCCGTCCAGACACCTCCAGCTAGTCTCTCATTGGTTCTCCCTATTCCTGTTCATCTTCCGCAGAAATTGCAAACTGGGCCAAACAGGAGGTTAAAGGCACTGACTCTCCAAGTCGGGAGAGTGTTAGTAAAGCATCTGGAATGTTGCACCCGAGTACCAGGGGACGAGAACTGAGACATATTGGAACACGTCTCCCGATCACACGGTTGATCATACTCTGGGTTCCACGTGCATGTTTTAGCTGAAGGAAGAATCCCTTAAACCTGGAGAGTTGAGACCCGTGGAATGGGTACCATGCAATATGACTTCAAAGGGTCTTCATTTGCTCACCGAACCTCTCCAATCCTATCACTGCTGCGTTTATGCCCCTGTACACACGCTTGATTTTCTTTCAGAGACATAGCAATCCATAGGTTTTAAGATACTTACTAGTCAGGTACATTCTTAGGCGTTTAATATGGGGTGTTGAGTCCATTTCGTTGAGCAAGGAGTAGTTCTTGTCTATTCCATATTTGGCTTAAGGAACTTTATCTGTGCTCATTTCAATCTCTGGTTTTATGCAGCACCCCAACTCACCTTTCCCCTTAAGCAAGCATAAGTTGGTTTTCTAAATTTGAGACCCTGTTCTGTTTTGTAATCCAGTTCCTGTGTAGCCAAGTTTACATCCCGTGTATTAGTGATATCTTATGATGTTTCTTTTTCTGTGTGACTTATTTCAGTTAGAATCATCATACCTGAATCCACTCATTATGCTGCTACGGGCCTGATGACATAGATTTCATTGCTGAGTGATATTGCATTGTACGTAAGTACCACAACTTCTTTATCCATTTTTCACTTTCTGCGATATTGAACTTGTACCGTAAACGAGGTTCTTGTAAACAGAGCCGTCCCAAACTTTGGGGTGGCTGTGTCTTTTTGATTTTAATTTCCCTAAGCTATAGGACCATAAGTGGAAGTGCCCTAGGCTCTGTTGCTTTGTTTTTTAGATGTTTCAGGAAACACCATACACCTCTCCCGAGTGGCTGTTGGCAATTTACATCCCGCCCATCAGCATAACAAGGCTCCCAGTTCTCCATGGCCTGTCCTGCCTTTCTGGATTTTACACTTTTTTCAGATGGCCCTTTTGACCGGGGGGAAGTGAGACTTCATTGTAGTGCAGATTTCCTTTGCAAGCTTGCTTGGTTGGCCAAAAAGGGCGTATGCGTTTTTTCCTGAATATATTCAGGAAAAAACGCATACGCCCTTTTTGGCCAAGTGCATCATTGTGGACGTTCTGCCTCTTTTCCTATGCTTTAAATGCAATTCCAGTCTACCTCCTGAAATCGGTTTCCTGCAATTCTGCCCCGCTTTCAAGTCCTCTTGGCAGCCTTACTTCAGTATATTTTTGGACGATAGCTGTCATTTATAACTCTGCAGGTTTGTGAATTACAGTGCCCCTGAGCTCCTTTCTTCAACTCGCTTTCTTGTGAGCTGGCCGCAACACCGCAGGATTGCTTCAGGCCCTAATCTGGTTCCCACACGGCACGCTGAGCCTTTGGTTAATTCCTCTTCCTGGTGGGAAATGAGAGTTAAATTTGCCCGTCCAGACACCTCCAGCTAGTCTCTCATTGGTTCTCCCTATTCCTGTTCATCTTCCGCAGAAATTGCAAACTGGGCCAAACAGGAGGTTAAAGGCACTGACTCTCCAAGTCGGGAGAGTGTTAGTAAAGCGTCTGGAATGTTGCACCCGAGTACCAGGGGACGAGAACTGAGACATATTGGAACACGTCTCCCGATCACACGGTTGATCATACTCTGGGTTCCACGTGCATGTTTTAGCTGAAGGAAGAATCCCTTAAACCTGGAGAGTTGAGACCCGTGGAATGGGTACCATGCAATATGACTTCAAAGGGTCTTCATTTGCTCACCGAACCTCTCCAATCCTATCACTGCTGCGTTTATGCCCCTGTACACACGCTTGATTTTCTTTCAGACACATAGCAATCCATAGGTTTTAAGATACTTACTAGTCAGGTACATTCTTAGGCGTTTAATATGGGGTGTTGAGTCCATTTCATTGAGCAAGGAGTAGTTCTTGTCTATTCCATATTTGGCTTAAGGAACTTTATCTGTGCTCATTTCAATCTCTGGTTTTATGCAGCACCCCAACTCACCTTTCCCCTTAAGCAAGCATAAGTTGGTTTTCTAAATTTGAGACCCTGTTCTGTTTTGTAATCCAGTTCCTGTGTAGCCAAGTTTACATCCCGTGTATTAGTGATATCTTATGATGTTTCTTTTTCTGTGTGACTTATTTCAGTTAGAATCATCATACCTGAATCCACTCATTATGCTGCTACGGGCCTGATGACATAGATTTCATTGCTGAGTGATATTGCATTGTACGTAAGTACCACAACTTCTTTATCCATTTTTCACTTTCTGCGATATTGAACTTGTACCGTAAACGAGGTTCTTGTAAACAGAGCCGTCCCAAACTTTGGGGTGGCTGTGTCTTTTTGATTTTAATTTCCCTAAGCTATAGGACCATAAGTGGAAGTGCCCTAGGCTCTGTTGCTTTGTTTTTTAGATGTTTCAGGAAACACCATACACCTCTCCCGAGTGGCTGTTGGCAATTTACATCCCGCCCATCAGCATAACAAGGCTCCCAGTTCTCCATGGCCTGTCCTGCCTTTCTGGATTTTACACTTTTTTCAGATGGCCCTTTTGACCGGGGGGAAGTGAGACTTCATTGTAGTGCAGATTTCCTTTGCAAGCTTGCTTGGTTGGCCAAAAAGGGCGTATGCGTTTTTTCCTGAATATATTCAGGAAAAAACGCATACGCCCTTTTTGGCCAAGTGCATCATTGTGGACGTTCTGCCTCTTTTCCTATGCTTTAAATGCAATTCCAGTCTACCTCCTGAAATCGGTTTCCTGCAATTCTGCCCCGCTTTCAAGTCCTCTTGGCAGCCTT
Source organism: Leucopleurus acutus (assembly GCF_964270905.1). Lineage (NCBI taxonomy): Eukaryota > Metazoa > Chordata > Mammalia > Artiodactyla > Delphinidae > Leucopleurus > Leucopleurus acutus. The sequence goes on from NW_028139147.1 coordinate 374,809, forward strand.
ACTTCAGTATATTTTTGGACGATAGCTGTCATTTATAACTCTGCAGGTTTGTGAATTACAGTGCCCCTGAGCTCCTTTCTTCAACTCGCTTTCTTGTGAGCTGGCCGCAACACCGCAGGATTGCTTCAGGCCCTAATCTGGTTCCGGCACGGCACGCTGAGCCTTTGGTTAATTCCTCTTCCTGGTGGGAAATGAGAGTTAAATTTGCCCGTCCAGACACCTCCACCTAGTCTCTCATTGGTTCTCCCTATTCCTGTTCATCTTCCGCAGAAATTGCAAACTGGGCCAAACAGGAGGTTAAAGGCACTGACTCTCCAAGTCGGGAGAGTGTTAGTAAAGCGTCTGGAATGTTGCACCCGAGTACCAGGGGACGAGAACTGAGACATATTGGAACACGTCTCCCGATCACACGGTTGATCATACTCTGGGTTCCACGTGCATGTTTTAGCTGAAGGCAGAATCCCTTAAACCTGGAGAGTTGAGACCCGTGGAATGGGTACCATGCAATATGACTTCAAAGGGTCTGCATTTGCTCACCGAACCTCTCCAATCCTATCACTGCTGCGTTTATGCCCCTGTACACACGCTTGATTTTCTTTCAGACACATAGCAATCCATAGGTTTTAAGATACTTACTAGTCAGGTACATTCTTAGGCGTTTAATATGGGGTGTTGAGTCCATTTCGTTGAGCAAGGAGTAGTTCTTGTCTATTCCATATTTGGCTTAAGGAACTTTATCTGTGCTCATTTCAATCTCTGGTTTTATGCAGCACCCCAACTCACCTTTCCCCTTAAGCAAGCATAAGTTGGTTTTCTAAATTTGAGACCCTGTTCTGTTTTGTAATCCAGTTCCTGTGTAGCCAAGTTTACATCCCGTGTATTAGTGATATCTTATGATGTTTCTTTTTCTGTGTGACTTATTTCAGTTAGAATCATCATACCTGAATCCACTCATTATGCTGCTACGGGCCTGATGACATAGATTTCATTGCTGAGTGATATTGCATTGTACATAAGTACCACAACTTCTTTATCCATTTTTCACTTTCTGCGATATTGAACTTGTACCGTAAACGAGGTTCTTGTAAACAGAGCCGTCCCAAACTTTGGGGTGGCTGTGTCTTTTTTATTTTAATTTCCCTAAGCTATAGGACCATAAGTGGAAGTGCCCTAGGCTCTGTTGCTTTGTTTTTTAGATGTTTCAGGAAACACCATACACCTCTCCCGAGTGGCTGTTGGCAATTTACATCCCGCCCATCAGCATAACAAGGCTCCCAGTTCTCCATGGCCTGTCCTGCCTTTCTGGATTTTACACTTTTTTCAGATGGCCCTTTTGACCGGGGGGAAGTGAGACTTCATTGTAGTGCAGATTTCCTTTGCAAGCTTGCTTGGTTGGCCAAAAAGGGCGTATGCGTTTTTTCCTGAATATATTCAGGAAAAAACGCATACGCCCTTTTTGGCCAAGTGCATCATTGTGGACGTTCTGCCTCTTTTCCTATGCTTTAAATGCAATTCCAGTCTACCTCCTGAAATCGGTTTCCTGCAATTCTGCCCCGCTTTCAAGTCCTCTTGGCAGCCTTACTTCAGTATATTTTTGGACGATAGCTGTCATTTATAACTCTGCAGGTTTGTGAATTACAGTGCCCCTGAGCTCCTTTCTTCAACTCGCTTTCTTGTGAGCTGGCCGCAACACCGCAGGATTGCTTCAGGCCCTAATCTGGTTCCGGCACGGCACGCTGAGCCTTTGGTTAATTCCTCTTCCTGGTGGGAAATGAGAGTTAAATTTGCCCGTCCAGACACCTCCACCTAGTCTCTCATTGGTTCTCCCTATTCCTGTTCATCTTCCGCAGAAATTGCAAACTGGGCCAAACAGGAGGTTAAAGGCACTGACTCTCCAAGTCGGGAGAGTGTTAGTAAAGCGTCTGGAATGTTGCACCCGAGTACCAGGGGACGAGAACTGAGACATATTGGAACACGTCTCCCGATCACACGGTTGATCATACTCTGGGTTCCACGTGCATGTTTTAGCTGAAGGAAGAATCCCTTAAACCTGGAGAGTTGAGACCCGTGGAATGGGTACCATGCAATATGACTTCAAAGGGTCTGCATTTGCTCACCGAACCTCTCCAATCCTATCACTGCTGCGTTTATGCCCCTGTACACACGCTTGATTTTCTTTCAGACACATAGCAATCCATAGGTTTTAAGATACTTACTAGTCAGGTACATTCTTAGGCGTTTAATATGGGGTGTTGAGTCCATTTCGTTGAGCAAGGAGTAGTTCTTGTCTATTCCATATTTGGCTTAAGGAACTTTATCTGTGCTCATTTCAATCTCTGGTTTTATGCAGCACCCCAACTCACCTTTCCCCTTAAGCAAGCATAAGTTGGTTTTCTAAATTTGAGACCCTGTTCTGTTTTGTAATCCAGTTCCTGTGTAGCCAAGTTTACATCCCGTGTATTAGTGATATCTTATGATGTTTCTTTTTCTGTGTGACTTATTTCAGTTAGAATCATCATACCTGAATCCACTCATTATGCTGCTACGGGCCTGATGACATAGATTTCATTGCTGAGTGATATTGCATTGTACATAAGTACCACAACTTCTTTATCCATTTTTCACTTTCTGCGATATTGAACTTGTACCGTAAACGAGGTTCTTGTAAACAGAGCCGTCCCAAACTTTGGGGTGGCTGTGTCTTTTTTATTTTAATTTCCCTAAGCTATAGGACCATAAGTGGAAGTGCCCTAGGCTCTGTTGCTTTGTTTTTTAGATGTTTCAGGAAACACCATACACCTCTCCCGAGTGGCTGTTGGCAATTTACATCCCGCCCATCAGCATAACAAGGCTCCCAGTTCTCCATGGCCTGTCCTGCCTTTCTGGATTTTACACTTTTTTCAGATGGCCCTTTTGACCGGGGGGAAGTGAGACTTCATTGTAGTGCAGATTTCCTTTGCAAGCTTGCTTGGTTGGCCAAAAAGGGCGTATGCGTTTTTTCCTGAATATATTCAGGAAAAAACGCATACGCCCTTTTTGGCCAAGTGCATCATTGTGGACGTTCTGCCTCTTTTCCTATGCTTTAAATGCAATTCCAGTCTACCTCCTGAAATCGGTTTCCTGCAATTCTGCCCCGCTTTCAAGTCCTCTTGGCAGCCTTACTTCAGTATATTTTTGGACGATAGCTGTCATTTATAACTCTGCAGGTTTGTGAATTACAGTGCCCCTGAGCTCCTTTCTTCAACTCGCTTTCTTGTGAGCTGGCCGCAACACCGCAGGATTGCTTCAGGCCCTAATCTGGTTCCGGCACGGCACGCTGAGCCTTTGGTTAATTCCTCTTCCTGGTGGGAAATGAGAGTTAAATTTGCCCGTCCAGACACCTCCACCTAGTCTCTCATTGGTTCTCCCTATTCCTGTTCATCTTCCGCAGAAATTGCAAACTGGGCCAAACAGGAGGTTAAAGGCACTGACTCTCCAAGTCGGGAGAGTGTTAGTAAAGCGTCTGGAATGTTGCACCCGAGTACCAGGGGACGAGAACTGAGACATATTGGAACACGTCTCCCGATCACACGGTTGATCATACTCTGGGTTCCACGTGCATGTTTTAGCTGAAGGAAGAATCCCTTAAACCTGGAGAGTTGAGACCCGTGGAATGGGTACCATGCAATATGACTTCAAAGGGTCTGCATTTGCTCACCGAACCTCTCCAATCCTATCACTGCTGCGTTTATGCCCCTGTACACACGCTTGATTTTCTTTCAGACACATAGCAATCCATAGGTTTTAAGATACTTACTAGTCAGGTACATTCTTAGGCGTTTAATATGGGGTGTTGAGTCCATTTCGTTGAGCAAGGAGTAGTTCTTGTCTATTCCATATTTGGCTTAAGGAACTTTATCTGTGCTCATTTCAATCTCTGGTTTTATGCAGCACCCCAACTCACCTTTCCCCTTAAGCAAGCATAAGTTGGTTTTCTAAATTTGAGACCCTGTTCTGTTTTGTAATCCAGTTCCTGTGTAGCCAAGTTTACATCCCGTGTATTAGTGATATCTTATGATGTTTCTTTTTCTGTGTGACTTATTTCAGTTAGAATCATCATACCTGAATCCACTCATTATGCTGCTACGGGCCTGATGACATAGATTTCATTGCTGAGTGATATTGCATTGTACGTAAGTACCACAACTTCTTTATCCATTTTTCACTTTCTGCGATATTGAACTTGTACCGTAAACGAGGTTCTTGTAAACAGAGCCGTCCCAAACTTTGGGGTGGCTGTGTCTTTTTTATTTTAATTTCCCTAAGCTATAGGACCATAAGTGGAAGTGCCCTAGGCTCTGTTGCTTTGTTTTTTAGATGTTTCAGGAAACACCATACACCTCTCCCGAGTGGCTGTTGGCAATTTACATCCCGCCCATCAGCATAACAAGGCTCCCAGTTCTCCATGGCCTGTCCTGCCTTTCTGGATTTTACACTTTTTTCAGATGGCCCTTTTGACCGGGGGGAAGTGAGACTTCATTGTAGTGCAGATTTCCTTTGCAAGCTTGCTTGGTTGGCCAAAAAGGGCGTATGCGTTTTTTCCTGAATATATTCAGGAAAAAACGCACACGCCCTTTTTGGCCAAGTGCATCATTGTGGACGTTCTGCCTCTTTTCCTATGCTTTAAATGCAATTCCAGTCTACCTCCTGAAATCGGTTTCCTGCAATTCTGCCCCGCTTTCAAGTCCTCTTGGCAGCCTTACTTCAGTATATTTTTGGACGATAGCTGTCATTTATAACTCTGCAGGTTTGTGAATTACAGTGCCCCTGAGCTCCTTTCTTCAACTCGCTTTCTTGTGAGCTGGCCGCAACACCGCAGGATTGCTTCAGGCCCTAATCTGGTTCCGGCACGGCACGCTGAGCCTTTGGTTAATTCCTCTTCCTGGTGGGAAATGAGAGTTAAATTTGCCCGTCCAGACACCTCCAGCTAGTCTCTCATTGGTTCTCCCTATTCCTGTTCATCTTCCGCAGAAATTGCAAACTGGGCCAAACTGGAGGTTAAAGGCACTGACTCTCCAAGTCGGGAGAGTGTTAGTAAAGCGTCTGGAATGTTGCACCCGAGTACCAGGGGACGAGAACTGAGACATATTGGAACACGTCTCCCGATCACACGGTTGATCATACTCTGGGTTCCACGTGCATGTTTTAGCTGAAGGAAGAATCCCTTAAACCTGGAGAGTTGAGACCCGTGGAATGGGTACCATGCAATATGACTTCAAAGGGTCTTCATTTGCTCACCGAACGTCTCCAATCCTATCACTGCTGCGTTTATGCCCCTGTACACACGCTTGATTTTCTTTCAGCGACATAGCAATCCATAGGTTTTAAGATACTTACTAGTCAGGTACATTCTTAGGCGTTTAATATGGGGTGTTGAGTCCATTTCGTTGAGCAAGGAGTAGTTCTTGTCTATTCCATATTTGGCTTAAGGAACTTTATCTGTGCTCATTTCAATCTCTGGTTTTATGCAGCACCCCAACTCACCTTTCCCCTTAAGCAAGCATAAGTTGGTTTTCTAAATTTGAGACCCTGTTCTGTTTTGTAATCCAGTTCCTGTGTAGCCAAGTTTACATTCCGTGTATTAGTGATATCTTATGATGTTTCTTTTTCTGTGTGACTTATTTCAGTTAGAATCATCATACCTGAATCCACTCATTATGCTGCTACGGGCCTGATGACATAGATTTCATTGCTGAGTGATATTGCATTGTACGTAAGTACCACAAATTCTTTATCCATTTTCCACTTTCTGCGGTATTGAACTTGTACCGTAAACGAGGTTCTTGTAAACAGAGCCGTCCCAAACTTTGCGGTGGCTGTGTCTTTTTGATTTTAATTTCCCTAAGCTATAGGACCATAAGTGGAAGTGCCCTAGGCTCTGTTGCTTTGTTTTTTAGGTATTTCAGGAAACACCATACACTTCTCCAGAGTGGCTGCTGGCAATTTACATCCCGCCCATCAGCATAACAAGGCTCCCAGTTCTCCATGGCCTGTCCTGCCTTTCTGGATTTTACACTTTTTTCAGATGGCCCTTTTGACCGGGGGGAAGTGAGACTTCATTGTAGTGCAGATTTCCTTTGCAAGCTTGCTTGGTTGGCCAAAAAGGGCGTATGCGTTTTTTCCTGAATATATTCAGGAAAAAACGCACACGCCCTTTTTGGCCAAGTGCATCATTGTGGACGTTCTGCCTCTTTTCCTATGCTTTAAATGCAATTCCAGTCTACCTCCTGAAATCGGTTTCCTGCAATTCTGCCCCGCTTTCAAGTCCTCTTGGCAGCCTTACTTCAGTATATTTTTGGACGATAGCTGTCATTTATAACTCTGCAGGTTTGTGAATTACAGTGCCCCTGAGCTCCTTTCTTCAACTCGCTTTCTTGTGAGCTGGCCGCAACACCGCAGGATTGCTTCAGGCCCTAATCTGGTTCCGGCACGGCACGCTGAGCCTTTGGTTAATTCCTCTTCCTGGTGGGAAATGAGAGTTAAATTTGCCCGTCCAGACACCTCCAGCTAGTCTCTCATTGGTTCTCCCTATTCCTGTTCATCTTCCGCAGAAATTGCAAACTGGGCCAAACTGGAGGTTAAAGGCACTGACTCTCCAAGTCGGGAGAGTGTTAGTAAAGCGTCTGGAATGTTGCACCCGAGTACCAGGGGACGAGAACTGAGACATATTGGAACACGTCTCCCGATCACACGGTTGATCATACTCTGGGTTCCACGTGCATGTTTTAGCTGAAGGAAGAATCCCTTAAACCTGGAGAGTTGAGACCCGTGGAATGGGTACCATGCAATATGACTTCAAAGGGTCTTCATTTGCTCACCGAACGTCTCCAATCCTATCACTGCTGCGTTTATGCCCCTGTACACACGCTTGATTTTCTTTCAGCGACATAGCAATCCATAGGTTTTAAGATACTTACTAGTCAGGTACATTCTTAGGCGTTTAATATGGGGTGTTGAGTCCATTTCGTTGAGCAAGGAGTAGTTCTTGTCTATTCCATATTTGGCTTAAGGAACTTTATCTGTGCTCATTTCAATCTCTGGTTTTATGCAGCACCCCAACTCACCTTTCCCCTTAAGCAAGCATAAGTTGGTTTTCTAAATTTGAGACCCTGTTCTGTTTTGTAATCCAGTTCCTGTGTAGCCAAGTTTACATTCCGTGTATTAGTGATATCTTATGATGTTTCTTTTTCTGTGTGACTTATTTCAGTTAGAATCATCATACCTGAATCCACTCATTATGCTGCTACGGGCCTGATGACATAGATTTCATTGCTGAGTGATATTGCATTGTACGTAAGTACCACAAATTCTTTATCCATTTTCCACTTTCTGCGGTATTGAACTTGTACCGTAAACGAGGTTCTTGTAAACAGAGCCGTCCCAAACTTTGGGGTGGCTGTGTCTTTTTTATTTTAATTTCCCTAAGCTATAGGACCATAAGTGGAAGTGCCCTAGGCTCTGTTGCTTTGTTTTTTAGATGTTTCAGGAAACACCATACACCTCTCCCGAGTGGCTGTTGGCAATTTACATCCCGCCCATCAGCATAACAAGGCTCCCAGTTCTCCATGGCCTGTCCTGCCTTTCTGGATTTTACACTTTTTTCAGATGGCCCTTTTGACCGGGGGGAAGTGAGACTTCATTGTAGTGCAGATTTCCTTTGCAAGCTTGCTTGGTTGGCCAAAAAGGGCGTATGCGTTTTTTCCTGAATATATTCAGGAAAAAACGCACACGCCCTTTTTGGCCAAGTGCATCATTGTGGACGTTCTGCCTCTTTTCCTATGCTTTAAATGCAATTCCAGTCTACCTCCTGAAATCGGTTTCCTGCAATTCTGCCCCGCTTTCAAGTCCTCTTGGCAGCCTTACTTCAGTATATTTTTGGACGATAGCTGTCATTTATAACTCTGCAGGTTTGTGAATTACAGTGCCCCTGAGCTCCTTTCTTCAACTCGCTTTCTTGTGAGCTGGCCGCAACACCGCAGGATTGCTTCAGGCCCTAATCTGGTTCCGGCACGGCACGCTGAGCCTTTGGTTAATTCCTCTTCCTGGTGGGAAATGAGAGTTAAATTTGCCCGTCCAGACACCTCCAGCTAGTCTCTCATTGGTTCTCCCTATTCCTGTTCATCTTCCGCAGAAATTGCAAACTGGGCCAAACTGGAGGTTAAAGGCACTGACTCTCCAAGTCGGGAGAGTGTTAGTAAAGCGTCTGGAATGTTGCACCCGAGTACCAGGGGACGAGAACTGAGACATATTGGAACACGTCTCCCGATCACACGGTTGATCATACTCTGGGTTCCACGTGCATGTTTTAGCTGAAGGAAGAATCCCTTAAACCTGGAGAGTTGAGACCCGTGGAATGGGTACCATGCAATATGACTTCAAAGGGTCTTCATTTGCTCACCGAACCTCTCCAATCCTATCACTGCTGCGTTTATGCCCCTGTACACACGCTTGATTTTCTTTCAGACACATAGCAATCCATAGGTTTTAAGATACTTACTAGTCAGGTACATTCTTAGGCGTTTAATATGGGGTGTTGAGTCCATTTCGTTGAGCAAGGAGTAGTTCTTGTCTATTCCATATTTGGCTTAAGGAACTTTATCTGTGCTCATTTCAATCTCTGGTTTTATGCAGCACCCCAACTCACCTTTCCCCTTAAGCAAGCATAAGTTGGTTTTCTAAATTTGAGACCCTGTTCTGTTTTGTAATCCAGTTCCTGTGTAGCCAAGTTTACATTCCGTGTATTAGTGATATCTTATGATGTTTCTTTTTCTGTGTGACTTATTTCAGTTAGAATCATCATACCTGAATCCACTCATTATGCTGCTACGGGCCTGATGACATAGATTTCATTGCTGAGTGATATTGCATTGTACGTAAGTACCACAAATTCTTTATCCATTTTCCACTTTCTGCGGTATTGAACTTGTACCGTAAACGAGGTTCTTGTAAACAGAGCCGTCCCAAACTTTGCGGTGGCTGTGTCTTTTTGATTTTAATTTCCCTAAGCTATAGGACCATAAGTGGAAGTGCCCTAGGCTCTGTTGCTTTGTTTTTTAGGTATTTCAGGAAACACCATACACTTCTCCAGAGTGGCTGCTGGCAATTTACATCCCGCCCATCAGCATAACAAGGCTCCCAGTTCTCCATGGCCTGTCCTGCCTTTCTGGATTTTACACTTTTTTCAGATGGCCCTTTTGACCGGGGGGAAGTGAGACTTCATTGTAGTGCAGATTTCCTTTGCAAGCTTGCTTGGTTGGCCAAAAAGGGCGTATGCGTTTTTTCCTGAATATATTCAGGAAAAAACGCATACGCCCTTTTTGGCCAAGTGCATCATTGTGGACGTTCTGCCTCTTTTCCTATGCTTTAAATGCAATTCCAGTCTACCTCCTGAAATCGGTTTCCTGCAATTCTGCCCCGCTTTCAAGTCCTCTTGGCAGCCTTACTTCAGTATATTTTTGGACGATAGCTGTCATTTATAACTCTGCAGGTTTGTGAATTACAGTGCCCCTGAGCTCCTTTCTTCAACTCGCTTTCTTGTGAGCTGGCCGCAACACCGCAGGATTGCTTCAGGCCCTAATCTGGTTCCGGCACGGCACGCTGAGCCTTTGGTTAATTCCTCTTCCTGGTGGGAAATGAGAGTTAAATTTGCCCGTCCAGACACCTCCAGCTAGTCTCTCATTGGTTCTCCCTATTCCTGTTCATCTTCCGCAGAAATTGCAAACTGGGCCAAACAGGAGGTTAAAGGCACTGACTCTCCAAGTCGGGAGAGTGTTAGTAAAGCGTCTGGAATGTTGCACCCGAGTACCAGGGGACGAGAACTGAGACATATTGGAACACGTCTCCCGATCACACGGTTGATCATACTCTGGGTTCCATGTGCATGTTTTAGCTGAAGGAAGAATCCCTTAAACCTGGAGAGTTGAGACCCGTGGAATGGGTACCATGCAATATGACTTCAAAGGGTCTTCATTTGCTCACCGAACCTCTCCAATCCTATCACTGCTGCGTTTACTCCCCTGTACACACGCTTGATTTTCTTTCAGACACATAGCAATCCATAGGTTTTAAGATACTTACTAGTCAGGTACATTCTTAGGCGTTTAATATGGGGTGTTGAGTCCATTTCGTTGAGCAAGGAGTAGTTCTTGTCTATTCCATATTTGGCTTAAGGAACTTTATCTGTGCTCATTTCAATCTCTGGTTTTATGCAGCACCCCAACTCACCTTTCCCCTTAAGCAAGCATAAGTTGGTTTTCTAAATTTGAGACCCTGTTCTGTTTTGTAATCCAGTTCCTGTGTAGCCAAGTTTACATCCCGTGTATTAGTGATATCTTATGATGTTTCTTTTTCTGTGTGACTTATTTCAGTTAGAATCATCATACCTGAATCCACTCATTATGCTGCTACGGGCCTGATGACATAGATTTCATTGCTGAGTGATATTGCATTGTACGTAAGTACCACAAATTCTTTATCCATTTTCCACTTTCTGCGGTATTGAACTTGTACCGTAAACGAGGTTCTTGTAAACAGAGCCGTCCCAAACTTTGGGGTGGCTGTGTCTTTTTGATTTTAATTTCCCTAAGCTATAGGACCATAAGTGGAAGTGCCCTAGGCTCTGTTGCTTTGTTTTTTAGGTATTTCAGGAAACACCATACACTTCTCCAGAGTGGCTGCTGGCAATTTACATCCCGCCCATCAGCATAACAAGGCTCCCAGTTCTCCATGGCCTGTCCTGCCTTTCTGGATTTTACACTTTTTTCAGATGGCCCTTTTGACCGGGGGGAAGTGAGACTTCATTGTAGTGCAGATTTCCTTTGCAAGCTTGCTTGGTTGGCCAAAAAGGGCGTATGCGTTTTTTCCTGAATATATTCAGGAAAAAACGCATACGCCCTTTTTGGCCAAGTGCATCATTGTGGACGTTCTGCCTCTTTTCCTATGCTTTAAATGCAATTCCAGTCTACCTCCTGAAATCGGTTTCCTGCAATTCTGCCCCGCTTTCAAGTCCTCTTGGCAGCCTTACTTCAGTATATTTTTGGACGATAGCTGTCATTTATAACTCTGCAGGTTTGTGAATTACAGTGCCCCTGAGCTCCTTTCTTCAACTCGCTTTCTTGTGAGCTGGCCGCAACACCGCAGGATTGCTTCAGGCCCTAATCTGGTTCCGGCACGGCACGCTGAGCCTTTGGTTAATTCCTCTTCCTGGTGGGAAATGAGAGTTAAATTTGCCCGTCCAGACACCTCCAGCTAGTCTCTCATTGGTTCTCCCTATTCCTGTTCATCTTCCGCAGAAATTGCAAACTGGGCCAAACAGGAGGTTAAAGGCACTGACTCTCCAAGTCGGGAGAGTGTTAGTAAAGCGTCTGGAATGTTGCACCCGAGTACCAGGGGACGAGAACTGAGACATATTGGAACACGTCTCCCGATCACACGGTTGATCATACTCTGGGTTCCATGTGCATGTTTTAGCTGAAGGAAGAATCCCTTAAACCTGGAGAGTTGAGACCCGTGGAATGGGTACCATGCAATATGACTTCAAAGGGTCTTCATTTGCTCACCGAACCTCTCCAATCCTATCACTGCTGCGTTTACTCCCCTGTACACACGCTTGATTTTCTTTCAGACACATAGCAATCCATAGGTTTTAAGATACTTACTAGTCAGGTACATTCTTAGGCGTTTAATATGGGGTGTTGAGTCCATTTCGTTGAGCAAGGAGTAGTTCTTGTCTATTCCATATTTGGCTTAAGGAACTTTATCTGTGCTCATTTCAATCTCTGGTTTTATGCAGCACCCCAACTCACCTTTCCCCTTAAGCAAGCATAAGTTGGTTTTCTAAATTTGAGACCCTGTTCTGTTTTGTAATCCAGTTCCTGTGTAGCCAAGTTTACATCCCGTGTATTAGTGATATCTTATGATGTTTCTTTTTCTGTGTGACTTATTTCAGTTAGAATCATCATACCTGAATCCACTCATTATGCTGCTACGGGCCTGATGACATAGATTTCATTGCTGAGTGATATTGCATTGTACGTAAGTACCACAAATTCTTTATCCATTTTCCACTTTCTGCGGTATTGAACTTGTACCGTAAACGAGGTTCTTGTAAACAGAGCCGTCCCAAACTTTGGGGTGGCTGTGTCTTTTTGATTTTAATTTCCCTAAGCTATAGGACCATAAGTGGAAGTGCCCTAGGCTCTGTTGCTTTGTTTTTTAGATGTTTCAGGAAACACCATACACCTCTCCCGAGTGGCTGTTGGCAATTTACATCCCGCCCATCAGCATAACAAGGCTCCCAGTTCTCCATGGCCTGTCCTGCCTTTCTGGATTTTACACTTTTTTCAGATGGCCCTTTTGACCGGGGGGAAGTGAGACTTCATTGTAGTGCAGATTTCCTTTGCAAGCTTGCTTGGTTGGCCAAAAAGGGCGTATGCGTTTTTTCCTGAATATATTCAGGAAAAAACGCACACGCCCTTTTTGGCCAAGTGCATCATTGTGGACGTTCTGCCTCTTTTCCTATGCTTTAAATGCAATTCCAGTCTACCTCCTGAAATCGGTTTCCTGCAATTCTGCCCCGCTTTCAAGTCCTCTTGGCAGCCTTACTTCAGTATATTTTTGGACGATAGCTGTCATTTATAACTCTGCAGGTTTGTGAATTACAGTGCCCCTGAGCTCCTTTCTTCAACTCGCTTTCTTGTGAGCTGGCCGCAACACCGCAGGATTGCTTCAGGCCCTAATCTGGTTCCGGCACGGCACGCTGAGCCTTTGGTTAATTCCTCTTCCTGGTGGGAAATGAGAGTTAAATTTGCCCGTCCAGACACCTCCAGCTAGTCTCTCATTGGTTCTCCCTATTCCTGTTCATCTTCCGCAGAAATTGCAAACTGGGCCAAACTGGAGGTTAAAGGCACTGACTCTCCAAGTCGGGAGAGTGTTAGTAAAGCGTCTGGAATGTTGCACCCGAGTACCAGGGGACGAGAACTGAGACATATTGGAACACGTCTCCCGATCACACGGTTGATCATACTCTGGGTTCCACGTGCATGTTTTAGCTGAAGGAAGAATCCCTTAAACCTGGAGAGTTGAGACCCGTGGAATGGGTACCATGCAATATGACTTCAAAGGGTCTTCATTTGCTCACCGAACGTCTCCAATCCTATCACTGCTGCGTTTATGCCCCTGTACACACGCTTGATTTTCTTTCAGCGACATAGCAATCCATAGGTTTTAAGATACTTACTAGTCAGGTACATTCTTAGGCGTTTAATATGGGGTGTTGAGTCCATTTCGTTGAGCAAGGAGTAGTTCTTGTCTATTCCATATTTGGCTTAAGGAACTTTATCTGTGCTCATTTCAATCTCTGGTTTTATGCAGCACCCTAACTCACCTTTCCCCTTAAGCAAGCATAAGTTGGTTTTCTAAATTTGAGACCCTGTTCTGTTTTGTAATCCAGTTCCTGTGTAGCCAAGTTTACATTCCGTGTATTAGTGATATCTTATGATGTTTCTTTTTCTGTGTGACTTATTTCAGTTAGAATCATCATACCTGAATCCACTCATTATGCTGCTACGGGCCTGATGACATAGATTTCATTGCTGAGTGATATTGCATTGTACGTAAGTACCACAAATTCTTTATCCATTTTCCACTTTCTGCGGTATTGAACTTGTACCGTAAACGAGGTTCTTGTAAACAGAGCCGTCCCAAACTTTGCGGTGGCTGTGTCTTTTTGATTTTAATTTCCCTAAGCTATAGGACCATAAGTGGAATTGCCCTAGGCTCTGTTGCTTTGTTTTTTAGGTATTTCAGGAAACACCATACACTTCTCCAGAGTGGCTGCTGGCAATTTACATCCCGCCCATCAGCATAACAAGGCTCCCAGTTCTCCATGGCCTGTCCTGCCTTTCTGGATTTTACACTTTTTTCAGATGGCCCTTTTGACCGGGGGGAAGTGAGACTTCATTGTAGTGCAGATTTCCTTTGCAAGCTTGCTTGGTTGGCCAAAAAGGGCGTATGCGTTTTTTCCTGAATATATTCAGGAAAAAACGCATACGCCCTTTTTGGCCAAGTGCATCATTGTGGACGTTCTGCCTCTTTTCCTATGCTTTAAATGCAATTCCAGTCTACCTCCTGAAATCGGTTTCCTGCAATTCTGCCCCGCTTTCAAGTCCTCTTCGCAGCCTTACTTCAGTATATTTTTGGACGATAGCTGTCATTTATAACTCTGCAGGTTTGTGAATTACAGTGCCCCTGAGCTCCTTTCTTCAACTCGCTTTCTTGTGAGCTGGCCGCAACACCGCAGGATTGCTTCAGGCCCTAATCTGGTTCCGGCACGGCACGCTGAGCCTTTGGTTAATTCCTCTTCCTGGTGGGAAATGAGAGTTAAATTTGCCCGTCCAGACACCTCCAGCTAGTCTCTCATTGGTTCTCCCTATTCCTGTTCATCTTCCGCAGAAATTGCAAACTGGGCCAAACAGGAGGTTAAAGGCACTGACTCTCCAAGTCGGGAGAGTGTTAGTAAAGCGTCTGGAATGTTGCACCCGAGTACCAGGGGACGAGAACTGAGACATATTGGAACACGTCTCCCGATCACACGGTTGATCATACTCTGGGTTCCATGTGCATGTTTTAGCTGAAGGAAGAATCCCTTAAACCTGGAGAGTTGAGACCCGTGGAATGGGTACCATGCAATATGACTTCAAAGGGTCTTCATTTGCTCACCGAACCTCTCCAATCCTATCACTGCTGCGTTTACTCCCCTGTACACACGCTTGATTTTCTTTCAGACACATAGCAATCCATAGGTTTTAAGATACTTACTAGTCAGGTACATTCTTAGGCGTTTAATATGGGGTGTTGAGTCCATTTCGTTGAGCAAGGAGTAGTTCTTGTCTATTCCATATTTGGCTTAAGGAACTTTATCTGTGCTCATTTCAATCTCTGGTTTTATGCAGCACCCCAACTCACCTTTCCCCTTAAGCAAGCATAAGTTGGTTTTCTAAATTTGAGACCCTGTTCTGTTTTGTAATCCAGTTCCTGTGTAGCCAAGTTTACATCCCGTGTATTAGTGATATCTTATGATGTTTCTTTTTCTGTGTGACTTATTTCAGTTAGAATCATCATACCTGAATCCACTCATTATGCTGCTACGGGCCTGATGACATAGATTTCATTGCTGAGTGATATTGCATTGTACGTAAGTACCACAACTTCTTTATCCATTTTTCACTTTCTGCGATATTGAACTTGTACCGTAAACGAGGTTCTTGTAAACAGAGCCGTCCCAAACTTTGGGGTGGCTGTGTCTTTTTGATTTTAATTTCCCTAAGCTATAGGACCATAAGTGGAAGTGCCCTAGGCTCTGTTGCTTTGTTTTTTAGATGTTTCAGGAAACACCATAAACCTCTCCGGAGTGGCTCTTGGCAATTTACATCCCGCCCATCAGCATAACAAGGCTCCCAGTTCTCCATGGCCTGTCCTGCCTTTCTGGATTTTACACTTTTTTCAGATGGCCCTTTTGACCGGGGGGAAGTGAGACTTCATTGTAGTGCAGATTTCCTTTGCAAGCTTGCTTGGTTGGCCAAAAAGGGCGTATGCGTTTTTTCCTGAATATATTCAGGAAAAAACGCATACGCCCTTTTTGGCCAAGTGCATCATTGTGGACGTTCTGCCTCTTTTCCTATGCTTTAAATGCAATTCCAGTCTACCTCCTGAAATCGGTTTCCTGCAATTCTGCCCCGCTTTCAAGTCCTCTTGGCAGCCTTACTTCAGTATATTTTTGGACGATAGCTGTCATTTATAACTCTGCAGGTTTGTGAATTACAGTGCCCCTGAGCTCCTTTCTTCAACTCGCTTTCTTGTGAGCTGGCCGCAACACCGCAGGATTGCTTCAGGCCCTAATCTGGTTCCGGCACGGCACGCTGAGCCTTTGGTTAATTCCTCTTCCTGGTGGGAAATGAGAGTTAAATTTGTGCATCCAGACACCTCCAGCTAGTCTCTCATTGGTTCTCCCTATTCCTGTTCATCTTCCGCAGAAATTGCAAACTGGGCCAAACAGGAGGTTAAAGGCACTGACTCTCCAAGTCGGGAGAGTGTTAGTAAAGCGTCTGGAATGTTGCACCCGAGTACCAGGGGACGAGAACTGAGACATATTGGAACACGTCTCCCGATCACACGGTTGATCATACTCTGGGTTCCACGTGCATGTTTTAGCTGAAGGAAGAATCCCTTAAACCTGGAGAGTTGAGACCCGTGGAATGGGTACCATGCAATATGACTTCAAAGGGTCTTCATTTGCTCACCGAACCTCTCCAATCCTATCACTGCTGCGTTTATGCCCCTGTACACACGCTTGATTTTCTTTCAGACACATAGCAATCCATAGGTTTTAAGATACTTACTAGTCAGGTACATACTTAGGCGTTTAATATGGGGTGTTGAGTCCATTTCGTTGAGCAAGGAGTAGTTCTTGTCTATTCCATATTTGGCTTAAGGAACTTTATCTGTGCTCATTTCAATCTCTGGTTTTATGCAGCACCCCAACTCACCTTTCCCCTTAAGCAAGCATAAGTTGGTTTTCTAAATTTGAGACCCTGTTCTGTTTTGTAATCCAGTTCCTGTGTAGCCAAGTTTACATCCCGTGTATTAGTGATATCTTATGATGTTTCTTTTTCTGTGTGACTTATTTCAGTTAGAATCATCATACCTGAATCCACTCATTATGCTGCTACGGGCCTGATGACATAGATTTCATTGCTGAGTGATATTGCATTGTACGTAAGTACCACAACTTCTTTATCCATTTTTCACTTTCTGCGATATTGAACTTGTACCGTAAACGAGGTTCTTGTAAACAGAGCCGTCCCAAACTTTGGGGTGGCTGTGTCTTTTTGATTTTAATTTCCCTAAGCTATAGGACCATAAGTGGAAGTGCCCTAGGCTCTGTTGCTTTGTTTTTTAGATGTTTCAGGAAACACCATACACCTCTCCCGAGTGGCTGTTGGCAATTTACATCCCGCCCATCAGCATAACAAGGCTCCCAGTTCTCCATGGCCTGTCCTGCCTTTCTGGATTTTACACTTTTTTCAGATGGCCCTTTTGACCGGGGGGAAGTGAGACTTCATTGTAGTGCAGATTTCCTTTGCAAGCTTGCTTGGTTGGCCAAAAAGGGCGTATGCGTTTTTTCCTGAATATATTCAGGAAAAAACGCATACGCCCTTTTTGGCCAAGTGCATCATTGTGGACGTTCTGCCTCTTTTCCTATGCTTTAAATGCAATTCCAGTCTACCTCCTGAAATCGGTTTCCTGCAATTCTGCCCCGCTTTCAAGTCCTCTTGGCAGCCTTACTTCAGTATATTTTTGGACGATAGCTGTCATTTATAACTCTGCAGGTTTGTGAATTACAGTGCCCCTGAGCTCCTTTCTTCAACTCGCTTTCTTGTGAGCTGGCCGCAACACCGCAGGATTGCTTCAGGCCCTAATCTGGTTCCGGCACGGCACGCTGAGCCTTTGGTTAATTCCTCTTCCTGGTGGGAAATGAGAGTTAAATTTGCCCGTCCAGACACCTCCACCTAGTCTCTCATTGGTTCTCCCTATTCCTGTTCATCTTCCGCAGAAATTGCAAACTGGGCCAAACAGGAGGTTAAAGGCACTGACTCTCCAAGTCGGGAGAGTGTTAGTAAAGCGTCTGGAATGTTGCACCCGAGTACCAGGGGACGAGAACTGAGACATATTGGAACACGTCTCCCGATCACACGGTTGATCATACTCTGGGTTCCACGTGCATGTTTTAGCTGAAGGAAGAATCCCTTAAACCTGGAGAGTTGAGACCCGTGGAATGGGTACCATGCAATATGACTTCAAAGGGTCTGCATTTGCTCACCGAACCTCTCCAATCCTATCACTGCTGCGTTTATGCCCCTGTACACACGCTTGATTTTCTTTCAGACACATAGCAATCCATAGGTTTTAAGATACTTACTAGTCAGGTACATTCTTAGGCGTTTAATATGGGGTGTTGAGTCCATTTCGTTGAGCAAGGAGTAGTTCTTGTCTATTCCATATTTGGCTTAAGGAACTTTATCTGTGCTCATTTCAATCTCTGGTTTTATGCAGCACCCCAACTCACCTTTCCCCTTAAGCAAGCATAAGTTGGTTTTCTAAATTTGAGACCCTGTTCTGTTTTGTAATCCAGTTCCTGTGTAGCCAAGTTTACATCCCGTGTATTAGTGATATCTTATGATGTTTCTTTTTCTGTGTGACTTATTTCAGTTAGAATCATCATACCTGAATCCACTCATTATGCTGCTACGGGCCTGATGACATAGATTTCATTGCTGAGTGATATTGCATTGTACATAAGTACCACAACTTCTTTATCCATTTTTCACTTTCTGCGATATTGAACTTGTACCGTAAACGAGGTTCTTGTAAACAGAGCCGTCCCAAACTTTGGGGTGGCTGTGTCTTTTTTATTTTAATTTCCCTAAGCTATAGGACCATAAGTGGAAGTGCCCTAGGCTCTGTTGCTTTGTTTTTTAGATGTTTCAGGAAACACCATACACCTCTCCCGAGTGGCTGTTGGCAATTTACATCCCGCCCATCAGCATAACAAGGCTCCCAGTTCTCCATGGCCTGTCCTGCCTTTCTGGATTTTACACTTTTTTCAGATGGCCCTTTTGACCGGGGGGAAGTGAGACTTCATTGTAGTGCAGATTTCCTTTGCAAGCTTGCTTGGTTGGCCAAAAAGGGCGTATGCGTTTTTTCCTGAATATATTCAGGAAAAAACGCATACGCCCTTTTTGGCCAAGTGCATCATTGTGGACGTTCTGCCTCTTTTCCTATGCTTTAAATGCAATTCCAGTCTACCTCCTGAAATCGGTTTCCTGCAATTCTGCCCCGCTTTCAAGTCCTCTTGGCAGCCTTACTTCAGTATATTTTTGGACGATAGCTGTCATTTATAACTCTGCAGGTTTGTGAATTACAGTGCCCCTGAGCTCCTTTCTTCAACTCGCTTTCTTGTGAGCTGGCCGCAACACCGCAGGATTGCTTCAGGCCCTAATCTGGTTCCGGCACGGCACGCTGAGCCTTTGGTTAATTCCTCTTCCTGGTGGGAAATGAGAGTTAAATTTGCCCGTCCAGACACCTCCACCTAGTCTCTCATTGGTTCTCCCTATTCCTGTTCATCTTCCGCAGAAATTGCAAACTGGGCCAAACAGGAGGTTAAAGGCACTGACTCTCCAAGTCGGGAGAGTGTTAGTAAAGCGTCTGGAATGTTGCACCCGAGTACCAGGGGACGAGAACTGAGACATATTGGAACACGTCTCCCGATCACACGGTTGATCATACTCTGGGTTCCACGTGCATGTTTTAGCTGAAGGAAGAATCCCTTAAACCTGGAGAGTTGAGACCCGTGGAATGGGTACCATGCAATATGACTTCAAAGGGTCTGCATTTGCTCACCGAACCTCTCCAATCCTATCACTGCTGCGTTTATGCCCCTGTACACACGCTTGATTTTCTTTCAGACACATAGCAATCCATAGGTTTTAAGATACTTACTAGTCAGGTACATTCTTAGGCGTTTAATATGGGGTGTTGAGTCCATTTCGTTGAGCAAGGAGTAGTTCTTGTCTATTCCATATTTGGCTTAAGGAACTTTATCTGTGCTCATTTCAATCTCTGGTTTTATGCAGCACCCCAACTCACCTTTCCCCTTAAGCAAGCATAAGTTGGTTTTCTAAATTTGAGACCCTGTTCTGTTTTGTAATCCAGTTCCTGTGTAGCCAAGTTTACATCCCGTGTATTAGTGATATCTTATGATGTTTCTTTTTCTGTGTGACTTATTTCAGTTAGAATCATCATACCTGAATCCACTCATTATGCTGCTACGGGCCTGATGACATAGATTTCATTGCTGAGTGATATTGCATTGTACGTAAGTACCACAACTTCTTTATCCATTTTTCACTTTCTGCGATATTGAACTTGTACCGTAAACGAGGTTCTTGTAAACAGAGCCGTCCCAAACTTTGGGGTGGCTGTGTCTTTTTTATTTTAATTTCCCTAAGCTATAGGACCATAAGTGGAAGTGCCCTAGGCTCTGTTGCTTTGTTTTTTAGATGTTTCAGGAAACACCATACACCTCTCCCGAGTGGCTGTTGGCAATTTACATCCCGCCCATCAGCATAACAAGGCTCCCAGTTCTCCATGGCCTGTCCTGCCTTTCTGGATTTTACACTTTTTTCAGATGGCCCTTTTGACCGGGGGGAAGTGAGACTTCATTGTAGTGCAGATTTCCTTTGCAAGCTTGCTTGGTTGGCCAAAAAGGGCGTATGCGTTTTTTCCTGAATATATTCAGGAAAAAACGCACACGCCCTTTTTGGCCAAGTGCATCATTGTGGACGTTCTGCCTCTTTTCCTATGCTTTAAATGCAATTCCAGTCTACCTCCTGAAATCGGTTTCCTGCAATTCTGCCCCGCTTTCAAGTCCTCTTGGCAGCCTTACTTCAGTATATTTTTGGACGATAGCTGTCATTTATAACTCTGCAGGTTTGTGAATTACAGTGCCCCTGAGCTCCTTTCTTCAACTCGCTTTCTTGTGAGCTGGCCGCAACACCGCAGGATTGCTTCAGGCCCTAATCTGGTTCCGGCACGGCACGCTGAGCCTTTGGTTAATTCCTCTTCCTGGTGGGAAATGAGAGTTAAATTTGCCCGTCCAGACACCTCCAGCTAGTCTCTCATTGGTTCTCCCTATTCCTGTTCATCTTCCGCAGAAATTGCAAACTGGGCCAAACTGGAGGTTAAAGGCACTGACTCTCCAAGTCGGGAGAGTGTTAGTAAAGCGTCTGGAATGTTGCACCCGAGTACCAGGGGACGAGAACTGAGACATATTGGAACACGTCTCCCGATCACACGGTTGATCATACTCTGGGTTCCACGTGCATGTTTTAGCTGAAGGAAGAATCCCTTAAACCTGGAGAGTTGAGACCCGTGGAATGGGTACCATGCAATATGACTTCAAAGGGTCTTCATTTGCTCACCGAACGTCTCCAATCCTATCACTGCTGCGTTTATGCCCCTGTACACACGCTTGATTTTCTTTCAGCGACATAGCAATCCATAGGTTTTAAGATACTTACTAGTCAGGTACATTCTTAGGCGTTTAATATGGGGTGTTGAGTCCATTTCGTTGAGCAAGGAGTAGTTCTTGTCTATTCCATATTTGGCTTAAGGAACTTTATCTGTGCTCATTTCAATCTCTGGTTTTATGCAGCACCCCAACTCACCTTTCCCCTTAAGCAAGCATAAGTTGGTTTTCTAAATTTGAGACCCTGTTCTGTTTTGTAATCCAGTTCCTGTGTAGCCAAGTTTACATTCCGTGTATTAGTGATATCTTATGATGTTTCTTTTTCTGTGTGACTTATTTCAGTTAGAATCATCATACCTGAATCCACTCATTATGCTGCTACGGGCCTGATGACATAGATTTCATTGCTGAGTGATATTGCATTGTACGTAAGTACCACAAATTCTTTATCCATTTTCCACTTTCTGCGGTATTGAACTTGTACCGTAAACGAGGTTCTTGTAAACAGAGCCGTCCCAAACTTTGCGGTGGCTGTGTCTTTTTGATTTTAATTTCCCTAAGCTATAGGACCATAAGTGGAAGTGCCCTAGGCTCTGTTGCTTTGTTTTTTAGGTATTTCAGGAAACACCATACACTTCTCCAGAGTGGCTGCTGGCAATTTACATCCCGCCCATCAGCATAACAAGGCTCCCAGTTCTCCATGGCCTGTCCTGCCTTTCTGGATTTTACACTTTTTTCAGATGGCCCTTTTGACCGGGGGGAAGTGAGACTTCATTGTAGTGCAGATTTCCTTTGCAAGCTTGCTTGGTTGGCCAAAAAGGGCGTATGCGTTTTTTCCTGAATATATTCAGGAAAAAACGCATACGCCCTTTTTGGCCAAGTGCATCATTGTGGACGTTCTGCCTCTTTTCCTATGCTTTAAATGCAATTCCAGTCTACCTCCTGAAATCGGTTTCCTGCAATTCTGCCCCGCTTTCAAGTCCTCTTGGCAGCCTTACTTCAGTATATTTTTGGACGATAGCTGTCATTTATAACTCTGCAGGTTTGTGAATTACAGTGCCCCTGAGCTCCTTTCTTCAACTCGCTTTCTTGTGAGCTGGCCGCAACACCGCAGGATTGCTTCAGGCCCTAATCTGGTTCCGGCACGGCACGCTGAGCCTTTGGTTAATTCCTCTTCCTGGTGGGAAATGAGAGTTAAATTTGCCCGTCCAGACACCTCCAGCTAGTCTCTCATTGGTTCTCCCTATTCCTGTTCATCTTCCGCAGAAATTGCAAACTGGGCCAAACTGGAGGTTAAAGGCACTGACTCTCCAAGTCGGGAGAGTGTTAGTAAAGCGTCTGGAATGTTGCACCCGAGTACCAGGGGACGAGAACTGAGACATATTGGAACACGTCTCCCGATCACACGGTTGATCATACTCTGGGTTCCACGTGCATGTTTTAGCTGAAGGAAGAATCCCTTAAACCTGGAGAGTTGAGACCCGTGGAATGGGTACCATGCAATATGACTTCAAAGGGTCTTCATTTGCTCACCGAACGTCTCCAATCCTATCACTGCTGCGTTTATGCCCCTGTACACACGCTTGATTTTCTTTCAGCGACATAGCAATCCATAGGTTTTAAGATACTTACTAGTCAGGTACATTCTTAGGCGTTTAATATGGGGTGTTGAGTCCATTTCGTTGAGCAAGGAGTAGTTCTTGTCTATTCCATATTTGGCTTAAGGAACTTTATCTGTGCTCATTTCAATCTCTGGTTTTATGCAGCACCCCAACTCACCTTTCCCCTTAAGCAAGCATAAGTTGGTTTTCTAAATTTGAGACCCTGTTCTGTTTTGTAATCCAGTTCCTGTGTAGCCAAGTTTACATTCCGTGTATTAGTGATATCTTATGATGTTTCTTTTTCTGTGTGACTTATTTCAGTTAGAATCATCATACCTGAATCCACTCATTATGCTGCTACGGGCCTGATGACATAGATTTCATTGCTGAGTGATATTGCATTGTACGTAAGTACCACAAATTCTTTATCCATTTTCCACTTTCTGCGGTATTGAACTTGTACCGTAAACGAGGTTCTTGTAAACAGAGCCGTCCCAAACTTTGGGGTGGCTGTGTCTTTTTTATTTTAATTTCCCTAAGCTATAGGACCATAAGTGGAAGTGCCCTAGGCTCTGTTGCTTTGTTTTTTAGATGTTTCAGGAAACACCATACACCTCTCCCGAGTGGCTGTTGGCAATTTACATCCCGCCCATCAGCATAACAAGGCTCCCAGTTCTCCATGGCCTGTCCTGCCTTTCTGGATTTTACACTTTTTTCAGATGGCCCTTTTGACCGGGGGGAAGTGAGACTTCATTGTAGTGCAGATTTCCTTTGCAAGCTTGCTTGGTTGGCCAAAAAGGGCGTATGCGTTTTTTCCTGAATATATTCAGGAAAAAACGCACACGCCCTTTTTGGCCAAGTGCATCATTGTGGACGTTCTGCCTCTTTTCCTATGCTTTAAATGCAATTCCAGTCTACCTCCTGAAATCGGTTTCCTGCAATTCTGCCCCGCTTTCAAGTCCTCTTGGCAGCCTTACTTCAGTATATTTTTGGACGATAGCTGTCATTTATAACTCTGCAGGTTTGTGAATTACAGTGCCCCTGAGCTCCTTTCTTCAACTCGCTTTCTTGTGAGCTGGCCGCAACACCGCAGGATTGCTTCAGGCCCTAATCTGGTTCCGGCACGGCACGCTGAGCCTTTGGTTAATTCCTCTTCCTGGTGGGAAATGAGAGTTAAATTTGCCCGTCCAGACACCTCCAGCTAGTCTCTCATTGGTTCTCCCTATTCCTGTTCATCTTCCGCAGAAATTGCAAACTGGGCCAAACTGGAGGTTAAAGGCACTGACTCTCCAAGTCGGGAGAGTGTTAGTAAAGCGTCTGGAATGTTGCACCCGAGTACCAGGGGACGAGAACTGAGACATATTGGAACACGTCTCCCGATCACACGGTTGATCATACTCTGGGTTCCACGTGCATGTTTTAGCTGAAGGAAGAATCCCTTAAACCTGGAGAGTTGAGACCCGTGGAATGGGTACCATGCAATATGACTTCAAAGGGTCTTCATTTGCTCACCGAACCTCTCCAATCCTATCACTGCTGCGTTTATGCCCCTGTACACACGCTTGATTTTCTTTCAGACACATAGCAATCCATAGGTTTTAAGATACTTACTAGTCAGGTACATTCTTAGGCGTTTAATATGGGGTGTTGAGTCCATTTCGTTGAGCAAGGAGTAGTTCTTGTCTATTCCATATTTGGCTTAAGGAACTTTATCTGTGCTCATTTCAATCTCTGGTTTTATGCAGCACCCCAACTCACCTTTCCCCTTAAGCAAGCATAAGTTGGTTTTCTAAATTTGAGACCCTGTTCTGTTTTGTAATCCAGTTCCTGTGTAGCCAAGTTTACATTCCGTGTATTAGTGATATCTTATGATGTTTCTTTTTCTGTGTGACTTATTTCAGTTAGAATCATCATACCTGAATCCACTCATTATGCTGCTACGGGCCTGATGACATAGATTTCATTGCTGAGTGATATTGCATTGTACGTAAGTACCACAAATTCTTTATCCATTTTCCACTTTCTGCGGTATTGAACTTGTACCGTAAACGAGGTTCTTGTAAACAGAGCCGTCCCAAACTTTGCGGTGGCTGTGTCTTTTTGATTTTAATTTCCCTAAGCTATAGGACCATAAGTGGAAGTGCCCTAGGCTCTGTTGCTTTGTTTTTTAGGTATTTCAGGAAACACCATACACTTCTCCAGAGTGGCTGCTGGCAATTTACATCCCGCCCATCAGCATAACAAGGCTCCCAGTTCTCCATGGCCTGTCCTGCCTTTCTGGATTTTACACTTTTTTCAGATGGCCCTTTTGACCGGGGGGAAGTGAGACTTCATTGTAGTGCAGATTTCCTTTGCAAGCTTGCTTGGTTGGCCAAAAAGGGCGTATGCGTTTTTTCCTGAATATATTCAGGAAAAAACGCATACGCCCTTTTTGGCCAAGTGCATCATTGTGGACGTTCTGCCTCTTTTCCTATGCTTTAAATGCAATTCCAGTCTACCTCCTGAAATCGGTTTCCTGCAATTCTGCCCCGCTTTCAAGTCCTCTTGGCAGCCTTACTTCAGTATATTTTTGGACGATAGCTGTCATTTATAACTCTGCAGGTTTGTGAATTACAGTGCCCCTGAGCTCCTTTCTTCAACTCGCTTTCTTGTGAGCTGGCCGCAACACCGCAGGATTGCTTCAGGCCCTAATCTGGTTCCGGCACGGCACGCTGAGCCTTTGGTTAATTCCTCTTCCTGGTGGGAAATGAGAGTTAAATTTGCCCGTCCAGACACCTCCAGCTAGTCTCTCATTGGTTCTCCCTATTCCTGTTCATCTTCCGCAGAAATTGCAAACTGGGCCAAACAGGAGGTTAAAGGCACTGACTCTCCAAGTCGGGAGAGTGTTAGTAAAGCGTCTGGAATGTTGCACCCGAGTACCAGGGGACGAGAACTGAGACATATTGGAACACGTCTCCCGATCACACGGTTGATCATACTCTGGGTTCCATGTGCATGTTTTAGCTGAAGGAAGAATCCCTTAAACCTGGAGAGTTGAGACCCGTGGAATGGGTACCATGCAATATGACTTCAAAGGGTCTTCATTTGCTCACCGAACCTCTCCAATCCTATCACTGCTGCGTTTACTCCCCTGTACACACGCTTGATTTTCTTTCAGACACATAGCAATCCATAGGTTTTAAGATACTTACTAGTCAGGTACATTCTTAGGCGTTTAATATGGGGTGTTGAGTCCATTTCGTTGAGCAAGGAGTAGTTCTTGTCTATTCCATATTTGGCTTAAGGAACTTTATCTGTGCTCATTTCAATCTCTGGTTTTATGCAGCACCCCAACTCACCTTTCCCCTTAAGCAAGCATAAGTTGGTTTTCTAAATTTGAGACCCTGTTCTGTTTTGTAATCCAGTTCCTGTGTAGCCAAGTTTACATCCCGTGTATTAGTGATATCTTATGATGTTTCTTTTTCTGTGTGACTTATTTCAGTTAGAATCATCATACCTGAATCCACTCATTATGCTGCTACGGGCCTGATGACATAGATTTCATTGCTGAGTGATATTGCATTGTACGTAAGTACCACAAATTCTTTATCCATTTTCCACTTTCTGCGGTATTGAACTTGTACCGTAAACGAGGTTCTTGTAAACAGAGCCGTCCCAAACTTTGGGGTGGCTGTGTCTTTTTGATTTTAATTTCCCTAAGCTATAGGACCATAAGTGGAAGTGCCCTAGGCTCTGTTGCTTTGTTTTTTAGGTATTTCAGGAAACACCATACACTTCTCCAGAGTGGCTGCTGGCAATTTACATCCCGCCCATCAGCATAACAAGGCTCCCAGTTCTCCATGGCCTGTCCTGCCTTTCTGGATTTTACACTTTTTTCAGATGGCCCTTTTGACCGGGGGGAAGTGAGACTTCATTGTAGTGCAGATTTCCTTTGCAAGCTTGCTTGGTTGGCCAAAAAGGGCGTATGCGTTTTTTCCTGAATATATTCAGGAAAAAACGCATACGCCCTTTTTGGCCAAGTGCATCATTGTGGACGTTCTGCCTCTTTTCCTATGCTTTAAATGCAATTCCAGTCTACCTCCTGAAATCGGTTTCCTGCAATTCTGCCCCGCTTTCAAGTCCTCTTGGCAGCCTTACTTCAGTATATTTTTGGACGATAGCTGTCATTTATAACTCTGCAGGTTTGTGAATTACAGTGCCCCTGAGCTCCTTTCTTCAACTCGCTTTCTTGTGAGCTGGCCGCAACACCGCAGGATTGCTTCAGGCCCTAATCTGGTTCCGGCACGGCACGCTGAGCCTTTGGTTAATTCCTCTTCCTGGTGGGAAATGAGAGTTAAATTTGCCCGTCCAGACACCTCCAGCTAGTCTCTCATTGGTTCTCCCTATTCCTGTTCATCTTCCGCAGAAATTGCAAACTGGGCCAAACAGGAGGTTAAAGGCACTGACTCTCCAAGTCGGGAGAGTGTTAGTAAAGCGTCTGGAATGTTGCACCCGAGTACCAGGGGACGAGAACTGAGACATATTGGAACACGTCTCCCGATCACACGGTTGATCATACTCTGGGTTCCATGTGCATGTTTTAGCTGAAGGAAGAATCCCTTAAACCTGGAGAGTTGAGACCCGTGGAATGGGTACCATGCAATATGACTTCAAAGGGTCTTCATTTGCTCACCGAACCTCTCCAATCCTATCACTGCTGCGTTTACTCCCCTGTACACACGCTTGATTTTCTTTCAGACACATAGCAATCCATAGGTTTTAAGATACTTACTAGTCAGGTACATTCTTAGGCGTTTAATATGGGGTGTTGAGTCCATTTCGTTGAGCAAGGAGTAGTTCTTGTCTATTCCATATTTGGCTTAAGGAACTTTATCTGTGCTCATTTCAATCTCTGGTTTTATGCAGCACCCCAACTCACCTTTCCCCTTAAGCAAGCATAAGTTGGTTTTCTAAATTTGAGACCCTGTTCTGTTTTGTAATCCAGTTCCTGTGTAGCCAAGTTTACATCCCGTGTATTAGTGATATCTTATGATGTTTCTTTTTCTGTGTGACTTATTTCAGTTAGAATCATCATACCTGAATCCACTCATTATGCTGCTACGGGCCTGATGACATAGATTTCATTGCTGAGTGATATTGCATTGTACGTAAGTACCACAAATTCTTTATCCATTTTCCACTTTCTGCGGTATTGAACTTGTACCGTAAACGAGGTTCTTGTAAACAGAGCCGTCCCAAACTTTGGGGTGGCTGTGTCTTTTTGATTTTAATTTCCCTAAGCTATAGGACCATAAGTGGAAGTGCCCTAGGCTCTGTTGCTTTGTTTTTTAGATGTTTCAGGAAACACCATACACCTCTCCCGAGTGGCTGTTGGCAATTTACATCCCGCCCATCAGCATAACAAGGCTCCCAGTTCTCCATGGCCTGTCCTGCCTTTCTGGATTTTACACTTTTTTCAGATGGCCCTTTTGACCGGGGGGAAGTGAGACTTCATTGTAGTGCAGATTTCCTTTGCAAGCTTGCTTGGTTGGCCAAAAAGGGCGTATGCGTTTTTTCCTGAATATATTCAGGAAAAAACGCACACGCCCTTTTTGGCCAAGTGCATCATTGTGGACGTTCTGCCTCTTTTCCTATGCTTTAAATGCAATTCCAGTCTACCTCCTGAAATCGGTTTCCTGCAATTCTGCCCCGCTTTCAAGTCCTCTTGGCAGCCTTACTTCAGTATATTTTTGGACGATAGCTGTCATTTATAACTCTGCAGGTTTGTGAATTACAGTGCCCCTGAGCTCCTTTCTTCAACTCGCTTTCTTGTGAGCTGGCCGCAACACCGCAGGATTGCTTCAGGCCCTAATCTGGTTCCGGCACGGCACGCTGAGCCTTTGGTTAATTCCTCTTCCTGGTGGGAAATGAGAGTTAAATTTGCCCGTCCAGACACCTCCAGCTAGTCTCTCATTGGTTCTCCCTATTCCTGTTCATCTTCCGCAGAAATTGCAAACTGGGCCAAACTGGAGGTTAAAGGCACTGACTCTCCAAGTCGGGAGAGTGTTAGTAAAGCGTCTGGAATGTTGCACCCGAGTACCAGGGGACGAGAACTGAGACATATTGGAACACGTCTCCCGATCACACGGTTGATCATACTCTGGGTTCCACGTGCATGTTTTAGCTGAAGGAAGAATCCCTTAAACCTGGAGAGTTGAGACCCGTGGAATGGGTACCATGCAATATGACTTCAAAGGGTCTTCATTTGCTCACCGAACGTCTCCAATCCTATCACTGCTGCGTTTATGCCCCTGTACACACGCTTGATTTTCTTTCAGCGACATAGCAATCCATAGGTTTTAAGATACTTACTAGTCAGGTACATTCTTAGGCGTTTAATATGGGGTGTTGAGTCCATTTCGTTGAGCAAGGAGTAGTTCTTGTCTATTCCATATTTGGCTTAAGGAACTTTATCTGTGCTCATTTCAATCTCTGGTTTTATGCAGCACCCTAACTCACCTTTCCCCTTAAGCAAGCATAAGTTGGTTTTCTAAATTTGAGACCCTGTTCTGTTTTGTAATCCAGTTCCTGTGTAGCCAAGTTTACATTCCGTGTATTAGTGATATCTTATGATGTTTCTTTTTCTGTGTGACTTATTTCAGTTAGAATCATCATACCTGAATCCACTCATTATGCTGCTACGGGCCTGATGACATAGATTTCATTGCTGAGTGATATTGCATTGTACGTAAGTACCACAAATTCTTTATCCATTTTCCACTTTCTGCGGTATTGAACTTGTACCGTAAACGAGGTTCTTGTAAACAGAGCCGTCCCAAACTTTGCGGTGGCTGTGTCTTTTTGATTTTAATTTCCCTAAGCTATAGGACCATAAGTGGAAGTGCCCTAGGCTCTGTTGCTTTGTTTTTTAGGTATTTCAGGAAACACCATACACTTCTCCAGAGTGGCTGCTGGCAATTTACATCCCGCCCATCAGCATAACAAGGCTCCCAGTTCTCCATGGCCTGTCCTGCCTTTCTGGATTTTACACTTTTTTCAGATGGCCCTTTTGACCGGGGGGAAGTGAGACTTCATTGTAGTGCAGATTTCCTTTGCAAGCTTGCTTGGTTGGCCAAAAAGGGCGTATGCGTTTTTTCCTGAATATATTCAGGAAAAAACGCATACGCCCTTTTTGGCCAAGTGCATCATTGTGGACGTTCTGCCTCTTTTCCTATGCTTTAAATGCAATTCCAGTCTACCTCCTGAAATCGGTTTCCTGCAATTCTGCCCCGCTTTCAAGTCCTCTTGGCAGCCTTACTTCAGTATATTTTTGGACGATAGCTGTCATTTATAACTCTGCAGGTTTGTGAATTACAGTGCCCCTGAGCTCCTTTCTTCAACTCGCTTTCTTGTGAGCTGGCCGCAACACCGCAGGATTGCTTCAGGCCCTAATCTGGTTCCGGCACGGCACGCTGAGCCTTTGGTTAATTCCTCTTCCTGGTGGGAAATGAGAGTTAAATTTGCCCGTCCAGACACCTCCAGCTAGTCTCTCATTGGTTCTCCCTATTCCTGTTCATCTTCCGCAGAAATTGCAAACTGGGCCAAACAGGAGGTTAAAGGCACTGACTCTCCAAGTCGGGAGAGTGTTAGTAAAGCGTCTGGAATGTTGCACCCGAGTACCAGGGGACGAGAACTGAGACATATTGGAACACGTCTCCCGATCACACGGTTGATCATACTCTGGGTTCCATGTGCATGTTTTAGCTGAAGGAAGAATCCCTTAAACCTGGAGAGTTGAGACCCGTGGAATGGGTACCATGCAATATGACTTCAAAGGGTCTTCATTTGCTCACCGAACCTCTCCAATCCTATCACTGCTGCGTTTACTCCCCTGTACACACGCTTGATTTTCTTTCAGACACATAGCAATCCATAGGTTTTAAGATACTTACTAGTCAGGTACATTCTTAGGCGTTTAATATGGGGTGTTGAGTCCATTTCGTTGAGCAAGGAGTAGTTCTTGTCTATTCCATATTTGGCTTAAGGAACTTTATCTGTGCTCATTTCAATCTCTGGTTTTATGCAGCACCCCAACTCACCTTTCCCCTTAAGCAAGCATAAGTTGGTTTTCTAAATTTGAGACCCTGTTCTGTTTTGTAATCCAGTTCCTGTGTAGCCAAGTTTACATCCCGTGTATTAGTGATATCTTATGATGTTTCTTTTTCTGTGTGACTTATTTCAGTTAGAATCATCATACCTGAATCCACTCATTATGCTGCTACGGGCCTGATGACATAGATTTCATTGCTGAGTGATATTGCATTGTACGTAAGTACCACAACTTCTTTATCCATTTTTCACTTTCTGCGATATTGAACTTGTACCGTAAACGAGGTTCTTGTAAACAGAGCCGTCCCAAACTTTGGGGTGGCTGTGTCTTTTTGATTTTAATTTCCCTAAGCTATAGGACCATAAGTGGAAGTGCCCTAGGCTCTGTTGCTTTGTTTTTTAGATGTTTCAGGAAACACCATAAACCTCTCCGGAGTGGCTCTTGGCAATTTACATCCCGCCCATCAGCATAACAAGGCTCCCAGTTCTCCATGGCCTGTCCTGCCTTTCTGGATTTTACACTTTTTTCAGATGGCCCTTTTGACCGGGGGGAAGTGAGACTTCATTGTAGTGCAGATTTCCTTTGCAAGCTTGCTTGGTTGGCCAAAAAGGGCGTATGCGTTTTTTCCTGAATATATTCAGGAAAAAACGCATACGCCCTTTTTGGCCAAGTGCATCATTGTGGACGTTCTGCCTCTTTTCCTATGCTTTAAATGCAATTCCAGTCTACCTCCTGAAATCGGTTTCCTGCAATTCTGCCCCGCTTTCAAGTCCTCTTGGCAGCCTTACTTCAGTATATTTTTGGACGATAGCTGTCATTTATAACTCTGCAGGTTTGTGAATTACAGTGCCCCTGAGCTCCTTTCTTCAACTCGCTTTCTTGTGAGCTGGCCGCAACACCGCAGGATTGCTTCAGGCCCTAATCTGGTTCCGGCACGGCACGCTGAGCCTTTGGTTAATTCCTCTTCCTGGTGGGAAATGAGAGTTAAATTTGTGCATCCAGACACCTCCAGCTAGTCTCTCATTGGTTCTCCCTATTCCTGTTCATCTTCCGCAGAAATTGCAAACTGGGCCAAACAGGAGGTTAAAGGCACTGACTCTCCAAGTCGGGAGAGTGTTAGTAAAGCGTCTGGAATGTTGCACCCGAGTACCAGGGGACGAGAACTGAGACATATTGGAACACGTCTCCCGATCACACGGTTGATCATACTCTGGGTTCCACGTGCATGTTTTAGCTGAAGGAAGAATCCCTTAAACCTGGAGAGTTGAGACCCGTGGAATGGGTACCATGCAATATGACTTCAAAGGGTCTTCATTTGCTCACCGAACCTCTCCAATCCTATCACTGCTGCGTTTATGCCCCTGTACACACGCTTGATTTTCTTTCAGACACATAGCAATCCATAGGTTTTAAGATACTTACTAGTCAGGTACATACTTAGGCGTTTAATATGGGGTGTTGAGTCCATTTCGTTGAGCAAGGAGTAGTTCTTGTCTATTCCATATTTGGCTTAAGGAACTTTATCTGTGCTCATTTCAATCTCTGGTTTTATGCAGCACCCCAACTCACCTTTCCCCTTAAGCAAGCATAAGTTGGTTTTCTAAATTTGAGACCCTGTTCTGTTTTGTAATCCAGTTCCTGTGTAGCCAAGTTTACATCCCGTGTATTAGTGATATCTTATGATGTTTCTTTTTCTGTGTGACTTATTTCAGTTAGAATCATCATACCTGAATCCACTCATTATGCTGCTACGGGCCTGATGACATAGATTTCATTGCTGAGTGATATTGCATTGTACGTAAGTACCACAAATTCTTTATCCATTTTCCACTTTCTGCGGTATTGAACTTGTACCGTAAACGAGGTTCTTGTAAACAGAGCCGTCCCAAACTTTGGGGTGGCTGTGTCTTTTTGATTTTAATTTCCCTAAGCTATAGGACCATAAGTGGAAGTGCCCTAGGCTCTGTTGCTTTGTTTTTTAGATGTTTCAGGAAACACCATACACCTCTCCCGAGTGGCTGTTGGCAATTTACATCCCGCCCATCAGCATAACAAGGCTCCCAGTTCTCCATGGCCTGTCCTGCCTTTCTGGATTTTACACTTTTTTCAGATGGCCCTTTTGACCGGGGGGAAGTGAGACTTCATTGTAGTGCAGATTTCCTTTGCAAGCTTGCTTGGTTGGCCAAAAAGGGCGTATGCGTTTTTTCCTGAATATATTCAGGAAAAAACGCACACGCCCTTTTTGGCCAAGTGCATCATTGTGGACGTTCTGCCTCTTTTCCTATGCTTTAAATGCAATTCCAGTCTACCTCCTGAAATCGGTTTCCTGCAATTCTGCCCCGCTTTCAAGTCCTCTTGGCAGCCTTACTTCAGTATATTTTTGGACGATAGCTGTCATTTATAACTCTGCAGGTTTGTGAATTACAGTGCCCCTGAGCTCCTTTCTTCAACTCGCTTTCTTGTGAGCTGGCCGCAACACCGCAGGATTGCTTCAGGCCCTAATCTGGTTCCGGCACGGCACGCTGAGCCTTTGGTTAATTCCTCTTCCTGGTGGGAAATGAGAGTTAAATTTGCCCGTCCAGACACCTCCAGCTAGTCTCTCATTGGTTCTCCCTATTCCTGTTCATCTTCCGCAGAAATTGCAAACTGGGCCAAACTGGAGGTTAAAGGCACTGACTCTCCAAGTCGGGAGAGTGTTAGTAAAGCGTCTGGAATGTTGCACCCGAGTACCAGGGGACGAGAACTGAGACATATTGGAACACGTCTCCCGATCACACGGTTGATCATACTCTGGGTTCCACGTGCATGTTTTAGCTGAAGGAAGAATCCCTTAAACCTGGAGAGTTGAGACCCGTGGAATGGGTACCATGCAATATGACTTCAAAGGGTCTTCATTTGCTCACCGAACGTCTCCAATCCTATCACTGCTGCGTTTATGCCCCTGTACACACGCTTGATTTTCTTTCAGCGACATAGCAATCCATAGGTTTTAAGATACTTACTAGTCAGGTACATTCTTAGGCGTTTAATATGGGGTGTTGAGTCCATTTCGTTGAGCAAGGAGTAGTTCTTGTCTATTCCATATTTGGCTTAAGGAACTTTATCTGTGCTCATTTCAATCTCTGGTTTTATGCAGCACCCTAACTCACCTTTCCCCTTAAGCAAGCATAAGTTGGTTTTCTAAATTTGAGACCCTGTTCTGTTTTGTAATCCAGTTCCTGTGTAGCCAAGTTTACATTCCGTGTATTAGTGATATCTTATGATGTTTCTTTTTCTGTGTGACTTATTTCAGTTAGAATCATCATACCTGAATCCACTCATTATGCTGCTACGGGCCTGATGACATAGATTTCATTGCTGAGTGATATTGCATTGTACGTAAGTACCACAAATTCTTTATCCATTTTCCACTTTCTGCGGTATTGAACTTGTACCGTAAACGAGGTTCTTGTAAACAGAGCCGTCCCAAACTTTGGGGTGGCTGTGTCTTTTTGATTTTAATTTCCCTAAGCTATAGGACCATAAGTGGAAGTGCCCTAGGCTCTGTTGCTTTGTTTTTTAGGTATTTCAGGAAACACCATACACTTCTCCAGAGTGGCTGCTGGCAATTTACATCCCGCCCATCAGCATAACAAGGCTCCCAGTTCTCCATGGCCTGTCCTGCCTTTCTGGATTTTACACTTTTTTCAGATGGCCCTTTTGACCGGGGGGAAGTGAGACTTCATTGTAGTGCAGATTTCCTTTGCAAGCTTGCTTGGTTGGCCAAAAAGGGCGTATGCGTTTTTTCCTGAATATATTCAGGAAAAAACGCATACGCCCTTTTTGGCCAAGTGCATCATTGTGGACGTTCTGCCTCTTTTCCTATGCTTTAAATGCAATTCCAGTCTACCTCCTGAAATCGGTTTCCTGCAATTCTGCCCCGCTTTCAAGTCCTCTTCGCAGCCTTACTTCAGTATATTTTTGGACGATAGCTGTCATTTATAACTCTGCAGGTTTGTGAATTACAGTGCCCCTGAGCTCCTTTCTTCAACTCGCTTTCTTGTGAGCTGGCCGCAACACCGCAGGATTGCTTCAGGCCCTAATCTGGTTCCGGCACGGCACGCTGAGCCTTTGGTTAATTCCTCTTCCTGGTGGGAAATGAGAGTTAAATTTGCCCGTCCAGACACCTCCAGCTAGTCTCTCATTGGTTCTCCCTATTCCTGTTCATCTTCCGCAGAAATTGCAAACTGGGCCAAACAGGAGGTTAAAGGCACTGACTCTCCAAGTCGGGAGAGTGTTAGTAAAGCGTCTGGAATGTTGCACCCGAGTACCAGGGGACGAGAACTGAGACATATTGGAACACGTCTCCCGATCACACGGTTGATCATACTCTGGGTTCCATGTGCATGTTTTAGCTGAAGGAAGAATCCCTTAAACCTGGAGAGTTGAGACCCGTGGAATGGGTACCATGCAATATGACTTCAAAGGGTCTTCATTTGCTCACCGAACCTCTCCAATCCTATCACTGCTGCGTTTACTCCCCTGTACACACGCTTGATTTTCTTTCAGACACATAGCAATCCATAGGTTTTAAGATACTTACTAGTCAGGTACATTCTTAGGCGTTTAATATGGGGTGTTGAGTCCATTTCGTTGAGCAAGGAGTAGTTCTTGTCTATTCCATATTTGGCTTAAGGAACTTTATCTGTGCTCATTTCAATCTCTGGTTTTATGCAGCACCCCAACTCACCTTTCCCCTTAAGCAAGCATAAGTTGGTTTTCTAAATTTGAGACCCTGTTCTGTTTTGTAATCCAGTTCCTGTGTAGCCAAGTTTACATCCCGTGTATTAGTGATATCTTATGATGTTTCTTTTTCTGTGTGACTTATTTCAGTTAGAATCATCATACCTGAATCCACTCATTATGCTGCTACGGGCCTGATGACATAGATTTCATTGCTGAGTGATATTGCATTGTACGTAAGTACCACAACTTCTTTATCCATTTTTCACTTTCTGCGATATTGAACTTGTACCGTAAACGAGGTTCTTGTAAACAGAGCCGTCCCAAACTTTGGGGTGGCTGTGTCTTTTTGATTTTAATTTCCCTAAGCTATAGGACCATAAGTGGAAGTGCCCTAGGCTCTGTTGCTTTGTTTTTTAGATGTTTCAGGAAACACCATAAACCTCTCCGGAGTGGCTCTTGGCAATTTACATCCCGCCCATCAGCATAACAAGGCTCCCAGTTCTCCATGGCCTGTCCTGCCTTTCTGGATTTTACACTTTTTTCAGATGGCCCTTTTGACCGGGGGGAAGTGAGACTTCATTGTAGTGCAGATTTCCTTTGCAAGCTTGCTTGGTTGGCCAAAAAGGGCGTATGCGTTTTTTCCTGAATATATTCAGGAAAAAACGCATACGCCCTTTTTGGCCAAGTGCATCATTGTGGACGTTCTGCCTCTTTTCCTATGCTTTAAATGCAATTCCAGTCTACCTCCTGAAATCGGTTTCCTGCAATTCTGCCCCGCTTTCAAGTCCTCTTGGCAGCCTTACTTCAGTATATTTTTGGACGATAGCTGTCATTTATAACTCTGCAGGTTTGTGAATTACAGTGCCCCTGAGCTCCTTTCTTCAACTCGCTTTCTTGTGAGCTGGCCGCAACACCGCAGGATTGCTTCAGGCCCTAATCTGGTTCCGGCACGGCACGCTGAGCCTTTGGTTAATTCCTCTTCCTGGTGGGAAATGAGAGTTAAATTTGCCCGTCCAGACACCTCCAGCTAGTCTCTCATTGGTTCTCCCTATTCCTGTTCATCTTCCGCAGAAATTGCAAACTGGGCCAAACAGGAGGTTAAAGGCACTGACTCTCCAAGTCGGGAGAGTGTTAGTAAAGCGTCTGGAATGTTGCACCCGAGTACCAGGGGACGAGAACTGAGACATATTGGAACACGTCTCCCGATCACACGGTTGATCATACTCTGGGTTCCACGTGCATGTTTTAGCTGAAGGAAGAATCCCTTAAACCTGGAGAGTTGAGACCCGTGGAATGGGTACCATACAATATGACTTCAAAGGGTCTTCATTTGCTCACCGAACCTCTCCAATCCTATCACTGCTGCGTTTATGCCCCTGTACACACGCTTGATTTTCTTTCAGACACATAGCAATCCATAGGTTTTAAGATACTTACTAGTCAGGTACATTCTTAGGCGTTTAATATGGGGTGTTGAGTCCATTTCGTTGAGCAAGGAGTAGTTCTTGTCTATTCCATATTTGGCTTAAGGAACTTTATCTGTGCTCATTTCAATCTCTGGTTTTATGCAGCACCCCAACTCACCTTTCCCCTTAAGCAAGCATAAGTTGGTTTTCTAAATTTGAGACCCTGTTCTGTTTTGTAATCCAGTTCCTGTGTAGCCAAGTTTACATCCCGTGTATTAGTGATATCTTATGATGTTTCTTTTTCTGTGTGACTTATTTCAGTTAGAATCATCATACCTGAATCCACTCATTATGCTGCTACGGGCCTGATGACATAGATTTCATTGCTGAGTGATATTGCATTGTACGTAAGTACCACAACTTCTTTATCCATTTTTCACTTTCTGCGATATTGAACTTGTACCGTAAACGAGGTTCTTGTAAACAGAGCCGTCCCAAACTTTGGGGTGGCTGTGTCTTTTTGATTTTAATTTCCCTAAGCTATAGGACCATAAGTGGAAGTGCCCTAGGCTCTGTTGCTTTGTTTTTTAGATGTTTCAGGAAACACCATACACCTCTCCTGAGTGGCTGTTGGCAATTTACATCCCGCCCATCAGCATAACAAGGCTCCCAGTTCTCCATGGCCTGTCCTGCCTTTCTGGATTTTACACTTTTTTCAGATGGCCCTTTTGACCGGGGGGAAGTGAGACTTCATTGTAGTGCAGATTTCCTTTGCAAGCTTGCTTGGTTGGCCAAAAAGGGCGTATGCGTTTTTTCCTGAATATATTCAGGAAAAAACGCATACGCCCTTTTTGGCCAAGTGCATCATTGTGGACGTTCTGCCTCTTTTCCTATGCTTTAAATGCAATTCCAGTCTACCTCCTGAAATCGGTTTCCTGCAATTCTGCCCCGCTTTCAAGTCCTCTTGGCAGCCTTACTTCAGTATATTTTTGGACGATAGCTGTCATTTATATCTCTGCAGGTTTGTGAATTACAGTGCCCCTGAGCTCCTTTCTTCAACTCGCTTTCTTGTGAGCTGGCCGCAACACCGCAGGATTGCTTCAGGCCCTAATCTGGTTCCGGCACGGCACGCTGAGCCTTTGGTTAATTCCTCTTCCTGGTGGGAAATGAGAGTTAAATTTGCCCGTCCAGACACCTCCAGCTAGTCTCTCATTGGTTCTCCCTATTCCTGTTCATCTTCCGCAGAAATTGCAAACTGGGCCAAACAGGAGGTTAAAGGCACTGACTCTCCAAGTCGGGAGAGTGTTAGTAAAGCGTCTGGAATGTTGCACCCGAGTACCAGGGGACGAGAACTGAGACATATTGGAACACGTCTCCCGATCACACGGTTGATCATACTCTGGGTTCCACGTGCATGTTTTAGCTGAAGGAAGAATCCCTTAAACCTGGAGAGTTGAGACCCGTGGAATGGGTACCATGCAATATGACTTCAAAGGGTCTTCATTTGCTCACCGAACCTCTCCAATCCTATTACTGCTGCGTTTATGCCCCTGTACACACGCTTGATTTTCTTTCAGACACATAGCAATCCATAGGTTTTAAGATACTTACTAGTCAGGTACATTCTTAGGCGTTTAATATGGGGTGTTGAGTCCATTTCGTTGAGCAAGGAGTAGTTCTTGTCTATTCCATATTTGGCTTAAGGAACTTTATCTGTGCTCATTTCAATCTCTGGTTTTATGCAGCACCCCAACTCACCTTTCCCCTTAAGCAAGCATAAGTTGGTTTTCTAAATTTGAGACCCTGTTCTGTTTTGTAATCCAGTTCCTGTGTAGCCAAGTTTACATCCCGTGTATTAGTGATATCTTATGATGTTTCTTTTTCTGTGTGACTTATTTCAGTTAGAATCATCATACCTGAATCCACTCATTATGCTGCTACGGGCCTGATGACATAGATTTCATTGCTGAGTGATATTGCATTGTACGTAAGTACCACAACTTCTTTATCCATTTTTCACTTTCTGCGATATTGAACTTGTACCGTAAACGAGGTTCTTGTAAACAGAGCCGTCCCAAACTTTGGGGTGGCTGTGTCTTTTTGATTTTAATTTCCCTAAGCTATAGGACCATAAGTGGAAGTGCCCTAGGCTCTGTTGCTTTGTTTTTTAGATGTTTCAGGAAACACCATACACCTCTCCCGAGTGGCTGTTGGCAATTTACATCCCGCCCATCAGCATAACAAGGCTCCCAGTTCTCCATGGCCTGTCCTGCCTTTCTGGATTTTACACTTTTTTCAGATGGCCCTTTTGACCGGGGGGAAGTGAGACTTCATTGTAGTGCCGATTTCCTTTGCAAGCTTGCTTGGTTGGCCAAAAAGGGCGTATGCGTTTTTTCCTGAATGGAAAAAACGCATACGCCCTTTTTGGCCAAGTGCATCATTGTGGACGTTCTGCCTCTTTTCCTATGCTTTAAATGCAATTCCAGTCTACCTCCTGAAATCGGTTTCCTGCAATTCTGCCCCGCTTTCAAGTCCTCTTGGCAGCCTTACTTCAGTATATTTTTGGACGATAGCTGTCATTTATAACTCTGCAGGTTTGTGAATTACAGTGCCCCTGAGCTCCTTTCTTCAACTCGCTTTCTTGTGAGCTGGCCGCAACACCGCAGGATTGCTTCAGGCCCTAATCTGGTTCCGGCACGGCACGCTGAGCCTTTGGTTAATTCCTCTTCCTGGTGGGAAATGAGAGTTAAATTTGCCCGTCCAGACACCTCCAGCTAGTCTCTCATTGGTTCTCCCTATTCCTGTTCATCTTCCGCAGAAATTGCAAACTGGGCCAAACAGGAGGTTAAAGGCACTGACTCTCCAAGTCGGGAGAGTGTTAGTAAAGCATCTGGAATGTTGCACCCGAGTACCAGGGGACGAGAACTGAGACATATTGGAACACGTCTCCCGATCACACGGTTGATCATACTCTGGGTTCCACGTGCATGTTTTAGCTGAAGGAAGAATCCCTTAAACCTGGAGTGTTGAGACCCATGGAATGGGTACCATGCAATATGACTTCAAAGGGTCTTCATTTGCTCACCGAACCTCTCCAATCCTATCACTGCTGCGTTTATGCCCCTGTACACACGCTTGATTTTCTTTCAGACACATAGCAATCCATAGGTTTTAAGATACTTACTAGTCAGGTACATTCTTAGGCGTTTAATATGGGGTGTTGAGTCCATTTCGTTGAGCAAGGAGTAGTTCTTGTCTATTCCATATTTGGCTTAAGGAAATTTATCTGTGCTCATTTCAATCTCTGGTTTTATGCAGCACCCCAACTCACCTTTCCCCTTAAGCAAGCATAAGTTGGTTTTCTAAATTTGAGACCCTGTTCTGTTTTGTAATCCAGTTCCTGTGTAGCCAAGTTTACATCCCGTGTATTAGTGATATCTTATGATGTTTCTTTTTCTGTGTGACTTATTTCAGTTAGAATCATCATACCTGAATCCACTCATTATGCTGCTACGGGCCTGATGACATAGATTTCATTGCTGAGTGATATTGCATTGTACGTAAGTACCACAACTTCTTTATCCATTTTTCACTTTCTGCGATATTGAACTTGTACCGTAAACGAGGTTCTTGTAAACAGAGCCGTCCCAAACTTTGGGGTGGCTGTGTCTTTTTGATTTTAATTTCCCTAAGCTATAGGACCATAAGTGGAAGTGCCCTAGGCTCTGTTGCTTTGTTTTTTAGATGTTTCAGGAAACACCATACACCTCTCCCGAGTGGCTGTTGGCAATTTACATCCCGCCCATCAGCATAACAAGGCTCCCAGTTCTCCATGGCCTGTCCTGCCTTTCTGGATTTTACACTTTTTTCAGATGGCCCTTTTGACCGGGGGGAAGTGAGACTTCATTGTAGTGCAGATTTCCTTTGCAAGCTTGCTTGGTTGGCCAAAAAGTGCGTATGCGTTTTTTCCTGAATATATTCAGGAAAAAACGCATACGCCCTTTTTGGCCAAGTGCATCATTGTGGACGTTCTGCCTCTTTTCCTATGCTTTAAATGCAATTCCAGTCTACCTCCTGAAATCGGTTTCCTGCAATTCTGCCCCGCTTTCAAGTCCTCTTGGCAGCCTTACTTCAATATATTTTTGGACGATAGCTGTCATTTATAACTCTGCAGGTTTGTGAATTACAGTGTCCCTGAGCTCCTTTCTTCAACTCGCTTTCTTGTGAGCTGGCCGCAACACCGCAGGATTGCTTCAGGCCCTAATCTGGTTCCGGCACGGCACGCTGAGCCTTTGGTTAATTCCTCTTCCTGGTGGGAAATGAGAGTTAAATTTGCCCGTCCAGACACCTCC
The DNA here is from genome assembly GCF_964270905.1 of Leucopleurus acutus. Classification (NCBI taxonomy): domain Eukaryota; kingdom Metazoa; phylum Chordata; class Mammalia; order Artiodactyla; family Delphinidae; genus Leucopleurus; species Leucopleurus acutus. Next base: position 416,106 of record NW_028139147.1, read on the forward strand.
AGCTAGTCTCTCATTGGTTCTCCCTATTCCTGTTCATCTTCCGCAGAAATTGCAAACTGGGCCAAACAGGAGGTTAAAGGCACTGACTCTCCAAGTCGGGAGAGTGTTAGTAAAGCGTCTGGAATGTTGCACCCGAGTACCAGGGGACGAGAACTGAGACATATTGGAACACGTCTCCCGATCACACGGTTGATCATACTCTGGGTTCCACGTGCATGTTTTAGCTGAAGGAAGAATCCCTTAAACCTGGAGAGTTGAGACCCGTGGAATGGGTACCATGCAATATGACTTCAAAGGGTCTTCATTTGCTCACCGAACCTCTCCAATCCTATCACTGCTGCGTTTATGCCCCTGTACACACGCTTGATTTTCTTTCAGACACATAGCAATCCATAGGTTTTAAGATACTTACTAGTCAGGTACATTCTTAGGCGTTTAATATGGGGTGTTGAGTCCATTTCGTTGAGCAAGGAGTAGTTCTTGTCTATTCCATATTTGGCTTAAGGAACTTTATCTGTGCTCATTTCAATCTCTGGTTTGATGCAGCACCCCAACTCACCTTTCCCCTTAAGCAAGCATAAGTTGGTTTTCTAAATTTGAGACCCTGTTCTGTTTTGTAATCCAGTTCCTGTGTAGCCAAGTTTACATTCTGTGTATTAGTGATATCTTATGATGTTTCTTTTTCTGTGTGACTTATTTCAGTTAGAATCATCATACCTGAATCCACTCATTATGCTGCTACGGGCCTGATGACATAGATTTCATTGCTGAGTGATATTGCATTGTACGTAAGTACCACAACTTCTTTATCCATTTTTCACTTTCTGCGATATTGAACTTGTACCGTAAACGAGGTTCTTGTAAACAGAGCCGTCCCAAACTTTGGGGTGGCTGTGTCTTTTTGATTTTAATTTCCCTAAGCTATAGGACCATAAGTGGAAGTGCCCTAGGCTCTGTTGCTTTGTTTTTTAGATGTTTCAGGAAACACCATACACCTCTCCGGAGTGGCTCTTGGCAATTTACATCCCGCCCATCAGCATAACAAGGCTCCCAGTTCTCCATGGCCTGTCCTGCCTTTCTGGATTTTACACTTTTTTCAGATGGCCCTTTTGACCGGGGGGAAGTGAGACTTCATTGTAGTGCAGATTTCCTTTGCAAGCTTGCTTGGTTGGCCAAAAAGGGCGTATGCGTTTTTTCCTGAATATATTCAGGAAAAAACGCATACGCCCTTTTTGGCCAAGTGCATCATTGTGGACGTTCTGCCTCTTTTCCTATGCTTTAAATGCAATTCCAGTCTACCTCCTGAAATCGGTTTCCTGCAATTCTGCCCCGCTTTCAAGTCCTCTTGGCAGCCTTACTTCAGTATATTTTTGGACGATAGCTGTCATTTATAACTCTGCAGGTTTGTGAATTACAGTGCCCCTGAGCTCCTTTCTTCAACTCGCTTTCTTGTGAGCTGGCCGCAACACCGCAGGATTGCTTCAGGCCCTAATCTGGTTCCGGCACGGCACGCTGAGCCTTTGGTTAATTCCTCTTCCTGGTGGGAAATGAGAGTTAAATTTGCCCGTCCAGACACCTCCAGCTAGTCTCTCATTGGTTCTCCCTATTCCTGTTCATCTTCCGCAGAAATTGCAAACTGGGCCAAACAGGAGGTTAAAGGCACTGACTCTCCAAGTCGGGAGAGTGTTAGTAAAGCGTCTGGAATGTTGCACCCGAGTACCAGGGGACGAGAACTGAGACATATTGGAACACGTCTCCCGATCACACGGTTGATCATACTCTGGGTTCCACGTGCATGTTTTAGCTGAAGGAAGAATCCCTTAAACCTGGAGAGTTGAGACCCGTGGAATGGGTACCATGCAATATGACTTCAAAGGGTCTTCATTTGCTCACCGAACCTCTCCAATCCTATCACTGCTGCGTTTATGCCCCTGTACACACGCTTGATTTTCTTTCAGACACATAGCAATCCATAGGTTTTAAGATACTTACTAGTCAGGTACATTCTTAGGCGTTTAATATGGGGTGTTGAGTCCATTTCGTTGAGCAAGGAGTAGTTCTTGTCTATTCCATATTTGGCTTAAGGAACTTTATCTGTGCTCATTTCAATCTCTGGTTTTATGCAGCACCCCAACTCACCTTTCCCCTTAAGCAAGCATAAGTTGGTTTTCTAAATTTGAGACCCTGTTCTGTTTTGTAATCCAGTTCCTGTGTAGCCAAGTTTACATCCCGTGTATTAGTGATATCTTATGATGTTTCTTTTTCTGTGTGACTTATTTCAGTTAGAATCATCATACCTGAATCCACTCATTATGCTGCTACGGGCCTGATGACATAGATTTCATTGCTGAGTGATATTGCATTGTACGTAAGTACCACAACTTCTTTATCCATTTTTCACTTTCTGCGATATTGAACTTGTACCGTAAACGAGGTTCTTGTAAACAGAGCCGTCCCAAACTTTGGGGTGGCTGTGTCTTTTTGATTTTAATTTCCCTAAGCTATAGGACCATAAGTGGAAGTGCCCTAGGCTCTGTTGCTTTGTTTTTTAGATGTTTCAGGAAACACCATACACCTCTCCGGAGTGGCTCTTGGCAATTTACATCCCGCCCATCAGCATAACAAGGCTCCCAGTTCTCCATGGCCTGTCCTGCCTTTCTGGATTTTACACTTTTTTCAGATGGCCCTTTTGACCGGGGGGAAGTGAGACTTCATTGTAGTGCAGATTTCCTTTGCAAGCTTGCTTGGTTGGCCAAAAAGGGCGTATGCGTTTTTTCCTGAATATATTCAGGAAAAAACGCATACGCCCTTTTTGGCCAAGTGCATCATTGTGGACGTTCTGCCTCTTTTCCTATGCTTTAAATGCAATTCCAGTCTACCTCCTGAAATCGGTTTCCTGCAATTCTGCCCCGCTTTCAAGTCCTCTTGGCAGCCTTACTTCAGTATATTTTTGGACGATAGCTGTCATTTATAACTCTGCAGGTTTGTGAATTACAGTGCCCCTGAGCTCCTTTCTTCAACTCGCTTTCTTGTGAGCTGGCCGCAACACCGCAGGATTGCTTCAGGCCCTAATCTGGTTCCGGCACGGCACGCTGAGCCTTTGGTTAATTCCTCTTCCTGGTGGGAAATGAGAGTTAAATTTGCCCGTCCAGACACCTCCAGCTAGTCTCTCATTGGTTCTCCCTATTCCTGTTCATCTTCCGCAGAAATTGCAAACTGGGCCAAACAGGAGGTTAAAGGCACTGACTCTCCAAGTCGGGAGAGTGTTAGTAAAGCGTCTGGAATGTTGCACCCGAGTACCAGGGGACGAGAACTGAGACATATTGGAACACGTCTCCCGATCACACGGTTGATCATACTCTGGGTTCCACGTGCATGTTTTAGCTGAAGGAAGAATCCCTTAAACCTGGAGAGTTGAGACCCGTGGAATGGGTACCATGCAATATGACTTCAAAGGGTCTTCATTTGCTCACCGAACGTCTCCAATCCTATCACTGCTGCGTTTATGCCCCTGTACACACGCTTGATTTTCTTTCAGAGACATAGCAATCCATAGGTTTTAAGATACTTACTAGTCAGGTACATTCTTAGGCGTTTAATATGGGGTGTTGAGTCCATTTCGTTGAGCAAGGAGTAGTTCTTGTCTATTCCATATTTGGCTTAAGGAACTTTATCTGTGCTCATTTCAATCTCTGGTTTTATGCAGCACCCCAACTCACCTTTCCCCTTAAGCAAGCATAAGTTGGTTTTCTAAATTTGAGACCCTGTTCTGTTTTGTAATCCAGTTCCTGTGTAGCCAAGTTTACATCCCGTGTATTAGTGATATCTTATGATGTTTCTTTTTCTGTGTGACTTATTTCAGTTAGAATCATCATACCTGAATCCACTCATTATGCTGCTACGGGCCTGATGACATAGATTTCATTGCTGAGTGATATTGCATTGTACGTAAGTACCACAACTTCTTTATCCATTTTTCGCTTTCTGCGATATTGAACTTGTACCGTAAACGAGGTTCTTGTAAACAGAGCCGTCCCAAACTTTGGGGTGGCTGTGTCTTTTTGATTTTAATTTCCCTAAGCTATAGGACCATAAGTGGAAGTGCCCTAGGCTCTGTTGCTTTGTTTTTTAGATGTTTCAGGAAACACCATACACCTCTCCCGAGTGGCTGTTGGCAATTTACATCCCGCCCATCAGCATAACAAGGCTCCCAGTTCTCCATGGCCTGTCCTGCCTTTCTGGATTTTACACTTTTTTCAGATGGCCCTTTTGACCGGGGGGAAGTGAGACTTCATTGTAGTGCAGATTTCCTTTGCAAGCTTGCTTGGTTGGCCAAAAAGGGCGTATGCGTTTTTTCCTGAATATTCAGGAAAAATATATTCAGGAAAAATATATTCAGGAAAAAACGCATACGCCCTTTTTGGCCAAGTGCATCATTGTGGACGTTCTGCCTCTTTTCCTATGCTTTAAATGCAATTCCAGTCTACCTCCTGAAATCGGTTTCCTGCAATTCTGCCCCGCTTTCAAGTCCTCTTCGCAGCCTTACTTCAGTATATTTTTGGACGATAGCTGTCATTTATAACTCTGCAGGTTTGTGAATTACAGTGCCCCTGAGCTCCTTTCTTCAACTCGCTTTCTTGTGAGCTGGCCGCAACACCGCAGGATTGCTTCAGGCCCTAATCTGGTTCCGGCACGGCACGCTGAGCCTTTGGTTAATTCCTCTTCCTGGTGGGAAATGAGAGTTAAATTTGCCCGTCCAGACACCTCCAGCTAGTCTCTCATTGGTTCTCCCTATTCCTGTTCATCTTCCGCAGAAATTGCAAACTGGGCCAAACAGGAGGTTAAAGGCACTGACTCTCCAAGTCGGGAGAGTGTTAGTAAAGCGTCTGGAATGTTGCACCCGAGTACCAGGGGACGAGAACTGAGACATATTGGAACACGTCTCCCGATCACACGGTTGATCATACTCTGGGTTCCACGTGCATGTTTTAGCTGAAGGAAGAATCCCTTAAACCTGGAGAGTTGAGACCCGTGGAATGGGTACCATGCAATATGACTTCAAAGGGTCTTCATTTGCTCACCGAACCTCTCCAATCCTATCACTGCTGCGTTTATGCCCCTGTACACACGCTTGATTTTCTTTCAGACACATAGCAATCCATAGGTTTTAAGATACTTACTAGTCAGGTACATTCTTAGGCGTTTAATATGGGGTGTTGAGTCCATTTCGTTGAGCAAGGAGTAGTTCTTGTCTATTCCATATTTGGCTTAAGGAACTTTATCTGTGCTCATTTCAATCTCTGGTTTTATGCAGCACCCCAACTCACCTTTCCCCTTAAGCAAGCATAAGTTGGTTTTCTAAATTTGAGACCCTGTTCTGTTTTGTAATCCAGTTCCTGTGTAGCCAAGTTTACATCCCGTGTATTAGTGATATCTTATGATGTTTCTTTTTCTGTGTGACTTATTTCAGTTAGAATCATCATACCTGAATCCACTCATTATGCTGCTACGGGCCTGATGACATAGATTTCATTGCTGAGTGATATTGCATTGTACGTAAGTACCACAACTTCTTTATCCATTTTTCACTTTCTGCGATATTGAACTTGTACCGTAAACGAGGTTCTTGTAAACAGAGCCGTCCCAAACTTTGGGGTGGCTGTGTCTTTTTGATTTTAATTTCCCTAAGCTATAGGACCATAAGTGGAAGTGCCCTAGGCTCTGTTGCTTTGTTTTTTAGATGTTTCAGGAAACACCATACACCTCTCCCGAGTGGCTGTTGGCAATTTACATCCCGCCCATCAGCATAACAAGGCTCCCAGTTCTCCATGGCCTGTCCTGCCTTTCTGGATTTTACACTTTTTTCAGATGGCCCTTTTGACCGGGGGGAAGTGAGACTTCATTGTAGTGCAGATTTCCTTTGCAAGCTTGCTTGGTTGGCCAAAAAGGGCGTATGCGTTTTTTCCTGAATATATTCAGGAAAAAACGCATACGCCCTTTTTGGCCAAGCGCATCATTGTGGACGTTCTGCCTCTTTTCCTATGCTTTAAATGCAATTCCAGTCTACCTCCTGAAATCGGTTTCCTGCAATTCTGCCCCGCTTTCAAGTCCTCTTGGCAGCCTTACTTCAGTATATTTTTGGACGATAGCTGTCATTTATAACTCTGCAGGTTTGTGAATTACAGTGCCCCTGAGCTCCTTTCTTCAACTCGCTTTCTTGTGAGCTGGCCACAACACCGCAGGATTGCTTCAGGCCCTAATCTGGTTCCGGCACGGCACGCTGAGCCTTTGGTTAATTCCTCTTCCTGGTGGGAAATGAGAGTTAAATTTGCCCGTCCAGACACCTCCAGCTAGTCTCTCATTGGTTCTCCCTATTCCTGTTCATCTTCCGCAGAAATTGCAAACTGGGCCAAACAGGAGGTTAAAGGCACTGACTCTCCAAGTCGGGAGAGTGTTAGTAAAGCGTCTGGAATGTTGCACCCGAGTACCAGGGGACGAGAACTGAGACATATTGGAACACGTCTCCCGATCACACGGTTGATCATACTCTGGGTTCCACGTGCATGTTTTAGCTGAAGGAAGAATCCCTTAAACCTGGAGAGTTGAGACCCGTGGAATGGGTACCATGCAATATGACTTCAAAGGGTCTTCATTTGCTCACCGAACCTCTCCAATCCTATCACTGCTGCGTTTATGCCCCTGTACACACGCTTGATTTTCTTTCAGACACATAGCAATCCATAGGTTTTAAGATACTTACTAGTCAGGTACATTCTTAGGCGTTTAATATGGGGTGTTGAGTCCATTTCGTTGAGCAAGGAGTAGTTCTTGTCTATTCCATATTTGGCTTAAGGAACTTTATCTGTGCTCATTTCAATCTCTGGTTTTATGCAGCACCCCAACTCACCTTTCCCCTTAAGCAAGCATAAGTTGGTTTTCTAAATTTGAGACCCTGTTCTGTTTTGTAATCCAGTTCCTGTGTAGCCAAGTTTACATTCCGTGTATTAGTGATATCTTATGATGTTTCTTTTTCTGTGTGACTTATTTCAGTTAGAATCATCATACCTGAATCCACTCATTATGCTGCTACGGGCCTGATGACATAGATTTCATTGCTGAGTGATATTGCATTGTACGTAAGTACCACAACTTCTTTATCCATTTTTCACTTTCTGCGATATTGAACTTGTACCGTAAACGAGGTTCTTGTAAACAGAGCCGTCCCAAACTTTGGGGTGGCTGTGTCTTTTTGATTTTAATTTCCCTAAGCTATAGGACCATAAGGGGAAGTGCCCTAGGCTCTGTTGCTTTGTTTTTTAGATGTTTCAGGAAACACCATACACCTCTCCCGAGTGGCTGTTGGCAATTTACATCCCGCCCATCAGCATAACAAGGCTCCCAGTTCTCCATGGCCTGTCCTGCCTTTCTGGATTTTACACTGTTTTCAGATGGCCCTTTTGACCGGGGGGAAGTGAGACTTCATTGTAGTGCAGATTTCCTTTGCAAGCTTGCTTGGTTGGCCAAAAAGGGCGTATGCGTTTTTTCCTGAATATATTCAGGAAAAAACGCATACGCCCTTTTTGGCCAAGTGCATCATTGTGGACGTTCTGCCTCTTTTCCTATGCTTTAAATGCAATTCCAGTCTACCTCCTGAAATCGGTTTCCTGCAATTCTGCCCCGCTTTCAAGTCCTCTTGGCAGCCTTACTTCAGTATATTTTTGGACGATAGCTGTCATTTATAACTCTGCAGGTTTGTGAATTACAGTGCCCCTGAGCTCCTTTCTTCAACTCGCTTTCTTGTGAGCTGGCCGCAACACCGCAGGATTGCTTCAGGCCCTAATCTGGTTCCGGCACGGCACGCTGAGCCTTTGGTTAATTCCTCTTCCTGGTGGGAAATGAGAGTTAAATTTGCCCGTCCAGACACCTCCAGCTAGTCTCTCATTGGTTCTCCCTATTCCTGTTCATCTTCCGCAGAAATTGCAAACTGGGCCAAACAGGAGGTTAAAGGCACTGACTCTCCAAGTCGGGAGAGTGTTAGCAAAGCATCTGGAATGTTGCACCCGAGTACCAGGGGACGAGAACTGAGACATATTGGAACACGTCTCCCGATCACACGGTTGATCATACTCTGGGTTCCACGTGCATGTTTTAGCTGAAGGAAGAATCCCTTAAACCTGGAGAGTTGAGACCCGTGGAATGGGTACCATGCAATATGACTTCAAAGGGTCTTCATTTGCTCACCGAACCTCTCCAATCCTATCACTGCTGCGTTTATGCCCCTGTACACACGCTTGATTTTCTTTCAGAGACATAGCAATCCATAGGTTTTAAGATACTTACTAGTCAGGTACATTCTTAGGCGTTTAATATGGGGTGTTGAGTCCATTTCGTTGAGCAAGGAGTAGTTCTTGTCTATTCCATATTTGGCTTAAGGAACTTTATCTGTGCTCATTTCAATCTCTGGTTTTATGCAGCACCCCAACTCACCTTTCCCCTTAAGCAAGCATAAGTTGGTTTTCTAAATTTGAGACCCTGTTCTGTTTTGTAATCCAGTTCCTGTGTAGCCAAGTTTACATCCCGTGTATTAGTGATATCTTATGATGTTTCTTTTTCTGTGTGACTTATTTCAGTTAGAATCATCATACCTGAATCCACTCATTATGCTGCTACGGGCCTGATGACATAGATTTCATTGCTGAGTGATATTGCATTGTACGTAAGTACCACAACTTCTTTATCCATTTTTCACTTTCTGCGATATTGAACTTGTACCGTAAACGAGGTTCTTGTAAACAGAGCCGTCCCAAACTTTGGGGTGGCTGTGTCTTTTTGATTTTAATTTCCCTAAGCTATAGGACCATAAGTGGAAGTGCCCTAGGCTCTGTTGCTTTGTTTTTTAGATGTTTCAGGAAACACCATACACCTCTCCCGAGTGGCTCTTGGCAATTTACATCCCGCCCATCAGCATAACAAGGCTCCCAGTTCTCCATGGCCTGTCCTGCCTTTCTGGATTTTACACTTTTTTCAGATGGCCCTTTTGACCGGGGGGAAGTGAGACTTCATTGTAGTGCAGATTTCCTTTGCAAGCTTGCTTGGTTGGCCAAAAAGGGCGTATGCGTTTTTTCCTGAATATATTCAGGAAAAAACGCATACGCCCTTTTTGGCCAAGTGCATCATTGTGGACGTTCTGCCTCTTTTCCTATGCTTTAAATGCAATTCCAGTCTACCTCCTGAAATCGGTTTCCTGCAATTCTGCCCCGCTTTCAAGTCCTCTTGGCAGCCTTACTTCAGTATATTTTTGGACGATAGCTGTCATTTATAACTCTGCAGGTTTGTGAATTACAGTGCCCCTGAGCTCCTTTCTTCAACTCGCTTTCTTGTGAGCTGGCCGCAACACCGCAGGATTGCTTCAGGCCCTAATCTGGTTCCGGCACGGCACGCTGAGCCTTTGGTTAATTCCTCTTCCTGGTGGGAAATGAGAGTTAAATTTGCCCGTCCAGACACCTCCACCTAGTCTCTCATTGGTTCTCCCTATTCCTGTTCATCTTCCGCAGAAATTGCAAACTGGGCCAAACAGGAGGTTAAAGGCACTGACTCTCCAAGTCGGGAGAGTGTTAGTAAAGCGTCTGGAATGTTGCACCCGAGTACCAGGGGACGAGAACTGAGACATATTGGAACACGTCTCCCGATCACACGGTTGATCATACTCTGGGTTCCACGTGCATGTTTTAGCTGAAGGAAGAATCCCTTAAACCTGGAGAGTTGAGACCCGTGGAATGGGTACCATGCAATATGACTTCAAAGGGTCTTCATTTGCTCACCGAACGTCTCCAATCCTATCACTGCTGCGTTTATGCCCCTGTACACACGCTTGATTTTCTTTCAGACACATAGCAATCCATAGGTTTTAAGATACTTACTAGTCAGGTACATTCTTAGGCGTTTAATATGGGGTGTTGAGTCCATTTCGTTGAGCAAGGAGTAGTTCTTGTCTATTCCATATTTGGCTTAAGGAACTTTATCTGTGCTCATTTCAATCTCTGGTTTTATGCAGCACCCCAACTCACCTTTCCCCTTAAGCAAGCATAAGTTGGTTTTCTAAATTTGAGACCCTGTTCTGTTTTGTAATCCAGTTCCTGTGTAGCCAAGTTTACATTCCGTGTATTAGTGATATCTTATGATGTTTCTTTTTCTGTGTGACTTATTTCAGTTAGAATCATCATACCTGAATCCACTCATTATGCTGCTACGGGCCTGATGACATAGATTTCATTGCTGAGTGATATTGCATTGTACGTAAGTACCACAACTTCTTTATCCATTTTTCACTTTCTGCGATATTGAACTTGTACCGTAAACGAGGTTCTTGTAAACAGAGCCGTCCCAAACTTTGGGGTGGCTGTGTCTTTTTGATTTTAATTTCCCTAAGCTATAGGACCATAAGTGGAAGTGCCCTAGGCTCTGTTGCTTTGTTTTTTAGATGTTTCAGGAAACACCATACACCTCTCCCGAGTGGCTGTTGGCAATTTACATCCCGCCCATCAGCATAACAAGGCTCCCAGTTCTCCATGGCCTGTCCTGCCTTTCTGGATTTTACACTTTTTTCAGATGGCCCTTTTGACCGGGGGGAAGTGAGACTTCATTGTAGTGCAGATTTCCTTTGCAAGCTTGCTTGGTTGGCCAAAAAGGGCGTATGCGTTTTTTCCTGAATATTCAGGAAAAATATATTCAGGAAAAATATATTCAGGAAAAAACGCATACGCCCTTTTTGGCCAAGTGCATCATTGTGGACGTTCTGCCTCTTTTCCTATGCTTTAAATGCAATTCCAGTCTACCTCCTGAAATCGGTTTCCTGCAATTCTGCCCCGCTTTCAAGTCCTCTTGGCAGCCTTACTTCAGTATATTTTTGGACGATAGCTGTCATTTATAACTCTGCAGGTTTGTGAATTACAGTGCCCCTGAGCTCCTTTCTTCAACTCGCTTTCTTGTGAGCTGGCCGCAACACCGCAGGATTGCTTCAGGCCCTAATCTGGTTCCGGCACGGCACGCTGAGCCTTTGGTTAATTCCTCTTCCTGGTGGGAAATGAGAGTTAAATTTGCCCGTCCAGACACCTCCAGCTAGTCTCTCATTGGTTCTCCCTATTCCTGTTCATCTTCCGCAGAAATTGCAAACTGGGCCAAACAGGAGGTTAAAGGCACTGACTCTCCAAGTCGGGAGAGTGTTAGTAAAGCGTCTGGAATGTTGCACCCGAGTACCAGGGGACGAGAACTGAGACATATTGGAACACGTCTCCCGATCACACGGTTGATCATACTCTGGGTTCCACGTGCATGTTTTAGCTGAAGGAAGAATCCCTTAAACCTGGAGAGTTGAGACCCGTGGAATGGGTACCATGCAATATGACTTCAAAGGGTCTTCATTTGCTCACCGAACCTCTCCAATCCTATCACTGCTGCGTTTATGCCCCTGTACACACGCTTGATTTTCTTTCAGACACATAGCAATCCATAGGTTTTAAGATACTTACTAGTCAGGTACATTCTTAGGCGTTTAATATGGGGTGTTGAGTCCATTTCGTTGAGCAAGGAGTAGTTCTTGTCTATTCCATATTTGGCTTAAGGAACTTTATCTGTGCTCATTTCAATCTCTGGTTTTATGCAGCACCCCAACTCACCTTTCCCCTTAAGCAAGCATAAGTTGGTTTTCTAAATTTGAGACCCTGTTCTGTTTTGTAATCCAGTTCCTGTGTAGCCAAGTTTACATCCCGTGTATTAGTGATATCTTATGATGTTTCTTTTTCTGTGTGACTTATTTCAGTTAGAATCATCATACCTGAATCCACTCATTATGCTGCTACGGGCCTGATGACATAGATTTCATTGCTAAGTGATATTGCATTGTACGTAAGTACCACAACTTCTTTATCCATTTTTCACTTTCTGCGATATTGAACTTGTACCGTAAACGAGGTTCTTGTAAACAGAGCCGTCCCAAACTTTGGGGTGGCTGTGTCTTTTTGATTTTAATTTCCCTAAGCTATAGGACCATAAGTGGAAGTGCCCTAGGCTCTGTTGCTTTGTTTTTTAGATGTTTCAGGAAACACCATACACCTCTCCCGAGTGGCTGTTGGCAATTTACATCCCGCCCATCAGCATAACAAGGCTCCCAGTTCTCCATGGCCTGTCCTGCCTTTCTGGATTTTACACTTTTTTCAGATGGCCCTTTTGACCGGGGGGAAGTGAGACTTCATTGTAGTGCAGATTTCCTTTGCAAGCTTGCTTGGTTGGCCAAAAAGGGCGTATGCGTTTTTTCCTGAATATATTCAGGAAAAAACGCATACGCCCTTTTTGGCCAAGTGCATCATTGTGGACGTTCTGCCTCTTTTCCTATGCTTTAAATGCAATTCCAGTCTACCTCCTGAAATCGGTTTCCTGCAATTCTGCCCCGCTTTCAAGTCCTCTTGGCAGCCTTACTTCAGTATATTTTTGGACGATAGCTGTCATTTATAACTCTGCAGGTTTGTGAATTACAGTGCCCCTGAGCTCCTTTCTTCAACTCGCTTTCTTGTGAGCTGGCCGCAACACCGCAGGATTGCTTCAGGCCCTAATCTGGTTCCGGCACGGCACGCTGAGCCTTTGGTTAATTCCTCTTCCTGGTGGGAAATGAGAGTTAAATTTGCCCGTCCAGACACCTCCACCTAGTCTCTCATTGGTTCTCCCTATTCCTGTTCATCTTCCGCAGAAATTGCAAACTGGGCCAAACAGGAGGTTAAAGGCACTGACTCTCCAAGTCGGGAGAGTGTTAGTAAAGCGTCTGGAATGTTGCACCCGAGTACCAGGGGACGAGAACTGAGACATATTGGAACACGTCTCCCGATCACACGGTTGATCATACTCTGGGTTCCACGTGCATGTTTTAGCTGAAGGAAGAATCCCTTAAACCTGGAGAGTTGAGACCCGTGGAATGGGTACCATGCAATATGACTTCAAAGGGTCTTCATTTGCTCACCGAACCTCTCCAATCCTATCACTGCTGCGTTTATGCCCCTGTACACACGCTTGATTTTCTTTCAGACACATAGCAATCCATAGGTTTTAAGATACTTACTAGTCAGGTACATTCTTAGGCGTTTAATATGGGGTGTTGAGTCCATTTCGTTGAGCAAGGAGTAGTTCTTGTCTATTCCATATTTGGCTTAAGGAACTTTATCTGTGCTCATTTCAATCTCTGGTTTTATGCAGCACCCCAACTCACCTTTCCCCTTAAGCAAGCATAAGTTGGTTTTCTAAATTTGAGACCCTGTTCTGTTTTGTAATCCAGTTCCTGTGTAGCCAAGTTTACATCCCGTGTATTAGTGATATCTTATGATGTTTCTTTTCCTGTGTGACTTATTTCAGTTAGAATCATCATACCTGAATCCACTCATTATGCTGCTACGGGCCTGATGACATAGATTTCATTGCTGAGTGATATTGCATTGTACGTAAGTACCACAACTTCTTTATCCATTTTTCGCTTTCTGCGATATTGAACTTGTACCGTAAACGAGGTTCTTGTAAACAGAGCCGTCCCAAACTTTGGGGTGGCTGTGTCTTTTTGATTTTAATTTCCCTAAGCTATAGGACCATAAGTGGAAGTGCCCTAGGCTCTGTTGCTTTGTTTTTTAGATGTTTCAGGAAACACCATACACCTCTCCCGAGTGGCTGTTGGCAATTTACATCCCGCCCATCAGCATAACAAGGCTCCCAGTTCTCCATGGCCTGTCCTGCCTTTCTGGATTTTACACTGTTTTCAGATGGCCCTTTTGACCGGGGGGAAGTGAGACTTCATTGTAGTGCAGATTTCCTTTGCAAGCTTGCTTGGTTGGCCAAAAAGGGCGTATGCGTTTTTTCCTGAATATATTCAGGAAAAAACGCATACGCCCTTTTTGGCCAAGTGCATCATTGTGGACGTTCTGCCTCTTTTCCTATGCTTTAAATGCAATTCCAGTCTACCTCCTGAAATCGGTTTCCTGCAATTCTGCCCCGCTTTCAAGTCCTCTTGGCAGCCTTACTTCAGTATATTTTTGGACGATAGCTGTCATTTATAACTCTGCAGGTTTGTGAATTACAGTGCCCCTGAGCTCCTTTCTTCAACTCGCTTTCTTGTGAGCTGGCCGCAACACCGCAGGATTGCTTCAGGCCCTAATCTGGTTCCGGCACGGCACGCTGAGCCTTTGGTTAATTCCTCTTCCTGGTGGGAAATGAGAGTTAAATTTGCCCGTCCAGACACCTCCAGCTAGTCTCTCATTGGTTCTCCCTATTCCTGTTCATCTTCCGCAGAAATTGCAAACTGGGCCAAACAGGAGGTTAAAGGCACTGACTCTCCAAGTCGGGAGAGTGTTAGTAAAGCGTCTGGAATGTTGCACCCGAGTACCAGGGGACGAGAACTGAGACATATTGGAACACGTCTCCCGATCACACGGTTGATCATACTCTGGGTTCCACGTGCATGTTTTAGCTGAAGGAAGAATCCCTTAAACCTGGAGAGTTGAGACCCGTGGAATGGGTACCATGCAATATGACTTCAAAGGGTCTTCATTTGCTCACCGAACCTCTCCAATCCTATCACTGCTGCGTTTATGCCCCTGTACACACGCTTGATTTTCTTTCAGACACATAGCAATCCATAGGTTTTAAGATACTTACTAGTCAGGTACATTCTTAGGCGTTTAATATGGGGTGTTGAGTCCATTTCGTTGAGCAAGGAGTAGTTCTTGTCTATTCCATATTTGGCTTAAGGAACTTTATCTGTGCTCATTTCAATCTCTGGTTTTATGCAGCACCCCAACTCACCTTTCCCCTTAAGCAAGCATAAGTTGGTTTTCTAAATTTGAGACCCTGTTCTGTTTTGTAATCCAGTTCCTGTGTAGCCAAGTTTACATCCCGTGTATTAGTGATATCTTATGATGTTTCTTTTTCTGTGTGACTTATTTCAGTTAGAATCATCATACCTGAATCCACTCATTATGCTGCTACGGGCCTGATGACATAGATTTCATTGCTGAGTGATATTGCATTGTACGTAAGTACCACAACTTCTTTATCCATTTTTCACTTTCTGCGATATTGAACTTGTACCGTAAACGAGGTTCTTGTAAACAGAGCCGTCCCAAACTTTGGGGTGGCTGTGTCTTTTTGATTTTAATTTCCCTAAGCTATAGGACCATAAGTGGAAGTGCCCTAGGCTCTGTTGCTTTGTTTTTTAGATGTTTCAGGAAACACCATACACCTCTCCCGAGTGGCTCTTGGCAATTTACATCCCGCCCATCAGCATAACAAGGCTCCCAGTTCTCCATGGCCTGTCCTGCCTTTCTGGATTTTACACTTTTTTCAGATGGCCCTTTTGACCGGGGGGAAGTGAGACTTCATTGTAGTGCAGATTTCCTTTGCAAGCTTGCTTGGTTGGCCAAAAAGGGCGTATGCGTTTTTTCCTGAATATATTCAGGAAAAAACGCATACGCCCTTTTTGGCCAAGTGCATCATTGTGGACGTTCTGCCTCTTTTCCTATGCTTTAAATGCAATTCCAGTCTACCTCCTGAAATCGGTTTCCTGCAATTCTGCCCCACTTTCAAGTCCTCTTGGCAGCCTTACTTCAGTATATTTTTGGACGATAGCTGTCATTTATAACTCTGCAGGTTTGTGAATTACAGTGCCCCTGAGCTCCTTTCTTCAACTCGCTTTCTTGTGAGCTGGCCGCAACACCGCAGGATTGCTTCAGGCCCTAATCTGGTTCCGGCACGGCACGCTGAGCCTTTGGTTAATTCCTCTTCCTGGTGGGAAATGAGAGTTAAATTTGCCCGTCCAGACACCTCCACCTAGTCTCTCATTGGTTCTCCCTATTCCTGTTCATCTTCCGCAGAAATTGCAAACTGGGCCAAACAGGAGGTTAAAGGCACTGACTCTCCAAGTCGGGAGAGTGTTAGTAAAGCGTCTGGAATGTTGCACCCGAGTACCAGGGGACGAGAACTGAGACATATTGGAACACGTCTCCCGATCACACGGTTGATCATACTCTGGGTTCCACGTGCATGTTTTAGCTGAAGGAAGAATCCCTTAAACCTGG
The DNA here is from genome assembly GCF_964270905.1 of Leucopleurus acutus. Classification (NCBI taxonomy): domain Eukaryota; kingdom Metazoa; phylum Chordata; class Mammalia; order Artiodactyla; family Delphinidae; genus Leucopleurus; species Leucopleurus acutus. The sequence goes on from NW_028139147.1 coordinate 432,212, forward strand.
AGAGTTGAGACCCGTGGAATGGGTACCATGCAATATGACTTCAAAGGGTCTTCATTTGCTCACCGAACCTCTCCAATCCTATCACTGCTGCGTTTATGCCCCTGTACACACGCTTGATTTTCTTTCAGACACATAGCAATCCATAGGTTTTAAGATACTTACTAGTCAGGTACATTCTTAGGCGTTTAATATAGGGTGTTGAGTCCATTTCGTTGAGCAAGGAGTAGTTCTTGTCTATTCCATATTTGGCTTAAGGAACTTTATCTGTGCTCATTTCAATCTCTGGTTTTATGCAGCACCCCAACTCACCTTTCCCCTTAAGCAAGCATAAGTTGGTTTTCTAAATTTGAGACCCTGTTCTGTTTTGTAATCCAGTTCCTGTGTAGCCAAGTTTACATCCCGTGTATTAGTGATATCTTATGATGTTTCTTTTTCTGTGTGACTTATTTCAGTTAGAATCATCATACCTGAATCCACTCATTATGCTGCTACGGGCCTGATGACATAGATTTCATTGCTGAGTGATATTGCATTGTACGTAAGTACCACAACTTCTTTATCCATTTTTCACTTTCTGCGATATTGAACTTGTACCGTAAACGAGGTTCTTGTAAACAGAGCCGTCCCAAACTTTGGGGTGGCTGTGTCTTTTTGATTTTAATTTCCCTAAGCTATAGGACCATAAGTGGAAGTGCCCTAGGCTCTGTTGCTTTGTTTTTTAGATGTTTCAGGAAACACCATACACCTCTCCCGAGTGGCTCTTGGCAATTTACATCCCGCCCATCAGCATAACAAGGCTCCCAGTTCTCCATGGCCTGTCCTGCCTTTCTGGATTTTACACTGTTTTCAGATGGCCCTTTTGACCGGGGGGAAGTGAGACTTCATTGTAGTGCAGATTTCCTTTGCAAGCTTGCTTGGTTGGCCAAAAAGGGCGTATCCGTTTTTTCCTGAATATATTCAGGAAAAAACGCATACGCCCTTTTTGGCCAAGTGCATCATTGTGGACGTTCTGCCTCTTTTCCTATGCTTTAAATGCAATTCCAGTCTACCTCCTGAAATCGGTTTCCTGCAATTCTGCCCCGCTTTCAAGTCCTCTTGGCAGCCTTACTTCAGTATATTTTTGGACGATAGCTGTCATTTATAACTCTGCAGGTTTGTGAATTACAGTGCCCCTGAGTTCCTTTCTTCAACTCGCTTTCTTGTGAGCTGGCCGCAACACCGCAGGATTGCTTCAGGCCCTAATCTGGTTCCGGCACGGCACGCTGAGCCTTTGGTTAATTCCTCTTCCTGGTGGGAAATGAGAGTTAAATTTGCCCGTCCAGACACCTCCAGCTAGTCTCTCATTGGTTCTCCCTATTCCTGTTCATCTTCTGCAGAAATTGCAAACTGGGCCAAACAGGAGGTTAAAGGCACTGACTCTCCAAGTCGGGAGAGTGTTAGTAAAGCGTCTGGAATGTTGCACCCGAGTACCAGGGGACGAGAACTGAGACATATTGGAACACGTCTCCCGATCACACGGTTGATCATACTCTGGGTTCCACGTGCATGTTTTAGCTGAAGGAAGAATCCCTTAAACCTGGAGAGTTGAGACCCGTGGAATGGGTACCATGCAATATGACTTCAAAGGGTCTTCATTTGCTCACCGAACCTCTCCAATCCTATCACTGCTGCGTTTATGCCCCTGTACACACGCTTGATTTTCTTTCAGACACATAGCAATCCATAGGTTTTAAGATACTTACTAGTCAGGTACATTCTTAGGCGTTTAATATGGGGTGTTGAGTCCATTTCGTTGAGCAAGGAGTAGTTCTTGTCTATTCCATATTTGGCTTAAGGAACTTTATCTGTGCTCATTTCAATCTCTGGTTTTATGCAGCACCCCAACTCACCTTTCCCCTTAAGCAAGCATAAGTTGGTTTTCTAAATTTGAGACCCTGTTCTGTTTTGTAATCCAGTTCCTGTGTAGCCAAGTTTACATCCCGTGTATTAGTGATATCTTATGATGTTTCTTTTTCTGTGTGACTTATTTCAGTTAGAATCATCATACCTGAATCCACTCATTATGCTGCTACGGGCCTGATGACATAGATTTCATTGCTGAGTGATATTGCATTGTACGTAAGTACCACAACTTCTTTATCCATTTTTCACTTTCTGCGATATTGAACTTGTACCGTAAACGAGGTTCTTGTAAACAGAGCCGTCCCAAACTTTGGGGTGGCTGTGTCTTTTTGATTTTAATTTCCCTAAGCTATAGGACCATAAGTGGAAGTGCCCTAGGCTCTGTTGCTTTGTTTTTTAGATGTTTCAGGAAACACCATACACCTCTCCCGAGTGGCTCTTGGCAATTTACATCCCGCCCATCAGCATAACAAGGCTCCCAGTTCTCCATGGCCTGTCCTGCCTTTCTGGATTTTACACTTTTTTCAGATGGCCCTTTTGACCGGGGGGAAGTGAGACTTCATTGTAGTGCAGATTTCCTTTGCAAGCTTGCTTGGTTGGCCAAAAAGGGCGTATGCGTTTTTTCCTGAATATATTCAGGAAAAAACGCATACGCCCTTTTTGGCCAAGTGCATCATTGTGGACGTTCTGCCTCTTTTCCTATGCTTTAAATGCAATTCCAGTCTACCTCCTGAAATCGGTTTCCTGCAATTCTGCCCCGCTTTCAAGTCCTCTTGGCAGCCTTACTTCAGTATATTTTTGGACGATAGCTGTCATTTATAACTCTGCAGGTTTGTGAATTACAGTGCCCCTGAGCTCCTTTCTTCAACTCGCTTTCTTGTGAGCTGGCCGCAACACCGCAGGATTGCTTCAGGCCCTAATCTGGTTCCGGCACGGCACGCTGAGCCTTTGGTTAATTCCTCTTCCTGGTGGGAAATGAGAGTTAAATTTGCCCGTCCAGACACCTCCACCTAGTCTCTCATTGGTTCTCCCTATTCCTGTTCATCTTCCGCAGAAATTGCAAACTGGGCCAAACAGGAGGTTAAAGGCACTGACTCTCCACGTCGGGAGAGTGTTAGTAAAGCGTCTGGAATGTTGCACCCGAGTACCAGGGGACGAGAACTGAGACATATTGGAACACGTCTCCCGATCACATGGTTGATCATACTCTGGGTTCCACGTGCATGTTTTAGCTGAAGGAAGAATCCCTTAAACCTGGAGAGTTGAGACCCGTGGAATGGGTACCATGCAATATGACTTCAAAGGGTCTTCATTTGCTCACCGAACCTCTCCAATCCTATCACTGCTGCGTTTATGCCCCTGTACACATGCTTGATTTTCTTTCAGAGACATAGCAGTGCATAGGTTTTAAGATACTTACTAGTCAGGTACATTCTTAGGCGTTTAATATGGGGTGTTGAGTCCATTTCGTTGAGCAAGGAGTAGTTCTTGTCTATTCTATATTTGGCTTAAGGAACTTTATCTGTGTTCATTTCAATCTCTGGTTTTATGCAGCACCCCAACTCACCTTTCCCCTTAAGCAAGCATAAGTTGGTTTTCTAAATTTGAGACCCTGTTCTGTTTTGTAATCCAGTTCCTGTGTAGCCAAGTTTACATCCCGTGTATTAGTGATATCTTATGATGTTTCTTTTTCTGTGTGACTTATTTCAGTTAGAATCATCATACCTGAATCCACTCATTATGCTGCTACGGGCCTGATGACATAGATTTCATTGCTGAGTGATATTGCATTGTACGTAAGTACCACAACTTCTTTATCCATTTTTCACTTTCTGCGATATTGAACTTGTACCATAAACGAGGTTCTTGTAAACAGAGCCGTCCCAAACTTTGGGGTGGCTGTGTCTTTTTGATTTTAATTTCCCTAAGCTATAGGACCATAAGTGGAAGTGCCCTAGGCTCTGTTGCTTTGTTTTTTAGATGTTTCAGGAAACACCATACACCTCTCCCGAGTGGCTGTTGGCAATTTACATCCCGCCCATCAGCATAACAAGGCTCCCAGTTCTCCATGGCCTGTCCTGCCTTTCTGGATTTTACACTTTTTTCAGATGGCCCTTTTGACCGGGGGGAAGTGAGACTTCATTGTAGTGCAGATTTCCTTTGCAAGCTTGCTTGGTTGGCCAAAAAGGGCGTATGCGTTTTTTCCTGAATATATTCAGGAAAAAACGCATACGCCCTTTTTGGCCAAGTGCATCATTGTGGACGTTCTGCCTCTTTTCCTATGCTTTAAATGCAATTCCAGTCTACCTCCTGAAATCGGTTTCCTGCAATTCTGCCCCGCTTTCAAGTCCTCTTGGCAGCCTTACTTCAGTATATTTTTGGACGATAGCTGTCATTTATAACTCTGCAGGTTTGTGAATTACAGTGCCCCTGAGCTCCTTTCTTCAACTCGCTTTCTTGTGAGCTGGCCGCAACACCGCAGGATTGCTTCAGGCCCTAATCTGGTTCCGGCACGGCACGCTGAGCCTTTGGTTAATTCCTCTTCCTGGTGGGAAATGAGAGTTAAATTTGCCCGTCCAGACACCTCCACCTAGTCTCTCATTGGTTCTCCCTATTCCTGTTCATCTTCCGCAGAAATTGCAAACTGGGCCAAACAGGAGGTTAAAGGCACTGACTCTCCAAGTCGGGAGAGTGTTAGTAAAGCGTCTGGAATGTTGCACCCGAGTACCAGGGGACGAGAACTGAGACATATTGGAACACGTCTCCCGATCACACGGTTGATCATACTCTGGGTTCCACGTGCATGTTTTAGCTGAAGGAAGAATCCCTTAAACCTGGAGAGTTGAGACCCGTGGAATGGGTACCATGCAATATGACTTCAAAGGGTCTTCATTTGCTCACCGAACCTCTCCAATCCTATCACTGCTGCGTTTATGCCCCTGTACACACGCTTGATTTTCTTTCAGACACATAGCAATCCATAGGTTTTAAGATACTTACTAGTCAGGTACATTCTTAGGCGTTTAATATGGGGTGTTGAGTCCATTTCGTTGAGCAAGGAGTAGTTCTTGTCTATTCCATATTTGGCTTAAGGAACTTTATCTGTGCTCATTTCAATCTCTGGTTTTATGCAGCACCCCAACTCACCTTTCCCCTTAAGCAAGCATAAGTTGGTTTTCTAAATTTGAGACCCTGTTCTGTTTTGTAATCCAGTTCCTGTGTAGCCAAGTTTACATCCCGTGTATTAGTGATATCTTATGATGTTTCTTTTTCTGTGTGACTTATTTCAGTTAGAATCATCATACCTGAATCCACTCATTATGCTGCTACGGGCCTGATGACATAGATTTCATTGCTGAGTGATATTGCATTGTACGTAAGTACCACAACTTCTTTATCCATTTTTCACTTTCTGCGATATTGAACTTGTACCGTAAACGAGGTTCTTGTAAACAGAGCCGTCCCAAACTTTGGGGTGGCTGTGTCTTTTTGATTTTAATTTCCCTAAGCTATAGGACCATAAGTGGAAGTGCCCTAGGCTCTGTTGCTTTGTTTTTTAGATGTTTCAGGAAACACCATACACCTCTCCCGAGTGGCTCTTGGCAATTTACATCCCGCCCATCAGCATAACAAGGCTCCCAGTTCTCCATGGCCTGTCCTGCCTTTCTGGATTTTACACTGTTTTCAGATGGCCCTTTTGACCGGGGGGAAGTGAGACTTCATTGTAGTGCAGATTTCCTTTGCAAGCTTGCTTGGTTGGCCAAAAAGGGCGTATCCGTTTTTTCCTGAATATATTCAGGAAAAAACGCATACGCCCTTTTTGGCCAAGTGCATCATTGTGGACGTTCTGCCTCTTTTCCTATGCTTTAAATGCAATTCCAGTCTACCTCCTGAAATCGGTTTCCTGCAATTCTGCCCCGCTTTCAAGTCCTCTTGGCAGCCTTACTTCAGTATATTTTTGGACGATAGCTGTCATTTATAACTCTGCAGGTTTGTGAATTACAGTGCCCCTGAGTTCCTTTCTTCAACTCGCTTTCTTGTGAGCTGGCCGCAACACCGCAGGATTGCTTCAGGCCCTAATCTGGTTCCGGCACGGCACGCTGAGCCTTTGGTTAATTCCTCTTCCTGGTGGGAAATGAGAGTTAAATTTGCCCGTCCAGACACCTCCAGCTAGTCTCTCATTGGTTCTCCCTATTCCTGTTCATCTTCTGCAGAAATTGCAAACTGGGCCAAACAGGAGGTTAAAGGCACTGACTCTCCAAGTCGGGAGAGTGTTAGTAAAGCGTCTGGAATGTTGCACCCGAGTACCAGGGGACGAGAACTGAGACATATTGGAACACGTCTCCCGATCACACGGTTGATCATACTCTGGGTTCCACGTGCATGTTTTAGCTGAAGGAAGAATCCCTTAAACCTGGAGAGTTGAGACCCGTGGAATGGGTACCATGCAATATGACTTCAAAGGGTCTTCATTTGCTCACCGAACCTCTCCAATCCTATCACTGCTGCGTTTATGCCCCTGTACACACGCTTGATTTTCTTTCAGACACATAGCAATCCATAGGTTTTAAGATACTTACTAGTCAGGTACATTCTTAGGCGTTTAATATGGGGTGTTGAGTCCATTTCGTTGAGCAAGGAGTAGTTCTTGTCTATTCCATATTTGGCTTAAGGAACTTTATCTGTGCTCATTTCAATCTCTGGTTTTATGCAGCACCCCAACTCACCTTTCCCCTTAAGCAAGCATAAGTTGGTTTTCTAAATTTGAGACCCTGTTCTGTTTTGTAATCCAGTTCCTGTGTAGCCAAGTTTACATCCCGTGTATTAGTGATATCTTATGATGTTTCTTTTTCTGTGTGACTTATTTCAGTTAGAATCATCATACCTGAATCCACTCATTATGCTGCTACGGGCCTGATGACATAGATTTCATTGCTGAGTGATATTGCATTGTACGTAAGTACCACAACTTCTTTATCCATTTTTCACTTTCTGCGATATTGAACTTGTACCGTAAACGAGGTTCTTGTAAACAGAGCTGTCCCAAACTTTGGGGTGGCTGTGTCTTTTTGATTTTAATTTCCCTAAGCTATAGGACCATAAGTGGAAGTGCCCTAGGCTCTGTTGCTTTGTTTTTTAGATGTTTCAGGAAACACCATACACCTCTCCCGAGTGGCTGTTGGCAATTTACATCCCGCCCATCAGCATAACAAGGCTCCCAGTTCTCCATGGCCTGTCCTGCCTTTCTGGATTTTACACTTTTTTCAGATGGCCCTTTTGACCGGGGGGAAGTGAGACTTCATTGTAGTGCAGATTTCCTTTGCAAGCTTGCTTGGTTGGCCAAAAAGGGCGTATGCGTTTTTTCCTGAATATATTCAGGAAAAAACGCATACGCCCTTTTTGGCCAAGTGCATCATTGTGGACGTTCTGCCTCTTTTCCTATGCTTTAAATGCAATTCCAGTCTACCTCCTGAAATCGGTTTCCTGCAATTCTGCCCCGCTTTCAAGTCCTCTTGGCAGCCTTACTTCAGTATATTTTTGGACGATAGCTGTCATTTATAACTCTGCAGGTTTGTGAATTACAGTGCCCCTGAGCTCCTTTCTTCAACTCGCTTTCTTGTGAGCTGGCCGCAACACCGCAGGATTGCTTCAGGCCCTAATCTGGTTCCGGCACGGCACGCTGAGCCTTTGGTTAATTCCTCTTCCTGGTGGGAAATGAGAGTTAAATTTGCCCGTCCAGACACCTCCACCTAGTCTCTCATTGGTTCTCCCTATTCCTGTTCATCTTCCGCAGAAATTGCAAACTGGGCCAAACAGGAGGTTAAAGGCACTGACTCTCCAAGTCGGGAGAGTGTTAGTAAAGCGTCTGGAATGTTGCACCCGAGTACCAGGGGACGAGAACTGAGACATATTGGAACACGTCTCCCGATCACACGGTTGATCATACTCTGGGTTCCACGTGCATGTTTTAGCTGAAGGAAGAATCCCTTAAACCTGGAGAGTTGAGACCCGTGGAATGGGTACCATGCAATATGACTTCAAAGGGTCTTCATTTGCTCACCGAACCTCTCCAATCCTATCACTGCTGCGTTTATGCCCCTGTACACACGCTTGATTTTCTTTCAGACACATAGCAATCCATAGGTTTTAAGATACTTACTAGTCAGGTACATTCTTAGGCGTTTAATATGGGGTGTTGAGTCCATTTCGTTGAGCAAGGAGTAGTTCTTGTCTATTCCATATTTGGCTTAAGGAACTTTATCTGTGCTCATTTCAATCTCTGGTTTTATGCAGCACCCCAACTCACCTTTCCCCTTAAGCAAGCATAAGTTGGTTTTCTAAATTTGAGACCCTGTTCTGTTTTGTAATCCAGTTCCTGTGTAGCCAAGTTTACATCCCGTGTATTAGTGATATCTTATGATGTTTCTTTTTCTGTGTGACTTATTTCAGTTAGAATCATCATACCTGAATCCACTCATTATGCTGCTACGGGCCTGATGACATAGATTTCATTGCTGAGTGATATTGCATTGTACGTAAGTACCACAACTTCTTTATCCATTTTTCACTTTCTGCGATATTGAACTTGTACCGTAAACGAGGTTCTTGTAAACAGAGCCGTCCCAAACTTTGGGGTGGCTGTGTCTTTTTGATTTTAATTTCCCTAAGCTATAGGACCATAAGTGGAAGTGCCCTAGGCTCTGTTGCTTTGTTTTTTAGATGTTTCAGGAAACACCATACACCTCTCCGGAGTGGCTCTTGGCAATTTACATCCCGCCCATCAGCATAACAAGGCTCCCAGTTCTCCATGGCCTGTCCTGCCTTTCTGGATTTTACACTTTTTTCAGATGGCCCTTTTGACCGGGGGGAAGTGAGACTTCATTGTAGTGCAGATTTCCTTTGCAAGCTTGCTTGGTTGGCCAAAAAGTGCGTATGCGTTTTTTCCTGAATATATTCAGGAAAAAACGCATACGCCCTTTTTGGCCAAGTGCATCATTGTGGACGTTCTGCCTCTTTTCCTATGCTTTAAATGCAATTCCAGTCTACCTCCTGAAATCGGTTTCCTGCAATTCTGCCCCGCTTTCAAGTCCTCTTGGCAGCCTTACTTCAGTATATTTTTGGACGATAGCTGTCATTTATAACTCTGCAGGTTTGTGAATTACAGTGCCCCTGAGCTCCTTTCTTCAACTCGCTTTCTTGTGAGCTGGCCGCAACACCGCAGGATTGCTTCAGGCCCTAATCTGGTTCCGGCACGGCACGCTGAGCCTTTGGTTAATTCCTCTTCCTGGTGGGAAATGAGAGTTAAATTTGCCCGTCCAGACACCTCCAGCTAGTCTCTCATTGGTTCTCCCTATTCCTGTTCATCTTCCGCAGAAATTGCAAACTGGGCCAAACAGGAGGTTAAAGGCACTGACTCTCCAAGTCGGGAGAGTGTTAGTAAAGCGTCTGGAATGTTGCACCCGAGTACCAGGGGACGAGAACTGAGACATATTGGAACACGTCTCCCGATCACACGGTTGATCATACTCTGGGTTCCACGTGCATGTTTTAGCTGAAGGAAGAATCCCTTAAACCTGGAGAGTTGAGACCCGTGGAATGGGTACCATGCAATATGACTTCAAAGGGTCTTCATTTGCTCACCGAACCTCTCCAATCCTATCACTGCTGCGTTTATGCCCCTGTACACACGCTTGATTTTCTTTCAGACACATAGCAATCCATAGGTTTTAAGATACTTACTAGTCAGGTACATTCTTAGGCGTTTAATATAGGGTGTTGAGTCCATTTCGTTGAGCAAGGAGTAGTTCTTGTCTATTCCATATTTGGCTTAAGGAACTTTATCTGTGCTCATTTCAATCTCTGGTTTTATGCAGCACCCCAACTCACCTTTCCCCTTAAGCAAGCATAAGTTGGTTTTCTAAATTTGAGACCCTGTTCTGTTTTGTAATCCAGTTCCTGTGTAGCCAAGTTTACATCCCGTGTATTAGTGATATCTTATGATGTTTCTTTTTCTGTGTGACTTATTTCAGTTAGAATCATCATACCTGAATCCACTCATTATGCTGCTACGGGCCTGATGACATAGATTTCATTGCTGAGTGATATTGCATTGTACGTAAGTACCACAACTTCTTTATCCATTTTTCACTTTCTGCGATATTGAACTTGTACCGTAAACGAGGTTCTTGTAAACAGAGCCGTCCCAAACTTTGGGGTGGCTGTGTCTTTTTGATTTTAATTTCCCTAAGCTATAGGACCATAAGTGGAAGTGCCCTAGGCTCTGTTGCTTTGTTTTTTAGATGTTTCAGGAAACACCATACACCTCTCCCGAGTGGCTCTTGGCAATTTACATCCCGCCCATCAGCATAACTAGGCTCCCAGTTCTCCATGGCCTGTCCTGCCTTTCTGGATTTTACACTGTTTTCAGATGGCCCTTTTGACCGGGGGGAAGTGAGACTTCATTGTAGTGCAGATTTCCTTTGCAAGCTTGCTTGGTTGGCCAAAAAGGGCGTATGCGTTTTTTCCTGAATATATTCAGGAAAAAACGCATACGCCCTTTTTGGCCAAGTGCATCATTGTGGACGTTCTGCCTCTTTTCCTATGCTTTAAATGCAATTCCAGTCTACCTCCTGAAATCGGTTTCCTGCAATTCTGCCCCGCTTTCAAGTCCTCTTGGCAGCCTTACTTCAGTATATTTTTGGACGATAGCTGTCATTTATAACTCTGCAGGTTTGTGAATTACAGTGCCCCTGAGCTCCTTTCTTCAACTCGCTTTCTTGTGAGCTGGCCGCAACACCGCAGGATTGCTTCAGGCCCTAATCTGGTTCCGGCACGGCACGCTGAGCCTTTGGTTAATTCCTCTTCCTGGTGGGAAATGAGAGTTAAATTTGCCCGTCCAGACACCTCCAGCTAGTCTCTCATTGGTTCTCCCTATTCCTGTTCATCTTCTGCAGAAATTGCAAACTGGGCCAAACAGGAGGTTAAAGGCACTGACTCTCCAAGTCGGGAGAGTGTTAGTAAAGCGTCTGGAATGTTGCACCCGAGTACCAGGGGACGAGAACTGAGACATATTGGAACACGTCTCCCGATCACACGGTTGATCATACTCTGGGTTCCACGTGCATGTTTTAGCTGAAGGAAGAATCCCTTAAACCTGGAGAGTTGAGACCCGTGGAATGGGTACCATGCAATATGACTTCAAAGGGTCTTCATTTGCTCACCGAACCTCTCCAATCCTATCACTGCTGCGTTTATGCCCCTGTACACACGCTTGATTTTCTTTCAGAGACATAGCAATCCATAGGTTTTAAGATACTTATTAGTCAGGTACATTCTTAGGCGTTTAATATGGGGTGTTGAGTCCATTTCGTTGAGCAAGGAGTAGTTCTTGTCTATTCCATATTTGGCTTAAGGAACTTTATCTGTGCTCATTTCAATCTCTGGTTTTATGCAGCACCCCAACTCACCTTTCCCCTTAAGCAAGCATAAGTTGGTTTTCTAAATTTGAGACCCTGTTCTGTTTTGTAATCCAGTTCCTGTGTAGCCAAGTTTACATCCCGTGTATTAGTGATATCTTATGATGTTTCTTTTTCTGTGTGACTTATTTCAGTTAGAATCATCATACCTGAATCCACTCATTATGCTGCTACGGGCCTGATGACATAGATTTCATTGCTGAGTGATATTGCATTGTACGTAAGTACCACAACTTCTTTATCCATTTTTCACTTTCTGTGATATTGAACTTGTACCGTAAACGAGGTTCTTGTAAACAGAGCCGTCCCAAACTTTGGGGTGGCTGTGTCTTTTTGATTTTAATTTCCCTAAACTATAGGACCATAAGTGGAAGTGCCCTAGGCTCTGTTGCTTTGTTTTTTAGATGTTTCAGGAAACACCATACACCTCTCCCGAGTGGCTCTTGGCAATTTACATCCCGCCCATCAGCATAACAAGGCTCCCAGTTCTCCATGGCCTGTCCTGCCTTTCTGGATTTTACACTTTTTTCAGATGGCCCTTTTGACCGGGGGGAAGTGAGACTTCATTGTAGTGCAGATTTCCTTTGCAAGCTTGCTTGGTTGGCCAAAAAGGGCGTATGCGTTTTTTCCTGAATATATTCAGGAAAAAACGCATACGCCCTTTTTGGCCAAGTGCATCATTGTGGACGTTCTGCCTCTTTTCCTATGCTTTAAATGCAATTCCAGTCTACTTCCTGAAATCGGTTTCCTGCAATTCTGCCCCGCTTTCAAGTCCTCTTGGCAGCCTTACTTCAGTATATTTTTGGACGATAGCTGTCATTTATAACTCTGCAGGTTTGTGAATTACAGTGCCCCTGAGCTCCTTTCTTCAACTCGCTTTCTTGTGAGCTGGCCGCAACACCGCAGGATTGCTTCAGGCCCTAATCTGGTTCCGGCACGGCACGCTGAGCCTTTGGTTAATTCCTCTTCCTGGTGGGAAATGAGAGTTAAATTTGCCCGTCCAGACACCTCCAGCTAGTCTCTCATTGGTTCTCCCTATTCCTGTTCATCTTCCGCAGAAATTGCAAACTGGGCCAAACAGGAGGTTAAAGGCACTGACTCTCCAAGTCGGGAGAGTGTTAGTAAAGCGTCTGGAATGTTGCACCCGAGTACCAGGGAACGAGAACTGAGACATATTGGAACACGTCTCCCGATCACACGGTTGATCATACTCTGGGTTCCACGTGCATGTTTTAGCTGAAGGAAGAATCCCTTAAACCTGGAGAGTTGAGACCCGTGGAATGGGTACCATGCAATATGACTTCAAAGGGTCTTCATTTGCTCACCGAACCTCTCCAATCCTATCACTGCTGCGTTTATGCCCCTGTACACACGCTTGATTTTCTTTCAGACACATAGCAATCCATAGGTTTTAAGATACTTACTAGTCAGGTACATTCTTAGGCGTTTAATATGGGGTGTTGAGTCCATTTCGTTGAGCAAGGAGTAGTTCTTGTCTATTCCATATTTGGCTTAAGGAACTTTATCTGTGCTCATTTCAATCTCTGGTTTTATGCAGCACCCCAACTCACCTTTCCCCTTAAGCAAGCATAAGTTGGTTTTCTAAATTTGAGACCCTGTTCTGTTTTGTAATCCAGTTCCTGTGTAGCCAAGTTTACATCCCGTGTATTAGTGATATCTTATGATGTTTCTTTTTCTGTGTGACTTATTTCAGTTAGAATCATCATACCTGAATCCACTCATTATGCTGCTACGGGCCTGATGACATAGATTTCATTGCTGAGTGATATTGCATTGTACGTAAGTACCACAACTTCTTTATCCATTTTTCACTTTCTGCGATATTGAACTTGTACCGTAAACGAGGTTCTTGTAAACAGAGCCGTCCCAAACTTTGGGGTGGCTGTGTCTTTTTGATTTTAATTTCCCTAAGCTATAGGACCATAAGTGGAAGTGCCCTAGGGTCTGTTGCTTTGTCTTTTAGATGTTTCTGGAAACACCATACACCTCTCCCGAGTGGCTGTTGGCAATTTACATCCCGCCCATCAGCATAACAAGGCTCCCAGTTCTCCATGGCCTGTCCTGCCTTTCTGGATTTTACACTTTTTTCAGATGGCCCTTTTGACCGGGGGGAAGTGAGACTTCATTGTAGTGCAGATTTCCTTTGCAAGCTTGCTTGGTTGGCCAAAAAGGGCGTATGCGTTTTTTCCTGAATATATTCAGGAAAAAACGCATACGCCCTTTTTGGCCAAGTGCATCATTGTGGACGTTCTGCCTCTTTTCCTATGCTTTAAATGCAATTCCAGTCTACCTCCTGAAATCGGTTTCCTGCAATTCTGCCCTGCTTTCAAGTCCTCTTGGCAGCCTTACTTCAGTATATTTTTGGACGATAGCTGTCATTTATAACTCTGCAGGTTTGTGAATTACAGTGCCCCTGAGCTCCTTTCTTCAACTCGCTTTCTTGTGAGCTGGCCGCAACACCGCAGGATTGCTTCAGGCCCTAATCTGGTTCCGGCACGGCACGCTGAGCCTTTGGTTAATTCCTCTTCTTGGTGGGAAATGAGAGTTAAATTTGCCCGTCCAGACACCTCCAGCTAGTCTCTCATTGGTTCTCCCTATTCCTGTTCATCTTCCGCAGAAATTGCAAACTGGGCCAAACAGGAGGTTAAAGGCACTGACTCTCCAAGTCGGGAGAGTGTTAGTAAAGCATCTGGAATGTTGCACCCGAGTACCAGGGGACGAGAACTGAGACATATTGGAACACGTCTCCCGATCACACGGTTGATCATACTCTGGGTTCCACGTGCATGTTTTAGCTGAAGGAAGAATCCCTTAAACCTGGAGAGTTGAGACCCGTGGAATGGGTACCATGCAATATGACTTCAAAGGGTCTTCATTTGCTCACCGAACCTCTCCAATCCTATCACTGCTGCGTTTATGCCCCTGTACACACGCTTGATTTTCTTTCAGAGACATAGCAATCCATAGGTTTTAAGATACTTACTAGTCAGGTACATTCTTAGGCGTTTAATATGGGGTGTTGAGTCCATTTCGTTGAGCAAAGAGTAGTTCTTGTCTATTCCATATTTGGCTTAAGGAACTTTATCTGTGCTCATTTCAATCTCTGGTTTTATGCAGCACCCCAACTCACCTTTCCCCTTAAGCAAGCATAAGTTGGTTTTCTAAATTTGAGACCCTGTTCTGTTTTGTAATCCAGTTCCTGTGTAGCCAAGTTTACATCCCGTGTATTAGTGATATCTTATGATGTTTCTTTTTCTGTGTGACTTATTTCAGTTAGAATCATCATACCTGAATCCACTCATTATGCTGCTACGGGCCTGATGACATAGATTTCATTGCTGAGTGATATTGCATTGTACGTAAGTACCACAACTTCTTTATCCATTTTTCACTTTCTGCGATATTGAACTTGTACCGTAAATGAGGTTCTTGTAAACAGAGCCGTCCCAAACTTTGGGGTGGCTGTGTCTTTTTGATTTTAATTTCCCTAAGCTATAGGACCATAAGTGGAAGTGCCCTAGGCTCTGTTGCTTTGTTTGTTAGATGTTTCAGGAAACACCATACACCTCTCCTGAGTGGCTGTTGGCAATTTACATCCCGCCCATCAGCATAACAAGGCTCCCAGTTCTCCATGGCCTGTCCTGCCTTTCTGGATTTTACACTTTTTTCAGATGGCCCTTTTGACCGGGGGGAAGTGAGACTTCATTGTAGTGCAGATTTCCTTTGCAAGCTTGCTTGGTTGGCCAAAAAGGGCGTATGCGTTTTTTCCTATTCAGGAAAAAACGCATACGCCCTTTTTGGCCAAGCGCATCATTGTGGACGTTCTGCCTCTTTTCCTATGCTTTAAATGCAATTCCAGTCTACCTCCTGAAATCGGTTTCCTGCAATTCTGCCCCGCTTTCAAGTCCTCTTGGCAGCCTTACTTCAGTATATTTTTGGACGATAGCTGTCATTTATAACTCTGCAGGTTTGTGAATTACAGTGCCCCTGAGCTCCTTTCTTCAACTCGCTTTCTTGTGAGCTGGCCGCAACACCGCAGGATTGCTTCAGGCCCTAATCTGGTTCCGGCACGGCACGCTGAGCCTTTGGTTAATTCCTCTTCCTGGTGGGAAATGAGAGTTAAATTTGCCCGTCCAGACACCTCCAGCTAGTCTCTCATTGGTTCTCCCTATTCCTGTTCATCTTCCGCAGAAATTGCAAACTGGGCCAAACAGGAGGTTAAAGGCACTGACTCTCCAAGTCGGGAGAGTGTTAGTAAAGCGTCTGGAATGTTGCACCCGAGTACCAGGGGACGAGAACTGAGACATATTGGAACACGTCTCCCGATCACACGGTTGATCATACTCTGGGTTCCACGTGCATGTTTTAGCTGAAGGAAGAATCCCTTAAACCTGGAGAGTTGAGACCCGTGGAATGGGTACCATGCAATATGACTTCAAAGGGTCTTCATTTGCTCACCGAACCTCTCCAATCCTATCACTGCTGCGTTTATGCCCCTGTACACATGCTTGATTTTCTTTCAGACACATAGCAATCCATAGGTTTTAAGATACTTACTAGTCAGGTACATTCTTAGGCGTTTAATATGGGGTGTTGAGTCCATTTCGTTGAGCAAGGAGTAGTTCTTGTCTATTCCATATTTGGCTTAAGGAACTTTATCTGTGCTCATTTCAATCTCTGGTTTTATGCAGCACCCCAACTCACCTTTCCCCTTAAGCAAGCATAAGTTGGTTTTCTAAATTTGAGACCCTGTTCTGTTTTGTAATCCAGTTCCTGTGTAGCCAAGTTTACATCCCGTGTATTAGTGATATCTTATGATGTTTCTTTTTCTGTGTGACTTATTTCAGTTAGAATCATCATACCTGAATCCACTCATTATGCTGCTACGGGCCTGATGACATAGATTTCATTGCTGAGTGATATTGCATTGTACGTAAGTACCACAACTTCTTTATCCATTTTTCACTTTCTGCGATATTGAACTTGTACCGTAAATGAGGTTCTTGTAAACAGAGCCGTCCCAAACTTTGGGGTGGCTGTGTCTTTTTGATTTTAATTTCCCTAAGCTATAGGACCATAAGTGGAAGTGCCCTAGGCTCTGTTGCTTTGTTTTTTAGATGTTTCAGGAAACACCATACACCTCTCCCGAGTGGCTGTTGGCAATTTACATCCCGCCCATCAGCATAACAAGGCTCCCAGTTCTCCATGGCCTGTCCTGCCTTTCTGGATTTTACACTTTTTTCAGATGGCCCTTTTGACCGGGGGGAAGTGAGACTTCATTGTAGTGCAGATTTCCTTTGCAAGCTTGCTTGGTTGGCCAAAAAGGGCGTATGCGTTTTTTCCTGAATATATTCAGGAAAAAACGCATACGCCCTTTTTGGCCAAGTGCATCATTGTGGACGTTCTGCCTCTTTTCCTATGCTTTAAATGCAATTCCAGTCTACCTCCTGAAATCGGTTTCCTGCAATTCTGCCCCGCTTTCAAGTCCTCTTGGCAGCCTTACTTCAGTATATTTTTGGACGATAGCTGTCATTTATAACTCTGCAGGTTTGTGAATTACAGTGCCCCTGAGCTCCTTTCTTCAACTCGCTTTCTTGTGAGCTGGCCGCAACACCGCAGGATTGCTTCAGGCCCTAATCTGGTTCCGGCACGGCACGCTGAGCCTTTGGTTAATTCCCCTTCCTGGTGGGAAATGAGAGTTAAATTTGCCCGTCCAGACACCTCCAGCTAGTCTCTCATTGGTTCTCCCTATTCCTGTTCATCTTCCGCAGAAATTGCAAACTGGGCCAAACAGGAGGTTAAAGGCACTGACTCTCCAAGTCGGGAGAGTGTTAGTAAAGCGTCTGGAATGTTGCACCCGAGTACCAGGGGACGAGAACTGAGACATATTGGAACACGTCTCCCGATCACACGGTTGATCATACTCTGTGTTCCACGTGCATGTTTTAGCTGAAGGAAGAATCCCTTAAACCTGGAGAGTTGAGACCCGTGGAATGGGTACCATGCAATATGACTTCAAAGGGTCTTCATTTGCTCACCGAACCTCTCCAATCCTATCACTGCTGCGTTTATGCCCCTGTACACATGCTTGATTTTCTTTCAGAGACATAGCAGTGCATAGGTTTTAAGATACTTACTAGTCAGGTACATTCTTAGGCGTTTAATATGGGGTGTTGAGTCCATTTCGTTGAGCAAGGAGTAGTTCTTGTCTATTCCATATTTGGCTTAAGGAACTTTATCTGTGCTCATTTCAATCTCTGGTTTTATGCAGCACCCCAACTCACCTTTCCCCTTAAGCAAGCATAAGTTGGTTTTCTAAATTTGAGACCCTGTTCTGTTTTGTAATCCAGTTCCTGTGTAGCCAAGTTTACATTCCGTGTATTAGTGATATCTTATGATGTTTCTTTTTCTGTGTGACTTATTTCAGTTAGAATCATCATACCTGAATCCACTCATTATGCTGCTACGGGCCTGATGACATAGATTTCATTGCTGAGTGATATTGCATTGTACGTAAGTACCACAACTTCTTTATCCATTTTTCACTTTCTGCGATATTGAACTTGTACCGTAAACGAGGTTCTTGTAAACAGAGCCGTCCCAAACTTTGGGGTGGCTGTGTCTTTTTGATTTTAATTTCCCTAAGCTATAGGACCATAAGTGGAAGTGCCCTAGGCTCTGTTGCTTTGTTTTTTAGATGTTTCAGGAAACACCATACACCTCTCCGGAGTGGCTCTTGGCAATTTACATCCCGCCCATCAGCATAAGAAGGCTCCCAGTTCTCCATGGCCTGTCCTGCCTTTCTGGATTTTACACTTTTTTCAGATGGCCCTTTTGACCGGGGGGAAGTGAGACTTCATTGTAGTGCAGATTTCCTTTGCAAGCTTGCTTGGTTGGCCAAAAAGGGCGTATGCGTTTTTTCCTGAATATATTCAGGAAAAAACGCATACGCCCTTTTTGGCCAAGTGCATCATTGTGGACGTTCTGCCTCTTTTCCTATGCTTTAAATGCAATTCCAGTCTACCTCCTGAAATCGGTTTCCTGCAATTCTGCCCCGCTTTCAAGTCCTCTTGGCAGCCTTACTTCAGTATATTTTTGGACGATAGCTGTCATTTATAACTCTGCAGGTTTGTGAATTACAGTGCCCCTGAGCTCCTTTCTTCAACTCGCTTTCTTGTGAGCTGGCCGCAACACCGCAGGATTGCTTCAGGCCCTAATCTGGTTCCGGCACGGCACGCTGAGCCTTTGGTTAATTCCTCTTCCTGGTGGGAAATGAGAGTTAAATTTGCCCGTCCAGACACCTCCAGCTAGTCTCTCATTGGTTCTCCCTATTCCTGTTCATCTTCCGCAGAAATTGCAAACTGGGCCAAACAGGAGGTTAAAGGCACTGACTCTCCAAGTCGGGAGAGTGTTAGTAAAGCGTCTGGAATGTTGCACCCGAGTACCAGGGGACGAGAACTGAGACATATTGGAACACGTCTCCCGATCACACGGTTGATCATACTCTGGGTTCCACGTGCATGTTTTAGCTGAAGGAAGAATCCCTTAAACCTGGAGAGTTGAGACCCGTGGAATGGGTACCATGCAATATGACTTCAAAGGGTCTTCATTTGCTCACCGAACCTCTCCAATCCTATCACTGCTGCGTTTATGCCCCTGTACACACGCTTGATTTTCTTTCAGACACATAGCAATCCATAGGTTTTAAGATACTTACTAGTCAGGTACATTCTTAGGCGTTTAATATGGGGTGTTGAGTCCATTTCGTTGAGCAAGGAGTAGTTCTTGTCTATTCCATATTTGGCTTAAGGAACTTTATCTGTGCTCATTTCAATCTCTGGTTTTATGCAGCACCCCAACTCACCTTTCCCCTTAAGCAAGCATAAGTTGGTTTTCTAAATTTGAGACCCTGTTCTGTTTTGTAATCCAGTTCCTGTGTAGCCAAGTTTACATCCCGTGTATTAGTGATATCTTATGATGTTTCTTTTTCTGTGTGACTTATTTCAGTTAGAATCATCATACCTGAATCCACTCATTATGCTGCTACGGGCCTGATGACATAGATTTCATTGCTGAGTGATATTGCATTGTACGTAAGTACCACAACTTCTTTATCCATTTTTCACTTTCTGCGATATTGAACTTGTACCGTAAACGAGGTTCTTGTAAACAGAGCCGTCCCAAACTTTGGGGTGGCTGTGTCTTTTTGATTTTAATTTCCCTAAGCTATAGGACCATAAGTGGAAGTGCCCTAGGCTCTGTTGCTTTGTTTTTTAGATGTTTCAGGAAACACCATACACCTCTCCCGAGTGGCTGTTGGCAATTTACATCCCGCCCATCAGCATAACAAGGCTCCCAGTTCTCCATGGCCTGTCCTGCCTTTCTGGATTTTACACTTTTTTCAGATGGCCCTTTTGACCGGGGGGAAGTGAGACTTCATTGTAGTGCAGATTTCCTTTGCAAGCTTGCTTGGTTGGCCAAAAAGGGCGTATGCGTTTTTTCCTGAATATATTCAGGAAAAAACGCATACGCCCTTTTTGGCCAAGTGCATCATTGTGGACGTTCTGCCTCTTTTCCTATGCTTTAAATGCAATTCCAGTCTACCTCCTGAAATCGGTTTCCTGCAATTCTGCCCCGCTTTCAAGTCCTCTTGGCAGCCTTACTTCAGTATATTTTTGGACGATAGCTGTCATTTATAACTCTGCAGGTTTGTGAATTACAGTGCCCCTGAGCTCCTTTCTTCAACTCGCTTTCTTGTGAGCTGGCCGCAACACCGCAGGATTGCTTCAGGCCCTAATCTGGTTCCGGCACGGCACGCTGAGCCTTTGGTTAATTCCTCTTCCTGGTGGGAAATGAGAGTTAAATTTGCCCGTCCAGACACCTCCAGCTAGTCTCTCATTGGTTCTCCCTATTCCTGTTCATCTTCCGCAGAAATTGCAAACTGGGCCAAACAGGAGGTTAAAGGCACTGACTCTCCAAGTCGGGAGAGTGTTAGTAAAGCGTCTGGAATGTTGCACCCGAGTACCAGGGGACGAGAACTGAGACATATTGGAACACGTCTCCCGATCACACGGTTGATCATACTCTGGGTTCCACGTGCATGTTTTAGCTGAAGGAAGAATCCCTTAAACCTGGAGAGTTGAGACCCGTGGAATGGGTACCATGCAATATGACTTCAAAGGGTCTTCATTTGCTCACCGAACCTCTCCAATCCTATCACTGCTGCGTTTATGCCCCTGTACACACGCTTGATTTTCTTTCAGACACATAGCAATCCATAGGTTTTAAGATACTTACTAGTCAGGTACATTCTTAGGCGTTTAATATGGGGTGTTGAGTCCATTTCGTTGAGCAAGGAGTAGTTCTTGTCTATTCCATATTTGGCTTAAGGAACTTTATCTGTGCTCATTTCAATCTCTGGTTTTATGCAGCACCCCAACTCACCTTTCCCCTTAAGCAAGCATAAGTTGGTTTTCTAAATTTGAGACCCTGTTCTGTTTTGTAATCCAGTTCCTGTGTAGCCAAGTTTACATCCCGTGTATTAGTGATATCTTATGATGTTTCTTTTTCTGTGTGACTTATTTCAGTTAGAATCATCATACCTGAATCCACTCATTATGCTGCTACGGGCCTGATGACATAGATTTCATTGCTGAGTGATATTGCATTGTACGTAAGTACCACAACTTCTTTATCCATTTTTCACTTTCTGCGATATTGAACTTGTACCGTAAACGAGGTTCTTGTAAACAGAGCCGTCCCAAACTTTGGGGTGGCTGTGTCTTTTTGATTTTAATTTCCCTAAGCTATAGGACCATAAGTGGAAGTGCCCTAGGCTCTGTTGCTTTGTTTTTTAGATGTTTCAGGAAACACCATACACCTCTCCCGAGTGGCTGTTGGCAATTTACATCCCGCCCATCAGCATAACAAGGCTCCCAGTTCTCCATGGCCTGTCCTGCCTTTCTGGATTTTACACTTTTTTCAGATGGCCCTTTTGACCGGGGGGAAGTGAGACTTCATTGTAGTGCAGATTTCCTTTGCAAGCTTGCTTGGTTGGCCAAAAAGGGCGTATGCGTTTTTTCCTGAATATATTCAGGAAAAAACGCATACGCCCTTTTTGGCCAAGTGCATCATTGTGGACGTTCTGCCTCTTTTCCTATGCTTTAAATGCAATTCCAGTCTACCTCCTGAAATCGGTTTCCTGCAATTCTGCCCCGCTTTCAAGTCCTCTTGGCAGCCTTACTTCAGTATATTTTTGGACGATAGCTGTCATTTATAACTCTGCAGGTTTGTGAATTACAGTGCCCCTGAGCTCCTTTCTTCAACTCGCTTTCTTGTGAGCTGGCCGCAACACCGCAGGATTGCTTCAGGCCCTAATCTGGTTCCGGCACGGCACGCTGAGCCTTTGGTTAATTCCTCTTCCTGGTGGGAAATGAGAGTTAAATTTGCCCGTCCAGACACCTCCAGCTAGTCTCTCATTGGTTCTCCCTATTCCTGTTCATCTTCCGCAGAAATTGCAAACTGGGCCAAACAGGAGGTTAAAGGCACTGACTCTCCAAGTCGGGAGAGTGTTAGTAAAGCGTCTGGAATGTTGCACCCGAGTACCAGGGGACGAGAACTGAGACATATTGGAACACGTCTCCCGATCACACGGTTGATCATACTCTGGGTTCCACGTGCATGTTTTAGCTGAAGGAAGAATCCCTTAAACCTGGAGAGTTGAGACCCGTGGAATGGGTACCATGCAATATGACTTCAAAGGGTCTTCATTTGCTCACCGAACCTCTCCAATCCTATCACTGCTGCGTTTATGCCCCTGTACACACGCTTGATTTTCTTTCAGACACATAGCAATCCATAGGTTTTAAGATACTTACTAGTCAGGTACATTCTTAGGCGTTTAATATGGGGTGTTGAGTCCATTTCGTTGAGCAAGGAGTAGTTCTTGTCTATTCCATATTTGGCTTAAGGAACTTTATCTGTGCTCATTTCAATCTCTGGTTTTATGCAGCACCCCAACTCACCTTTCCCCTTAAGCAAGCATAAGTTGGTTTTCTAAATTTGAGACCCTGTTCTGTTTTGTAATCCAGTTCCTGTGTAGCCAAGTTTACATCCCGTGTATTAGTGATATCTTATGATGTTTCTTTTTCTGTGTGACTTATTTCAGTTAGAATCATCATACCTGAATCCACTCATTATGCTGCTACGGGCCTGATGACATAGATTTCATTGCTGAGTGATATTGCATTGTACGTAAGTACCACAACTTCTTTATCCATTTTTCACTTTCTGCGATATTGAACTTGTACCGTAAACGAGGTTCTTGTAAACAGAGCCGTCCCAAACTTTGGGGTGGCTGTGTCTTTTTGATTTTAATTTCCCTAAGCTATAGGACCATAAGTGGAAGTGCCCTAGGCTCTGTTGCTTTGTTTTTTAGATGTTTCAGGAAACACCATACACCTCTCCCGAGTGGCTGTTGGCAATTTACATCCCGCCCATCAGCATAACAAGGCTCCCAGTTCTCCATGGCCTGTCCTGCCTTTCTGGATTTTACACTTTTTTCAGATGGCCCTTTTGACCGGGGGGAAGTGAGACTTCATTGTAGTGCAGATTTCCTTTGCAAGCTTGCTTGGTTGGCCAAAAAGTGCGTATGCGTTTTTTCCTGAATATATTCAGGAAAAAACGCACACGCCCTTTTTGGCCAAGTGCATCATTGTGGACGTTCTGCCTCTTTTCCTATGCTTTAAATGCAATTCCAGTCTACCTCCTGAAATCGGTTTCCTGCAATTCTGCCCCGCTTTCAAGTCCTCTTGGCAGCCTTACTTCAGTATATTTTTGGACGATAGCTGTCATTTATAACTCTGCAGGTTTGTGAATTACAGTGCCCCTGAGCTCCTTTCTTCAACTCGCTTTCTTGTGAGCTGGCCGCAACACCGCAGGATTGCTTCAGGCCCTAATCTGGTTCCGGCACGGCACGCTGAGCCTTTGGTTAATTCCTCTTCCTGGTGGGAAATGAGAGTTAAATTTGCCCGTCCAGACACCTCCAGCTAGTCTCTCATTGGTTCTCCCTATTCCTGTTCATCTTCCGCAGAAATTGCAAACTGGGCCAAATAGGAGGTTAAAGGCACTGACTCTCCAAGTCGGGAGAGTGTTAGTAAAGCGTCTGGAATGTTGCACCCGAGTACCAGGGGACGAGAACTGAGACATATTGGAACACGTCTCCCGATCACACGGTTGATCATACTCTGGGTTCCACGTGCATGTTTTAGCTGAAGGAAGAATCCCTTAAACCTGGAGAGTTGAGACCCGTGGAATGGGTACCATGCAATATGACTTCAAAGGGTCTTCATTTGCTCACCGAACGTCTCCAATCCTATCACTGCTGCGTTTATGCCCCTGTACACACGCTTGATTTTCTTTCAGCGACATAGCAATCCATAGGTTTTAAGATACTTACTAGTCAGGTACATTCTTAGGCGTTTAATATGGGGTGTTGAGTCCATTTCGTTGAGCAAGGAGTAGTTCTTGTCTATTCCATATTTGGCTTAAGGAACTTTATCTGTGCTCATTTCAATCTCTGGTTTGATGCAGCACCCCAACTCACCTTTCCCCTTAAGCAAGCATAAGTTGGTTTTCTAAATTTGAGACACTGTTCTGTTTTGTAATCCAGTTCCTGTGTAGCCAAGTTTACATCCCGTGTATTAGTGATATCTTATGATGTTTCTTTTTCTGTGTGACTTATTCCAGTTAGAATCATCATACCTGAATCCACTCATTATGCTGCTACGGGCCTGATGACATAGATTTCATTGCTGAGTGATATTGCATTGTACGTAAGTACCACAACTTCTTTATCCATTTTTCACTTTCTGCGATATTGAACTTGTACCGTAAACGAGGTTCTTGTAAACAGAGCTGTCCCAAACTTTGGGGTGGCTGTGTCTTTTTGATTTTAATTTCCCTAAGCTATAGGACCATAAGTGGAAGTGCCCTAGGCTCTGTTGCTTTGTTTTTTAGATGTTTCAGGAAACACCATACACCTCTCCCGAGTGGCTGTTGTCAATTTACATCCCGCCCATCAGCATAACAAGGCTCCCAGTTCTCCATGGCCTGTCCTGCCTTTCTGGATTTTACACTTTTTTCAGATGGCCCTTTTGACCGGGGGGAAGTGAGACTTCATTGTAGTGCAGATTTCCTTTGCAAGCTTGCTTGGTTGGCCAAAAAGGGCGTATGCGTTTTTCCTGAATATATTCAGGAAAAAACGCATACGCCCTTTTTGGCCAAGTGCATCATTGTGGACGTTCTGCCTCTTTTCCTATGCTTTAAATGCAATTCCAGTCTACCTCCTGAAATCGGTTTCCTGCAATTCTGCCCCGCTTTCAAGTCCTCTTGGCAGCCTTACTTCAGTATATTTTTGGACGATAGCTGTCATTTATAACTCTGCAGGTTTGTGAATTACAGTGCCCCTGAGCTCCTTTCTTCAACTCGCTTTCTTGTGAGCTGGCCGCAACACCGCAGGATTGCTTCAGGCCCTAATCTGGTTCCGGCACGGCACGCTGAGCCTTTGGTTAATTCCTCTTCCTGGTGGGAAATGAGAGTTAAATTTGCCCGTCCAGACACCTCCAGCTAGTCTCTCATTGGTTCTCCCTATTCCTGTTCATCTTCCGCAGAAATTGCAAACTGGGCCAAACAGGAGGTTAAAGGCACTGACTCTCCAAGTCGGGAGAGTGTTAGTAAAGCGTCTGGAATGTTGCACCCGAGTACCAGGGGACGAGAACTGAGACATATTGGAACACGTCTCCCGATCACACGGTTGATCATACTCTGGGTTCCACGTGCATGTTTTAGCTGAAGGAAGAATCCCTTAAACCTGGAGAGTTGAGACCCGTGGAATGGGTACCATGCAATATGACTTCAAAGGGTCTTCATTTGCTCACCGAACGTCTCCAATCCTATCACTGCTGCGTTTATGCCCCTGTACACACGCTTGATTTTCTTTCAGCGACATAGCAATCCATAGGTTTTAAGATACTTACTAGTCAGGTACATTCTTAGGCGTTTAATATGGGGTGTTGAGTCCATTTCGTTGAGCAAGGAGTAGTTCTTGTCTATTCCATATTTGGCTTAAGGAACTTTATCTGTGCTCATTTCAATCTCTGGTTTGATGCAGCACCCCAACTCACCTTTCCCCTTAAGCAAGCATAAGTTGGTTTTCTAAATTTGAGACCCTGTTCTGTTTTGTAATCCAGTTCCTGTGTAGCCAAGTTTACATTCCGTGTATTAGTGATATCTTATGATGTTTCTTTTTCTGTGTGACTTATTCCAGTTAGAATAATCATACCTGAATCCACTCATTATGCTGCTACGGGCCTGATGACATAGATTTCATTGCTGAGTGATATTGCATTGTACGTAAGTACCACAACTTCTTTATCCATTTTTCACTTTCTGCGATATTGAACTTGTACCGTAAACGAGGTTCTTGTAAACAGAGCTGTCCCAAACTTTGGGGTGGCTGTGTCTTTTTGATTTTAATTTCCCTAAGCTATAGGACCATAAGTGGAAGTGCCCTAGGCTCTGTTGCTTTGTTTTTTAGATGTTTCAGGAAACACCATACACCTCTCCCGAGTGGCTGTTGGCAATTTACATCCCGCCCATCAGCATAACAAGGCTCCCAGTTCTCCATGGCCTGTCCTGCCTTTCTGGATTTTACACTTTTTTCAGATGGCCCTTTTGACCGGGGGGAAGTGAGACTTCATTGTAGTGCAGATTTCCTTTGCAAGCTTGCTTGGTTGGCCAAAAAGGGCGTATGCGTTTTTTCCTGAATATATTCAGGAAAAAACGCATACGCCCTTTTTGGCCAAGTGCATCATTGTGGACGTTCTGCCTCTTTTCCTATGCTTTAAATGCAATTCCAGTCTACCTCCTGAAATCGGTTTCCTGCAATTCTGCCCCGCTTTCAAGTCCTCTTGGCAGCCTTACTTCAGTATATTTTTGGACGATAGCTGTCATTTATAACTCTGCAGGTTTGTGAATTACAGTGCCCCTGAGCTCCTTTCTTCAACTCGCTTTCTTGTGAGCTGGCCGCAACACCGCAGGATTGCTTCAGGCCCTAATCTGGTTCCGGCACGGCACGCTGAGCCTTTGGTTAATTCCTCTTCCTGGTGGGAAATGAGAGTTAAATTTGCCCGTCCAGACACCTCCAGCTAGTCTCTCATTGGTTCTCCCTATTCCTGTTCATCTTCCGCAGAAATTGCAAACTGGGCCAAACAGGAGGTTAAAGGCACTGACTCTCCAAGTCGGGAGAGTGTTAGTAAAGCATCTGGAATGTTGCACCCGAGTACCAGGGGACGAGAACTGAGACATATTGGAACACGTCTCCCGATCACACGGTTGATCATACTCTGGGTTCCACGTGCATGTTTTAGCTGAAGGAAGAATCCCTTAAACCTGGAGAGTTGAGACCCGTGGAATGGGTACCATGCAATATGACTTCAAAGGGTCTTCATTTGCTCACCGAACCTCTCCAATCCTATCACTGCTGCGTTTATGCCCCTGTACACACGCTTCATTTTCTTTCAGACACATAGCAATCCATAGGTTTTAAGATACTTACTAGTCAGGTACATTCTTAGGCGTTTAATATGGGGTGTTGAGTCCATTTCGTTGAGCAAGGAGTAGTTCTTGTCTATTCCATATTTGGCTTAAGGAACTTTATCTGTGCTCATTTCAATCTCTGGTTTGATGCAGCACCCCAACTCACCTTTCCCCTTAAGCAAGCATAAGTTGGTTTTCTAAATTTGAGACCCTGTTCTGTTTTGTAATCCAGTTCCTGTGTAGCCAAGTTTACATCCCGTGTATTAGTGATATCTTATGATGTTTCTTTTTCTGTGTGACTTATTTCAGTTAGAATCATCATACCTGAATCCACTCATTATGCTGCTACGGGCCTGATGACATAGATTTCATTGCTGAGTGATATTGCATTGTACGTAAGTACCACAACTTCTTTATCCATTTTTCACTTTCTGCGATATTGAACTTGTACCGTAAACGAGGTTCTTGTAAACAGAGCCGTCCCAAACTTTGGGGTGGCTGTGTCTTTTTGATTTTAATTTCCCTAAGCTATAGGACCATAAGTGGAAGTGCCCTAGGCTCTGTTGCTTTGTTTTTTAGATGTTTCAGGAAACACCATACACCTCTCCCGAGTGGCTGTTGGCAATTTACATCCCGCCCATCAGCATAACAAGGCTCCCAGTTCTCCATGGCCTGTCCTGCCTTTCTGGATTTTACACTTTTTTCAGATGGCCCTTTTGACCGGGGGGAAGTGAGACTTCATTGTAGTGCAGATTTCCTTTGCAAGCTTGCTTGGTTGGCCAAAAAGGGCGTATGCGTTTTTTCCTGAATATATTCAGGAAAAAACGCATACGCCCTTTTTGGCCAAGTGCATCATTGTGGACGTTCTGCCTCTTTTCCTATGCTTTAAATGCAATTCCAGTCTACCTCCTGAAATCGGTTTCCTGCAATTCTGCCCCGCTTTCAAGTCCTCTTGGCAGCCTTACTTCAGTATATTTTTGGACGATAGCTGTCATTTATAACTCTGCAGGTTTGTGAATTACAGTGCCCCTGAGCTCCTTTCTTCAACTCGCTTTCTTGTGAGCTGGCCGCAACACCGCAGGATTGCTTCAGGCCCTAATCTGGTTCCGGCACGGCACGCTGAGCCTTTGGTTAATTCCTCTTCCTGGTGGGAAATGAGAGTTAAATTTGCCCGTCCAGACACCTCCAGCTAGTCTCTCATTGGTTCTCCCTATTCCTGTTCATCTTCCGCAGAAATTGCAAACTGGGCCAAACAGGAGGTTAAAGGCACTGACTCTCCAAGTCGGGAGAGTGTTAGTAAAGCGTCTGGAATGTTGCACCCGAGTACCAGGGGACGAGAACTGAGACATATTGGAACACGTCTCCCGATCACACGGTTGATCATACTCTGGGTTCCACGTGCATGTTTTAGCTGAAGGAAGAATCCCTTAAACCTGGAGAGTTGAGACCCGTGGAATGGGTACCATGCAATATGACTTCAAAGGGTCTTCATTTGCTCACCGAACCTCTCCAATCCTATCACTGCTGCGTTTATGCCCCTGTACACACGCTTGATTTTCTTTCAGACACATAGCAATCCATAGGTTTTAAGATACTTACTAGTCAGGTACATTCTTAGGCGTTTAATATGGGGTGTTGAGTCCATTTCGTTGAGCAAGGAGTAGTTCTTGTCTATTCCATATTTGGCTTAAGGAACTTTATCTGTGCTCATTTCAATCTCTGGTTTTATGCAGCACCCCAACTCACCTTTCCCCTTAAGCAAGCATAAGTTGGTTTTCTAAATTTGAGACCCTGTTCTGTTTTGTAATCCAGTTCCTGTGTAGCCAAGTTTACATCCCGTGTATTAGTGATATCTTATGATGTTTCTTTTTCTGTGTGACTTATTTCAGTTAGAATCATCATACCTGAATCCACTCATTATGCTGCTACGGGCCTGATGACATAGATTTCATTGCTGAGTGATATTGCATTGTACGTAAGTACCACAACTTCTTTATCCATTTTTCACTTTCTGCGATATTGAACTTGTACCGTAAACGAGGTTCTTGTAAACAGAGCCGTCCCAAACTTTGGGGTGGCTGTGTCTTTTTGATTTTAATTTCCCTAAGCTATAGGACCATAAGTGGAAGTGCCCTAGGCTCTGTTGCTTTGTTTTTTAGATGTTTCAGGAAACACCATACACCTCTCCCGAGTGGCTCTTGGCAATTTACATCCCGCCCATCAGCATAACAAGGCTCCCAGTTCTCCATGGCCTGTCCTGCCTTTCTGGATTTTACACTTTTTTCAGATGGCCCTTTTGACCGGGGGGAAGTGAGACTTCATTGTAGTGCAGATTTCCTTTGCAAGCTTGCTTGGTTGGCCAAAAAGGGCGTATGCGTTTTTTCCTGAATATATTCAGGAAAAAACGCATACGCCCTTTTTGGCCAAGTGCATCATTGTGGACGTTCTGCCTCTTTTCCTATGCTTTAAATGCAATTCCAGTCTACCTCCTGAAATCGGTTTCCTGCAATTCTGCCCCGCTTTCAAGTCCTCTTGGCAGCCTTACTTCAGTATATTTTTGGACGATAGCTGTCATTTATAACTCTGCAGGTTTGTGAATTACAGTGCCCCTGAGCTCCTTTCTTCAACTCGCTTTCTTGTGAGCTGGCCGCAACACCGCAGGATTGCTTCAGGCCCTAATCTGGTTCCGGCACGGCACGCTGAGCCTTTGGTTAATTCCTCTTCCTGGTGGGAAATGAGAGTTAAATTTGCCCGTCCAGACACCTCCAGCTAGTCTCTCATTGGTTCTCCCTATTCCTGTTCATCTTCCGCAGAAATTGCAAACTGGGCCAAACAGGAGGTTAAAGGCACTGACTCTCCAAGTCGGGAGAGTGTTAGTAAAGCGTCTGGAATGTTGCACCCGAGTACCAGGGGACGAGAACTGAGACATATTGGAACACGTCTCCCGATCACACGGTTGATCATACTCTGGGTTCCACGTGCATGTTTTAGCTGAAGGAAGAATCCCTTAAACCTGGAGAGTTGAGACCCGTGGAATGGGTACCATGCAATATGACTTCAAAGGGTCTTCATTTGCTCACCGAACCTCTCCAATCCTATCACTGCTGCGTTTATGCCCCTGTACACACGCTTGATTTTCTTTCAGACACATAGCAATCCATAGGTTTTAAGATACTTACTAGTCAGGTACATTCTTAGGCGTTTAATATGGGGTGTTGAGTCCATTTCGTTGAGCAAGGAGTAGTTCTTGTCTATTCCATATTTGGCTTAAGGAACTTTATCTGTGCTCATTTCAATCTCTGGTTTTATGCAGCACCCCAACTCACCTTTCCCCTTAAGCAAGCATAAGTTGGTTTTCTAAATTTGAGACCCTGTTCTGTTTTGTAATCCAGTTCCTGTGTAGCCAAGTTTACATCCCGTGTATTAGTGATATCTTATGATGTTTCTTTTTCTGTGTGACTTATTTCAGTTAGAATCATCATACCTGAATCCACTCATTATGCTGCTACGGGCCTGATGACATAGATTTCATTGCTGAGTGATATTGCATTGTACGTAAGTACCACAACTTCTTTATCCATTTTTCACTTTCTGCGATATTGAACTTGTACCGTAAACGAGGTTCTTGTAAACAGAGCCGTCCCAAACTTTGGGGTGGCTGTGTCTTTTTGATTTTAATTTCCCTAAGCTATAGGACCATAAGTGGAAGTGCCCTAGGCTCTGTTGCTTTGTTTTTTAGATGTTTCAGGAAACACCATACACCTCTCCCGAGTGGCTGTTGGCAATTTACATCCCGCCCATCAGCATAACAAGGCTCCCAGTTCTCCATGGCCTGTCCTGCCTTTCTGGATTTTACACTTTTTTCAGATGGCCCTTTTGACCGGGGGGAAGTGAGACTTCATTGTAGTGCAGATTTCCTTTGCAAGCTTGCTTGGTTGGCCAAAAAGGGCGTATGCGTTTTTTCCTGAATATATTCAGGAAAAAACGCATACGCCCTTTTTGGCCAAGTGCATCATTGTGGACGTTCTGCCTCTTTTCCTATGCTTTAAATGCAATTCCAGTCTACCTCCTGAAATCGGTTTCCTGCAATTCTGCCCCGCTTTCAAGTCCTCTTGGCAGCCTTACTTCAGTATATTTTTGGACGATAGCTGTCATTTATAACTCTGCAGGTTTGTGAATTACAGTGCCCCTGAGCTCCTTTCTTCAACTCGCTTTCTTGTGAGCTGGCCGCAACACCGCAGGATTGCTTCAGGCCCTAATCTGGTTCCGGCACGGCACGCTGAGCCTTTGGTTAATTCCTCTTCCTGGTGGGAAATGAGAGTTAAATTTGCCCGTCCAGACACCTCCAGCTAGTCTCTCATTGGTTCTCCCTATTCCTGTTCATCTTCCGCAGAAATTGCAAACTGGGCCAAACAGGAGGTTAAAGGCACTGACTCTCCAAGTCGGGAGAGTGTTAGTAAAGCGTCTGGAATGTTGCACCCGAGTACCAGGGGACGAGAACTGAGACATATTGGAACACGTCTCCCGATCACACGGTTGATCATACTCTGGGTTCCACGTGCATGTTTTAGCTGAAGGAAGAATCCCTTAAACCTGGAGAGTTGAGACCCGTGGAATGGGTACCATGCAATATGACTTCAAAGGGTCTTCATTTGCTCACCGAACCTCTCCAATCCTATCACTGCTGCGTTTATGCCCCTGTACACACGCTTGATTTTCTTTCAGACACATAGCAATCCATAGGTTTTAAGATACTTACTAGTCAGGTACATTCTTAGGCGTTTAATATGGGGTGTTGAGTCCATTTCGTTGAGCAAGGAGTAGTTCTTGTCTATTCCATATTTGGCTTAAGGAACTTTATCTGTGCTCATTTCAATCTCTGGTTTTATGCAGCACCCCAACTCACCTTTCCCCTTAAGCAAGCATAAGTTGGTTTTCTAAATTTGAGACCCTGTTCTGTTTTGTAATCCAGTTCCTGTGTAGCCAAGTTTACATCCCGTGTATTAGTGATATCTTATGATGTTTCTTTTTCTGTGTGACTTATTTCAGTTAGAATCATCATACCTGAATCCACTCATTATGCTGCTACGGGCCTGATGACATAGATTTCATTGCTGAGTGATATTGCATTGTACGTAAGTACCACAACTTCTTTATCCATTTTTCACTTTCTGCGATATTGAACTTGTACCGTAAACGAGGTTCTTGTAAACAGAGCCGTCCCAAACTTTGGGGTGGCTGTGTCTTTTTGATTTTAATTTCCCTAAGCTATAGGACCATAAGTGGAAGTGCCCTAGGCTCTGTTGCTTTGTTTTTTAGATGTTTCAGGAAACACCATACACCTCTCCCGAGTGGCTGTTGGCAATTTACATCCCGCCCATCAGCATAACAAGGCTCCCAGTTCTCCATGGCCTGTCCTGCCTTTCTGGATTTTACACTTTTTTCAGATGGCCCTTTTGACCGGGGGGAAGTGAGACTTCATTGTAGTGCAGATTTCCTTTGCAAGCTTGCTTGGTTGGCCAAAAAGGGCGTATGCGTTTTTCCTGAATATATTCAGGAAAAAACGCATACGCCCTTTTTGGCCAAGTGCATCATTGTGGACGTTCTGCCTCTTTTCCTATGCTTTAAATGCAATTCCAGTCTACCTCCTGAAATCGGTTTCCTGCAATTCTGCCCCGCTTTCAAGTCCTCTTGGCAGCCTTACTTCAGTATATTTTTGGACGATAGCTGTCATTTATAACTCTGCAGGTTTGTGAATTACAGTGCCCCTGAGCTCCTTTCTTCAACTCGCTTTCTTGTGAGCTGGCCGCAACACCGCAGGATTGCTTCAGGCCCTAATCTGGTTCCGGCACGGCACGCTGAGCCTTTGGTTAATTCCTCTTCCTGGTGGGAAATGAGAGTTAAATTTGCCCGTCCAGACACCTCCAGCTAGTCTCTCATTGGTTCTCCCTATTCCTGTTCATCTTCCGCAGAAATTGCAAACTGGGCCAAACAGGAGGTTAAAGGCACTGACTCTCCAAGTCGGGAGAGTGTTAGTAAAGCGTCTGGAATGTTGCACCCGAGTACCAG
This sequence comes from Leucopleurus acutus, assembly GCF_964270905.1. Taxonomy (NCBI): domain Eukaryota; kingdom Metazoa; phylum Chordata; class Mammalia; order Artiodactyla; family Delphinidae; genus Leucopleurus; species Leucopleurus acutus. The sequence continues at coordinate 465,277 of NW_028139147.1, forward strand.
GGGACGAGAACTGAGACATATTGGAACACGTCTCCCGATCACACGGTTGATCATACTCTGGGTTCCACGTGCATGTTTTAGCTGAAGGAAGAATCCCTTAAACCTGGAGAGTTGAGACCCGTGGAATGGGTACCATGCAATATGACTTCAAAGGGTCTTCATTTGCTCACCGAACGTCTCCAATCCTATCACTGCTGCGTTTATGCCCCTGTACACACGCTTGATTTTCTTTCAGCGACATAGCAATCCATAGGTTTTAAGATACTTACTAGTCAGGTACATTCTTAGGCGTTTAATATGGGGTGTTGAGTCCATTTCGTTGAGCAAGGAGTAGTTCTTGTCTATTCCATATTTGGCTTAAGGAACTTTATCTGTGCTCATTTCAATCTCTGGTTTGATGCAGCACCCCAACTCACCTTTCCCCTTAAGCAAGAATAAGTTGGTTTTCTAAATTTGAGACCCTGTTCTGTTTTGTAATCCAGTTCCTGTGTAGCCAAGTTTACATTCCGTGTATTAGTGATATCTTATGATGTTTCTTTTTCTGTGTGACTTATTCCAGTTAGAATAATCATACCTGAATCCACTCATTATGCTGCTACGGGCCTGATGACATAGATTTCATTGCTGAGTGATATTGCATTGTACGTAAGTACCACAACTTCTTTATCCATTTTTCACTTTCTGCGATATTGAACTTGTACCGTAAACGAGGTTCTTGTAAACAGAGCTGTCCCAAACTTTGGGGTGGCTGTGTCTTTTTGATTTTAATTTCCCTAAGCTATAGGACCATAAGTGGAAGTGCCCTAGTCTCTGTTGCTTTGTTTTTTAGATGTTTCAGGAAACACCATACACCTCTCCCGAGTGGCTGTTGGCAATTTACATCCCGCCCATCAGCATAACAAGGCTCCCAGTTCTCCATGGCCTGTCCTGCCTTTCTGGATTTTACACTTTTTTCAGATGGCCCTTTTGACCGGGGGGAAGTGAGACTTCATTGTAGTGCAGATTTCCTTTGCAAGCTTGCTTGGTTGGCCAAAAAGGGCGTATGCGTTTTTCCTGAATATATTCAGGAAAAAACGCATACGCCCTTTTTGGCCAAGTGCATCATTGTGGACGTTCTGCCTCTTTTCCTATGCTTTAAATGCAATTCCAGTCTACCTCCTGAAATCGGTTTCCTGCAATTCTGCCCCGCTTTCAAGTCCTCTTGGCAGCCTTACTTCAGTATATTTTTGGACGATAGCTGTCATTTATAACTCTGCAGGTTTGTGAATTACAGTGCCCCTGAGCTCCTTTCTTCAACTCGCTTTCTTGTGAGCTGGCCGCAACACCGCAGGATTGCTTCAGGCCCTAATCTGGTTCCGGCACGGCACGCTGAGCCTTTGGTTAATTCCTCTTCCTGGTGGGAAATGAGAGTTAAATTTGCCCGTCCAGACACCTCCAGCTAGTCTCTCATTGGTTCTCCCTATTCCTGTTCATCTTCCGCAGAAATTGCAAACTGGGCCAAACAGGAGGTTAAAGGCACTGACTCTCCAAGTCGGGAGAGTGTTAGTAAAGCGTCTGGAATGTTGCACCCGAGTACCAGGGGACGAGAACTGAGACATATTGGAACACGTCTCCCGATCACACGGTTGATCATACTCTGGGTTCCACGTGCATGTTTTAGCTGAAGGAAGAATCCCTTAAACCTGGAGAGTTGAGACCCGTGGAATGGGTACCATGCAATATGACTTCAAAGGGTCTTCATTTGCTCACCGAACCTCTCCAATCCTATCACTGCTGCGTTTATGCCCCTGTACACACGCTTGATTTTCTTTCAGACACATAGCAATCCATAGGTTTTAAGATACTTACTAGTCAGGTACATTCTTAGGCGTTTAATATGGGGTGTTGAGTCCATTTCGTTGAGCAAGGAGTAGTTCTTGTCTATTCCATATTTGGCTTAAGGAACTTTATCTGTGCTCATTTCAATCTCTGGTTTGATGCAGCACCCCAACTCACCTTTCCCCTTAAGCAAGCATAAGTTGGTTTTCTAAATTTGAGACCCTGTTCTGTTTTGTAATCCAGTTCCTGTGTAGCCAAGTTTACATCCCGTGTATTAGTGATATCTTATGATGTTTCTTTTTCTGTGTGACTTATTTCAGTTAGAATCATCATACCTGAATCCACTCATTATGCTGCTACGGGCCTGATGACATAGATTTCATTGCTGAGTGATATTGCATTGTACGTAAGTACCACAACTTCTTTATCCATTTTTCACTTTCTGCGATATTGAACTTGTACCGTAAACGAGGTTCTTGTAAACAGAGCCGTCCCAAACTTTGGGGTGGCTGTGTCTTTTTGATTTTAATTTCCCTAAGCTATAGGACCATAAGTGGAAGTGCCCTAGGCTCTGTTGCTTTGTTTTTTAGATGTTTCAGGAAACACCATACACCTCTCAAGAGTGGCTCTTGGCAATTTACATCCCGCCCATCAGCATAACAAGGCTCCCAGTTCTCCATGGCCTGTCCTGCCTTTCTGGATTTTACACTTTTTTCAGATGGCCCTTTTGACCGGGGGGAAGTGAGACTTCATTGTAGTGCAGATTTCCTTTGCAAGCTTGCTTGGTTGGCCAAAAAGGGCGTATGCGTTTTTTCCTGAATATATTCAGGAAAAAACGCATACGCCCTTTTTGGCCAAGTGCATCATTGTGGACGTTCTGCCTCTTTTCCTATGCTTTAAATGCAATTCCAGTCTACCTCCTGAAATCGGTTTCCTGCAATTCTGCCCCGCTTTCAAGTCCTCTTGGCAGCCTTACTTCAGTATATTTTTGGACGATAGCTGTCATTTATAACTCTGCAGGTTTGTGAATTACAGTGTCCCTGATCTCCTTTCTTCAACTCGCTTTCTTGTGAGCTGGCCGCAACACCGCAGGATTGCTTCAGGCCCTAATCTGGTTCCGGCACGGCACGCTGAGCCTTTGGTTAATTCCTCTTCCTGGTGGGAAATGAGAGTTAAATTTGCCCGTCCAGACACCTCCAGCTAGTCTCTCATTGGTTCTCCCTATTCCTGTTCATCTTCCGCAGAAATTGCAAACTGGGCCAAACAGGAGGTTAAAGGCACTGACTCTCCAAGTCGGGAGAGTGTTAGTAAAGCGTCTGGAATGTTGCACCCGAGTACCAGGGGACGAGAACTGAGACATATTGGAACACGTCTCCCGATCACACGGTTGATCATACTCTGGGTTCCACGTGCATGTTTTAGCTGAAGGAAGAATCCCTTAAACCTGGAGAGTTGAGACCCGTGGAATGGGTACCATGCAATATGACTTCAAAGGGTCTTCATTTGCTCACCGAACCTCTCCAATCCTATCACTGCTGCGTTTATGCCCCTGTACACACGCTTGATTTTCTTTCAGAGACATAGCAATCCATAGGTCTTAAGATACTTACTAGTCAGGTACATTCTTAGGCGTTTAATATGGGGTGTTGAGTCCATTTCGTTGAGCAAGGAGTAGTTCTTGTCTATTCCATATTTGGCTTAAGGAACTTTATCTGTGCTCATTTCAATCTCTGGTTTGATGCAGCACCCCAACTCACCTTTCCCCTTAAGCAAGCATAAGTTGGTTTTCTAAATTTGAGACCCTGTTCTGTTTTGTAATCCAGTTCCTGTGTAGCCAAGTTTACATCCCGTGTATTAGTGATATCTTATGATGTTTCTTTTTCTGTGTGACTTATTTCAGTTAGAATCATCATACCTGAATCCACTCATTATGCTGCTACGGGCCTGATGACATAGATTTCATTGCTGAGTGATATTGCATTGTACGTAAGTACCACAACTTCTTTATCCATTTTTCACTTTCTGCGATATTGAACTTGTACCGTAAACGAGGTTCTTGTAAACAGAGCCGTCCCAAACTTTGGGGTGGCTGTGTCTTTTTGATTTTAATTTCCCTAAGCTATAGGACCATAAGTGGAAGTGCCCTAGGCTCTGTTGCTTTGTTTTTTAGATGTTTCAGGAAACACCATACACCTCTCCCGAGTGGCTGTTGGCAATTTACATCCCGCCCATCAGCATAACAAGGCTCCCAGTTCTCCATGGCCTGTCCTGCCTTTCTGGATTTTACACTTTTTTCAGATGGCCCTTTTGACCGGGGGGAAGTGAGACTTCATTGTAGTGCAGATTTCCTTTGCAAGCTTGCTTGGTTGGCCAAAAAGGGCGTATGCGTTTTTCCTGAATATATTCAGGAAAAAACGCATACGCCCTTTTTGGCCAAGTGCATCATTGTGGACGTTCTGCCTCTTTTCCTATGCTTTAAATGCAATTCCAGTCTACCTCCTGAAATCGGTTTCCTGCAATTCTGCCCCGCTTTCAAGTCCTCTTGGCAGCCTTACTTCAGTATATTTTTGGACGATAGCTGTCATTTATAACTCTGCAGGTTTGTGAATTACAGTGCCCCTGAGCTCCTTTCTTCAACTCGCTTTCTTGTGAGCTGGCCGCAACACCGCAGGATTGCTTCAGGCCCTAATCTGGTTCCGGCACGGCACGCTGAGCCTTTGGTTAATTCCTCTTCCTGGTGGGAAATGAGAGTTAAATTTGCCCGTCCAGACACCTCCAGCTAGTCTCTCATTGGTTCTCCCTATTCCTGTTCATCTTCCGCAGAAATTGCAAACTGGGCCAAACAGGAGGTTAAAGGCACTGACTCTCCAAGTCGGGAGAGTGTTAGTAAAGCGTCTGGAATGTTGCACCCGAGTACCAGGGGACGAGAACTGAGACATATTGGAACACGTCTCCCGATCACACGGTTGATCATACTCTGGGTTCCACGTGCATGTTTTAGCTGAAGGAAGAATCCCTTAAACCTGGAGAGTTGAGACCCGTGGAATGGGTACCATGCAATATGACTTCAAAGGGTCTTCATTTGCTCACCGAACGTCTCCAATCCTATCACTGCTGCGTTTATGCCCCTGTACACACGCTTGATTTTCTTTCAGCGACATAGCAATCCATAGGTTTTAAGATACTTACTAGTCAGGTACATTCTTAGGCGTTTAATATGGGGTGTTGAGTCCATTTCGTTGAGCAAGGAGTAGTTCTTGTCTATTCCATATTTGGCTTAAGGAACTTTATCTGTGCTCATTTCAATCTCTGGTTTGATGCAGCACCCCAACTCACCTTTCCCCTTAAGCAAGAATAAGTTGGTTTTCTAAATTTGAGACCCTGTTCTGTTTTGTAATCCAGTTCCTGTGTAGCCAAGTTTACATTCCGTGTATTAGTGATATCTTATGATGTTTCTTTTTCTGTGTGACTTATTCCAGTTAGAATAATCATACCTGAATCCACTCATTATGCTGCTACGGGCCTGATGACATAGATTTCATTGCTGAGTGATATTGCATTGTACGTAAGTACCACAACTTCTTTATCCATTTTTCACTTTCTGCGATATTGAACTTGTACCGTAAACGAGGTTCTTGTAAACAGAGCTGTCCCAAACTTTGGGGTGGCTGTGTCTTTTTGATTTTAATTTCCCTAAGCTATAGGACCATAAGTGGAAGTGCCCTAGTCTCTGTTGCTTTGTTTTTTAGATGTTTCAGGAAACACCATACACCTCTCCCGAGTGGCTGTTGGCAATTTACATCCCGCCCATCAGCATAACAAGGCTCCCAGTTCTCCATGGCCTGTCCTGCCTTTCTGGATTTTACACTTTTTTCAGATGGCCCTTTTGACCGGGGGGAAGTGAGACTTCATTGTAGTGCAGATTTCCTTTGCAAGCTTGCTTGGTTGGCCAAAAAGGGCGTATGCGTTTTTCCTGAATATATTCAGGAAAAAACGCATACGCCCTTTTTGGCCAAGTGCATCATTGTGGACGTTCTGCCTCTTTTCCTATGCTTTAAATGCAATTCCAGTCTACCTCCTGAAATCGGTTTCCTGCAATTCTGCCCCGCTTTCAAGTCCTCTTGGCAGCCTTACTTCAGTATATTTTTGGACGATAGCTGTCATTTATAACTCTGCAGGTTTGTGAATTACAGTGCCCCTGAGCTCCTTTCTTCAACTCGCTTTCTTGTGAGCTGGCCGCAACACCGCAGGATTGCTTCAGGCCCTAATCTGGTTCCGGCACGGCACGCTGAGCCTTTGGTTAATTCCTCTTCCTGGTGGGAAATGAGAGTTAAATTTGCCCGTCCAGACACCTCCAGCTAGTCTCTCATTGGTTCTCCCTATTCCTGTTCATCTTCCGCAGAAATTGCAAACTGGGCCAAACAGGAGGTTAAAGGCACTGACTCTCCAAGTCGGGAGAGTGTTAGTAAAGCGTCTGGAATGTTGCACCCGAGTACCAGGGGACGAGAACTGAGACATATTGGAACACGTCTCCCGATCACACGGTTGATCATACTCTGGGTTCCACGTGCATGTTTTAGCTGAAGGAAGAATCCCTTAAACCTGGAGAGTTGAGACCCGTGGAATGGGTACCATGCAATATGACTTCAAAGGGTCTTCATTTGCTCACCGAACCTCTCCAATCCTATCACTGCTGCGTTTATGCCCCTGTACACACGCTTGATTTTCTTTCAGACACATAGCAATCCATAGGTTTTAAGATACTTACTAGTCAGGTACATTCTTAGGCGTTTAATATGGGGTGTTGAGTCCATTTCGTTGAGCAAGGAGTAGTTCTTGTCTATTCCATATTTGGCTTAAGGAACTTTATCTGTGCTCATTTCAATCTCTGGTTTGATGCAGCACCCCAACTCACCTTTCCCCTTAAGCAAGCATAAGTTGGTTTTCTAAATTTGAGACCCTGTTCTGTTTTGTAATCCAGTTCCTGTGTAGCCAAGTTTACATCCCGTGTATTAGTGATATCTTATGATGTTTCTTTTTCTGTGTGACTTATTTCAGTTAGAATCATCATACCTGAATCCACTCATTATGCTGCTACGGGCCTGATGACATAGATTTCATTGCTGAGTGATATTGCATTGTACGTAAGTACCACAACTTCTTTATCCATTTTTCACTTTCTGCGATATTGAACTTGTACCGTAAACGAGGTTCTTGTAAACAGAGCCGTCCCAAACTTTGGGGTGGCTGTGTCTTTTTGATTTTAATTTCCCTAAGCTATAGGACCATAAGTGGAAGTGCCCTAGGCTCTGTTGCTTTGTTTTTTAGATGTTTCAGGAAACACCATACACCTCTCAAGAGTGGCTCTTGGCAATTTACATCCCGCCCATCAGCATAACAAGGCTCCCAGTTCTCCATGGCCTGTCCTGCCTTTCTGGATTTTACACTTTTTTCAGATGGCCCTTTTGACCGGGGGGAAGTGAGACTTCATTGTAGTGCAGATTTCCTTTGCAAGCTTGCTTGGTTGGCCAAAAAGGGCGTATGCGTTTTTTCCTGAATATATTCAGGAAAAAACGCATACGCCCTTTTTGGCCAAGTGCATCATTGTGGACGTTCTGCCTCTTTTCCTATGCTTTAAATGCAATTCCAGTCTACCTCCTGAAATCGGTTTCCTGCAATTCTGCCCCGCTTTCAAGTCCTCTTGGCAGCCTTACTTCAGTATATTTTTGGACGATAGCTGTCATTTATAACTCTGCAGGTTTGTGAATTACAGTGTCCCTGATCTCCTTTCTTCAACTCGCTTTCTTGTGAGCTGGCCGCAACACCGCAGGATTGCTTCAGGCCCTAATCTGGTTCCGGCACGGCACGCTGAGCCTTTGGTTAATTCCTCTTCCTGGTGGGAAATGAGAGTTAAATTTGCCCGTCCAGACACCTCCAGCTAGTCTCTCATTGGTTCTCCCTATTCCTGTTCATCTTCCGCAGAAATTGCAAACTGGGCCAAACAGGAGGTTAAAGGCACTGACTCTCCAAGTCGGGAGAGTGTTAGTAAAGCGTCTGGAATGTTGCACCCGAGTACCAGGGGACGAGAACTGAGACATATTGGAACACGTCTCCCGATCACACGGTTGATCATACTCTGGGTTCCACGTGCATGTTTTAGCTGAAGGAAGAATCCCTTAAACCTGGAGAGTTGAGACCCGTGGAATGGGTACCATGCAATATGACTTCAAAGGGTCTTCATTTGCTCACCGAACCTCTCCAATCCTATCACTGCTGCGTTTATGCCCCTGTACACACGCTTGATTTTCTTTCAGAGACATAGCAATCCATAGGTCTTAAGATACTTACTAGTCAGGTACATTCTTAGGCGTTTAATATGGGGTGTTGAGTCCATTTCGTTGAGCAAGGAGTAGTTCTTGTCTATTCCATATTTGGCTTAAGGAACTTTATCTGTGCTCATTTCAATCTCTGGTTTGATGCAGCACCCCAACTCACCTTTCCCCTTAAGCAAGCATAAGTTGGTTTTCTAAATTTGAGACCCTGTTCTGTTTTGTAATCCAGTTCCTGTGTAGCCAAGTTTACATCCCGTGTATTAGTGATATCTTATGATGTTTCTTTTTCTGTGTGACTTATTTCAGTTAGAATCATCATACCTGAATCCACTCATTATGCTGCTACGGGCCTGATGACATAGATTTCATTGCTGAGTGATATTGCATTGTACGTAAGTACCACAACTTCTTTATCCATTTTTCACTTTCTGCGATATTGAACTTGTACCGTAAACGAGGTTCTTGTAAACAGAGCCGTCCCAAACTTTGGGGTGGCTGTGTCTTTTTGATTTTAATTTCCCTAAGCTATAGGACCATAAGTGGAAGTGCCCTAGGCTCTGTTGCTTTGTTTTTTAGATGTTTCAGGAAACACCATACACCTCTCCCGAGTGGCTGTTGGCAATTTACATCCCGCCCATCAGCATAACAAGGCTCCCAGTTCTCCATGGCCTGTCCTGCCTTTCTGGATTTTACACTTTTTTCAGATGGCCCTTTTGACCGGGGGGAAGTGAGACTTCATTGTAGTGCAGATTTCCTTTGCAAGCTTGCTTGGTTGGCCAAAAAGGGCGTATGCGTTTTTTCCTGAATATATTCAGGAAAAAACGCATACGCCCTTTTTGGCCAAGTGCATCATTGTGGACGTTCTGCCTCTTTTCCTATGCTTTAAATGCAATTCCAGTCTACCTCCTGAAATCGGTTTCCTGCAATTCTGCCCCGCTTTCAAGTCCTCTTGGCAGCCTTACTTCAGTATATTTTTGGACGATAGCTGTCATTTATAACTCTGCAGGTTTGTGAATTACAGTGCCCCTGAGCTCCTTTCTTCAACTCGCTTTCTTGTGAGCTGGCCGCAACACCGCAGGATTGCTTCAGGCCCTAATCTGGTTCCGGCACGGCACGCTGAGCCTTTGGTTAATTCCTCTTCCTGGTGGGAAATGAGAGTTAAATTTGCCCGTCCAGACACCTCCAGCTAGTCTCTCATTGGTTCTCCCTATTCCTGTTCATCTTCCGCAGAAATTGCAAACTGGGCCAAACAGGAGGTTAAAGGCACTGACTCTCCAAGTCGGGAGAGTGTTAGTAAAGCGTCTGGAATGTTGCACCCGAGTACCAGGGGACGAGAACTGAGACATATTGGAACACGTCTCCCGATCACACGGTTGATCATACTCTGGGTTCCACGTGCATGTTTTAGCTGAAGGAAGAATCCCTTAAACCTGGAGAGTTGAGACCCGTGGAATGGGTACCATGCAATATGACTTCAAAGGGTCTTCATTTGCTCACCGAACCTCTCCAATCCTATCACTGCTGCGTTTATGCCCCTGTACACACGCTTGATTTTCTTTCAGACACATAGCAATCCATAGGTTTTAAGATACTTACTAGTCAGGTACATTCTTAGGCGTTTAATATGGGGTGTTGAGTCCATTTCGTTGAGCAAGGAGTAGTTCTTGTCTATTCCATATTTGGCTTAAGGAACTTTATCTGTGCTCATTTCAATCTCTGGTTTTATGCAGCACCCCAACTCACCTTTCCCCTTAAGCAAGCATAAGTTGGTTTTCTAAATTTGAGACCCTGTTCTGTTTTGTAATCCAGTTCCTGTGTAGCCAAGTTTACATCCCGTGTATTAGTGATATCTTATGATGTTTCTTTTTCTGTGTGACTTATTTCAGTTAGAATCATCATACCTGAATCCACTCATTATGCTGCTACGGGCCTGATGACATAGATTTCATTGCTGAGTGATATTGCATTGTACGTAAGTACCACAACTTCTTTATCCATTTTTCACTTTCTGCGATATTGAACTTGTACCGTAAACGAGGTTCTTGTAAACAGAGCCGTCCCAAACTTTGGGGTGGCTGTGTCTTTTTGATTTTAATTTCCCTAAGCTATAGGACCATAAGTGGAAGTGCCCTAGGCTCTGTTGCTTTGTTTTTTAGATGTTTCAGGAAACACCATACACCTCTCCCGAGTGGCTGTTGGCAATTTACATCCCGCCCATCAGCATAACAAGGCTCCCAGTTCTCCATGGCCTGTCCTGCCTTTCTGGATTTTACACTTTTTTCAGATGGCCCTTTTGACCGGGGGGAAGTGAGACTTCATTGTAGTGCAGATTTCCTTTGCAAGCTTGCTTGGTTGGCCAAAAAGTGCGTATGCGTTTTTTCCTGAATATATTCAGGAAAAAACGCACACGCCCTTTTTGGCCAAGTGCATCATTGTGGACGTTCTGCCTCTTTTCCTATGCTTTAAATGCAATTCCAGTCTACCTCCTGAAATCGGTTTCCTGCAATTCTGCCCCGCTTTCAAGTCCTCTTGGCAGCCTTACTTCAGTATATTTTTGGACGATAGCTGTCATTTATAACTCTGCAGGTTTGTGAATTACAGTGCCCCTGAGCTCCTTTCTTCAACTCGCTTTCTTGTGAGCTGGCCGCAACACCGCAGGATTGCTTCAGGCCCTAATCTGGTTCCGGCACGGCACGCTGAGCCTTTGGTTAATTCCTCTTCCTGGTGGGAAATGAGAGTTAAATTTGCCCGTCCAGACACCTCCAGCTAGTCTCTCATTGGTTCTCCCTATTCCTGTTCATCTTCCGCAGAAATTGCAAACTGGGCCAAATAGGAGGTTAAAGGCACTGACTCTCCAAGTCGGGAGAGTGTTAGTAAAGCGTCTGGAATGTTGCACCCGAGTACCAGGGGACGAGAACTGAGACATATTGGAACACGTCTCCCGATCACACGGTTGATCATACTCTGGGTTCCACGTGCATGTTTTAGCTGAAGGAAGAATCCCTTAAACCTGGAGAGTTGAGACCCGTGGAATGGGTACCATGCAATATGACTTCAAAGGGTCTTCATTTGCTCACCGAACGTCTCCAATCCTATCACTGCTGCGTTTATGCCCCTGTACACACGCTTGATTTTCTTTCAGCGACATAGCAATCCATAGGTTTTAAGATACTTACTAGTCAGGTACATTCTTAGGCGTTTAATATGGGGTGTTGAGTCCATTTCGTTGAGCAAGGAGTAGTTCTTGTCTATTCCATATTTGGCTTAAGGAACTTTATCTGTGCTCATTTCAATCTCTGGTTTGATGCAGCACCCCAACTCACCTTTCCCCTTAAGCAAGCATAAGTTGGTTTTCTAAATTTGAGACCCTGTTCTGTTTTGTAATCCAGTTCCTGTGTAGCCAAGTTTACATTCCGTGTATTAGTGATATCTTATGATGTTTCTTTTTCTGTGTGACTTATTCCAGTTAGAATCATCATACCTGAATCCACTCATTATGCTGCTACGGGCCTGATGACATAGATTTCATTGCTGAGTGATATTGCATTGTACGTAAGTACCACAACTTCTTTATCCATTTTTCACTTTCTGCGATATTGAACTTGTACCGTAAACGAGGTTCTTGTAAACAGAGCTGTCCCAAACTTTGGGGTGGCTGTGTCTTTTTGATTTTAATTTCCCTAAGCTATAGGACCATAAGTGGAAGTGCCCTAGGCTCTGTTGCTTTGTTTTTTAGATGTTTCAGGAAACACCATACACCTCTCCCGAGTGGCTGTTGGCAATTTACATCCCGCCCATCAGCATAACAAGGCTCCCAGTTCTCCATGGCCTGTCCTGCCTTTCTGGATTTTACACTTTTTTCAGATGGCCCTTTTGACCGGGGGGAAGTGAGACTTCATTGTAGTGCAGATTTCCTTTGCAAGCTTGCTTGGTTGGCCAAAAAGGGCGTATGCGTTTTTCCTGAATATATTCAGGAAAAAACGCATACGCCCTTTTTGGCCAAGTGCATCATTGTGGACGTTCTGCCTCTTTTCCTATGCTTTAAATGCAATTCCAGTCTACCTCCTGAAATCGGTTTCCTGCAATTCTGCCCCGCTTTCAAGTCCTCTTGGCAGCCTTACTTCAGTATATTTTTGGACGATAGCTGTCATTTATAACTCTGCAGGTTTGTGAATTACAGTGCCCCTGAGCTCCTTTCTTCAACTCGCTTTCTTGTGAGCTGGCCGCAACACCGCAGGATTGCTTCAGGCCCTAATCTGGTTCCGGCACGGCACGCTGAGCCTTTGGTTAATTCCTCTTCCTGGTGGGAAATGAGAGTTAAATTTGCCCGTCCAGACACCTCCAGCTAGTCTCTCATTGGTTCTCCCTATTCCTGTTCATCTTCCGCAGAAATTGCAAACTGGGCCAAACAGGAGGTTAAAGGCACTGACTCTCCAAGTCGGGAGAGTGTTAGTAAAGCGTCTGGAATGTTGCACCCGAGTACCAGGGGACGAGAACTGAGACATATTGGAACACGTCTCCCGATCACACGGTTGATCATACTCTGGGTTCCACGTGCATGTTTTAGCTGAAGGAAGAATCCCTTAAACCTGGAGAGTTGAGACCCGTGGAATGGGTACCATGCAATATGACTTCAAAGGGTCTTCATTTGCTCACCGAACCTCTCCAATCCTATCACTGCTGCGTTTATGCCCCTGTACACACGCTTGATTTTCTTTCAGACACATAGCAATCCATAGGTTTTAAGATACTTACTAGTCAGGTACATTCTTAGGCGTTTAATATGGGGTGTTGAGTCCATTTCGTTGAGCAAGGAGTAGTTCTTGTCTATTCCATATTTGGCTTAAGGAACTTTATCTGTGCTCATTTCAATCTCTGGTTTGATGCAGCACCCCAACTCACCTTTCCCCTTAAGCAAGCATAAGTTGGTTTTCTAAATTTGAGACCCTGTTCTGTTTTGTAATCCAGTTCCTGTGTAGCCAAGTTTACATCCCGTGTATTAGTGATATCTTATGATGTTTCTTTTTCTGTGTGACTTATTTCAGTTAGAATCATCATACCTGAATCCACTCATTATGCTGCTACGGGCCTGATGACATAGATTTCATTGCTGAGTGATATTGCATTGTACGTAAGTACCACAACTTCTTTATCCATTTTTCACTTTCTGCGATATTGAACTTGTACCGTAAACGAGGTTCTTGTAAACAGAGCCGTCCCAAACTTTGGGGTGGCTGTGTCTTTTTGATTTTAATTTCCCTAAGCTATAGGACCATAAGTGGAAGTGCCCTAGGCTCTGTTGCTTTGTTTTTTAGATGTTTCAGGAAACACCATACACCTCTCAAGAGTGGCTCTTGGCAATTTACATCCCGCCCATCAGCATAACAAGGCTCCCAGTTGTCCATGGCCTGTCCTGCCTTTCTGGATTTTACACTTTTTTCAGATGGCCCTTTTGACCGGGGGGAAGTGAGACTTCATTGTAGTGCAGATTTCCTTTGCAAGCTTGCTTGGTTGGCCAAAAAGGGCGTATGCGTTTTTTCCTGAATATATTCAGGAAAAAACGCATACGCCCTTTTTGGCCAAGTGCATCATTGTGGACGTTCTGCCTCTTTTCCTATGCTTTAAATGCAATTCCAGTCTACCTCCTGAAATCGGTTTCCTGCAATTCTGCCCCGCTTTCAAGTCCTCTTGGCAGCCTTACTTCAGTATATTTTTGGACGATAGCTGTCATTTATAACTCTGCAGGTTTGTGAATTACAGTGTCCCTGATCTCCTTTCTTCAACTCGCTTTCTTGTGAGCTGGCCGCAACACCGCAGGATTGCTTCAGGCCCTAATCTGGTTCCGGCACGGCACGCTGAGCCTTTGGTTAATTCCTCTTCCTGGTGGGAAATGAGAGTTAAATTTGCCCGTCCAGACACCTCCAGCTAGTCTCTCATTGGTTCTCCCTATTCCTGTTCATCTTCCGCAGAAATTGCAAACTGGGCCAAACAGGAGGTTAAAGGCACTGACTCTCCAAGTCGGGAGAGTGTTAGTAAAGCGTCTGGAATGTTGCACCCGAGTACCAGGGGACGAGAACTGAGACATATTGGAACACGTCTCCCAATCACACGGTTGATCATACTCTGGGTTCCACGTGCATGTTTTAGCTGAAGGAAGAATCCCTTAAACCTGGAGAGTTGAGACCCGTGGAATGGGTACCATGCAATATGACTTCAAAGGGTCTTCATTTGCTCACCGAACCTCTCCAATCCTATCACTGCTGCGTTTATGCCCCTGTACACACGCTTGATTTTCTTTCAGAGACATAGCAATCCATAGGTCTTAAGATACTTACTAGTCAGGTACATTCTTAGGCGTTTAATATGGGGTGTTGAGTCCATTTCGTTGAGCAAGGAGTAGTTCTTGTCTATTCCATATTTGGCTTAAGGAACTTTATCTGTGCTCATTTCAATCTCTGGTTTGATGCAGCACCCCAACTCACCTTTCCCCTTAAGCAAGCATAAGTTGGTTTTCTAAATTTGAGACCCTGTTCTGTTTTGTAATCCAGTTCCTGTGTAGCCAAGTTTACATTCCGTGTATTAGTGATATCTTATGATGTTTCTTTTTCTGTGTGACTTATTTCAGTTAGAATCATCATACCTGAATCCACTCATTATGCTGCTACGGGCCTGATGACATAGATTTCATTGCTGAGTGATATTGCATTGTACGTAAGTACCACAACTTCTTTATCCATTTTTCACTTTCTGCGATATTGAACTTGTACCGTAAAGGAGGTTCTTGTAAACAGAGCTGTCCCAAACTTTGGGGTGGCTGTGTCTTTTTGATTTTAATTTCCCTAAGCTATAGGACCATAAGTGGAAGTGCCCTAGGCTCTGTTGCTTTGTTTTTTAGATGTTTCAGGAAACACCATACACCTCTCAAGAGTGGCTCTTGGCAATTTACATCCCGCCCATCAGCATAACAAGGCTCCCAGTTCTCCATGGCCTGTCCTGCCTTTCTGGATTTTACACTTTTTTCAGATGGCCCTTTTGACCGGGGGGCAGTGAGACTTCATTGTACTGCAGATTTCCTTTGCAAGCTTGCTTGGTTGGCCAAAAAGGGCGTATGCGTTTTTTCCTGAATATATTCAGGAAAAAACGCATACGCCCTTTTTGGCCAAGTGCATCATTGTGGACGTTCTGCCTCTTTTCCTATGCTTTAAATGCAATTCCAGTCTACCTCCTGAAATCGGTTTCCTGCAATTCTGCCCCGCTTTCAAGTCCTCTTGGCAGCCTTACTTCAGTATATTTTTGGACGATAGCTGTCATTTATAACTCTGCAGGTTTGTGAATTACAGTGCCCCTGAGCTCCTTTCTTCAACTCGCTTTCTTGTGAGCTGGCCGCAACACCGCAGGATTGCTTCAGGCCCTAATCTGGTTCCGGCACGGCACGCTGAGCCTTTGGTTAATTCCTCTTCCTGGTGGGAAATGAGAGTTAAATTTGCCCGTCCAGACACCTCCAGCTAGTCTCTCATTGGTTCTCCCTATTCCTGTTCATCTTCCGCAGAAATTGCAAACTGGGCCAAACAGGAGGTTAAAGGCACTGACTCTCCAAGTCGGGAGAGTGTTAGTAAAGCGTCTGGAATGTTGCACCCGAGTACCAGGGGACGAGAACTGAGACATATTGGAACACGTCTCCCGATCACACGGTTGATCATACTCTGGGTTCCACGTGCATGTTTTAGCTGAAGGAAGAATCCCTTAAACCTGGAGAGTTGAGACCCGTGGAATGGGTACCATGCAATATGACTTCAAAGGGTCTTCATTTGCTCACCGAACGTCTCCAATCCTATCACTGCTGCGTTTATGCCCCTGTACACACGCTTGATTTTCTTTCAGACACATAGCAATCCATAGGTTTTAAGATACTTACTAGTCAGGTACATTCTTAGGCGTTTAATATGGGGTGTTGAGTCCATTTCGTTGAGCAAGGAGTAGTTCTTGTCTATTCCATATTTGGCTTAAGGAACTTTATCTGTGCTCATTTCAATCTCTGGTTTGATGCAGCACCCCAACTCACCTTTCCCCTTAAGCAAGCATAAGTTGGTTTTCTAAATTTGAGACCCTGTTCTGTTTTGTAATCCAGTTCATGTGTAGCCAAGTTTACATTCCGTGTATTAGTGATATCTTATGATGTTTCTTTTTCTGTGTGACTTATTTCAGTTAGAATCATCATACCTGAATCCACTCATTATGCTGCTACGGGCCTGATGACATAGATTTCATTGCTGAGTGATATTGCATTGTACGTAAGTACCACAACTTCTTTATCCATTTTTCACTTTCTGCGATATTGAACTTGTACCGTAAACGAGGTTCTTGTAAACAGAGCCGTCCCAAACTTTGGGGTGGCTGTGTCTTTTTGATTTTAATTTCCCTAAGCTATAGGACCATAAGTGGAAGTGCCCTAGGCTCTGTTGCTTTGTTTTTTAGATGTTTCAGGAAACACCATACACCTCTCAAGAGTGGCTCTTGGCAATTTACATCCCGCCCATCAGCATAACAAGGCTCCCAGTTCTCCATGGCCTGTCCTGCCTTTCTGGATTTTACACTTTTTTCAGATGGCCCTTTTGACCGGGGGGAAGTGAGACTTCATTGTAGTGCAGATTTCCTTTGCAAGCTTGCTTGGTTGGCCAAAAAGGGCGTATGCGTTTTTTCCTGAATATATTCAGGAAAAAACGCATACGCCCTTTTTGGCCAAGCGCATCATTGTGGACGTTCTGCCTCTTTTCCTATGCTTTAAATGCAATTCCAGTCTACCTCCTGAAATCGGTTTCCTGCAATTCTGCCCCGCTTTCAAGTCCTCTTGGCAGCCTTACTTCAGTATATTTTTGGACGATAGCTGTCATTTATAACTCTGCAGGTTTGTGAATTACAGTGCCCCTGAGCTCCTTTCTTCAACTCGCTTTCTTGTGAGCTGGCCGCAACACCGCAGGATTGCTTCAGGCCCTAATCTGGTTCCGGCACGGCACGCTGAGCCTTTGGTTAATTCCTCTTCCTGGTGGGAAATGAGAGTTAAATTTGCCCGTCCAGACACCTCCAGCTAGTCTCTCATTGGTTCTCCCTATTCCTGTTCATCTTCCGCAGAAATTGCAAACTGGGCCAAACAGGAGGTTAAAGGCACTGACTCTCCACGTCGGGAGAGTGTTAGTAAAGCGTCTGGAATGTTGCACCCGAGTACCAGGGGACGAGAACTGAGACATATTGGAACACGTCTCCCGATCACACGGTTGATCATACTCTGGGTTCCACATGCATGTTTTAGCTGAAGGAAGAATCCCTTAAACCTGGAGAGTTGAGACCCGTGGAATGGTTACCATGCAATATGACTTCAAAGGGTCTTCATTTTCTCACGGAACCTCTGCAATCCTATCACTCCTGCGTTTATGCCCCTGTACACACGCTTGATTTTCTTTCAGACACATAGCAATCCATAGGTTTTAAGATACTTACTAGTCAGGTACATTCTTAGGCGTTTAATATGGGGTGTTGAGTCCATTTCGTTGAGCAAGGAGTAGTTCTTGTCTATTCCATATTTGGCTTAAGGAACTTTATCTGTGCTCATTTCAATCTCTGGTTTGATGCAGCACCCCAACTCACCTTTCCCCTTAAGCAAGCATAAGTTGGTTTTCTAAATTTGAGACCCTGTTCTGTTTTGTAATCCAGTTCCTGTGTAGCCAAGTTTACATTCGGTGTATTAGTGATATTTTATGATGTTTCTTTTTCTGTGTGACTTATTTCAGTTAGAATCATCATACCTGAATCCACTCATTATGCTGGTACGGGCCTGATGACATAGATTTCATTGCTGAGTGATATTGCATTGTACGTAAGTACCACAACTTCTTTATCCATTTTCCACTTTCTGCGGTATTGAACTTGTACCGTAAACGAGGTTCTTGTAAACAGAGCCGTCCCAAACTTTGGGGTGGCTGTGTCTTTTTGATTTTAATTTCCCTAAGCTATAGGACCATAAGTGGAAGTGCCCTAGGCTCTGTTGCTTTGTTTTTTAGGTATTTCAGGAAACACCATACACTTCTCCAGAGTGGCTCTTGGCAATTTACATCCCGCCCATCACCATAACAAGGCTCCCAGTTCTCCATGGCCTGTCCTGCCTTTCTGGATTTTACACTTTTTTCAGATGGCCCTTTTGACCGGGGGAAAGTGAGACTTCATTGTAGTGCAGATTTCCTTTGCAAGCTTGCTTGGTTGGCCAAAAAGGGCGTATGCATTTTTTCCTGAATATATTCAGGAAAAAACGCATACGCCCTTTTTGGCCAAGTGCATCATTGTGGACGTTCTGCCTCTTTTCCTATGCTTTAAATGCAAATCCAGTCTACCTCCTGAAATCGGTTTCCTGCAATTCTGCCCCGCTTTCAAGTCCTCTTGGCAGCCTTACTTCAGTATGTTTTTGGACGATAGCTGTCATTTATAACTCTGCAGGTTTTGTGAATTACAGTGCCCCTGAGCTCCTTTCTTCAACTCGCTTTCTTGTGAGCTGGCCGCAACACCGCAGGATTGCTTCAGGCCCTAATCTGGTTCCGGCACGGCACGCTGAGCCTTTGGTTAATTCCTCTTCCTGGTGGGAAATGAGAGTTAAATTTGTGCATCCAGACACCTCCAGCTAGTCTCTCATTGGTTCTCCCTATTCCTGTTCATCTTCCGCAGAAATTGCAAACTGGGCCAAACAGGAGGTTAAAGGCACTGACTCTCCAAGTCGGGAGAGTGTTAGTAAAGCGTCTGGAATGTTGCACCTGAGTACCAGGGGACCAGAACTGAGACATATAGGAACACGTCTCCCGATCACACGGTTGAACATACTCTGGGATCCACATGCATGTTTCAGCTGAAGGAAGAATCCCTTAAACCTGGAGAGTTGAGACCCGTGGAATGGGTACCATGCAATATGACTTCAGAGGGTCTGCATTTGCTCACCGAACCTCACCAATCCTATCACTGCTGCGTTTATGCTGCTGTACACACGCTTGATTCTCTTTCAGATACATAGCAATCCATAGGTTTTAAGATACTTACTAGTCAGGTATATTCTTAGGCGTTTAATATGGAGTGTTGAGTCCACTTCGTTGAGCAAGGAGTAGCTCTTGTCTATTACATATTTGGCTTATGGAACGGTATCTGTGCTAATTTCAATCTCTGGTTTTATGCAGCACCCCAACTCACCCGTCCCCTTAAGCAAGCATAAGTTGGTTTTCTACATTTGACACCCTGTTCTGTTTTGTAATTCAGTTCTTGTGTAGCCAAGTTTACATTCCGTGTATTAGTGATATCTTATGATATTTCTTTTTCTGTGTGACTAATTTCACTTAGAATCATCGTACCTGAATCCACTCATTATGCTGCTACGGGCCTGTTGACATAGATTTCATTGCTGAGTGATATTGCATTGTACGTATGTACCACAACTTCTTTATCCATTTTTCGCTTTCTGTGATATTGAACTTGTACCGTAAACGAGGTTCTTGTAAACAGAGCCGTCCCAAACTTTGGGGTGGCTGTGTCTTTTTGATTTTAATTTCCCTAAGCTATAGGACCATAAGTGGAAGTGCCCTAGGCTCTGTTGCTTTGTTTTTTAGATGTTTCAGGAAACACCATACACCTCTCCCGAGTGGCTGTTGGCAATTTACATCCCGCCCATCAGCATAACAAGGCTCCCAGTTCTCCATGGCCTGTCCTGCCTTTCTGGATTTTACACTTTTTTCAGATGGCCCTTTTGACCGGGGGGCAGTGAGACTTCATTGTAGTGCAGATTTCCTTTGCAAGCTTGCTTGGTTGGCCAAAAAGGGCGTATGCGTTTTTTCCTGAATATATTCAGGAAAAAACGCATACGCCCTTTTTGGCCAAGTGCATCATTGTGGACGTTCTGCCTCTTTTCCTATGCTTTACATGCAATTCCAGTCTACCTCCTGAAATCGGTTTCCTGCAATTCTGCCCCCCTTTCAACTCCTCTTGGCAGCCTTACTTCAATATATTTTTGGAAGATAGCTGTCCTTTATAACTCTGCAGGTTTGTGAATTACAGTGCCCCTGAGCTCCTTTCTTCAACTCGCTTTCTTGTGAGCTGGCCGCAACACCGCAGGATTGCTTCTGGTCCTAGTGTGGTTCCGGCACGGCACGCTGAGCCTTTGGTTAATTACTCTTCCTGGTGGGAAATGAGAGTTAAATTGGCCCGTCTGGACACCTCCACCTAGTCTCTCATTGGTTCTCCCTATTCTTGTTCATCTTCCACAGAAATTGCAAACTGGGCCAAACAGGAGGTTAAAGGCACTGACTCTCCAAGTGGGGAGAGTGTTAGTAAAGCGTCTGGAATGTTGCACCCGAGTACCAGGGAACGAAAACTGAGACACATTTGAACACTTTTTCCGATCACACGGTGGATCATACTCTGGGTTCCACATGCATATTTTAGCTGAAGGAAGAATCCCTTAAACAGGGAGAGTTGAGACCCATGGAATGGGTACCATGCAATATGACTTCAAAGGGTCTGCATTTGCTCACCGAACCTCAGCAATCCTATCACTGCTGCGTTTATGCCGCTGTACACACTCTTGATTCTCTTTCGGAGACATATAAATCCATAGGTTTTAAGATTCTTACTAGTCAGATATATTCTTAGGCGTTTAATACGAGGTGTTGAGTCCACTTCGTTGAGCAAGGAGTAGCTCTTGTCTATTACATATTTGGCTTATGGAACGGTATCTGTGCTCATTTCAATCTCTGGTTTTATGCAGCACCCCAACTCACCCGTCCCCTTAAGCAAGCATAAGTTGGTTTTCTACATTTGACACCCTGTTCTGTTTTGTAATTCAGTTCTTGTGTAGCCAAGTTTACATTCCGTGTATTAGTGATATCTTATGATGTTTCTTTTTCTGTGTGACTAATTTCACTTAGAATCATCGTACCTGAATCCACTCATTATGCTGCTACGGGCCTGATGACATAGATTTCATTGCTGAGTGATATTGCATTGTACGTAAGTACCACAATTTCTTTATCCATTTTTCGCTCTCTGTGATATTGAACTTGTACCGTAAACGAGGTTCTTGTAAACAGAGCCGTCCCAAACTTTGGGGTGGCTGTGTCTTTTTGATTTTAATTTCCCTAAGCTATAGGACCATAAGTGGAAGTGCCCTAGGCTCTGTTGCTTTGTTTTTTGGATGTTTCAGGAAACACCATACACTTCTCCAGAGTGGCTGCTGGCAATTTACATCCCGCCCATCAGCATAACTAGGCTCCCAGTTCTCCATGGCCTGTCCTGCCTTTCTGGATTTTACACTTTTTTCAGATGGCCCTTTTGACCGGGGGGCAGTGAGACTTCATTGTAGTGCAGATTTCCTTTGCAAGCTTGCTTGGTTGGCCAAAAAGGGCGTATGCGTTTTTTCCTGAATATATTCAGGAAAAAACGCATACGCCCTTTTTGGCCAAGTGCATCATTGTGGGCGTTCTGCCTCTTTTCCTCTGCTTTACATGCAATTCCAGTCTACCTCCTGAAATCGGTTTCCTGCAATTCTGCCCTGCTTTCAACTCCTCTTGGCATCCTTATTCAATATATTTTTGGAAGATAGCTGTCATTTATAACTCTGCAGGTTTGTGAATTACAGTGCCCCTGAGCTCCTTTCTTCAACTCGCTTTCTTGTGAGCTGGCCGCAACACCGCAGGATTGCTTCAGGCCCTAGTTTGGTTCCGGCACGGCATGCTGAGCCTTTGGTTAATTCCTCTTCCTGGTGGGAAATGAGCGTTAAATTGGCCCGTCCGGACACCTCCACCTAATCTCTCATTGGTTCTCCCTATTCCTGTTCATCTTCCGCAGAAATTGCTAACTGGGCCAAACAGGAGGTTAAAGGCACTGACTCTCCAAGTGGGGAGAGTGTTAGTAAAGCGTCTGGAATGTTGCACCCGAGTACCAGGGGACGAAAACTGAGACACATTTGAACACGTTTTCCGACCACATGGTGGATCATACTCTGGGTTCCACATGCATGTTTTAGCTGAAGGAAGAATCCCTTAAACATGGAGAGTTGAGACCCATGGAATGGGTACCATGCAATATGTCTTCAAAGGGTCTGCATTTGCTCACCGAACCTCACCAATCCTATCACTGCTGCGTTTATGCCGCTGTACACACACTTGATTCTCTTTCGGAGACATATAAATCCATAGGTTTTAAGATTCTTACTAGTCAGGTAGATTCTTACTAGTCAGGTATATTCTTAGGCGTTTAATATGGGGTGTTGAGTCCACTTCGTTGAGCAAGGAGTAGCTCTTGTCTATTACATATTTGGCTTATGGAACGGTATCTGTGCTAATTTCAATCTCTGGTTTTATGCAGCACCCCAACTCACCCGTCCCCTTAAGCAAGCATAAGTTGGTTTTCTACATTTGACACCCTGTTCTGTTTTGTAATTCAGTTCTTGTGTAGCCAAGTTTACATTCCGTGTATTAGTGATATCTTATGATGTTTCTTTTTCTGTGTGACTAATTTCACTTAGAATCATCGTACCTGAATCCACTCATTATGCTGCTACGGGCCTGATGACATAGATTTCATTGCTGAGTGATATTGCATTGTACGTAAGTACCACAATTTCTTTATCCATTTTTCGCTTTCTGTGATATTGAACTTGTACCGTAAACGAGGTTCTTGTAAACAGAGCCGTCCCAAACTTTGGGGTGGCTGTGTCTTTTTGATTTTAATTTCCCTAAGCTATAGGACCATAAGTGGAAGTGCCCTAGGCTCTGTTGCTTTGTTTTTTGGATGTTTCAGGAAACACCATACACTTCTCCAGAGTGGCTGCTGGCAATTTACATCCCGCCCATCAGCATAACTAGGCTCCCAGTTCTCCATGGCCTGTCCTGCCTTTCTGGATTTTACACTTTTTTCAGATGGCCCTTTTGACCGGGGGGCAGTGAGACTTCATTGTAGTGCAGATTTCCTTTGCAAGCTTGCTTGGTTGGCCAAAAAGGGCGTATGCGTTTTTTCCTGAATATATTCAGGAAAAAACGCATACGCCCTTTTTGGCCAAGTGCATCATTGTGGACGTTCTGCCTCTTTTCCTATGCTTTACATGCAATTCCAGTCTACCTCCTGAAATCGGTTTCCTGCAATTCTGCCCTGCTTTCAACTCCTCTTGGCATCCTAATTCAATATATTTTTGGAAGATAGCTGTCATTTATAACTCTGCAGGTTTGTGAATTACAGTGCCCCTGAGCTCCTTTCTTCAACTCGCTTTATTGTGAGCTGGCCGCAACACCGCAGGATTGCTTCTGGTCCTAGTGTGGTTCCGGCATGGCACGCTGAGCCTTTGGTTAATTCCTCTTCCTGGTGGGAAATGAGAGTTAAATTTGCCCGTCCAGACACCTCCACCTAATCTCTCATTTGTTCTCCCTATTCCTGTTCATTTTCCACAGAAATTGCAAATTGAGCCATACAGGAGGTTAAAGGCACTGACTCTCCAAGTGGGGAGAGTGTTAGTAAAGCGTCTGGAATGTTGCACCCGAGTACCAGGGGACGAAAACTGAGACACATTTGAACACGTTTCCCGATCACACGGTGGATCATACTCTGGGTTCCACATGCATGTTTTAGCTGAAGGAAGAATCCCTTAAACCTGGAGAGTTGAGACTCATGGAATGGGTACCATGCAATATGACTTCAAAGGGTCTGCATTTGCTCACCGAACCTCACCAATCCTATCACTGCTGCGTTTATGCCACTGTACACACGCTTGATTCTCTTTCGGAGACATATAAATCTATAGGTTTTAAGATTCTTACTAGTCAGGTAGATTCTTACTAGTCAGGTATATTCCTAGGCGTTTAATATAGGGTGTTGAGTCCACTTCGTTGAGCAAGGGGTACCTTTTGTCTATTATATTTTTGGCTTATGGAACGGTATCTGTGCCAATTTTAATCTCTGGTTTCATGCAGCACCCCATATCGGCTTTCCCCTTAAGCAAGCATAAGTTGGTTTTCTACATTTTTGACCCTGTTCTGTTTTGTAATTCAGTTCCTGTGTAGCCAAGTTTACATTCCGTGTAGTAGTGATATCTTATGATGTTTCTTTTTCTGTGTGACTAATTTCACTTAAAATCATCGTACCTGAATCCACTCATTATGCTGCTACGGGCCTGATGACATAGATTTCATTGCTGAGTGATATTGCATTGTACGTAAGTACCACAATTTCTTTATCCATTTTTCGCTTTCTGTGATATTGAACTTGTACCGTAAACGAGGTTCTTGTAAACAGAGCCGTCCCAAACTTTGGGGTGGCTGTGTCTTTTTGATTTTAATTTCCCTAAGCTATAGGACCATAAGTGGAAGTGCCCTAGGCTCTGTTGCTTTGTTTTTTGGATGTTTCAGGAAACACCATACACTTCTCCAGAGTGGCTGCTGGCAATTTACATCCCGCCCATCAGCATAACTAGGCTCCCAGTTCTCCATGGCCTGTCCTGCCTTTCTGGATTTTACACTTTTTTCAGATGGCCCTTTTGACCGGGGGGCAGTGAGACTTCATTGTAGTGCAGATTTCCTTTGCAAGCTTGCTTGGTTGGCCAAAAAGGGCGTATGCGTTTTTTCCTGAATATATTCAGGAAAAAACGCATACGCCCTTTTTGGCCAAGTGCATCATTGTGGACGTTCTGCCTCTTTTCCTATGCTTTACATGCAATTCCAGTCTACCTCCTGAAATCGGTTTCCTGCAATTCTGCCCTCCTTTCAACTCCTCTTGGCATCATAATTCAATATATTTTTGGAAGATAGCTGTCATTTATAACTCTGCAGGTTTGTGAATTACAGTGCCCCTGAGCTCCTTTCTTCAACTCGCTTTCTTGTGAGCTGGCCGCAACACCGCAGGATTGCTTCTGGTCCTAGTGTGGTTCTGGCATGGCACGCTGAGCCTTTGGTTAATTCCTCTTCCTGGTGGGAAATGAGAGTTAAATTTGCCCGTCCAGACACCTCCACCTAGTCTCTCATTGGTTCTCCCTATTCCTGTTCATTTTCCACAGAAATTGCAAACTGGGCCAAACAGGAGGTTAAAGGCACTGACTCTCCAAGTGGGGAGAGTGTTAGTAAAGCGTCTGGAATGTTGCACCCGAGTACCAGGGGACGAAAACTGAGACACATTTGAACACGTTTCCCGATCACACGGTGGATCATACTCTGGGTTCCACATGCATGTTTTAGCTGAAGGAAGAATCCCTTAAACCTGGAGAGTTGAGACCCATGGAATGGGTACCATGCAATATGACTTCAAAGGGTCTGCATTTGCTCACCGAACCTCACCAATCCTATCACTGCTGCGTTTATGCCACTGTACACACGCTTGATTCTCTTTCGGAGACATATAAATCTATAGGTTTTAAGATTCTTACTAGTCAGGTAGATTCTTACTAGTCAGGTATATTCCTAGGCGTTTAATATAGGGTGTTGAGTCCACTTCGTTGAGCAAGGGGTACCTTTTGTCTATTATATTTTTGGCTTATGGAATGGTATCTGTGCCAATTTTAATCTCTGGTTTCATGCAGCACCCCATATCGGCTTTCCCCTTAAGCAAGCATAAGTTGGTTTTCTACATTTTTGACCCTGTTCTGTTTTGTAATTCAGTTCCTGTGTAGCCAAGTTTACATTCCGTGTAGTAGTGATATCTTATGATGTTTCTTTTTCTGTGTGACTAATTTCACTTAGAATCATCGTACCTGAATCCACTCATTATGCTGCTACGGGCCTGATGACATAGATTTCATTGCTGAGTGATATTGCATTGTACGTAAGTACCACAACTTCTTTATCCATTTTTCGCTTTTTGCGATATTTAACTTGTACCGTAAACGAGGTTCTTGTAAACAGAGCCATCCCAAACTTTGGGGTGGCTGTGTCTTTTTGATTTTAATTTCCCTAAGCTATAGGACCATAAGTGGAAGTGCCCTAGGCTCTGTTGCTTTGTTTTTTGGATGTTTCAGGAAACACCATACACTTCTCCAGAGTGGCTGCTGGCAATTTACATCCCGCCCATCAGCATAACTAGGCTCCCAGTTCTCCATGGCCTGTCCTGCCTTTCTGGATTTTACACTTTTTTCAGATGGCCCTTTTGACCAGGGGGCAGTGAGACTTCATTGTAGTGCAGATTTCCTTTGCAAGCTTGCTTGGTTGGCCAAAAAGGGCGTATGCGTTTTTTCCTGAATATATTCAGGAAAAAACGCATACGCCCTTTTTGGCCAAGTGCATCATTGTGGGCGTTCTGCCTCTTTTCCTATGCTTTACATGCAATTCCAGTCTACCTCCTGAAATCGGTTTCCTGCAATTCTGCCCTGCTTTCAACTCCTCTTGGCATCCTAATTCAATATATTTTTGGAAGATAGCTGTCATTTATAACTCTGCAGGTTTGTGAATTACAGTGCCCCTGAGCTCCTTTCTTCAACTCGCTTTCTTGTGAGCTGGCCGCAACACCGCAGGATTGCTTCAGGCCCTAGTTTGGTTCCGGCACGGCATGCTGAGCCTTTGGTTAATTCCTCTTCCTGGTGGGAAATGAGAGTTAAATTGGCCCGTCCGGACACCTCCACCTAATCTCTCATTGGTTCTCCCTATTCCTGTTCATCTTCCGCAGAAATTGCTAACTGGGCCAAACAGGAGGTTAAAGGCACTGACTCTCCAAGTGGGGAGAGTGTTAGTAAAGCGTCTGGAATGTTGCACCCGAGTACCAGGGGACGAAAACTGAGACACATTTGAACACGTTTTCCGACCACATGGTGGATCATACTCTGGGTTCCACATGCATGTTTTAGCTGAAGGAAGAATCCCTTAAACATGGAGAGTTGAGACCCATGGAATGGGTACCATGCAATATGACTTCAAAGGGTCTGCATTTGCTCACCGAACCTCACCAATCCTATCACTGCTGCGTTTATGCCGCTGTACACACACTTGATTATCTTTCGGAGACATATAAATCCATAGGTTTTAAGATTCTTATTAGTAAGGTAGATTCTTACTAGTCAGGTATATTCTTAGGCGTTTAATATGGGGTGTTGAGTCCACTTCGTTGAGCAAGGAGTAGCTCTTGTCTATTACATATTTGGCTTATGGAACGGTATCTGTGCTCATTTCAATCTCTGGTTTTATGCAGCACCCCAACTCACCCGTCCCCTTAAGCAAGCATAAGTTGGTTTTCTACATTTGACACCCTGTTCTGTTTTGTAATTCAGTTCTTGTGTAGCCAAGTTTACATTCCGTGTATTAGTGATATCTTATGATGTTTCTTTTTCTGTGTGACTAATTTCACTTAGAATCATCGTACCTGAATCCACTCATTATGCTGCTACGGGCCTGATGACATAGATTTCATTGCTGAGTGATATTGCATTGTACGTAAGTACCACAATTTCTTTATCCATTTTTCGCTTTCTGTGATATTCAACTTGTACCGTAAACTAGGTTCTTGTAAACAGAGCCGTCCCAAACTTTGGGGTGGCTGTGTCTTTTTGATTTTAATTTCCCTAAGCTATAGGACCATAAGTGGAAGTGCCCTAGGCTCTGTTGCTTTGTTTTTTGGATGTTTCAGGAAACACCATACACTTCTCCAGAGTGGCTGCTGGCAATTTACATCCCGCCCATCAGCATAACTAGGCTCCCAGTTCTCCATGGCCTGTCCTGCCTTTCTGGATTTTACACTTTTTTCAGATGGCCCTTTTGACCGGGGGGCAGTGAGACTTCATTGTAGTGCAGATTTCATTTGCAAGCTTGCTTGGTTGGCCAAAAAGGGCGTATGCGTTTTTTCTTGAATATATTCAGGAAAAAACGCATACGCCCTTTTTGGCCAAGTGCATCATTGTGGACGTTCTGCCTCTTTTCCTATGCTTTACATGCAATTCCAGTCTACCTCCTGAAATCGGTTTCCTGCAATTCTGCCCTGCTTTCAACTCCTCTTGGCATCCTAATTCAATATATTTTTGGAAGATAGCTGTCATTTATAACTCTGCAGGTTTGTGAATTACAGTGCCCCTGAGCTCCTTTCTTCAACTCGCTTTCTTGTGAGCTGGCCGCAACACCGCAGGATTGCTTCAGGCCCTAGTTTGGTTCCGGCATGGCATGCTGAGCCTTTGGTTAATTCCTCTTCCTGGTGGGAAATGAGAGTTAAATTGGCCCGTCCGGACACCTCCACCTAATCTCTCATTGGTTCTCCCTATTCCTGTTCATCTTCCGCAGAAATTGCTAACTGGGCCAAACAGGAGGTTAAAGGCACTGACTCTCCAAGTGGGGAGAGTGTTAGTAAAGCGTCTGGAATGTTGCACCCGAGTACCAGGGGACCAAAACTGAGACACATTTGAACACGTTTTCCGACCACATGGTGGATCATACTCTGGGTTCCACATGCATGTTTTAGCTGAAGGAAGAATCCCTTAAACATGGAGAGTTGAGACCCATGGAATGGGTACCATGCAATATGACTTCAAAGGGTCTGCATTTGCTCACCGAACCTCACCAATCCTATCACTGCTGCGTTTATGCCGCTGTACACACGCTTGATTCTCTTTTGGAGACATATAAATCCATAGGTTTTAAGATTCTTACTAGTCAGGTAGATTCTTACAAGTCAGGTATATTCTTAGGCGTTTAATATGGGGTGTTGAGTCCACTTCGTTGAGCAAGGAGTAGCTCTTGTCTATTACATATTTGGCTTATGGAACGGTATCTGTGCTCATTTCAATCTCTGGTTTGATGCAGCACCCCAACTCACCCGTCCCCTTAAGCAAGCATAAGTTGGTTTTCTACATTTGACACCCTGTTCTGTTTTGTAATTCAGTTCTTGTGTAGCCAAGTTTACATTCCGTGTATTAGTGATATCTTATGATGTTTCTTTTTCTGTGTGACTAATTTCACTTAGAATCATCGTACCTGAATCCACTCATTATGCTGCTACGGGCCTGATGACATAGATTTCATTGCTGAGTGATATTGCATTGTACGTAAGTACCACAATTTCTTTATCCATTTTTCGCTTTCTGTGATATTGAACTTGTACCGTAAACGAGGTTCTTGTAAACAGAGCCGTCCCAAACTTTGGGGTGGCTGTGTCTTTTTGATTTTAATTTCCCTAAGCTATAGGACCATAAGGGGAAGTGCCCTAGGCTCTGTTGCTTTGTTTTTTGGATGTTTCAGGAAACACCATACACTTCTCCAGAGTGGCTGCTGGCAATTTACATCCCGCCCATCAGCATAACAAGGCTCCCAGTTCTCCATGGCCTGTCCTGCCTTTCTGGATTTTACACTTTTTTCAGATGGCCCTTTTGACCGGGGGGCAGTGAGACTTCATTGTAGTGCAGATTTCCTTTGCAAGCTTGCTTGGTTGGCCAAAAAGGGCGTATGCGTTTTTTCCTGAATATATTCAGGAAAAAACGCATACGCCCTTTTTGGCCAAGTGCATCATTGTGGACGTTCTGCCTCTTTTCCTATGCTTTACATGCAATTCCAGTCTACCTCCTGAAATCGGTTTCCTGCAATTCTGCCCCGCTTTCAACTCCTCTTGGCAGCCTTACTTCAATATATTTTTGGAAGATAGCTGTCATTTATAACTCTGCAGGTTTGTGAATTACAGTGCCCCTGAGCTCCTTTCTTCAACTCGCTTTCTTGTGAGCTGGCCGCAACACCGCAGGATTGTTTCAGGCCCTAGTTTGGTTCCGGCAAGGCATGCTGAGCCTTTGGTTAATTCCTCTTCCTGGTGGGAAATGAGAGTTAAATTTGCCCGTCCGGACACCTCCACCTAGTCTCTCATTGGTTCTCCCTATTCCTGTTCATTTTCCACAGAAATTGCAAACTGGGCCAAACAGGAGGTTAAAGGCACTGACTCTCCAAGTGGGGAGAGTGTTAGTAAAGCGTCTGGAATGTTGCACCCGAGTACCAGGGAACGAAAACTGAGACACATTTGAACACGTGTCCCGATCACACGGTGGATCATACTCTGGGTTCCACATGCATGTTTTAGCTGAAGGAAGAATCCCTTAAACCTGGAGAGTTGAGACCCATGGAATGGGTATCATGCAATATGACTTCAAAGGGTCTGCATTTGCTCACTGAACCTCAGCAATCCTATCACTGCTGCTTTTATGCCGCTGTACACACGCTTGATTCTCTTTCGGAGACATATAAATCCATAGGTTTTAAGATTCTTACTAGTCAGGTAGATTCTTACAAGTCAGGTATATTCTTAGGCGTTTAATATGGGGTGTTGAGTCCACTTCGTTGAGCAAGGAGTAGCTCTTGTCTATTACATATTTGGCTTATGGAACGGTATCTGTGCTCATTTCAATCTCTGGTTTGATGCAGCACCCCAACTCACCCGTCCCCTTAAGCAAGCATAAGTTGGTTTTCTACATTTGACACCCTGTTCTGTTTTGTAATTCAGTTCTTGTGTAGCCAAGTTTACATTCCGTGTATTAGTGATATCTTATGATGTTTCTTTTTCTGTGTGACTAATTTCACTTAGAATCATCGTACCTGAATCCACTCATTATGCTGCTACGGGCCTGTTGACATAGATTTCATTGCTGAGTGATATTGCATTGTACGTAAGTACCACAATTTCTTTATCCATTTTTCGCTTTCTATGATATTGAACTTGTACCGTAAACGAGGTTCTTGTAAACAGAGCCGTCCCAAACTTTGGGGTGGCTGTGTCTTTTTGATTTTAATTTCCCTAAGCTATAGAACAATAAGTGGAAGTGCCCTAGGCTCTGTTGCTTTGTTTTTTGGATGTTTCAGGAAACACCATACACTTCTCCAGAGTGGCTGCTGGCAATTTACATCCCGCCCATCAGCATAACTAGGCTCCCAGTTCTCCATGGCCTGTCCTGCCTTTCTGGATTTTACACTTTTTTCAGATGGCCCTTTTGACCGGGGAGCAGTGAGACTTCATTGTAGTGCAGATTTCCTTTGCAAGCTTGCTTGGTTGGCCAAAAAGGGCGTATGCGTTTTTTCTTGAATATATTCAGGAAAAAACGCATACACCCTTTTTGGCCAAGTGCATCATTGTGGACGTTCTGCCTCTTTTCCTATGCTTTAAATGCAATTCCAGTCTACCTCCTGAAATCGGTTTCCTGCAATTCTGCCCCCCTTTCAACTCCTCTTGGCAGCCTTACTTCAATATATTTTTGGAAGATAGCTGTCCTTTATAACTCTGCAGGTTTGTGAATTACAGTGCCCCTGAGCTCCTTTCTTCAACTCGCTTTCTTGTGAGCTGGCCGCAACACCGCAGGATTGCTTCTGGTCCTAGTGTGGTTCCGGCATGGCACGCTGAGCCTTTGGTTAATTCCTCTTCCTGGTTGGAAATGAGAGTTAAATTTGCCCGTCTGGACACCTCCACCTAGTCTCTCATTGGTTCTCCCTATTCCTGTTCATTTTCCACAGAAATTGCAAACTGGGCCAAACAGGAGGTTAAAGGCACTGACTCTCCAAGTGGGGAGAGTGTTAGTAAAGCGTCTGGAATGTTGCACCCGAGTACCAGGAAACGAAAATTGAGACACATTTGAACACGTTTTCCGATCACACGGTGGATCATACTCTGGGTTCCACATGCATGTTTTAGCTGAAGGAAGAATCCCTTAAACAGGGAGAGTTGAGACCCATGGAATGGGTACCATGCAATATGACTTCAAACGGTCTGCATTTGCTCACCGAACCTCACCAATCCTATCACTGCTGCGTTTATGCCACTGTACACACGCTTGATTCTCTTTCGGAGACATATAAATCCATAGGTTTTAAGATTCTTACTAGTCAGGTAGATTCTTACTAGTCAGGTATATTCTTAGGCGTTTAATATGGGGTGTTGAGTCCACTTCGTTGAGCAAGGAGTAGCTCTTGTCTATTACATATTTGGCTTATGGAACGGTATCTGTGCTAATTTCAATCTCTGGTTTTATGCAGCACCCCAACTCACCCGTCCCCTTAAGCAAGCATAAGTTGGTTTTCTACATTTGACACCCTGTTCTGTTTTGTAATTCAGTTCTTGTGTAGCCAAGTTTACATTCCGTGTATTAGTGATATCTTATGATGTTTCTTTTTCTGTGTGACTAATTTCACTTAGAATCATCGTACCTGAATCCACTCATTATGCTGCTACGGGCCTGATGACATAGATTTCATTGCTGAGTGATATTGCATTGTACATAAGTACCACAACTTCTTTATCCATTTTTCGCTTTCTGTGATATTGAACTTGTTCGGTAAATGAGGTTCTTGTAAACAGAGCCGTCCCAAACTTTGGGGTGGCTGTGTCTTTTTGATTTTAATTTCCCTAAGCTATAGGACCATAAGTGGAAGTGCCCTAGGCTCTGTTGCTTTGTTTTTTGGATGTTTCAGGAAACACCATACACTTCTCCTGAGTGGCTGCTGGCAATTTACATCCCGCCCATCAGCATAACAAGGCTCCCAGTTCTCCATGGCCTGTCCTGCCTTTCTGGATTTTACACTTTTTTCAGATGGCCCTTTTGACCGGGGGGCAGTGAGACTTCATTGTAGTGCAGATTTCCTTTGCAAGCTTGCTTGGTTGGCCAAAAAGGGCGTATGCGTTTTTTCCTGAATATATTCAGGAAAAAACGCATACGCCCTTTTTGGCCAAGTGCATCATTGTGGACGTTCTGCCTCTTTTCCTATGCTTTAAATGCAATTCCAGTCTACCTCCTGAAATCGGTTTCCTGCAATTCTGCCCCGCTTTCAAGTCCTCTTGGCAGCCTTACTTCAGTATATTTTTGGACGATAGCTGTCATTTATAACTCTGCAGGTTTGTGAATTACAGTGCCCCTGAGCTCCTTTCTTCAACTCGCTTTCTTGTGAGCTGGCCGCAACACCGCAGGATTGCTTCAGGCCCTAATCTGGTTCCGGCACGGCACGCTGAGCCTTTGGTTAATTCCTCTTCCTGGTGGGAAATGAGAGTTTAATTTGCCCGTCCAGACACCTCCAGCTAGTCTCTCATTGGTTCTCCCTATTCCTGTTCATCTTCCGCAGAAATTGCAAACTGGGCCAAACAGGAGGTTAAAGGCACTGACTCTCCAAGTCGGGAGAGTGTTAGTAAAGCGTCTGGAATGTTGCACCCGAGTACCAGGGGACGAGAACTGAGACATATTGGAACACGTCTCCCGATCACACGGTTGATCATACTCTGGGTTCCACGTGCATGTTTTAGCTGAAGGAAGAATCCCTTAAACCTGGAGAGTTGAGACCCGTGGAATGGGTACCATGCAATATGACTTCAAAGGGTCTTCATTTGCTCACCGAACCTCTCCAATCCTATCACTGCTGCGTTTATGCCCCTGTACACACGCTTGATTTTCTTTCAGACACATAGCAATCCATAGGTTTTAAGATACTTACTAGTCAGGTACATTCTTAGGCGTTTAATATGGGGTGTTGAGTCCATTTCGTTGAGCAAGGAGTAGTTCTTGTCTATTCCATATTTGGCTTAAGGAACTTTATCTGTGCTCATTTCAATCTCTGGTTTGATGCAGCACCCCAACTCACCTTTCCCCTTAAGCAAGCATAAGTTGGTTTTCTAAATTTGAGACCCTGTTCTGTTTTGTAATCCAGTTCCTGTGTAGCCAAGTTTACATCCCGTGTATTAGTGATATCTTATGATGTTTCTTTTTCTGTGTGACTTATTTCAGTTAGAATCATCATACCTGAATCCACTCATTATGCTGCTACGGGCCTGATGACATAGATTTCATTGCTGAGTGATATTGCATTGTACGTAAGTACCACAACTTCTTTATCCATTTTTCACTTTCTGCGATATTGAACTTGTACCGTAAACGAGGTTCTTGTAAACAGAGCCGTCCCAAACTTTGGGGTGGCTGTGTCTTTTTGATTTTAATTTCCCTAAGCTATAGGACCATAAGTGGAAGTGCCCTAGGCTCTGTTGCTTTGTTTTTTAGATGTTTCAGGAAACACCATACACCTCTCCCGAGTGGCTGTTGGCAATTTACATCCCGCCCATCAGCATAACAAGGCTCCCAGTTCTCCATGGCCTGTCCTGCCTTTCTGGATTTTACACTTTTTTCAGATGGCCCTTTTGACCGGGGGGCAGTGAGACTTCATTGTAGTGCAGATTTCCTTTGCAAGCTTGCTTGGTTGGCCAAAAAGGGCGTATGCGTTTTTTCCTGAATATATTCAGGAAAAAACGCATACGCCCTTTTTGTCCAAGTGCATCATTGTGGACGTTCTGCCTCTTTTCCTATGCTTTAAATGCAATTCCAGTCTACCTCCTGAAATCGGTTTCCTGCAATTCTGCCCCGCTTTCAAGTCCTCTTGGCAGCCTTACTTCAGTATATTTTTGGACGATAGCTGTCATTTATAACTCTGCAGGTTTGTGAATTACAGTGCCCCTGAGCTCCTTTCTTCAACTCGCTTTCTTGTGAGCTGGCCGCAACACCGCAGGATTGCTTCAGGCCCTAATCTGGTTCCGGCACGGCACGCTGAGCCTTTGGTTAATTCCTCTTCCTGGTGGGAAATGAGAGTTAAATTTGCCCGTCCAGACACCTCCAGCTAGTCTCTCATTGGTTCTCCCTATTCCTGTTCACCTTCCTCAGAAATTGCAAATGGGCCAAACAGGAGGTTAAAGGCACTGACTCTCCAAGTCGGGAGAGTGTTAGTAAAGCGTGTGGAATGTTGCACCCGAGTACCAGGGGACGAGAACTGAGACATATTGGAACACGTCTCCCGATCACACGGTTGATCATACTCTGGGTTCCACGTGCATGTTTTACCTGAAGGCAGAATCCCTTAAACCTGGAGAGTTGAGACCCGTGGAATGGGTACCATGCAATATGACTTCAAAGGGTCTTCATTTGCTCACCGAACCTCTCCAATCCTATCACTGCTGCGTTTATGCCCCTGTACACACGCTTGATTTTCTTTCAGACACATAGCAATCCATAGGTTTTAAGATACTTACTAGTCAGGTACATTCTTAGGCGTTTAATATGGGGTGTTGAGTCCATTTCGTTGAGCAAGGAGTAGTTCTTGTCTATTCTATATTTGGCTTAAGGAACTTTATCTGTGCTCATTTCAATCTCTGGTTTGATGCAGCACCCCAACTCACCTTTCCCCTTAAGCAAGCATAAGTTGGTTTTCTAAATTTGAGACCCTGTTCTGTTTTGTAATCCAGTTCCTGTGTAGCCAAGTTTACATTCCGTGTATTAGTGATATCTTATGATGTTTCTTTTTCTGTGTGACTTATTTCAGTTAGAATCATCATACCTGAATCCACTCATTATGCTGCTACGGGCCTGATGACATAGATTTCATTGCTGAGTGATATTGCATTGTACGTAAGTACCACAACTTCTTTATCCATTTTTCACTTTCTGCGATATTGAACTTGTACCGTAAACGAGGTTCTTGTAAACAGAGCTGTCCCAAACTTTGGGGTGGCTGTGTCTTTTTGATTTTAATTTCCCTAAGCTATAGGACCATAAGTGGAAGTGCCCTAGGCTCTGTTGCTTTGTTTTTTAGATGTTTCAGGAAACACCATACACCTCTCCCGAGTGGCTGTTGGCAATTTACATCCCGCCCATCAGCATAACAAGGCTCCCAGTTCTCCATGGCCTGTCCTGCCTTTCTGGATTTTACACTTTTTTCAAATGGCCCTTTTGACCGGGGGGAAGTGAGACTTCATTGTAGTGCAGATTTCCTTTGCAAGCTTGCTTGGTTGGCCAAAAAGGGCGTATGCGTTTTTTCCTGAATATATTCAGGAAAAAACGCATACGCCCTTTTTGTCCAAGTGCATCATTGTGGACGTTCTGCCTCTTTTCCTATGCTTTACATGCAATTCCAGTCTACCTCCTGAAATCGGTTTCCTGCAATTCTGCCCTGCTTTCAACTCCTCTTGGCATCCTAATTCAATATATTTTTGGAAGATAGCTGTCATTTATAACTCTGCAGGTTTGTGAATTACAGTGCCCCTGAGCTCCTTTCTTCAACTCGCTTTCTTGTGAGCTGGCCGCAACACCGCAGGATTGCTTCAGGCCCTAGTTTGGTTCCGGCACGGCATGCTGAGCCTTTGGTTAATTCCTCTTCCTGGTGGGAAATGAGAGTTAAATTGGCCCGTCCGGACACCTCCACCTAATCTCTCATTGGTTCTCCCTATTCCTGTTCATCTTCCGCAGAAATTGCTAACTGGGCCAAACAGGAGGTTAAAGGCACTGACTCTCCAAGTGGGGAGAGTGTTAGTAAAGCGTCTGGAATGTTGCACCCGAGTACCAGGGGACGAAAACTGAGACACATTTGAACACGTTTTCCGACCACATGGTGGATCATACTCTGGGTTCCACATGCATGTTTTAGCTGAAGGAAGAATCCCTTAAACATGGAGAGTTGAGACCCATGGAATGGGTACCATGCAATATGACTTCAAAGGGTCTGCATTTGCTCACCGAACCTCACCAATCCTATCACTGCTGCGTTTATGCCGCTGTACACACACTTGATTCTCTTTCGGAGACATATAAATCCATAGGTTTTAAGATTCTTACTAGTAAGGTAGATTCTTACTAGTCAGGTATATTCTTAGGCGTTTAATATGGGGTGTTGAGTCCACTTCGTTGAGCAAGGAGTAGCTCTTGTCTATTACATATTTGGCTTATGGAACGGTATCTGTGCTCATTTCAATCTCTGGTTTTATGCAGCACCCCAACTCACCCGTCCCCTTAAGCAAGCATAAGTTGGTTTTCTACATTTGACACCCTGTTCTGTTTTGTAATTCAGTTCTTGTGTAGCCAAGTTTACATTCCGTGTATTAGTGATATCTTATGATGTTTCTTTTTCTGTGTGACTAATTTCACTTAGAATCATCGTACCTGAATCCACTCATTATGCTGCTACGGGCCTGATGACATAGATTTCATTGCTGAGTGATATTGCATTGTACGTAAGTACCACAACTTCTTTATCCATTTTTCACTTTCTGCGATATTGAACTTGTACCGTAAACGAGGTTCTTGTAAACAGAGCCGTCCCAAACTTTGGGGTGGCTGTGTCTTTTTGATTTTAATTTCCCTAAGCTATAGGACCATAAGTGGAAGTGCCCTAGGCTCTGTTGCTTTGTTTTTTAGATGTTTCAGGAAACACCATACACCTCTCCCGAGTGGCTGTTGGCAATTTACATCCCGCCCATCAGCATAACAAGGCTCCCAGTTCTCCATGGCCTGTCCTGCCTTTCTGGATTTTACACTTTTTTCAGATGGCCCTTTTGACCGGGGGGAAGTGAGACTTCATTGTAGTGCAGATTTCCTTTGCAAGCTTGCTTGGTTGGCCAAAAAGGGCGTATGCGTTTTTTCCTGAATATATTCAGGAAAAAACGCATACGCCCTTTTTGGCCAAGTGCATCATTGTGGACGTTCTGCCTCTTTTCCTATGCTTTACATGCAATTCCAGTCTACCTCCTGAAATCGGTTTCCTGCAATTCTGCCCTGCTTTCAACTCCTCTTGGCATCCTAATTCAATATATTTTTGGAAGAGAGCTGTCATTTATAACTCTGCAGGTTTGTGAATTACAGTGCCCCTGAGCTCCTTTCTTCAACTCGCTTTCTTGTGAGCTGGCCGCAACACCGCAGGATTGCTTCAGGCCCTAGTTTGGTTCCGGCACGGCATGCTGAGCCTTTGGTTAATTCCTCTTCCTGGTGGGAAATGAGAGTTAAATTGGCCCGTCCGGACACCTCCACCTAATCTCTCATTGGTTCTCCCTATTCCTGTTCATCTTCCGCAGAAATTGCTAACTGGGCCAAACAGGAGGTTAAAGGCACTGACTCTCCAAGTGGGGAGAGTGTTAGTAAAGCGTCTGGAATGTTGCACCCGAGTACCAGGGGACGAAAACTGAGACACATTTGAACACGTTTTCCGACCACATGGTGGATCATACTCTGGGTTCCACATGCATGTTTTAGCTGAAGGAAGAATCCCTTAAACATGGAGAGTTGAGACCCATGGAATGGGTACCATGCAATATGACTTCAAAGGGTCTGCATTTGCTCACCGAACCTCACCAATCCTATCACTGCTGCGTTTATGCCGCTGTACACACACTTGATTCTCTTTCGGAGACATATAAATCCATAGGTTTTAAGATTCTTACTAGTAAGGTAGATTCTTACTAGTCAGGTATATTCTTAGGCGTTTAATATGGGGTGTTGAGTCCACTTCGTTGAGCAAGGAGTAGCTCTTGTCTATTACATATTTGGCTTATGGAACGGTATCTGTGCTCATTTCAATCTCTGGTTTTATGCAGCACCCCAACTCACCCGTCCCCTTAAGCAAGCATAAGTTGGTTTTCTACATTTGACACCCTGTTCTGTTTTGTAATTCAGTTCTTGTGTAGCCAAGTTTACATTCCGTGTATTAGTGATATCTTATGATGTTTCTTTTTCTGTGTGACTAATTTCACTTAGAATCATCGAACCTGAATCCACTCATTATGCTGCTACGGGCCTGATGACATAGATTTCATTGCTGAGTGATATTGCATTGTACGTAAGTACCACAACTTCTTTATCCATTTTTCACTTTCTGCGATATTGAACTTGTACCGTAAACGAGGTTCTTGTAAACAGAGCCGTCCCAAACTTTGGGGTGGCTGTGTCTTTTTGATTTTAATTTCCCTAAGCTATAGGACCATAAGTGGAAGTGCCCTAGGCTCTGTTGCTTTGTTTTTTAGATGTTTCAGGAAACACCATACACCTCTCCCGAGTGGCTGTTGGCAATTTACATCCCGCCCATCAGCATAACAAGGCTCCCAGTTCTCCATGGCCTGTCCTGCCTTTCTGGATTTTACACTTTTTTCAGATGGCCCTTTTGACCGGGGGGAAGTGAGACTTCATTGTAGTGCAGATTTCCTTTGCAAGCTTGCTAGGTTGGCCAAAAAGGGCGTATGCGTTTTTTCCTGAATATTCAGGAAAAATATATTCAGGAAAAATATATTCAGGAAAAAACGCATACGCCCTTTTTGGCCAAGTGCATCATTGTGGACGTTCTGCCTCTTTTCCTATGCTTTAAATGCAATTCCAGTCTACCTCCTGAAATCGGTTTCCTGCAATTCTGCCCCGCTTTCAAGTCCTCTTGGCAGCCTTACTTCAGTATATTTTTGGACGATAGCTGTCATTTATAACTCTGCAGGTTTGTGAATTACAGTGCCCCTGAGCTCCTTTCTTCAACTCGCTTTCTTGTGAGCTGGCCGCAACACCGCAGGATTGCTTCAGGCCCTAATCTGGTTCCGGCACGGCACGCTGAGCCTTTGGTTAATTCCTCTTCCTGGTGGGAAATGAGAGTTAAATTTGCCCGTCCAGACACCTCCAGCTAGTCTCTCATTGGTTCTCCCTATTCCTGTTCATCTTCCGCAGAAATTGCAAACTGGGCCAAACAGGAGGTTAAAGG
This sequence comes from Leucopleurus acutus, assembly GCF_964270905.1. Classification (NCBI taxonomy): domain Eukaryota; kingdom Metazoa; phylum Chordata; class Mammalia; order Artiodactyla; family Delphinidae; genus Leucopleurus; species Leucopleurus acutus. The sequence goes on from NW_028139147.1 coordinate 504,902, forward strand.
CACTGACTCTCCAAGTCGGGAGAGTGTTAGTAAAGCGTCTGGAATGTTGCACCCGAGTACCAGGGGACGAGAACTGAGACATATTGGAACACGTCTCCCGATCACACGGTTGATCATACTCTGGGTTCCACGTGCATGTTTTAGCTGAAGGAAGAATCCCTTAAACCTGGAGAGTTGAGACCCGTGGAATGGGTACCATGCAATATGACTTCAAAGGGTCTGCATTTGCTCACCGAACCTCTCCAATCCTATCACTGCTGCGTTTATGCCCCTGTACACACGCTTGATTTTCTTTCAGCGACATAGCAATCCATAGGTTTTAAGATACTTACTAGTCAGGTACATTCTTAGGCGTTTAATATGGGGTGTTGAGTCCATTTCGTTGAGCAAGGAGTAGTTCTTGTCTATTCCATATTTGGCTTAAGGAACTTTATCTGTGCTCATTTCAATCTCTGGTTTGATGCAGCACCCCAACTCACCTTTCCCCTTAAGCAAGCATAAGTTGGTTTTCTAAATTTGAGACCCTGTTCTGTTTTGTAATCCAGTTCCTGTGTAGCCAAGTTTACATCCCGTGTATTAGTGATATCTTATGATGTTTCTTTTTCTGTGTGACTTATTTCAGTTAGAATCATCATACCTGAATCCACTCATTATGCTGCTACGGGCCTGATGACATAGATTTCATTGCTGAGTGATATTGCATTGTACGTAAGTACCACAACTTCTTTATCCATTTTTCACTTTCTGCGATATTGAACTTGTACCGTAAACGAGGTTCTTGTAAACAGAGCCGTCCCAAACTTTGGGGTGGCTGTGTCTTTTTGATTTTAATTTCCCTAAGCTATAGGACCATAAGTGGAAGTGCCCTAGGCTCTGTTGCTTTGTTTTTTAGATGTTTCAGGAAACACCATACACCTCTCCCGAGTGGCTCTTGGCAATTTACATCCCGCCCATCAGCATAACAAGGCTCCCAGTTGTCCATGGCCTGTCCTGCCTTTCTGGATTTTACACTTTTTTCAGATGGCCCTTTTGACCGGGGGGAAGTGAGACTTCATTGTAGTGCCGATTTCCTTTGCAAGCTTGCTTGGTTGGCCAAAAAGGGCGTATGCGTTTTTTCCTGAATATATTCAGGAAAAAACGCATACGCCCTTTTTGGCCAAGTGCATCATTGTGGACGTTCTGCCTCTTTTCCTATGCTTTACATGCAATTCCAGTCTACCTCCTGAAATCGGTTTCCTGCAATTCTGCCCCCCTTTCAACTCCTCTTGGCAGCCTTACTTCAATATATTTTTGGAAGATAGCTGTCCTTTATAACTCTGCAGGTTTGTGAATTACAGTGCCCCTGAGCTCCTTTCTTCAACTCGCTTTCTTGTGAGCTGGCCGCAACACCGCAGGATTGCTTCTGGTCCTAGTGTGGTTCCGGCATGGCACGCTGAGCCTTTGGTTAATTACTCTTCCTGGTGGGAAATGAGAGTTAAATTGGCCCGTCCAGACACCTCCAGCTAGTCTCTCATTGGTTCTCCCTATTCCTGTTCATCTTCCACAGAAATTGCAAACTGGGCCAAACAGGAGGTTAAAGGCACTGACTCTCCAAGTGGGGAGAGTGTTAGTAAAGCGTCTGGAATGTTGCACCCGAGTACCAGGGAACGAAAACTGAGACACATTTGAACACTTTTTCCGATCACACGGTGGATCATACTCTGGGTTCCACATGCATGTTTTAGCTGAAGGAAGAATCCCTTAAACAGGGAGAGTTGAGACCCATGGAATGGGTACCATGCAATATGACTTCAAAGGGTCTGCATTTGCTCACCGAACCTCAGCAATCCTATCACTGCTGCGTTTATGCCGCTGTACACACTCTTGATTCTCTTTCGGAGACATATAAATCCATAGGTTTTAAGATTCTTACTAGTCAGATATATTCTTAGGCGTTTAATACGAGGTGTTGAGTCCACTTCGTTGAGCAAGGAGTAGCTCTTGTCTATTACATATTTGGCTTATGGAACGGTATCTGTGCTCATTTCAATCTCTGGTTTTATGCAGCACCCCAACTCACCCGTCCCCTTAAGCAAGCATAAGTTGGTTTTCTACATTTGACACCCTGTTCTGTTTTGTAATTCAGTTCTTGTGTAGCCAAGTTTACATTCCGTGTATTAGTGATATCTTATGATGTTTCTTTTTCTGTGTGACTAATTTCACTTAGAATCATCGTACCTGAATCCACTCATTATGCTGCTACGGGCCTGATGACATAGATTTCATTGCTGAGTGATATTGCATTGTACGTAAGTACCACAATTTCTTTATCCATTTTTCGCTCTCTGTGATATTGAACTTGTACCGTAAACGAGGTTCTTGTAAACAGAGCCGTCCCAAACTTTGGGGTGGCTGTGTCTTTTTGATTTTAATTTCCCTAAGCTATAGGACCATAAGTGGAAGTGCCCTAGGCTCTGTTGCTTTGTTTTTTGGATGTTTCAGGAAACACCATACACTTCTCCAGAGTGGCTGCTGGCAATTTACATCCCGCCCATCAGCATAACTAGGCTCCCAGTTCTCCATGGCCTGTCCTGCCTTTCTGGATTTTACACTTTTTTCAGATGGCCCTTTTGACCGGGGGGAAGTGAGACTTCATTGTAGTGCAGATTTCCTTTGCAAGCTTGCTTGGTTGGCCAAAAAGGGCGTATGCGTTTTTTCCTGAATATATTCAGGAAAAAACGCATACGCCCTTTTTGGCCAAGTGCATCATTGTGGGCGTTCTGCCTCTTTTCCTATGCTTTACATGCAATTCCAGTCTACCTCCTGAAATCGGTTTCCTGCAATTCTGCCCTGCTTTCAACTCCTCTTGGCATCCTAATTCAATATATTTTTGGAAGATAGCTGTCATTTATAACTCTGCAGGTTTGTGAATTACAGTGCCCCTGAGCTCCTTTCTTCAACTCGCTTTCTTGTGAGCTGGCCGCAACACCGCAGGATTGCTTCAGGCCCTAGTTTGGTTCCGGCACGGCATGCTGAGCCTTTGGTTAATTCCTCTTCCTGGTTGGAAATGAGAGTTAAATTGGCCCGTCCGGACACCTCCACCTAATCTCTCATTGGTTCTCCCTATTCCTGTTCATCTTCCGCAGAAATTGCTAACTGGGCCAAACAGGAGGTTAAAGGCACTGACTCTCCAAGTGGGGAGAGTGTTAGTAAAGCGTCTGGAATGTTGCACCCGAGTACCAGGGGACGAAAACTGAGACACATTTGAACACGTTTTCCGACCACATGGTGGATCATACTCTGGGTTCCACATGCATGTTTTAGCTGAAGGAAGAATCCCTTAAACATGGAGAGTTGAGACCCATGGAATGGGTACCATGCAATATGACTTCAAAGGGTCTGCATTTGCTCACCGAACCTCACCAATCCTATCACTGCTGCGTTTATGCCGCTGTACACACACTTGATTCTCTTTCGGAGACATATAAATCCATAGGTTTTAAGATTCTTACTAGTAAGGTAGATTCTTACTAGTCAGGTATATTCTTAGGCGTTTAATATGGGGTGTTGAGTCCACTTCGTTGAGCAAGGAGTAGCTCTTGTCTATTACATATTTGGCTTATGGAACGGTATCTGTGCTCATTTCAATCTCTGGTTTTATGCAGCACCCCAACTCACCCGTCCCCTTAAGCAAGCATAAGTTGGTTTTCTACATTTGACACCCTGTTCTGTTTTGTAATTCAGTTCTTGTGTAGCCAAGTTTACATTCCGTGTATTAGTGATATCTTATGATGTTTCTTTTTCTGTGTGACTAATTTCACTTAGAATCATCGTACCTGAATCCACTCATTATGCTGCTACGGGCCTGATGACATAGATTTCATTGCTGAGTGATATTGCATTGTACGTAAGTACCACAACTTCTTTATCCATTTTTCACTTTCTGCGATATTGAACTTGTACCGTAAACGAGGTTCTTGTAAACAGAGCCGTCCCAAACTTTGGGGTGGCTGTGTCTTTTTGATTTTAATTTCCCTAAGCTATAGGACCATAAGTGGAAGTGCCCTAGGCTCTGTTGCTTTGTTTTTTAGATGTTTCAGGAAACACCATACACCTCTCCCGAGTGGCTGTTGGCAATTTACATCCCGCCCATCAGCATAACAAGGCTCCCAGTTCTCCATGGCCTGTCCTGCCTTTCTGGATTTTACACTTTTTTCAGATGGCCCTTTTGACCGGGGGGAAGTGAGACTTCATTGTAGTGCAGATTTCCTTTGCAAGCTTGCTTGGTTGGCCAAAAAGGGCGTATGCGTTTTTTCCTGAATATATTCAGGAAAAAACGCATACGCCCTTTTTGGCCAAGTGCATCATTGTGGACGTTCTGCCTCTTTTCCTATGCTTTAAATGCAATTCCAGTCTACCTCCTGAAATCGGTTTCCTGCAATTCTGCCCCGCTTTCAAGTCCTCTTGGCAGCCTTACTTCAGTATATTTTTGGACGATAGCTGTCATTTATAACTCTGCAGGTTTGTGAATTACAGTGCCCCTGAGCTCCTTTCTTCAACTCGCTTTCTTGTGAGCTGGCCGCAACACCGCAGGATTGCTTCAGGCCCTAATCTGGTTCCGGCACGGCACGCTGAGCCTTTGGTTAATTCCTCTTCCTGGTGGGAAATGAGAGTTTAATTTGCCCGTCCAGACACCTCCAGCTAGTCTCTCATTGGTTCTCCCTATTCCTGTTCATCTTCCGCAGAAATTGCAAACTGGGCCAAACAGGAGGTTAAAGGCACTGACTCTCCAAGTCGGGAGAGTGTTAGTAAAGCGTCTGGAATGTTGCACCCGAGTACCAGGGGACGAGAACTGAGACATATTGGAACACGTCTCCCGATCACACGGTTGATCATACTCTGGGTTCCACGTGCATGTTTTAGCTGAAGGAAGAATCCCTTAAACCTGGAGAGTTGAGACCCGTGGAATGGGTACCATGCAATATGACTTCAAAGGGTCTTCATTTGCTCACCGAACCTCTCCAATCCTATCACTGCTGCGTTTATGCCCCTGTACACACGCTTGATTTTCTTTCAGACACATAGCAATCCATAGGTTTTAAGATACTTACTAGTCAGGTACATTCTTAGGCGTTTAATATGGGGTGTTGAGTCCATTTCGTTGAGCAAGGAGTAGTTCTTGTCTATTCCATATTTGGCTTAAGGAACTTTATCTGTGCTCATTTCAATCTCTGGTTTGATGCAGCACCCCAACTCACCTTTCCCCTTAAGCAAGCATAAGTTGGTTTTCTAAATTTGAGACCCTGTTCTGTTTTGTAATCCAGTTCCTGTGTAGCCAAGTTTACATCCCGTGTATTAGTGATATCTTATGATGTTTCTTTTTCTGTGTGACTTATTTCAGTTAGAATCATCATACCTGAATCCACTCATTATGGTGCTACGGGCCTGATGACATAGATTTCATTGCTGAGTGATATTGCATTGTACGTAAGTACCACAACTTCTTTATCCATTTTTCACTTTCTGCGATATTGAACTTGTACCGTAAACGAGGTTCTTGTAAACAGAGCCGTCCCAAACTTTGGGGTGGCTGTGTCTTTTTGATTTTAATTTCCCTAAGCTATAGGACCATAAGTGGAAGTGCCCTAGGCTCTGTTGCTTTGTTTTTTAGATGTTTCAGGAAACACCATACACCTCTCCCGAGTGGCTGTTGGCAATTTACATCCCGCCCATCAGCATAACAAGGCTCCCAGTTCTCCATGGCCTGTCCTGCCTTTCTGGATTTTACACTTTTTTCAGATGGCCCTTTTGACCGGGGGGCAGTGAGACTTCATTGTAGTGCAGATTTCCTTTGCAAGCTTGCTTGGTTGGCCAAAAAGGGCGTATGCGTTTTTTCCTGAATATATTCAGGAAAAAACGCATACGCCCTTTTTGTCCAAGTGCATCATTGTGGACGTTCTGCCTCTTTTCCTATGCTTTAAATGCAATTCCAGTCTACCTCCTGAAATCGGTTTCCTGCAATTCTGCCCCGCTTTCAAGTCCTCTTGGCAGCCTTACTTCAGTATATTTTTGGACGATAGCTGTCATTTATAACTCTGCAGGTTTGTGAATTACAGTGCCCCTGAGCTCCTTTCTTCAACTCGCTTTCTTGTGAGCTGGCCGCAACACCGCAGGATTGCTTCAGGCCCTAATCTGGTTCCGGCACGGCACGCTGAGCCTTTGGTTAATTCCTCTTCCTGGTGGGAAATGAGAGTTAAATTTGCCCGTCCAGACACCTCCAGCTAGTCTCTCATTGGTTCTCCCTATTCCTGTTCACCTTCCTCAGAAATTGCAAATGGGCCAAACAGGAGGTTAAAGGCACTGACTCTCCAAGTCGGGAGAGTGTTAGTAAAGCGTGTGGAATGTTGCACCCGAGTACCAGGGGACGAGAACTGAGACATATTGGAACACGTCTCCCGATCACACGGTTGATCATACTCTGGGTTCCACGTGCATGTTTTACCTGAAGGCAGAATCCCTTAAACCTGGAGAGTTGAGACCCGTGGAATGGGTACCATGCAATATGACTTCAAAGGGTCTTCATTTGCTCACCGAACCTCTCCAATCCTATCACTGCTGCGTTTATGCCCCTGTACACACGCTTGATTTTCTTTCAGACACATAGCAATCCATAGGTTTTAAGATACTTACTAGTCAGGTACATTCTTAGGCGTTTAATATGGGGTGTTGAGTCCATTTCGTTGAGCAAGGAGTAGTTCTTGTCTATTCTATATTTGGCTTAAGGAACTTTATCTGTGCTCATTTCAATCTCTGGTTTGATGCAGCACCCCAACTCACCTTTCCCCTTAAGCAAGCATAAGTTGGTTTTCTAAATTTGAGACCCTGTTCTGTTTTGTAATCCAGTTCCTGTGTAGCCAAGTTTACATTCCGTGTATTAGTGATATCTTATGATGTTTCTTTTTCTGTGTGACTTATTTCAGTTAGAATCATCATACCTGAATCCACTCATTATGCTGCTACGGGCCTGATGACATAGATTTCATTGCTGAGTGATATTGCATTGTACGTAAGTACCACAACTTCTTTATCCATTTTTCACTTTCTGCGATATTGAACTTGTACCGTAAACGAGGTTCTTGTAAACAGAGCTGTCCCAAACTTTGGGGTGGCTGTGTCTTTTTGATTTTAATTTCCCTAAGCTATAGGACCATAAGTGGAAGTGCCCTAGGCTCTGTTGCTTTGTTTTTTAGATGTTTCAGGAAACACCATACACCTCTCCCGAGTGGCTGTTGGCAATTTACATCCCGCCCATCAGCATAACAAGGCTCCCAGTTCTCCATGGCCTGTCCTGCCTTTCTGGATTTTACACTTTTTTCAAATGGCCCTTTTGACCGGGGGGAAGTGAGACTTCATTGTAGTGCAGATTTCCTTTGCAAGCTTGCTTGGTTGGCCAAAAAGGGCGTATGCGTTTTTTCCTGAATATATTCAGGAAAAAACGCATACGCCCTTTTTGTCCAAGTGCATCATTGTGGACGTTCTGCCTCTTTTCCTATGCTTTACATGCAATTCCAGTCTACCTCCTGAAATCGGTTTCCTGCAATTCTGCCCTGCTTTCAACTCCTCTTGGCATCCTAATTCAATATATTTTTGGAAGATAGCTGTCATTTATAACTCTGCAGGTTTGTGAATTACAGTGCCCCTGAGCTCCTTTCTTCAACTCGCTTTCTTGTGAGCTGGCCGCAACACCGCAGGATTGCTTCAGGCCCTAGTTTGGTTCCGGCACGGCATGCTGAGCCTTTGGTTAATTCCTCTTCCTGGTGGGAAATGAGAGTTAAATTGGCCCGTCCGGACACCTCCACCTAATCTCTCATTGGTTCTCCCTATTCCTGTTCATCTTCCGCAGAAATTGCTAACTGGGCCAAACAGGAGGTTAAAGGCACTGACTCTCCAAGTGGGGAGAGTGTTAGTAAAGCGTCTGGAATGTTGCACCCGAGTACCAGGGGACGAAAACTGAGACACATTTGAACACGTTTTCCGACCACATGGTGGATCATACTCTGGGTTCCACATGCATGTTTTAGCTGAAGGAAGAATCCCTTAAACATGGAGAGTTGAGACCCATGGAATGGGTACCATGCAATATGACTTCAAAGGGTCTGCATTTGCTCACCGAACCTCACCAATCCTATCACTGCTGCGTTTATGCCGCTGTACACACACTTGATTCTCTTTCGGAGACATATAAATCCATAGGTTTTAAGATTCTTACTAGTAAGGTAGATTCTTACTAGTCAGGTATATTCTTAGGCGTTTAATATGGGGTGTTGAGTCCACTTCGTTGAGCAAGGAGTAGCTCTTGTCTATTACATATTTGGCTTATGGAACGGTATCTGTGCTCATTTCAATCTCTGGTTTGATGCAGCACCCCAACTCACCCGTCCCCTTAAGCAAGCATAAGTTGGTTTTCTACATTTGACACCCTGTTCTGTTTTGTAATTCAGTTCTTGTGTAGCCAAGTTTACATTCCGTGTATTAGTGATATCTTATGATGTTTCTTTTTCTGTGTGACTAATTTCACTTAGAATCATCGTACCTGAATCCACTCATTATGCTGCTACGGGCCTGATGACATAGATTTCATTGCTGAGTGATATTGCATTGTACGTAAGTACCACAACTTCTTTATCCATTTTTCACTTTCTGCGATATTGAACTTGTACCGTAAACGAGGTTCTTGTAAACAGAGCCGTCCCAAACTTTGGGGTGGCTGTGTCTTTTTGATTTTAATTTCCCTAAGCTATAGGACCATAAGTGGAAGTGCCCTAGGCTCTGTTGCTTTGTTTTTTAGATGTTTCAGGAAACACCATACACCTCTCCCGAGTGGCTGTTGGCAATTTACATCCCGCCCATCAGCATAACAAGGCTCCCAGTTCTCCATGGCCTGTCCTGCCTTTCTGGATTTTACACTTTTTTCAGATGGCCCTTTTGACCGGGGGGAAGTGAGACTTCATTGTAGTGCAGATTTCCTTTGCAAGCTTGCTTGGTTGGCCAAAAAGGGCGTATGCGTTTTTTCCTGAATATATTCAGGAAAAAACGCATACGCCCTTTTTGGCCAAGTGCATCATTGTGGACGTTCTGCCTCTTTTCCTATGCTTTACATGCAATTCCAGTCTACCTCCTGAAATCGGTTTCCTGCAATTCTGCCCTGCTTTCAACTCCTCTTGGCATCCTAATTCAATATATTTTTGGAAGATAGCTGTCATTTATAACTCTGCAGGTTTGTGAATTACAGTGCCCCTGAGCTCCTTTCTTCAACTCGCTTTCTTGTGAGCTGGCCGCAACACCGCAGGATTGCTTCAGGCCCTAGTTTGGTTCCGGCACGGCATGCTGAGCCTTTGGTTAATTCCTCTTCCTGGTGGGAAATGAGAGTTAAATTGGCCCGTCCGGACACCTCCACCTAATCTCTCATTGGTTCTCCCTATTCCTGTTCATCTTCCGCAGAAATTGCTAACTGGGCCAAACAGGAGGTTAAAGGCACTGACTCTCCAAGTGGGGAGAGTGTTAGTAAAGCGTCTGGAATGTTGCACCCGAGTACCAGGGGACGAAAACTGAGACACATTTGAACACGTTTTCCGACCACATGGTGGATCATACTCTGGGTTCCACATGCATGTTTTAGCTGAAGGAAGAATCCCTTAAACATGGAGAGTTGAGACCCATGGAATGGGTACCATGCAATATGACTTCAAAGGGTCTGCATTTGCTCACCGAACCTCACCAATCCTATCACTGCTGCGTTTATGCCGCTGTACACACACTTGATTCTCTTTCGGAGACATATAAATCCATAGGTTTTAAGATTCTTACTAGTAAGGTAGATTCTTACTAGTCAGGTATATTCTTAGGCGTTTAATATGGGGTGTTGAGTCCACTTCGTTGAGCAAGGAGTAGCTCTTGTCTATTACATATTTGGCTTATGGAACGGTATCTGTGCTCATTTCAATCTCTGGTTTTATGCAGCACCCCAACTCACCCGTCCCCTTAAGCAAGCATAAGTTGGTTTTCTACATTTGACACCCTGTTCTGTTTTGTAATTCAGTTCTTGTGTAGCCAAGTTTACATTCCGTGTATTAGTGATATCTTATGATGTTTCTTTTTCTGTGTGACTAATTTCACTTAGAATCATCGTACCTGAATCCACTCATTATGCTGCTACGGGCCTGATGACATAGATTTCATTGCTGAGTGATATTGCATTGTACGTAAGTACCACAACTTCTTTATCCATTTTTCACTTTCTGCGATATTGAACTTGTACCGTAAACGAGGTTCTTGTAAACAGAGCCGTCCCAAACTTTGGGGTGGCTGTGTCTTTTTGATTTTAATTTCCCTAAGCTATAGGACCATAAGTGGAAGTGCCCTAGGCTCTGTTGCTTTGTTTTTTAGATGTTTCAGGAAACACCATACACCTCTCCCGAGTGGCTGTTGGCAATTTACATCCCGCCCATCAGCATAACAAGGCTCCCAGTTCTCCATGGCCTGTCCTGCCTTTCTGGATTTTACACTTTTTTCAGATGGCCCTTTTGACCGGGGGGAAGTGAGACTTCATTGTAGTGCAGATTTCCTTTGCAAGCTTGCTTGGTTGGCCAAAAAGGGCGTATGCGTTTTTTCCTGAATATATTCAGGAAAAAACGCATACGCCCTTTTTGGCCAAGTGCATCATTGTGGACGTTCTGCCTCTTTTCCTATGCTTTACATGCAATTCCAGTCTACCTCCTGAAATCGGTTTCCTGCAATTCTGCCCTGCTTTCAACTCCTCTTGGCATCCTAATTCAATATATTTTTGGAAGATAGCTGTCATTTATAACTCTGCAGGTTTGTGAATTACAGTGCCCCTGAGCTCCTTTCTTCAACTCGCTTTCTTGTGAGCTGGCCGCAACACCGCAGGATTGCTTCAGGCCCTAGTTTGGTTCCGGCACGGCATGCTGAGCCTTTGGTTAATTCCTCTTCCTGGTGGGAAATGAGAGTTAAATTGGCCCGTCCGGACACCTCCACCTAATCTCTCATTGGTTCTCCCTATTCCTGTTCATCTTCCGCAGAAATTGCTAACTGGGCCAAACAGGAGGTTAAAGGCACTGACTCTCCAAGTGGGGAGAGTGTTAGTAAAGCGTCTGGAATGTTGCACCCGAGTACCAGGGGACGAAAACTGAGACACATTTGAACACGTTTTCCGACCACATGGTGGATCATACTCTGGGTTCCACATGCATGTTTTAGCTGAAGGAAGAATCCCTTAAACATGGAGAGTTGAGACCCATGGAATGGGTACCATGCAATATGACTTCAAAGGGTCTGCATTTGCTCACCGAACCTCACCAATCCTATCACTGCTGCGTTTATGCCGCTGTACACACACTTGATTCTCTTTCGGAGACATATAAATCCATAGGTTTTAAGATTCTTACTAGTAAGGTAGATTCTTACTAGTCAGGTATATTCTTAGGCGTTTAATATGGGGTGTTGAGTCCACTTCGTTGAGCAAGGAGTAGCTCTTGTCTATTACATATTTGGCTTATGGAACGGTATCTGTGCTCATTTCAATCTCTGGTTTTATGCAGCACCCCAACTCACCCGTCCCCTTAAGCAAGCATAAGTTGGTTTTCTACATTTGACACCCTGTTCTGTTTTGTAATTCAGTTCTTGTGTAGCCAAGTTTACATTCCGTGTATTAGTGATATCTTATGATGTTTCTTTTTCTGTGTGACTAATTTCACTTAGAATCATCGTACCTGAATCCACTCATTATGCTGCTACGGGCCTGATGACATAGATTTCATTGCTGAGTGATATTGCATTGTACGTAAGTACCACAACTTCTTTATCCATTTTTCACTTTCTGCGATATTGAACTTGTACCGTAAACGAGGTTCTTGTAAACAGAGCCGTCCCAAACTTTGGGGTGGCTGTGTCTTTTTGATTTTAATTTCCCTAAGCTATAGGACCATAAGTGGAAGTGCCCTAGGCTCTGTTGCTTTGTTTTTTAGATGTTTCAGGAAACACCATACACCTCTCCCGAGTGGCTGTTGGCAATTTACATCCCGCCCATCAGCATAACAAGGCTCCCAGTTCTCCATGGCCTGTCCTGCCTTTCTGGATTTTACACTTTTTTCAGATGGCCCTTTTGACCGGGGGGAAGTGAGACTTCATTGTAGTGCAGATTTCCTTTGCAAGCTTGCTTGGTTGGCCAAAAAGGGCGTATGCGTTTTTTCCTGAATATTCAGGAAAAATATATTCAGGAAAAATATATTCAGGAAAAAACGCATACGCCCTTTTTGGCCAAGTGCATCATTGTGGACGTTCTGCCTCTTTTCCTATGCTTTAAATGCAATTCCAGTCTACCTCCTGAAATCGGTTTCCTGCAATTCTGCCCCGCTTTCAAGTCCTCTTGGCAGCCTTACTTCAGTATATTTTTGGACGATAGCTGTCATTTATAACTCTGCAGGTTTGTGAATTACAGTGCCCCTGAGCTCCTTTCTTCAACTCGCTTTCTTGTGAGCTGGCCGCAACACCGCAGGATTGCTTCAGGCCCTAATCTGGTTCCGGCACGGCACGCTGAGCCTTTGGTTAATTCCTCTTCCTGGTGGGAAATGAGAGTTAAATTTGCCCGTCCAGACACCTCCAGCTAGTCTCTCATTGGTTCTCCCTATTCCTGTTCATCTTCCGCAGAAATTGCAAACTGGGCCAAACAGGAGGTTAAAGGCACTGACTCTCCAAGTCGGGAGAGTGTTAGTAAAGCGTCTGGAATGTTGCACCCGAGTACCAGGGGACGAGAACTGAGACATATTGGAACACGTCTCCCGATCACACGGTTGATCATACTCTGGGTTCCACGTGCATGTTTTAGCTGAAGGAAGAATCCCTTAAACCTGGAGAGTTGAGACCCGTGGAATGGGTACCATGCAATATGACTTCAAAGGGTCTTCATTTGCTCACCGAACGTCTCCAATCCTATCACTGCTGCGTTTATGCCCCTGTACACACGCTTGATTTTCTTTCAGCGACATAGCAATCCATAGGTTTTAAGATACTTACTAGTCAGGTACATTCTTAGGCGTTTAATATGGGGTGTTGAGTCCATTTCGTTGAGCAAGGAGTACTTCTTGTCTATTCCATATTTGGCTTAAGGAACTTTATCTGTGCTCATTTCAATCTCTGGTTTGATGCAGCACCCCAACTCACCTTTCCCCTTAAGCAAGCATAAGTTGGTTTTCTAAATTTGAGACCCTGTTCTGTTTTGTAATCCAGTTCCTGTGTAGCCAAGTTTACATCCCGTGTATTAGTGATATCTTATGATGTTTCTTTTTCTGTGTGACTTATTTCAGTTAGAATCATCATACCTGAATCCACTCATTATGCTGCTACGGGCCTGATGACATAGATTTCATTGCTGAGTGATATTGCATTGTACGTAAGTACCACAACTTCTTTATCCATTTTTCACTTTCTGCGATATTGAACTTGTACCGTAAACGAGGTTCTTGTAAACAGAGCCGTCCCAAACTTTGGGGTGGCTGTGTCTTTTTGATTTTAATTTCCCTAAGCTATAGGACCATAAGTGGAAGTGCCCTAGGCTCTGTTGCTTTGTTTTTTAGATGTTTCAGGAAACACCATACACCTCTCCCGAGTGGCTCTTGGCAATGTACATCCCGCCCATCAGCATAACAAGGCTCCCAGTTGTCCATGGCCTGTCCTGCCTTTCTGGATTTTACACTTTTTTCAGATGGCCCTTTTGACCGGGGGGAAGTGAGACTTCATTGTAGTGCAGATTTCCTTTGCAAGCTTGCTTGGTTGGCCAAAAAGGGCGTATGCGTTTTTTCCTGAATATATTCAGGAAAAAACGCATACGCCCTTTTTGTCCAAGTGCATCATTGTGGACGTTCTGCCTCTTTTCCTATGCTTTACATGCAATTCCAGTCTACCTCCTGAAATCGGTTTCCTGCAATTCTGCCCCCCTTTCAACTCCTCTTGGCAGCCTTACTTCAATATATTTTTGGAAGATAGCTGTCCTTTATAACTCTGCAGGTTTGTGAATTACAGTGCCCCTGAGCTCCTTTCTTCAACTCGCTTTCTTGTGAGCTGGCCGCAACACCGCAGGATTGCTTCTGGTCCTAGTGTGGTTCCGGCATGGCACGCTGAGCCTTTGGTTAATTACTCTTCCTGGTGGGAAATGAGAGTTAAATTGGCCCGTCTGGACACCTCCACCTAGTCTCTCATTGGTTCTCCCTATTCCTGTTCATCTTCCACAGAAATTGCAAACTGGGCCAAACAGGAGGTTAAAGGCACTGACTCTCCAAGTGGGGAGAGTGTTAGTAAAGCGTCTGGAATGTTGCACCCGAGTACCAGGGAACGAAAACTGAGACACATTTGAACACTTTTTCCGATCACACGGTGGATCATACTCTGGGTTCCACATGCATGTTTTAGCTGAAGGAAGAATCCCTTAAACAGGGAGAGTTGAGACCCATGGAATGGGTACCATGCAATATGACTTCAAAGGGTCTGCATTTGCTCACCGAACCTCAGCAATCCTATCACTGCTGCGTTTATGCCGCTGTACACACTCTTGATTCTCTTTCGGAGACATATAAATCCATAGGTTTTAAGATTCTTACTAGTCAGATATATTCTTAGGCGTTTAATACGAGGTGTTGAGTCCACTTCGTTGAGCAAGGAGTAGCTCTTGTCTATTACATATTTGGCTTATGGAACGGTATCTGTGCTCATTTCAATCTCTGGTTTTATGCAGCACCCCAACTCACCCGTCCCCTTAAGCAAGCATAAGTTGGTTTTCTACATTTGACACCCTGTTCTGTTTTGTAATTCAGTTCTTGTGTAGCCAAGTTTACATTCCGTGTATTAGTGATATCTTATGATGTTTCTTTTTCTGTGTGACTAATTTCACTTAGAATCATCGTACCTGAATCCACTCATTATGCTGCTACGGGCCTGATGACATAGATTTCATTGCTGAGTGATATTGCATTGTACGTAAGTACCACAATTTCTTTATCCATTTTTCGCTCTCTGTGATATTGAACTTGTACCGTAAACGAGGTTCTTGTAAACAGAGCCGTCCCAAACTTTGGGGTGGCTGTGTCTTTTTGATTTTAATTTCCCTAAGCTATAGGACCATAAGTGGAAGTGCCCTAGGCTCTGTTGCTTTGTTTTTTGGATGTTTCAGGAAACACCATACACTTCTCCAGAGTGGCTGCTGGCAATTTACATCCCGCCCATCAGCATAACTAGGCTCCCAGTTCTCCATGGCCTGTCCTGCCTTTCTGGATTTTACACTTTTTTCAGATGGCCCTTTTGACCGGGGGGCAGTGAGACTTCATTGTAGTGCAGATTTCCTTTGCAAGCTTGCTTGGTTGGCCAAAAAGGGCGTATGCGTTTTTTCCTGAATATATTCAGGAAAAAACGCATACGCCCTTTTTGGCCAAGTGCATCAATGTGGGCGTTCTGCCTCTTTTCCTATGCTTTACATGCAATTCCAGTCTACCTCCTGAAATCGGTTTCCTGCAATTCTGCCCTGCTTTCAACTCCTCTTGGCATCCTAATTCAATATATTTTTGGAAGATAGCTGTCATTTATAACTCTGCAGGTTTGTGAATTACAGTGCCCCTGAGCTCCTTTCTTCAACTCGCTTTCTTGTGAGCTGGCCGCAACACCGCAGGATTGCTTCAGGCCCTAGTTTGGTTCCGGCACGGCATGCTGAGCCTTTGGTTAATTCCTCTTCCTGGTGGGAAATGAGCGTTAAATTGGCCCGTCCGGACACCTCCACCTAATCTCTCATTGGTTCTCCCTATTCCTGTTCATCTTCCGCAGAAATTGCTAACTGGGCCAAACAGGAGGTTAAAGGCACTGACTCTCCAAGTGGGGAGAGTGTTAGTAAAGCGTCTGGAATGTTGCACCCGAGTACCAGGGGACGAAAACTGAGACACATTTGAACACGTTTTCCGACCACATGGTGGATCATACTCTGGGTTCCACATGCATGTTTTAGCTGAAGGAAGAATCCCTTAAACATGGAGAGTTGAGACCCATGGAATGGGTACCATGCAATATGTCTTCAAAGGGTCTGCATTTGCTCACCGAACCTCACCAATCCTATCACTGCTGCGTTTATGCCGCTGTACACACACTTGATTCTCTTTCGGAGACATATAAATCCATAGGTTTTAAGATTCTTACTAGTCAGGTAGATTCTTACTAGTCAGGTATATTCTTAGGCGTTTAATATGGGGTGTTGAGTCCACTTCGTTGAGCAAGGAGTAGCTCTTGTCTATTACATATTTGGCTTATGGAACGGTATCTGTGCTAATTTCAATCTCTGGTTTTATGCAGCACCCCAACTCACCCGTCCCCTTAAGCAAGCATAAGTTGGTTTTCTACATTTGACACCCTGTTCTGTTTTGTAATTCAGTTCTTGTGTAGCCAAGTTTACATTCCGTGTATTAGTGATATCTTATGATGTTTCTTTTTCTGTGTGACTAATTTCACTTAGAATCATCGTACCTGAATCCACTCATTATGCTGCTACGGGCCTGATGACATAGATTTCATTGCTGAGTGATATTGCATTGTACGTAAGTACCACAATTTCTTTATCCATTTTTCGCTTTCTGTGATATTGAACTTGTACCGTAAACGAGGTTCTTGTAAACAGAGCCGTCCCAAACTTTGGGGTGGCTGTGTCTTTTTGATTTTAATTTCCCTAAGCTATAGGACCATAAGTGGAAGTGCCCTAGGCTCTGTTGCTTTGTTTTTTGGATGTTTCAGGAAACACCATACACTTCTCCAGAGTGGCTGCTGGCAATTTACATCCCGCCCATCAGCATAACTAGGCTCCCAGTTCTCCATGGCCTGTCCTGCCTTTCTGGATTTTACACTTTTTTCAGATGGCCCTTTTGACCGGGGGGCAGTGAGACTTCATTGTAGTGCAGATTTCCTTTGCAAGCTTGCTTGGTTGGCCAAAAAGGGCGTATGCGTTTTTTCCTGAATATATTCAGGAAAAAACGCATACGCCCTTTTTGGCCAAGTGCATCATTGTGGACGTTCTGCCTCTTTTCCTATGCTTTACATGCAATTCCAGTCTACCTCCTGAAATCGGTTTCCTGCAATTCTGCCCTGCTTTCAACTCCTCTTGGCATCCTAATTCAATATATTTTTGGAAGATAGCTGTCATTTATAACTCTGCAGGTTTGTGAATTACAGTGCCCCTGAGCTCCTTTCTTCAACTCGCTTTATTGTGAGCTGGCCGCAACACCGCAGGATTGCTTCTGGTCCTAGTGTGGTTCCGGCATGGCACGCTGAGCCTTTGGTTAATTCCTCTTCCTGGTGGGAAATGAGAGTTAAATTTGCCCGTCCAGACACCTCCACCTAATCTCTCATTTGTTCTCCCTATTCCTGTTCATTTTCCACAGAAATTGCAAATTGAGCCATACAGGAGGTTAAAGGCACTGACTCTCCAAGTGGGGAGAGTGTTAGTAAAGCGTCTGGAATGTTGCACCCGAGTACCAGGGGACGAAAACTGAGACACATTTGAACACGTTTCCCGATCACACGGTGGATCATACTCTGGGTTCCACATGCATGTTTTAGCTGAAGGAAGAATCCCTTAAACCTGGAGAGTTGAGACTCATGGAATGGGTACCATGCAATATGACTTCAAAGGGTCTGCATTTGCTCACCGAACCTCACCAATCCTATCACTGCTGCGTTTATGCCACTGTACACACGCTTGATTCTCTTTCGGAGACATATAAATCTATAGGTTTTAAGATTCTTACTAGTCAGGTAGATTCTTACTAGTCAGGTATATTCCTAGGCGTTTAATATAGGGTGTTGAGTCCACTTCGTTGAGCAAGGGGTACCTTTTGTCTATTATATTTTTGGCTTATGGAACGGTATCTGTGCCAATTTTAATCTCTGGTTTCATGCAGCACCCCATATCGGCTTTCCCCTTAAGCAAGCATAAGTTGGTTTTCTACATTTTTGACCCTGTTCTGTTTTGTAATTCAGTTCCTGTGTAGCCAAGTTTACATTCCGTGTAGTAGTGATATCTTATGATGTTTCTTTTTCTGTGTGACTAATTTCACTTAGAATCATCGTACCTGAATCCACTCATTATGCTGCTACGGGCCTGATGACATAGATTTCATTGCTGAGTGATATTGCATTGTACGTAAGTACCACAACTTCTTTATCCATTTTTCGCTTTTTGCGATATTTAACTTGTACCGTAAACGAGGTTCTTGTAAACAGAGCCATCCCAAACTTTGGGGTGGCTGTGTCTTTTTGATTTTAATTTCCCTAAGCTATAGGACCATAAGTGGAAGTGCCCTAGGCTCTGTTGCTTTGTTTTTTGGATGTTTCAGGAAACACCATACACTTCTCCAGAGTGGCTGTTGGCCATTTTCATCTGGCCCATCAGCATAACAAGGCTCCCAGTTCTCCATGGCCTGTCCTGCCTTTCTGGATTTTACACTTTTTTCAGAAGGCCCTTTGACCGGGGGGCAGTGAGACTTCATTGTAGTGCAGATTTCCTTTGCGAGCTTGCTTGGTTGGCCAGAAAGGGCGTATGCGTTTCTTCCTGAATATATTCAGGAAAGAACGCATACGCCCTTTTGGGCCAAGTGCATCATTGTCGACGTTCTGAGTCTTTTCATATGTTTTCAGTGCAATTCCAGTCTACCTCCTGAAATCGGTTTCCTGCAGTTCTGCCTTGCTCTCAGTTCCTCTTCATAGCCTTACCTCAATATACGTTTGGAAAATAGTTGGCCTTTATAACTCTGCAGGTTTTTCAATTGCAGTGGCCCTTAGCTCCATTTTTCAGCTCTTATTTTTGTGATCTTGCCTCATATCCACAGGATTTCTTCAGGCCCTATTCTTCTTCTGGGGCGCCTTGCTCTGCCTTTGGTTAATTCTTCTTCCTGATGTGAAATTAGAGTGACATGTGCCCATTGAAACCGCTACAGCTATTTTCTCACTGGTTCCCCCTATTCCCATTCATCCTCCGCACTAACTGCAGACTGTGCGATACCGGAACTTAAAGGCATTGACTCTCCATGTGGAGATGTTGTTAGTAAAGTGGCTGGAATGTTGATCCGGAGCCCCAGGAGAGGAAAATGAGGTGCATTTTAGAAACCTTTCCCGATCATATGGTATACCATCTGCTGGATTTCCCATGCATGGTTTAGCTGTAGGAAGATTCCCTTCAACTTGGAGTGTTGGGACCCTTGGAATAAGTAGCATGAAGTATTGCATTAAACTTTCGGCAGTTGCTCACCAAAGCTCTCCAATCCTTTCAGCCCCAAGTGTCCAGCCTTATGTCTTATCCAGCTGTGGGTTTATATGTGGTCATTCCAGGTTGCATCACAGCCCCTGAGCGAATTTTGTAAGAATTTTTCTCTCTTTCATTGTTTCTGCGTTTTGGTTTTAAAATTTATTTCTATAATGGGGTTTAGCTCATTTTCACTGCTGTGTTTGTGCCGCTCTGCGCACACTTGATTCCCTTATGGAGATATATCAATACATGGGTTTTAAGATTCTTATTACTCAGATATATTTCTCTGTGGTGTATAGGGTGTGTTGAGGCCAGTTCATTGAGCAAGGTGTAGATCTTGTCTGATACCTATTTGGTTTATTGAACGGTATCTGTGCTAATTTCAAACTCTGGTTTTATGCATCACCCCACCTCTCCTTTCCCCTTAAGCTGACATAAGTGTGTTTTCTAAATGTGAGACACTGTTCTGTTTTGTCATTCATTTTTTGTGCAGCCATATTTATCCTCCCTCTATAAGTGATATCTTATGATATGTTTCTTTTTCTGTTTGACTTATTTCAAGTAGTATTATCGGACCTCAATCCACTCTTTATCCTTCTACTAGCCTTATTACATTGATTTCATGGTGAAGAGATATTCCATTGTACATAAGTACCACATTTTCTTTATCCATTGTTCTCTTTCCTGGGATATTTAAGGTGTACTGAAGTTGAGGTTCTTGTAAACAGAGTAGCCCTAAACTGTGGTGTGCTTGTGTCTTGTTGATTTTTAGACTTCCCTAGATATACTCCCGTGATTGGAAGTGCCCTATGCTCTGTCGCTCTGTTTTTTAGATGATTTAGGAACCACCATACACTTCTCCAGAGTGGCTCTCGGCAGTTCACACACTGTCCATCAGCGTATAAAGGCTCCCTGTTCTCCATGGCCTGTCCTGCATTTCTGGTTTTTACAATTTTTTCGGATGGCCCTTTTGACCGGTGGGAAATGAGACTTCTTTGTTGTGCACATTTGCATTGCTTGCTTGCTTGGTTGCCCATAAAGTGCGTATGCGTTTTTTCCTGGATATATTCAGGAAATAACACATACTCCCTTTTGGGCCAACTGCATCATTGTCGAAATTCTGCCGCTTTTCATGTGCTTTAAAGGCGAGTCCAATCTATCTCTTGAAATCTGTTTCTTGCAATTCTGTCTTGCATTCAGATCCTCTTCTTTGCCTTACCTCAACATATTTTTGGACGTTAGTTTTCATTTATAACTCTGCAGGTTTGTGAATTGCAGTGACCCTGAGCTCCATTTTTTAAGTTGCTCTTTTGTGAGCTGGCCTCAAAACTGCAGGATTGCTTCAGGCCCTATTTTGGCTCCGGCGAGGCGGGATGAGCCTTTTTTTAATTCTTATTCTTAATGGGAAATTAGAGTGACATGTGCCCGTCCAAACCCCTACAACTATTCTCTCATTGTTTCCCCCTGTTCCCGTTCATCCTCCTCACAATTTGCAAAATGTGTGAAACAGAAGTTTAAATGTGCTGATTCTCTAAGTGGGGAGATTCTAAGTAACGTGGCTGGAATGATGAACAGGAGCACCAGGAGAGGATAAATGAGGTGCATTTTAGACACATCTCCCGATCACATGGTGTACAGTCCTCTGGGTTTTCCATGCATGTTTTAGCTGTAGGAAGATTCCTTGAACCTGCAGATTTGGGACCCATTGAATGGGTACCAGGTAGTATTACTTTAAAGGGTGTGCATTTCCTCACCCAACCCCACATTTCTCTTAGTGCGAACAGTTTCCAGCCTTATGTCTCATCCTGCTGTGGGTCTAGATGTGTTCAATCCATGTTGCATCACCGTCCCTGAGGAAAAGTTGTAAGAGGTTTTCTCTGTCTCTCTGTCGTTTATTTTTTTCAATTTATTACTATGTTGTTTACAGCTGATTTTCAAAGCTCTGTTTCTTGCTGCTGTACATCTACTTGATTCACGTACAGAGAGACATCAATAATTTCTTTTTTAGATTCTTACCAGTCATAGATATTCTTTTCCGGTGACTTGAGTGTGCTGAGTGCAGTTCTTTTAGTTACCGTGTAGGCCTTGTTGATTATCAGTTTGGTATTTGGAATGGTATCTTTGCTAATTTCAACCTCCTGGATGATGCCTCACCCCTCCCCACCTTTCCCGTTTAGCAGCCTTACACGTGTTTTCTACATATTTATGTCACTTAGAATGATCATACGTAACTCCTCCGGAGTTGTTACAACTGGCCATATTTCATTGATTTCCAGGCTGAGTAATATTCCACTCTACATAAGTACCACATCTCTATCCATTTTTTCCCTCCAGAGACATTTAAGTTATATCCTAGTCGAGGATCTTTTAAACAGAGAGGCAGTAAACATTGGGGTGCCTGTGTCCTCTCGATTTTTGTTTTTCCCAAGATATACGCCCATGAGTGCAAGTGCCCTATGCTCTGTAGCTCATTTTTTAGATGCTTTAGTAAACACAATACACTTCTCCAGAATGGCCGTTGGCAATATACATTTCCACTATAAGCCTCACAGGGCTCCCTCCTCTCCTTGCCCTGTCCTGCATTTCTGGCGTTTACACTTTATGAGGATGGCTCTTCTGACTGATGCGAAGTGATATCTTTTGTAGTATTGATTTCCAGTGCCCACCTGTTTGGTTGGCTAAAAAAGTGTATGCCCTTTTCTTGAATATATACAGAAAAAAACGCATACAGCCTTTTTGGCCAACTGCAATGTCGGAAATGTTCAGCCCCTTTTCTTGTGCTTAATGGCGAGTCCTTTCTACCTCCTCAAATCCCTTTCCTGCCATTCTCCCTTGCTTGCCAATCCTTTTCTCTGACTTTCCTCAAGACATTTTTCAGTGATAGATATTTTCAACTCTGCAGTTTCATGAATTTTACTGCCCCTGAGTTCCATTGTTCAACTTGTGTTTATGGGAACTGGCCACAAAGCAGTGGGATTTCCTCAAGCCCTATACTGTTTCCATGGGCAACCCTAGCCTTTGGTCAATTCATCTTCCTGATTGGAAATTAGAGTGACATGTGCCTGTCTGAACACCTAGGACTTGTCTCTCATTGTTCCTCATCCTTCCGCTTCATCCTCTGGACAAATTCCAAACTGTACGCAACAGGATGTTGACAGTGTTGACATCTCCAAGTGGGGAGACTGTTAGTAAAGACGCTGGAGGGGTGAACCCGAGCACCAGGAGATGAGGAGATGAGATGCCTTTTCCAAACTCTTCCCGATCAGACGGTATACCATCCTCTGGGTGTGACAGACATGTTTTAGCAGTAGGAAGAGTCCCATTCATGTAAGGAGAACACCAGGGCTTTTTCAAAATCAGTGTCTCCCCGAAACCCAAACTGGGGAGTTTTTTAAGCTACGGCTACACATATGTTCATTAAGGGCCTTGGGAAGTAGGCAGAGTCCAAACTTTAGATGACTGAAGTCTTCAGGGTCAGAAGCACTCACCACCGGCTTCCCTTAGGTTACACTTTAACTGTCATTGATAGATGATGTCAATAAAAATATCTATTCTTTTTCCGATTATTTCCCCTTATAGGTTATTGCACAATATTGAGTGTAGTTCCCTGTGCTATACAGTAGTTCCTTGTTGATGATCTATTTTATACATAGCAGTGTGTATGTGTTAATTCCAAACTGTTAATTTATCCCTCCTCCCACCTTTCCCCTTTGGTAATAATAAATTATAAGATTTTATACTTCTCAGAAATGGGGGAGCTGAAAGAGAGGTATCATTTTCAATGGAAAAGCATTTAAAACAAGATTGAAGCTTTAACCAAGATTATTAGATGTACATCCTTGGAAAGAAATCACTTCATTTCTCTAATATTGACCTGACAAATAGGACAAACCTTCTCACTGAACTTGCTTATAATAAAGTGATGGAAATATCAAATGGAAGTGTTAGAAACATCTTATTTTACCCGAGCCTTATAAACTGTTCTATGTTAACTACAGTTTGGCTCACACATCTGTTCATTGAAGTTACAATAGTCTCAATTTCTGTTACTGATCCTCCAGAGTGGACCCCAACAAGGGTCCCCCTGCCCAGTGTCATTGGGGCCAACAGATCGAGACTGAGTTTGGTTCCCAAGCAAAGGAAACTTTATATTTTCATCAGAGAATGGAGAGGTGAGAGCATGCACTACCCCGTGGGCTGTGGGCTGGGCTGCTGTGTAGAGATCCTGTCAGAGTCAGTGGGAGGGAGGGGGCGGAGCTCTCAAGGGCCGGGTTGGCTGCAGCTCAGGCTCTATATCTCGGAGTCTGCACTGGGCCCCAGGAGCTGAGGTGTCGACCCAGCCATTCTGCACCAGGAAATCTGGTCTGAAGTGCCGGGTGTGGAACCTCTGCATGCGGGACCCTAGGAGCACGTGAAATTAGACAAAGCACAAAGGATAAAAAAGGTCAGACTTGACTTTATTGCCCAGATTCTATTTTTATCTCCCAGGGATTTTTAATGGGCTTTGCTGGGGACAAACCCCTCCTCTGCCTTTTGTCCCGTTCCTCATTCTTGGAGTGCTGAGGGTGCAGACCCTTCTTCTGTAACTGCTGAGTGCTGAGTTGGGAGCCCTCATACCAGGGGACGAGGGTCAGAACTTCTCCCCAGCAGCCTCCAGGTGACGTTGATTGGCCCCAGGACCCCTGCCTCCCTGCTCGTCCGCCTGAGCACCAGCATTGGAAGTGTTATAGATTCTAATGACCTTTAAGGGTCCAGGAAAGAGATGTGCAGAGACGCTGTGGGGGCCGGTTTCACCCCGCCCCACATTTGTTCGGCCACCTTAGGCTGACCGTTTCTGCCAGCCTAGATGCTCTGACCAGTAGTCTGCTCTTTCTTCAATTAGGCCCCTGAATTAACATAAAATCAGCACCAGGTGTCAGAGCCCTGCCCGCTCAACTCCCAGACAGTCCAGGGTCAGTGGTGATCAAGGACCATGATGGCCACTGAGTCAACAGCCTTTTGAAGTAAACAGGAGTCCAGCCGGTCTTATTGGCCACCATCATCACGGTGTCTGTAGGCTTTTCTATGGTGACAGTGTGATATACGGTTCCCCCGCCAAGATTATTAGCTCCCCTCCGGGTGCAGGAAGTCCTGCAAGCAGTAGTCTACTCCTTCGGGACACACTATTGTTGTTTTATGAGAGAAACTCCAGGTCAAGTGATGTTCACATGAGTCGTCATGGTGCCCTGTTGCCTCCGGTTATCTCTCTGGATGTTGGAGTTGGAGGGCCTCCTCACTCGAGGTCGGTGTGCCCACGGAGCGAACCCTGCAACTTCAGGGCATGGTTGGTGATTAGGATCACCACGTGGGGTCCTTTTCCCTTAGGAGGGAGGTGGCCTTTTGGGCTGCTGATTTCCAGGTTTTTAGATACCGCCAGTATCTTGGCCAGATGTGGCAGTGGGCCAAGCCCCTTGGTGACTGTAGTTTATCCTACCTGGATGGCATTCTTGCGTTGTTCCATTTCAAGTGGTCCCAGTTTTTGCACTAATTCTCCAATGGCGATTCACCTTTCACCGGGAATGGAAAGGTCAAAGGGTTTAGCTCAATTAGGGAGTTCCAGGGCAAGGGTCTGAATTGACTGCTCTTTCCATTCTTGAAAGGCCACTTCTGGATTCTGTTCAAAAGGATCATCATCTTTTCCTTTCAGTGTTTCATATAGAGGCCCAGCTAGTAGACTGTAGTTAGGGATCCAGAAGCAGCAAACCCTGGCCTCCCCAGGAACCCCTAAGCTGTCTTCTAGTTTTAGAAAGGGGTAAGGCTGCAAATGGTTTCTTCCCTTTCCTGGGATGGGCTTCTCTGACCTTGTGTGAGAATGAAGCCCAGGCAGGTCACCGCAGTCTGTGATATTTGAGCTTTTTCTTGGACAACTTCTATCCTTTATTGGCTTGGTAGTTCAGAGGCCTCCTTAGTAGGGCTGGCGATCAGAATGTCGTCTGCATATTGAAGGAGGGTTTCCTTTTCCAGAGGTAGAACTTTTCGGTCGTTAGCTAAGCTTTCCCCAAAGATGGTGTGGGAATTTTTGAACCCTTGGGGCAAGACGGCCCGGAAGTATTGTTTTAGTTGTATGTTGAGTCCTGCCACTCACAAGCCAAAATTTCTTGTGACTCTGGGACTAATGGAATACAAAAGAAGGCATCATTGAAGACTAATACAGAATACCATGTCCTGGTGGTTGGTAGAATGACCAGCAGGGTGTAGGAATCAGGAGCAACTGGAGGTATATCCTCGGTGGCTTCACTGACTGTCCTGACATCCTTTACCAGGTCCCCAGCAGCCCATGGGGCTCTCGTGGTCAGGCCAATCCCAGGATATGGAGCTCTCCTGGGCAGGTACCCCACCCCCAACCCAGCCCACGGGGCTCTCATGGTCAGGCCCCTCCCAGGATACAGAGCTACCCTTGCAGGTACCGTGGCAGGGCTGGGCACACAGGAACCGTGCACATAGCCCTCATTGAAGAGCACCCCCAGCTCACCTGTCGCTCAGAGCTGACACAGAGCACCTCAGAGCAGGACTTGAACTAACAAACAGCAGCTCCGACAGGTCTGTGACCCTGGGCATCACTCTGTGTGGCCTCCCTCCACCTGGTCTTCCAGAGACTTCCACTGCACCCAGGGCACCAGGCCTCTGTCTCCAACCACCACCCACCCCTCCTCTCCCTGACTCCTGGGTTCCTCTCATTAGGAGAGGGTTTTCTTGAAGTTGTCTCCCACTCATGGGCCAGATAAAATGATTAGAAAACAAGCCAAAGCTGCAGCCCCTTGTCTATCCTGACTCTCAGGAGCCCACACCTGTTCCTTGGACCTGGCCGGTTCAGCAAGTTCCATTTTCTGCAACTGTGAGCCCCTGAGGGGTGATGATTGGCTACCTGGGCAGCCTTACCATGCTGGCCAGCCCTCCCCAGGTGTGCCTGGGTTGAGATCAATATAAATACCACTCCAGGCAGCAAAAGCCCCTGCAGCTGTGCCTGACGCCATTTTCTCTGCCCTGTCAGCAGTCTCGGGGCTGGGCTGGTGGGAGGGAGTGAGAGGCCACGGCTTTGTGGGTGGCCCAGTGTGAGTGGGGCTCTGCTGGACTTTCTGCAGCAGATGCCAGGCTGCCACCTGCTAAAGAAGAGGATGTGTCACCCATACCTGCTGCTGGAATTTCTCCCTGGGCAGAGGTGAGGAAGGAAAAAAGCAGTGGGGGCAGGGACAGGACGGGTATCTCAGGCAGGGAAATGGAAATCTTCCAGAAGAGCACCCAGGGCCAGGACCATCCTGGCTGGCCTGCAGGCACCAAGTCAGCTGGCATGCTGTCACTCGTGTGGCTCCATGGCCCTTCCTCTAGGCTTTCAAGTCCTTGTATATATTCAGGTGTTTTACCTGGGAAGGGTGGGAACAGTTCAGCAGCAAGTGGCCTGGGGCTCAGCTCACGTTTACTCACAGATGCCTCGGCACGGTGCCCCAGCTTTGCAATGAGGACGCTTGTTGTGTGGGGGCTGCTGGCTGAATGGGAGACGATTCCCCACCACTGACCAACTTCAGAATTGTTTACAACTGGAGCAAGTGCCCTGATACGGTTTTCCTCTGAGTAACTGGTGGGTTCTGTTTTTTTTTTTCTCTTTTTCGTTTTTGGTTCAAGGTAGATTTTATTCCTCTTTTTTGTATTTACAGATATAAGCATGGAAATAATTTATTCATATAAATACATGTATGTGAAGGGAATAATTGTTTTTTCTGTTTTATTTTTTAAATTTTATTTCTTTTTAATTTTGAATTTTATTTTATATTTTTATACAGCAGGTTCTCATTGGTTATCTATTTTATACATATAAATGTTTACATGCCAATCCCAATCTCTCAACTCCTCCCACCACCACCCCTCCAAGAGCTTTCCCCCCTTGTTGTCCATACGATTGTTGTCTACATCTGTTGCTCTATTTATGCCTTGCAAAATGGTTAATCTGTACAGTTTTTCTAGGTTCCACATATATGCATGAATATACAAGATTTGTTTTTCTCTTTCTGACTTACTTCACTCTGTAGGACAGTCTCTAGATCCATCGACGTCTCTACAAATGACCCAATTTCATTCCTTTCATGGCTTAGTAATATTCCATTTTATATATGTACCACAGCTTTATGCATTCGTCTGTCTGTGGGCATTTAGGTTGCTTCCATTACCTCGATATTGTAAATAGTGATGCAATGAACATTGCGGTGAATGTCTCTTTTTGATTTATGGTTTTGTCTGAGTATATGTCCAGTCCTGGGATTGCTGTATCATATGGTAATTCTATTATTAGTTTCTTAAGAAACTCCATATTGTTCTCCATAGTGACTGTATCAATTTATATTCCCAACAATAGTGGAAGAGTGTTCCTTTTCTCCACACCCTTTCCAGCATTTGTTGTTTGTAGATTTTCAGATGATGCCCATTCTAACAGGTGTGAGGTGATACCTCATTGTTGAGTCCATTTCGTTGAGCAACGGGTAGGTCTTGTCTATTACATATTTGGCTTATGGAACGGTATCTGTGCTAATTTCAAACTCTGGTTTTATGCAGCACCCCAACTCACCTTTCCCCTTAAGCAAGCATAAGTTGGTTTTCTAAACTTGAGACCCTGTTCTGTTTTGTAATTCAGTTCATGTGTAGCCAAGTTTACATTCGGTGCATTAGTGATACCTTATGATGTTTCTTTTTCTGTGTGACTTATTTCACTTAGAATCATCATGCCTCAATCCACTCATTATGCTGGTACAGGCCTGGTGACACAGATTTCATTGCTGAGTGGTATTCTGTTGTACATAAGTACCGCAACTTCTTTATCAATTATTTGTTCTCTGGGATATTTAACTTGTACTGTAGAAGAGGCTCCTGTAAACAGAGCCGTTGTAAATTTTGGGGTGGCTGTGTCTTTTTGATTTTAATTTCCCTAAGCTATAGGACCATAAGTGGAAATGCCCTAGATTCTGTTGCTTTGTTTTTCAGATGTATCAGGAAACACCATACACTTCTCCAGAGTGGCTGTTGGCAATGTACATCCCGCCCATAAGCATAACAAGGCTCCTTTTTCCCCATGGCCTGTCTTGCCTTTCTGGATTTTACACTTTTCTCAGTGGCCCTTTAGACCGGGGGGAAGTGACACTTCATAGTAGTTCGGATTTCCATTGCAAGCTTGCTTGGTTTGCCAAAAAGGGCGTATGTGTTTTTTCCTGAATATATTCAGGAACAAACTCATACGCCCTTTGTTGCCAAGTGCATCATTGTCGATGTTCTGCCTCTTTTCCTATGCTTTAAATGCAAATCCAGTCTACCTCCTGAAATCGGTTTCCTGCAATTCTGCCCCGCTTTCAAGTCCTCTTCGCAGCCTTACTTCAATATATTTTTGGACGTTATCTGTCATTTATAACTCTGCAGGTTTGTGAATTACAGGGCCACTGAGCTCCTTTCTTCAACTCGCTTTCTTGTGAGCTGGCCGCAAACCCGCAAGACTGCTTCAGGCCCTAATCTGCTTCTGGCAGGGCACGCTGAGCCTTTGGTTAATTCCTCTTCCTGGTGGGAAATGAGTGTTAAATATGCCCGTCCAGACACCTACCTCACTCTCAACCCCTTGGTGATGTGGGTCCTCTGGTTTGTGGCCACTTTTGCTGGGTTCCTCACCTTTCAATGATGTGGCCCCACTAGTGTGAGGACACTCCTGCTTGGTTCTCATCCACGTGGTTATGTGGACCCCCTGGTGAGAGTCTGTTCCTGGCTTTGTTCCTCACCCACCTGTGAGGGAGACCCTCTGCTGATAGGTCACTCCTGCATGGCTGGCACACATTGCCTTGGTGAAGTCAGCCGTGTGGTGGCAGTTGGAGCGTGCTGGGAATCTCTTCCCCCGGTGATGAGGGTCCTCTTGCGTCAGGCCCTAACTGCTGGGCTCACCAACTTTTCTTAGGGAGCCCAGTGATGCTTTGGCACTCCTCTTAGGATCCCATCTCCATGGGGATGTGGGCCTTCTGCTCTGAGGTCCCAACGGCTGGGTTGTTCACATTTTCATGATGTGGGCTCTCTGGTGTTAGTTCACAGAAGCCTGGATCCCATAGCCTCTGTGCTCTTGGCTGCCTGCTGGGAGGTTCCAACTGCTGGATTCCTCACTTTTTTAATTTTTTGGGCCCTCTGTTGTGAGGATCCTCCTGCCTGCCTCACTCCCAGCCCCTTCGTGATGTGTGTCGTCTGGTTTGAGGCCACATGTGCTGGGTTCCTCACCTTTCGATGATGTGGGACCAATGGTCTTAGGAGACTCCTGCCTGGTTCACATCCCCTTGGTGATGTGGGCCCTCTGTTGAGAGTCTGATCCCGGCTGGGTTCCTCACCCATCTGTGAGGTAGGCCGTCTGATGTGAGGTCACTCTTGCCTGGCTTGCTCACCTCGCCTTGTGGACATGAGCCCTCTGGTGGCACTTGGAGCCTGCTGGGAGCCTCCTCTCGTCGGTGATGAGGGCCCTCTGGCATCAGGCCCTAACTGCTGGGCTCCCTACATTTTGTGATGTGCGCCCAGTGGTGCGAGGACACTCCAGCCAGGTTCACATCCCCATTGGGGTGTGGGCCTTCTGCTCTGAGGTCCCAAAGCCTGGGTTGCTCACAGTTTCATGATGTGGGCTCTCTGCTGTTAGTTCACTCCTGCCTGCATCCCATAGCTTCTGTGCTCTGGGCCGCCTGCTGGGAGGTTCCAACTGCTGGATTCCTCACCTTTCTTATTCTTTGGGCCCTCTGTTTTTAGGCTACGCCTGCCTGCCTCACTCCCATTCCCTTTGTGATATGTGTCCTCTGATTTGAGGCCACATGTGCTGGGTTCCGCACCTTTCGATGATGTGACCCCACTGGAGGGAAGACAGTCCTGACTGGTTCCCATCCCCTTGCTGATGTGGGCCCTCAGGTGAGAGTCTGATCCTGGCTGGGTTCCTCAACGTTCTGTGAGGTAGGCCCTCTGCTGTGAGGTCACTCCTGCCTGGCTGGCACACGTCACCTTGGAGACGTGAGCCCTCTGGTGGCAGTTGGAGCGTGCAGGGCGCCTCCTCCTCTCGGTGATGACGGCCCTCTGGCGTCAGGCCCTAAATGGTGGGCTCCCCACATTTTCTGATGTGCGCCCAGTGGTGCGAGGACACTCCAGCCAGGTTCCCATTCCCATGGGGATGTGGTCCTTCTGCGCTGAGGTCTCAACTCCTGTGTTGCTCACAGTTTTGTGATGTGGGCCCTCTGCTGTGAGTTCACTGTGGCCTGGATCCCATAGCCTCGGTGTTCTGGGCCGCCTACTGGAAGGTCTAAATGCTGGAATCCTCACGTTTTTTATATTATGTGCCCTGTGTTGTGAGGCTACTCCTGCCTGCCTCACTCCAAGGCCCTTGGTGATGTGGGTCCTCTGGTTTGAGGACACATGTGCTGGGTTCCTCACCTTAAGATGATGAGGCCCCACTGGTGTGAGGATAATCCTGACTGGGTCCCATCCCCTTTGTGATGTGGGCCCTCTGGTGAGAGTCTGATCCTGGCTGGGTTCCTCACCCATCTGTGAGGTGGGCCCTCTACTATCAGGTAACTCTTGCCTGGGTTGCTCACCTCGCCTTGTTGACATGAGCCCTCTGGTGGCAATTGGACCCTGCTGGGAGCCTCCTCAGCTCTGTGATGAGGGCCCTCTGATGTCAGGCCCTAACTGCTGGGCTCCCCAACTTTTCTTAGTGAGCCCAGTGTTGCTCAAGCACTCCTCTTAGGTTCCCATCCCCATGGGGATGTGGGCCTTCTGCTCTGAGGTTCCAACGGCTGGGTTGATCACAATTTCATGATGTGGGCTCTCTGGTGTTAGTTCACTGTGGCCTGGATCCCATAGCCTCTGTGGTCTTGGCTGCCTGCTGGGAGGTTCCAACTGCTCGATTCCTCAACTTTTGTATTCTATGGGTCCTGTGTTGTGATGCTCCTCCTGCCTGCCTCACTCGCAACCCCTTCGTGATGTGGGTCTTCTGGTTTGAGGCCACATGTGCTGGGTTAGGCAACTTTCAATGATGTGGCCCCACTGGTGTGAGGACACTCCTGCCTGGTTCCCATCCCCTTGGTGATGTGGGCCTTCTGGTGACAGTCTTATCCTGGCTGAGTTCCTCACTCTTCTGTGAGGTAGGCCCTCTGCTGTGAGGTCAATCCTGCCTGACTTGCACACATCACCTTGGCGACGTGGGCCCTCTGTTGGCACATGGAACCTGCTGGGAGCCTCCTGCCCTCGGTGATGATGGCCCTCTAGCATCAGGCTCTAACTGCTGGGCTCCCCACGTTTTCTGATGTGAGCCCAGTGATGCCAGGACACTCCTGTCAGGTTCCCATCCCCATGGGGATGTGGGCTTTCTGCTCTGAGGTCCCAATGCCTGGGTTGCTCACAGTTTCATGATGTGGGCTCTCTGGTGTTAGTTAACTCCTGCCTGCATCCCATAGCTTCTGTGCTCTCGGCCGCCTGCTGGGAGGTTCCAAATGCTGGATTCCTCACTTTTTTTATTCTTTGGGCCCTCTGTTTTTAGGCTACTCCTACCTGCCTCACTCCCATCCCCTTTGTGATGTATGTCCTCTGATATGAGGCCACATGTGCTGGGTTCCTCACCTTTCGATGATGTGGTCCCACTGGTGGGAGGACAGTCCTGACTGGTTCCCATCCCCTTGGTGTTGTGGGCCCTCTGGTGAGAGTCTCATCCTGCCTCGGTTCCTCACCCTTCTGTGAGATAGGCCCTCTGCTGTGAGGTCACTACTGCCTGGCTGGTGCATGCCACCTTGTAGACGTGGGCCCTCTGTTGGCAGTTGGAACCTGCTGGGAGTCTCCTCCCCTCAGTTATGAGGGCCCCCTGGCATCAGGCCCTAACTGCTGGGCTCCTAACATTTTCTGATATGTGCTAAGTGGTGCAAAGCCACTCCTGCCAGGTTCCCATCCCAATGGGGATGTGGGCCTTCTGTTCTGAGGTCCCAACAGCTGGGCTGCTCACAGGTTCATGATGTGGGCCCTCTGCTGTGAGTTCACTGCGGCCTGGATCCCATAGCCTCGGTGCTCTGGGCCACTTGCTGGGAGGTTCCAACTGCTGGATTCCTCAACTTTTATATTCTATGGACCCTGTGTTGTGAGGCCAGTCCTGCCAGCCTCATTCCGAACCCCTTGGTGATGTGGTTCCTCTGGTTTGAGGACACATGTGCTGGGATCCTCACCTTTCGATGA
Source organism: Leucopleurus acutus (assembly GCF_964270905.1). Taxonomy (NCBI): domain Eukaryota; kingdom Metazoa; phylum Chordata; class Mammalia; order Artiodactyla; family Delphinidae; genus Leucopleurus; species Leucopleurus acutus. Next base: position 537,471 of record NW_028139147.1, read on the forward strand.
TGTTGTCCCACTGGTGTGGGGACACTCCTGCCTGGTTCCCATCCCCTTGGTGATGTGGGCCCTCTGGTGAGAGTCTGATCCTGGCTGTGTTCCTCACCCTTCTGTGAGGTGGGCCCTCTGCTGTGAGGTCACTCCTGCCAGGCTGGCACACATCGCCTTGGCGACGTTGGCCCTCTGGTGGCAGCTGGAGCCTGCTGGGAGCCTCCTCCTCTCGGTGATGAGTGCCCTCTAGCGTCAGGCCCTAACTTCTGAGCACCCCACGTTTTCTGATGTGAGCCCAGTGATGCCAGGACACTCCTGTCATGTTCCCATCACCATGTGGATGTGGGCTTTCTGCTCTGAGGTCCCAATGTCTGGGTTGCTCACAGTTTCATGATGTGGGCTGTCTGGTGTTAGTTCACTCTGGCCTGGTTCCTCTAGCCTCTGTGCTCTGGGCCGCCTGCTGGGAGGTTCCAACTGCTGGATTCCTCACCTTTCTTATTTTGGGGCCCTCTGTTATGAGGCTCCTCCTGCCTGCCTCACTCCCAGCCCCTTGGTGATGGGTGTCCTATGGTTTGAAGCCACATGTTCTGGGTTCCTCACCTTTAGATGATGTGGCCCTACTCATGTGAGGACACTCCTGCCTGGTTCCAATCCATTTGGTGATGTGGGCCCTCTGGTGCGAGTCTGATCCTGACTGGGTTCGTCACACTTCTCTGAGGTGGACCCTCTGCTGTGAGGTCATTCGTGCCTGGTTGGCACACATCGCCTTGGCGACGTCAGCCCTCTGGTGGCAGTTGGAGCCTGCTGGGAGCCTCCTTCCCTTGGTGATGAGGGTCCTCTGGCGCCAGGCCCTAACTGCTGGTCGCCCAAAATTTTCTGATACGTTCTCAGTGGTGCGAGGACACTCCTACCAGAATTCCATCCCCATGGGGATGTGGGCCTCCTGCTCTGAGGTCCCAATGGCTGGGTTGCTCAGTTTCATGACATGGGCCCTCTTCTGTGAGTTCACTGTGGCCTGGATCCCATAGCCTCGGTGCTCTGGGCCGCCTGCTGGGAGGTTCCAACTGCTGGATTCCTCACTTTTTTATTCTATGTGCCCAGTGTTGTGAGGCTACTCCTGCCTGCCTCACTCCGAGGTCCTTGGTGATGTGGGTCCTCTGGTTTGAGGACACATGTGCTGAGTACCTCAGCTTTCGATGATGTGGCCCCACTGATGTGAAGACACTCCTGCCTGGTTCCCATCCCCTTGGTGATGTGGGCCCTCTGGTGAGAGTCTGATGTTGGCTGGGTTTCTCACCCTTCTGTGAGGTGGGACCTCTGCTGTGAGGTAACTCCTGCCTGGCATGCTAACGTTGCCTTGGCAATGTGAGCCCTCAGGTGGCAGTTGGAGCCTGCTGGGAATCTCCTCCCCTCAGTTATGAGAGCTCTGGATAAAACACATATGCCCTTTTTTGCCAAGTGCATTATTTTCCAAGTTCTGTCTCTTTTCCTATGCTTTAAGAGCTACTCCCTTGTACGTTTTGAAATCAATTTCCAGCAATTCTGCCCTGCATTCAAGTCCTCTTCGCAGCCTTACTTCAGCATAATTTTGGATGATAGCTGTCATTTATAACTCCGAAGGTTTCTGAATTACAGTGCCCCTGAGCTCCTTTCTTCAACTCGTTTTCTTGTGAGCTGGCCGCAACACCGCAGGATCTCCTCAGGCCCTAATTTAGTTCCAGCATGGCACGCGGAGCCTTTGGTTAATTCCTCTTCCTGGTGGGAAATGAGAGTTAAATTTGCCCGTCCGGACACCTCCACCTAGTCTCTCATTGGTTCTCCCTATTCCTGTTCATTTTCCACAGAAATTGCAAACTGGGCCAAACAGGAGGTTAAAGGCACTGACTCTCCAAGTGGGGAGAGTGTTAGTAAAGCGTCTGGAATGTTGCACCCGAGTACCAGGGGACGAAAACTGAGACACATTTGAACACGTTTTCCGATCACACGGTGGATCATACTCTGGGTTCCACATGCATGTTTTAGCTGAAGGAAGAATCCCTTAAACAGGGAGAGTTGAGACCCATGGAATGGGTACCATGCAATATGACTTCAAAGGGTCTGCATTTGCTCACCGAACCTCAGCAATCCTATCACTGCTGCGTTTATGCCACTGTACACACGCTTGATTCTCTTTCGGAGACATATAAATCCATAGGTTTTAAGATTCTTACTAGTCAGGTAGATTCTTACTAGTCAGGTATATTCTTAGGCGTTTAATATGGAGTGTTGAGTCCACTTCGTTGAGCAAGGAGTAGCTCTTGTCTATTACATATTTGGCTTATGGAACGGTATCTGTGCTAATTTCAATCTCTGGTTTTATGCAGCACCCCAACTCACCCGTCCCCTTAAGCAAGCATAAGTTGGTTTTCTACATTTGACACCCTGTTCTGTTTTGTAATTCAGTTCTTGTGTAGCCAAGTTTACATTCCGTGTATTAGTGATATCTTATGATGTTTCTTTTTCTGTGTGACTAATTTCACTTAGAATCATCGTACCTGAATCCACTCATTATGCTGCTACGGGCCTGTTGACATAGATTTCATTGCTGAGTGATATTGCATTGTACGTAAGTACCACAATTTCTTTATCCATTTTTCGCTTTCTGTGATATTGAACTTCTACCGTAAACGAGGTTCTTGTAAACAGAGCCGTCCCAAACTTTGGGGTGGCTGTGTCTTTTTGATTTTAATTTCCCTAAGCTATAGGACCATAAGTGGAAGTGCCCTAGGCTCTGTTGCTTTGTTTTTTGGATGTTTCAGGAAACACCATACACTTCTCCAGAGTGGCTGCTGGCAATTTACATCCCGCCCATCAGCATAACAAGGCTCCCAGTTCTCCATGGCCTGTCCTGCCTTTCTGGATTTTACACTTTTTTCAGATGGCCCTTTTGACCGGGGGGCAGTGAGACTTCATTGTAGTGCAGATTTCCTTTGCAAGCTTGCTTGGTTGGCCAAAAAGGGCATATGCGTTTTTTCCTGAATATATTCAGGAAAAAACGCATACGCCCTTTTTGGCCAAGTGCATCATTGTGGACGTTCTGCCTCTTTTCCTATGCTTTACATGCAATTCCAGTGTACCTCCAGAAATCGGTTTCCTGCAATTCTGCCCCGCTTTCAACTCCTCTTGGCAGACTTACTTCAATATATTTTTGGAAGATAGCTGTCATTTATAACTCTGCAGGTTTGTGAATTACAGTGCCCCTGAGCTCCTTTCTTCAACTCGCTTTCTTGTGAGCTGGCCGCAACACCGCAGGATTGCTTCAGGCCCTAGTTTGATTCCGGCACGGCATGCTGAGCCTTTGGTTAATTCCTCTTCCTGGTGGGAAATGAGAGTTAAATTTGCCCGTCCGGATACCTCCACCTAGTCTCTCATTGGTTCTCCCTATTCCTGTTCATTTTCCACAGAAATTGCAAACTGGGCCAAACAGGAGGTTAAAGGCACTGACTCTCCAAGTGGGGAGAGTGTTAGTAAAGCGTCTGGAATGTTGCAACCGAGTACCAGGGAACGAAAACTGAGACACATTTGAACACGTTTCCCGATCACACGGTGGATCATACTCTGGGTTCCACATGCATGTTTTAGCTGAAGGAAGAATCCCTTAAACCTGGAGAGTTGAGACCCATGGAATGGGTACCATGCAATATGACTTCAAAGGGTCTTCATTTGCTCACCGAACGTCTCCAATCCTATCACTGCTGCGTTTATGCCCCTGTACACACGCTTGATTTTCTTTCAGACACATAGCAATCCATAGGTTTTAAGATACTTACTAGTCAGGTACATTCTTAGGCGTTTAATATGGGGTGTTGAGTCCATTTCGTTGAGCAAGGAGTAGTTCTTGTCTATTCCATATTTGGCTTAAGGAACTTTATCTGTGCTCATTTCAATCTCTGGTTTTATGCAGCACCCCAACTCACCTTTCCCCTTAAGCAAGCATAAGTTGGTTTTCTAAATTTGAGACCCTGTTCTGTTTTGTAATCCAGTTCCTGTATAGCCAAGTTTACATTCCTTGTATTAGTGATATCTTATGATGTTTCTTTTTCTGTGTGACTTATTTCAGTTAGAATCATCATACGTGAATCCACTCATTATGCTGCTACGGGCCTGATGACATAGATTTCATTGCTGAGTGATATTGCATTGTACGTAAGTACCACAACTTCTTTATCCATTTTTCACTTTCTGCGATATTGAACTTGTACCGTAAACGAGGTTCTTGTAAACAGAGCTGTCCCAAACTTTGGGGTGGCTGTGTCTTTTTGATTTTAATTTCCCTAAGCTATAGGACCATAAGTGGAAGTGCCCTAGGCTCTGTTGCTTTGTTTTTTAGATGTTTCAGGAAACACCATACACCTCTCCCGAGTGGCTGTTGGCAATTTACATCCCGCCCATCAGCATAACAAGGCTCCCAGTTCTCCATGGCCTGTCCTGCCTTTCTGGATTTTACACTTTTTTCAGATGGCCCTTTTGACCGGGGGGAAGTGAGACTTCATTGTAGTGCAGATTTCCTTTGCAAGCTTGCTTGGTTGGCCAAAAAGTGCGTATGCGTTTTTTCCTGAATATATTCAGGAAAAAACGCATACGCCCTTTTTGGCCAAGTGCATCATTGTGGACGTTCTGCCTCTTTTCCTATGCTTTAAATGCAATTCCAGTCTACCTCCTGAAATCGGTTTCCTGCAATTCTGCCCCGCTTTCAAGTCCTCTTGGCAGCCTTACTTCAGTATATTTTTGGACGATAGCTGTCATTTATAACTCTGCAGGTTTGTGAATTACAGTGCCCCTGAGCTCCTTTCTTCAACTCGCTTTCTTGTGAGCTGGCCGCAACACCGCAGGATTGCTTCAGGCCCTAATCTGGTTCCGGCACGGCACGCTGAGCCTTTGGTTAATTTCTCTTCCTGGTGGGAAATGAGAGTTAAATTTGCCCGTCCAGACACCTCCAGCTAGTCTCTCATTGGTTCTCCCTATTCCTGTTCATCTTCCGCAGAAATTGCAAATGGGCCAAACAGGAGGTTAAAGGCACTGACTCTCCAAGTCGGGAGAGTGTTAGTAAAGCGTCTGGAATGTTGCACCCGAGTACCAGGGGACGAGAACTGAGACATATTGGAACACGTCTCCCGATCACACGGTTGATCATACTCTGGGTTCCACGTGCATGTTTTACCTGAAGGCAGAATCCCTTAAACCTGGAGAGTTGAGACCCGTGGAATGGGTACCATGCAATATGACTTCAAAGGGTCTTCATTTGCTCACCGAACGTCTCCAATCCTATCACTGCTGCGTTTATGCCCCTGTACACACGCTTGATTTTCTTTCAGCGACATAGCAATCCATAGGTTTTAAGATACTTACTAGTCAGGTACATTCTTAGGCGTTTAATATGGGGTGTTGAGTCCATTTCGTTGAGCAAGGAGTAGTTCTTGTCTATTCCATATTTGGCTTAAGGAACTTTATCTGTGCTCATTTCAATCTCTGGTTTGATGCAGCACCCCAACTCACCTTTCCCCTTAAGCAAGCATAAGTTGGTTTTCTAAATTTGAGACCCTGTTCTGTTTTGTAATCCAGTTCCTGTGTAGCCAAGTTTACATTCCGTGTATTAGTGATATCTTATGATGTTTCTTTTTCTGTGTGACTTATTTCAGTTAGAATCATCATACCTGAATCCACTCATTATGCTGCTACGGGCCTGATGACATAGATTTCATTGCTGAGTGATATTGCATTGTACGTAAGTACCACAACTTCTTTATCCATTTTTCACTTTCTGCGATATTGAACTTGTACCGTAAACGAGGTTCTTGTAAACAGAGCTGTCCCAAACTTTGGGGTGGCTGTGTCTTTTTGATTTTAATTTCCCTAAGCTATAGGACCATAAGTGGAAGTGCCCTAGGCTCTGTTGCTTTGTTTTTTAGATGTTTCAGGAAACACCATACACCTCTCCCGAGTGGCTCTTGGCAATTTACATCCCGCCCATCAGCATAACAAGGCTCCCAGTTCTCCATGGCCTGTCCTGCCTTTCTGGATTTTACACTTTTTTCAGATGGCCCTTTTGACCGGGGGGAAGTGAGACTTCATTGTAGTGCAGATTTCCTTTGCAAGCTTGCTTGGTTGGCCAAAAAGGGCGTATGCGTTTTTTCCTGAATATATTCAGGAAAAAACGCATACGCCCTTTTTGTCCAAGTGCATCATTGTGGACGTTCTGCCTCTTTTCCTATGCTTTACATGCAATTCCAGTCTACCTCCTGAAATCGGTTTCCTGCAATTCTGCCCTGCTTTCAACTCCTCTTGGCATCCTAATTCAATATATTTTTGGAAGATAGCTGTCATTTATAACTCTGCAGGTTTGTGAATTACAGTGCCCCTGAGCTCCTTTCTTCAACTCGCTTTCTTGTGAGCTGGCCGCAACACCGCAGGATTGCTTCAGGCCCTAGTTTGGTTCCGGCACGGCATGCTGAGCCTTTGGTTAATTCCTCTTCCTGGTTGGAAATGAGAGTTAAATTGGCCCGTCCGGACACCTCCACCTAATCTCTCATTGGTTCTCCCTATTCCTGTTCATCTTCCGCAGAAATTGCTAACTGGGCCAAACAGGAGGTTAAAGGCACTGACTCTCCAAGTGGGGAGAGTGTTAGTAAAGCGTCTGGAATGTTGCACCCGAGTACCAGGGGACGAAAACTGAGACACATTTGAACACGTTTTCCGACCACATGGTGGATCATACTCTGGGTTCCACATGCATGTTTTAGCTGAAGGAAGAATCCCTTAAACATGGAGAGTTGAGACCCATGGAATGGGTACCATGCAATATGACTTCAAAGGGTCTGCATTTGCTCACCGAACCTCACCAATCCTATCACTGCTGCGTTTATGCCGCTGTACACACACTTGATTCTCTTTCGGAGACATATAAATCCATAGGTTTTAAGATTCTTACTAGTAAGGTAGATTCTTACTAGTCAGGTATATTCTTAGGCGTTTAATATGGGGTGTTGAGTCCACTTCGTTGAGCAAGGAGTAGCTCTTGTCTATTACATATTTGGCTTATGGAATGGTATCTGTGCTCATTTCAATCTCTGGTTTTATGCAGCACCCCAACTCACCCGTCCCCTTAAGCAAGCATAAGTTGGTTTTCTACATTTGACACCCTGTTCTGTTTTGTAATTCAGTTCTTGTGTAGCCAAGTTTACATTCCGTGTATTAGTGATATCTTATGATGTTTCTTTTTCTGTGTGACTAATTTCACTTAGAATCATCGTACCTGAATCCACTCATTATGCTGCTACGGGCCTGATGACATAGATTTCATTGCTGAGTGATATTGCATTGTACGTAAGTACCACAACTTCTTTATCCATTTTTCACTTTCTGCGATATTGAACTTGTACCGTAAACGAGGTTCTTGTAAACAGAGCCGTCCCAAACTTTGGGGTGGCTGTGTCTTTTTGATTTTAATTTCCCTAAGCTATAGGACCATAAGTGGAAGTGCCCTAGGCTCTGTTGCTTTGTTTTTTAGATGTTTCAGGAAACACCATACACCTCTCCCGAGTGACTGTTGGCAATTTACATCCCGCCCATCAGCATAACAAGGCTCCCAGTTCTCCATGGCCTGTCCTGCCTTTCTGGATTTTACACTTTTTTCAGATGGCCCTTTTGACCGGGGGGAAGTGAGACTTCATTGTAGTGCAGATTTCCTTTGCAAGCTTGCTTGGTTGGCCAAAAAGGGCGTATGCGTTTTTTCCTGAATATATTCAGGAAAAAACGCATACGCCCTTTTTGGCCAAGTGCATCATTGTGGACGTTCTGCCTCTTTTCCTATGCTTTAAATGCAATTCCAGTCTACCTCCTGAAATCGGTTTCCTGCAATTCTGCCCCGCTTTCAAGTCCTCTTGGCAGCCTTACTTCAGTATATTTTTGGACGATAGCTGTCATTTATAACTCTGCAGGTTTGTGAATTACAGTGCCCCTGAGCTCCTTTCTTCAACTCGCTTTCTTGTGAGCTGGCCGCAACACCGCAGGATTGCTTCAGGCCCTAATCTGGTTCCGGCACGGCACGCTGAGCCTTTGGTTAATTCCTCTTCCTGGTGGGAAATGAGAGTTTAATTTGCCCGTCCAGACACCTCCAGCTAGTCTCTCATTGGTTCTCCCTATTCCTGTTCATCTTCCGCAGAAATTGCAAACTGGGCCAAACAGGAGGTTAAAGGCACTGACTCTCCAAGTCGGGAGAGTGTTAGTAAAGCGTCTGGAATGTTGCACCCGAGTACCAGGGGACGAGAACTGAGACATATTGGAACACGTCTCCCGATCACACGGTTGATCATACTCTGGGTTCCACGTGCATGTTTTAGCTGAAGGAAGAATCCCTTAAACCTGGAGAGTTGAGACCCGTGGAATGGGTACCATGCAATATGACTTCAAAGGGTCTTCATTTGCTCACCGAACCTCTCCAATCCTATCACTGCTGCGTTTATGCCCCTGTACACACGCTTGATTTTCTTTCAGACACATAGCAATCCATAGGTTTTAAGATACTTACTAGTCAGGTACATTCTTAGGCGTTTAATATGGGGTGTTGAGTCCATTTCGTTGAGCAAGGAGTAGTTCTTGTCTATTCCATATTTGGCTTAAGGAACTTTATCTGTGCTCATTTCAATCTCTGGTTTGATGCAGCACCCCAACTCACCTTTCCCCTTAAGCAAGCATAAGTTGGTTTTCTACATTTGACACCCTGTTCTGTTTTGTAATCCAGTTCCTGTGTAGCCAAGTTTACATCCCGTGTATTAGTGATATCTTATGATGTTTCTTTTTCTGTGTGACTTATTTCAGTTAGAATCATCATACCTGAATCCACTCATTATGCTGCTACGGGCCTGATGACATAGATTTCATTGCTGAGTGATATTGCATTGTACGTAAGTACCACAACTTCTTTATCCATTTTTCACTTTCTGCGATATTGAACTTGTACCGTAAACGAGGTTCTTGTAAACAGAGCCGTCCCAAACTTTGGGGTGGCTGTGTCTTTTTGATTTTAATTTCCCTAAGCTATAGGACCATAAGTGGAAGTGCCCTAGGCTCTGTTGCTTTGTTTTTTAGATGTTTCAGGAAACACCATACACCTCTCCCGAGTGGCTCTTGGCAATTTACATCCCGCCCATCAGCATAACAAGGCTCCCAGTTCTCCATGGCCTGTCCTGCCTTTCTGGATTTTACACTTTTTTCAGATGGCCCTTTTGACCGGGGGGCAGTGAGACTTCATTGTAGTGCAGATTTCCTTTGCAAGCTTGCTTGGTTGGCCAAAAAGGGCGTATGCGTTTTTTCCTGAATATATTCAGGAAAAAACGCATACGCCCTTTTTGTCCAAGTGCATCATTGTGGACGTTCTGCCTCTTTTCCTATGCTTTAAATGCAATTCCAGTCTACCTCCTGAAATCGGTTTCCTGCAATTCTGCCCCGCTTTCAAGTCCTCTTGGCAGCCTTACTTCAGTATATTTTTGGACGATAGCTGTCATTTATAACTCTGCAGGTTTGTGAATTACAGTGCCCCTGAGCTCCTTTCTTCAACTCGCTTTCTTGTGAGCTGGCCGCAACACCGCAGGATTGCTTCAGGCCCTAATCTGGTTCCGGCACGGCACGCTGAGCCTTTGGTTAATTCCTCTTCCTGGTGGGAAATGAGAGTTAAATTTGCCCGTCCAGACACCTCCAGCTAGTCTCTCATTGGTTCTCCCTATTCCTGTTCACCTTCCTCAGAAATTGCAAATGGGCCAAACAGGAGGTTAAAGGCACTGACTCTCCAAGTCGGGAGAGTGTTAGTAAAGCGTGTGGAATGTTGCACCCGAGTACCAGGGGACGAGAACTGAGACATATTGGAACACGTCTCCCGATCACACGGTTGATCATACTCTGGGTTCCACGTGCATGTTTTACCTGAAGGCAGAATCCCTTAAACCTGGAGAGTTGAGACCCGTGGAATGGGTACCATGCAATATGACTTCAAAGGGTCTTCATTTGCTCACCGAACCTCTCCAATCCTATCACTGCTGCGTTTATGCCCCTGTACACACGCTTGATTTTCTTTCAGACACATAGCAATCCATAGGTTTTAAGATACTTACTAGTCAGGTACATTCTTAGGCGTTTAATATGGGGTGTTGAGTCCATTTCGTTGAGCAAGGAGTAGTTCTTGTCTATTCTATATTTGGCTTAAGGAACTTTATCTGTGCTCATTTCAATCTCTGGTTTGATGCAGCACCCCAACTCACCTTTCCCCTTAAGCAAGCATAAGTTGGTTTTCTAAATTTGAGACCCTGTTCTGTTTTGTAATCCAGTTCCTGTGTAGCCAAGTTTACATTCCGTGTATTAGTGATATCTTATGATGTTTCTTTTTCTGTGTGACTTATTTCAGTTAGAATCATCATACCTGAATCCACTCATTATGCTGCTACGGGCCTGATGACATAGATTTCATTGCTGAGTGATATTGCATTGTACGTAAGTACCACAACTTCTTTATCCATTTTTCACTTTCTGCGATATTGAACTTGTACCGTAAACGAGGTTCTTGTAAACAGAGCCGTCCCAAACTTTGGGGTGGCTGTGTCTTTTTGATTTTAATTTCCCTAAGCTATAGGACCATAAGTGGAAGTGCCCTAGGCTCTGTTGCTTTGTTTTTTAGATGTTTCAGGAAACACCATACACCTCTCCCGAGTGGCTCTTGGCAATTTACATCCCGCCCATCAGCATAACAAGGCTCCCAGTTCTCCATGGCCTGTCCTGCCTTTCTGGATTTTACACTTTTTTCAGATGGCCCTTTTGACCGGGGGGCAGTGAGACTTCATTGTAGTGCAGATTTCCTTTGCAAGCTTGCTTGGTTGGCCAAAAAGGGCGTATGCGTTTTTTCCTGAATATATTCAGGAAAAAACGCATACGCCCTTTTTGGCCAAGCGCATCATTGTGGACGTTCTGCCTCTTTTCCTATGCTTTAAATGCAATTCCAGTCTACCTCCTGAAATCGGTTTCCTGCAATTCTGCCCCGCTTTCAAGTCCTCTTGGCAGCCTTACTTCAGTATATTTTTGGACGATAGCTGTCATTTATAACTCTGCAGGTTTGTGAATTACAGTGCCCCTGAGCTCCTTTCTTCAACTCGCTTTCTTGTGAGCTGGCCGCAACACCGCAGGATTGCTTCAGGCCCTAATCTGGTTCCGGCACGGCACGCTGATCCTTTGGTTAATTCCTCTTCCTGGTGGGAAATGAGAGTTAAATTTGCCCGTCCAGACACCTCCAGCTAGTCTCTCATTGGTTCTCCCTATTCCTGTTCACCTTCCTCAGAAATTGCAAATGGGCCAAACAGGAGGTTAAAGGCACTGACTCTCCAAGTCGGGAGAGTGTTAGTAAAGCGTGTGGAATGTTGCACCCGAGTACCAGGGGACGAGAACTGAGACATATTGGAACACGTCTCCCGATCACACGGTTGATCATACTCTGGGTTCCACGTGCATGTTTTACCTGAAGGCAGAATCCCTTAAACCTGGAGAGTTGAGACCCGTGGAATGGGTACCATGCAATATGACTTCAAAGGGTCTTCATTTGCTCACCGAACGTCTCCAATCCTATCACTGCTGCGTTTATGACCCTGTACACACGCTTGATTTTCTTTCAGACACATAGCAATCCATAGGTTTTAAGATACTTACTAGTCAGGTACATTCTTAGGCGTTTAATATGGGGTGTTGAGTCCATTTCGTTGAGCAAGGAGTAGTTCTTGTCTATTCCATATTTGGCTTAAGGAACTTTATCTGTGCTCATTTCAATCTCTGGTTTTATGCAGCACCCCAACTCACCTTTCCCCTTAAGCAAGCATAAGTTGGTTTTCTAAATTTGAGACCCTGTTCTGTTTTGTAATCCAGTTCCTGTGTAGCCAAGTTTACATTCCGTGTATTAGTGATATCTTATGATGTTTCTTTTTCTGTGTGACTTATTTCAGTTAGAATCATCATACCTGAATCCACTAATTATGCTGCTACGGGCCTGATGACATAGATTTCATTGCTGAGTGATATTGCATTGTACGTAAGTACCACAACTTCTTTATCCATTTTTCACTTTCTGCGATATTGAACTTGTACCGTAAACGAGGTTCTTGTAAACAGAGCTGTCCCAAACTTTGGGGTGGCTGTGTCTTTTTGATTTTAATTTCCCTAAGCTATAGGACCATAAGTGGAAGTGCCCTAGGCTCTGTTGCTTTGTTTTTTAGATGTTTCAGGAAACACCATACACCTCTCCCGAGTGGCTGTTGGCAATTTACATCCCGCCCATCAGCATAACAAGGCTCCCAGTTCTCCATGGCCTGTCCTGCCTTTCTGGATTTTACACTTTTTTCAGATGGCCCTTTTGACCGGGGGGAAGTGAGACTTCATTGTAGTGCAGATTTCCTTTGCAAGCTTGCTTGGTTGGCCAAAAAGGGCGTATGCGTTTTTTCCTGAATATATTCAGTAAAAAACGCATACGCCCTTTTTGGCCAAGTGCATCATTGTGGACGTTCTGCCTCTTTTCCTATGCTTTAAATGCAATTCCAGTCTACCTCCTGAAATCGGTTTCCTGCAATTCTGCCCCACTTTCAAGTCCTCTTGGCAGCCTTACTTCAGTATATTTTTGGACGATAGCTGTCATTTATAACTCTGCAGGTTTGTGAATTACAGTGCCCCTGAGCTCCTTTCTTCAACTCGCTTTCTTGTGAGCTGGCCGCAACACCGCAGGATTGCTTCAGGCCCTAATCTGGTTCTGGCACGGCACGCTGAGCCTTTGGTTAATTCCTCTTCCTGGTGGGAAATGAGAGTTAAATTTGCCCGTCCAGACACCTCCAGCTAGTCTCTCATTGGTTCTCCCTATTCCTGTTCATCTTCCGCAGAAATTGCAAACTGGGCCAAACAGGAGGTTAAAGGCACTGACTCTCCAAGTCGGGAGAGTGTTAGTAAAGCGTCTGGAATGTTGCACCCGAGTACCAGGGGACGAGAACTGAGACATATTGGAACACGTCTCCCGATCACACGGTTGATCATACTCTGGGTTCCACGTGCATGTTTTAGCTGAAGGAAGAATCCCTTAAACCTGGAGAGTTGAGACCCGTGGAATGGGTACCATGCAATATGACTTCAAAGGGTCTTCATTTGCTCACCGAACCTCTCCAATCCTATCACTGCTGCGTTTATGCCCCTGTACACACGCTTGATTTTCTTTCAGAGACATAGCAATCCATAGGTTTTAAGATACTTACTAGTCAGGTACATTCTTAGGCGTTTAATATGGGGTGTTGAGTCCATTTCGTTGAGCAAGGAGTAGTTCTTGTCTATTCTATATTTGGCTTAAGGAACTTTATATGTGTTCATTTAAATCTCTGGTTTTATGCAGCACCCCAACTCACCTTTCCCCTTAAGCAACCATAAGTTGGTTTTCTAAATTTGAGACCCTGTTCTGTTTTGTAATCCAGTTCCTGTGTAGCCAAGTTTACATTCCGTGTATTAGTGATATCTTATGATGTTTCTTTTTCTGTGTGACTTATTTCAGTTAGAATCATCATACCTGAATCCACTAATTATGCTGCTACGGGCCTGATGACATAGATTTCATTGCTGAGTGATATTGCATTGTACGTAAGTACCACAACTTCTTTATCCATTTTTCACTTTCTGCGATATTGAACTTGTACCGTAAACGAGGTTCTTGTAAACAGAGCTGTCCCAAACTTTGGGGTGGCTGTGTCTTTTTGATTTTAATTTCCCTAAGCTATAGGACCATAAGTGGAAGTGCCCTAGGCTCTGTTGCTTTGTTTTTTAGATGTTTCAGGAAACACCATACACCTCTCAAGAGTGGCTCTTGGCAATTTACATCCCGCCCATCAGCATAACAAGGCTCCCAGTTCTCCATGGCCTGTCCTGCCTTTCTGGATTTTACACTTTTTTCAGATGGCCCTTTTGACCGGGGGGAAGTGAGACTTCATTGGAGTGCAGATTTCCTTTGCAAGCTTGCTTAGTTGGCAAAAAAGGGCGTATGCGTTTTTTCCTGAATATATTCAGGAAAAAACGCATACGCCCTTTTTGGCCAAGTGCATCATTGTGGACGTTCTGCCTCTTTTCCTATGCTTTAAATGCAATTCCAGTCTACCTCCTGAAATCGGTTTCCTGCAATTCTGCCCCGCTTTCAAGTCCTCTTGGCAGCCTTACTTCAGTATATTTTTGGACGATAGCTGTCATTTATAACTCTGCAGGTTTGTGAATTACAGTGCCCCTGAGCTCCTTTCTTCAACTCGCTTTCTTGTGAGCTGGCCGCAACACCGCAGGATTGCTTCAGGCCCTAATCTGGTTCCGGCACGGCACGCTGAGCCTTTGGTTAATTCCTCTTCCTGGTGGGAAATGAGAGTTTAATTTGCCCGTCCAGACACCTCCAGCTAGTCTCTCATTGGTTCTCCCTATTCCTGTTCATCTTCCGCAGAAATTGCAAACTGGGCCAAACAGGAGGTTAAAGGCACTGACTCTCCACGTCGGGAGAGTGTTAGTAAAGCGTCTGGAATGTTGCACCCGAGTACCAGGGGACGAGAACTGAGACATATTGGAACACGTCTCCCGATCACATGGTTGATCATACTCTGGGTTACACGTGCATGTTTTACCTGAAGGCAGAATCCCTTAAACCTGGAGAGTTGAGACCCGTGGAATGGGTACCATGCAATATGACTTCAAAGGGTCTGCATTTGCTCACCGAACCTCAGCAATCCTATCACTGCTGCGTTTATGCCGCTGTACACACGCTTGATTCTCTTTCGGAGACATATAAATCCATAGGTTTTAAGATTCTTACTAGTCAGGTATATTCTTAGGCGTTTAATATGGAGTGTTGAGTCCACATCGTTGAGCAAGGAGTAGCTCTTGTCTATTACATATTTGGCTTATGGAACGGTATCTGTGCTAATTTCAATCTCTGGTTTTATGCAGCACCCCAACTCACCCGTCCCCTTAAGCAAGCATAAGTTGGTTTTCTACATTTGACACCCTGTTCTGTTTTGTAATTCAGTTCTTGTGTAGCCAAGTTTACATTCCGTGTATTAGTGATATCTTATGATGTTTCTTTTTCTGTGTGACTAATTTCACTTAGAATCATCGTACCTGAATCCACTCATTATGCTGCTACGGGCCTGTTGACATAGATTTCATTGCTGAGTGATATTGCATTGTACGTAATTACCACAATTTCTTTATCCATTTTTCGCTTTCTGTGATATTGAACTTGTACCGTAAACGAGGTTCTTGTAAACAGAGCCGTCCCAAACTTTGGGGTGGCTGTGTCTTTTTGATTTTAATTTCCCTAAGCTATAGGACAATAAGTGGAAGTGCCCTAGGCTCTGTTGCTTTGTTTTTTGGATGTTTCAGGAAACACCATACACTTCTCCAGAGTGGCTGCTGGCAATTTACATCCCGCCCATCAGCATAACTAGGCTCCCAGTTCTCCATGGCCTGTCCTGCCTTTCTGGATTTTACACTTTTTTCAGATGGCCCTTTTGACCGGGGGGCAGTGAGACTTCATTGTAGTGCAGATTTCCTTTGCAAGCTTGCTTGGTTGGCCAAAAAGGGCGTATGCGTTTTTTCCTGAATATATTCAGGAAAAAACGCATACGCCCTTTTTGGCCAAGTGCATCATTGTGGACGTTCTGCCTCTTTTCCTATGCTTTACATGCAATTCCAGTCTACCTCCTGAAATCGGTTTCCTGCAATTCTGCCCCCCTTCAACTCCTCTTGGCAGCCTTACTTCAATATATTTTTGGAAGATAGCTGTCCTTTATAACTCTGCAGGTTTGTGAATTACAGTGCCCCTGAGCTCCTTTCTTCAACTCACTTTCTTGTGAGCTGGCCGCAACACCGCAGGATTGCTTCTGGTCCTAGTGTGGTTCCGGCATGGCACGCTGAGCCTTTGGTTAATTCCTCTTCCTGGTTGGAAATGAGAGTTAAATTTGCCCGTCTGGACACCTTCACCTAGTCTCTCATTGGTTCTCCCTATTCCTCTTCATTTTCCACAGAAATTGCAAACTGGGCCAAACAGGAGGTTAAAGGCACTGACTCTCCAAGTGGGGAGAGTGTTAGTAAAGCGTCTGGAATGTTGCACCCGAGTACCAGGAAACGAAAATTGAGACACATTTGAACACGTTTTCCGATCACACGGTGGATCATACTCTGGGTTCCACATGCATGTTTTAGCTGAAGGAAGAATCCCTTAAACAGGGAGAGTTGAGACCCATGGAATGGGTACCATGCAATATGACTTCAAAGGGTCTGCATTTGCTCACCGAACCTCAGCAATCCTATCACTGCTGCGTTTATGCCACTGTACACACGCTTGATTCTCTTTCGGAGACATATAAATCCATAGGTTTTAAGATTCTTACTAGTCAGGTAGATTCTTACTAGTCAGGTATATTCTTAGGCGTTTAATATGGGGTGTTGAGTCCACTTCGTTGAGCAAGGAGTAGCTCTTGTCTATTACATATTTGGCTTATGGAACGGTATCTGTGCTAATTTCAATCTCTGGTTTTATGCAGCACCCCAACTCACCCGTCCCCTTAAGCAAGCATAAGTTGGTTTTCTACATTTGACACCCTGTTCTGTTTTGTAATTCAGTTCTTGTGTAGCCAAGTTTACATTCCGTGTATTAGTGATATCTTATGATGTTTCTTTTTCTGTGTGACTAATTTCACTTAGAATCATCGTACCTGAATCCACTCATTATGCTGCTATGGGCCTGATGACATAGATTTCATTGCTGAGTGATATTGCATTGTACATAAGTACCACAACTTCTTTATCTATTTTTCGCTTTCTGTGATATTGAACTTGTTCGGTAAATGAGGTTCTTGTAAACAGAGCCGTCCCAAACTTTGGGGTGGCTGTGTCTTTTTGATTTTAATTTCCCTAAGCTATAGGACCATAAGTGGAAGTGCCCTAGGCTCTGTTGCTTTGTTTTTTGGATGTTTCAGGAAACACCATACACTTCTCCAGAGTGGCTGCTGGCAATTTACATCCCGCCCATCAGCATAACAAGGCTCCCAGTTCTCCATGGCCTGTCCTGCCTTTCTGGATTTTACACTTTTTTCAGATGGCCCTTTTGACCGGGGGGCAGTGAGACTTCATTGTAGTGCAGATTTCCTTTGCAAGCTTGCTTGGTTGGCCAAAAAGGGCGTATGCGTTTTTTCCTGAATATATTCAGGAAAAAACGCATACGCCCTTTTTGGCCAAGTGCATCATTGTGGACGTTCTGCCTCTTTTCCTATGCTTTACATGCAATTCCAGTGTACCTCCAGAAATCGGTTTCCTGCAATTCTGCCCCGCTTTCAACTCCTCTTGGCAGCCTTACTTCAATATATTTTTGGAAGATAGCTGTCATTTATAACTCTGCAGGTTTGTGAATTACAGTGCCCCTGAGCTCCTTTCTTCAACTCGCTTTCTTGTGAGCTGGCCGCAACACCGCAGGATTGCTTCAGGCCCTAGTTTGGTTCCGGCACGGCATGCTGAGCCTTTGGTTAATTCCTCTTCCTGGTGGGAAATGAGAGTTAAATTTGCCCGTCCGGACACCTCCACCTAGTCTCTCATTGGTTCTCCCTATTCCTGTACATTTTCCACAGATATTGCAAACTGGGCCAAACAGGAGGTTAAAGGCACTGACTCTCCAAGTGGGGAGAGTGTTAGTAAAGCGTCTGGAATGTTGCACCCGAGTACCAGGGAACGAAAACTGAGACACATTTGAACACGTTTCCCGATCACACGGTGGATCATACTCTGGGTTCCACATGCATGTTTTAGCTGAAGGAAGAATCCATTAAACCTGGAGAGTTGAGACCCATGGAATGGGTACCATGCAATATGACTTCAAAGGGTCTGCATTTGCTCACCGAACCTCAGCAATCCTATCACTGCTGCGTTTATGCCGCTGTACACACGCTTGATTCTCTTTCGGAGACATATAAATCCATAGGTTTTAAGATTCTTACTAATCAGGTATATTTTTAGGCGTTTAATATGGAGTGTTGAGTCCACTTCGTTGAGCAAGGAGTAGCTCTTGTCTATTACATATTTGGCTTATGGAACGGTATCTGTGCTCATTTCAATCTCTGGTTTTATGCAGCACCCCAACTCACCCGTCCCCTTAAGCAAGCATAAGTTGGTTTTCTACATTTGACACCCTGTTCTGTTTTGTAATTCAGTTCTTGTGTAGCCAAGTTTACATTCCGTGTATTAGTGATATCTTATGATGTTCCTTTTTCCGTGTGACTAATTTCACTTAGAATCATCGTACCTGAATCCACTCATTATGCTGCTACGGGCCTGTTGACATAGATTTCATTGCTGAGTGATATTGCATTGTACGTAAGTACCACAATTTCTTTATCCATTTTTCGCTTTCTGTGATATTGAACTTGTACCGTAAACGAGGTTCTTGTAAACAGAGCCGTCCCAAACTTTGGGGTGGCTGTGTCTTTTTGATTTTAATTTCCCTAAGCTATAGGACAATAAGTGGAAGTGCCCTAGGCTCTGTTGCTTTGTTTTTTGGATGTTTCAGGAAACACCATACACTTCTCCAGAGTGGCTGCTGGCAATTTACATCCCGCCCATCAGCATAACTAGGCTCCCAGTTCTCCATGGCCTGTCCTGCCTTTCTGGATTTTACACTTTTTTCAGATGGCCCTTTTGACCGGGGGGCAGTGAGACTTCATTGTAGTGCAGATTTCCTTTGCAAGCTTGCTTGGTTGGCCAAAAAGGGCGTATGCGTTTTTTCCTGAATATATTCAGGAAAAAACGCATACGCCCTTTTTGGCCAAGTGCATCATTGTGGACGTTCTGCCTCTTTTCCTATGCTTTACATGCAATTCCAGTCTACCTCCTGAAATCGGTTTCCTGCAATTCTGCCCCCCTTTCAACTCCTCTTGGCAGCCTTACTTCAATATATTTTTGGAAGATAGCTGTCCTTTATAACTCTGCAGGTTTGTGAATTACAGTGCCCCTGAGCTCCTTTCTTCAACTCGCTTTCTTGTGAGCTGGCCGCAACACCGCAGGATTGCTTCTGGTCCTAGTGTGGTTCCGGCATGGCACGCTGAGCCTTTGGTTAATTCCTCTTCCTGGTTGGAAATGAGAGTTAAATTTGCCCGTCTGGACACCTCCACCTAGTCTCTCATTGGTTCTCCCTATTCCTGTTCATTTTCCACAGAAATTGCAAACTGGGCCAAACAGGAGGTTAAAGGCACTGACTCTCCAAGTGGGGAGAGTGTTAGTAAAGCGTCTGGAATGTTGCACCTGAGTACCAGGAAACGAAAATTGAGACACATTTGAACACGTTTTCCGATCACACGGTGGATCATACTCTGGGTTCCACATGCATGTTTTAGCTGAAGGAAGAATCCCTTAAACAGGGAGAGTTGAGACCCATGGAATGGGTACCATGCAATATGACTTCAAAGGGTCTGCATGTGCTCACCGAACCTCAGCAATCCTATCACTGCTGCGTTTATGCCACTGTACACACGCTTGATTCTCTTTCGGAGACATATAAATCCATAGGTTTTAAGATTCTTACTAGTCAGGTAGATTCTTACTAGTCAGGTATATTCTTAGGCGTTTAATATGGGGTGTTGAGTCCACTTCGTTGAGCAAGGAGTAGCTCTTGTCTATTACATATTTGGCTTATGGAACGGTATCTGTGCTCATTTCAATCTCTGGTTTTATGCAGCACCCCAACTCACCCGTCCCCTTAAGCCAGCATAAGTTGGTTTTCTACATTTGACACCCTGTTCTGTTTTGTAATTCAGTTCTTGTGTAGCCAAGTTTACATTCCGTGTATTAGTGATATCTTATGATGTTTCTTTTTCTGTGTGACTAATTTCACTTAGAATCATCGTACCTGAATCCACTCATTATGCTGCTACGGGCCTGATGACATAGATTTCATTGCTGAGTGATATTGCATTGTACGTAAGTACCACAATTTCTTTATCCATTTTTCACTTTCTGTGATATTGAACTTGTACCGTAAACGAGGTTCTTGTAAACAGAGCCGTCCCAAACTTTGGGGTGGCTGTGTCTTTTTGATTTTAATTTCCCTAAGCTATAGGACCATAAGTGGAAGTGCCCTAGGCTCTGTTGCTTTGTTTTTTGGATGTTTCAGGAAACACCATACACTTCTCCAGAGTGGCTGCTGGCAATTTACATCCCGCCCATCAGCATAACTAGGCTCCCAGTTCTCCATGGCCTGTCCTGCCTTTCTGGATTTTACACTTTTTTCAGATGGCCCTTTTGACCGGGGGGCAGTGAGACTTCATTGTAGTGCAGATTTCCTTTGCAAGCTTGCTTGGTTGGCCAAAAAGGGCGTATGCGTTTTTTCCTGAATATATTCAGGAAAAAACGCATACGCCCTTTTTGGCCAAGTGCATCATTGTGGACGTTCTGCCTCTTTTCCTATGCTTTACATGCAATTCCAGTCTACCTCCTGAAATCGGTTTCCTGCAATTCTGCCCCGCTTTCAACTCCTCTTGGCATCCTAATTCAATATATTTTTGGAAGATAGCTGTCATTTATAACTCTGCAGGTTTGTGAATTACAGTGCCCCTGAGCTCCTTTCTTCAACTCGCTTTCTTGTGAGCTGGCCGCAACACCACAGGATTGCTTCAGGCCCTAGTTTGGTTCCGGCACGGCATGCTGAGCCTTTGGTTAATTCCTCTTCCTGGTGGGAACTGAGAGTTAAATTGGCCCGTCCGGACACCTCCACCTAATCTCTCATTGGTTCTCCCTATTCCTGTTCATCTTCCGCAGAAATTGCTAACTGGGCCAAACAGGAGGTTAAAGGCACTGACTCTCCAAGTGGGGAGAGTGTTAGTAAAGCGTCTGGAATGTTGCACCCGAGTACCAGGGGACGAAAACTGAGACACATTTGAACACGTTTTCCGACCACATGGTGGATCATACTCTGGGTTCCACATGCATGTTTTAGCTGAAGGAAGAATCCCTTAAACAGGGAGAGTTGAGACCCATGGAATGGGTACCATGCAATATGACTTCAAAGGGTCTGCATTTGCTCACCGAACCTCAGCAATCCTATCACTGCTGCGATTATGCCGCTGTACACACGCTTGATTCTCTTTCGGAGACATATAAATCCATAGGTTTTAAGATTCTTACTAGTCAGGTAGATTCTTACTAGTCAGGTATATTCTTAGGCGTTTAATATGGGGTGTTGAGTCCACTTCGTTGAGCAAGGAGTAGCTCTTGTCTATTACATATTTGGCTTATGGAACGGTATCTGTGCTCATTTCAATCTCTGGTTTTATGCAGCACCCCAACTCACCCGTCCCCTTAAGCAAGCATAAGTTGGTTTTCTACATTTGACACCCTGTTCTGTTTTGTAATTCAGTTCTTGTGTAGCCAAGTTTACATTCCGTGTATTAGTGATATCTTATGATGTTTCTTTTTCTGTGTGACTAATTTCACTTAGAATCATCGTACCTGAATCCACTCATTATGCTGCTACGGGCCTGATGACATAGATTTCATTGCTGAGTGATATTGCATTGTACGTAAGTACCACAATTTCTTTATCCATTTTTCACTTTCTGTGATATTGAACTTGTACCGTAAACGAGGTTCTTGTAAACAGAGCCGTCCCAAACTTTGGGGTGGCTGTGTCTTTTTGATTTTAATTTCCCTAAGCTATAGGACCATAAGTGGAAGTGCCCTAGGCTCTGTTGCTTTGTTTTTTGGATGTTTCAGGAAACACCATACACTTCTCCAGAGTGGCTGCTGGCAATTTACATCCCGCCCATCAGCATAACTAGGCTCCCAGTTCTCCATGGCCTGTCCTGCCTTTCTGGATTTTACACTTTTTTCAGATGGCCCTTTTGACCGGGGGGCAGTGAGACTTCATTGTAGTGCAGATTTCCTTTGCAAGCTTGCTTGGTTGGCCAAAAAGGGCGTATGCGTTTTTTCCTGAATATATTCAGGAAAAAACGCATACGCCCTTTTTGGCCAAGTGCATCATTGTGGACGTTCTGCCTCTTTTCCTATGCTTTACATGCAATTCCAGTCTACCTCCTGAAATCGGTTTCCTGCAATTCTGCCCCGCTTTCAACTCCTCTTGGCATCCTAATTCAATATATTTTTGGAAGATAGCTGTCATTTATAACTCTGCAGGTTTGTGAATTACAGTGCCCCTGAGCTCCTTTCTTCAACTCGCTTTCTTGTGAGCTGGCCGCAACACCACAGGATTGCTTCAGGCCCTAGTTTGGTTCCGGCACGGCATGCTGAGCCTTTGGTTAATTCCTCTTCCTGGTGGGAAATGAGAGTTAAATTGGCCCGTCCGGACACCTCCACCTAATCTCTCATTGGTTCTCCCTATTCCTGTTCATCTTCCGCAGAAATTGCTAACTGGGCCAAACAGGAGGTTAAAGGCACTGACTCTCCAAGTGGGGAGAGTGTTAGTAAAGCGTCTGGAATGTTGCACCCGAGTACCAGGGGACGAAAACTGAGACACATTTCAACACGTTTTCCGACCACATGGTGGATCATACTCTGGGTTCCACATGCATGTTTTAGCTGAAGGAAGAATCCCTTAAACATGGAGAGTTGAGACCCATGGAATGGGTACCATGCAATATGACTTCAAAGGGTCTGCATTTGCTCACCGAACCTCACCAATCCTATCACTGCTGCGTTTATGCCACTGTACACACACTTGATTCTCTTTCGGAGACATATAAATCCATAGGTTTTAAGATTCTTACTAGTAAGGTAGATTCTTACTAGTCAGGTATATTCTTAGGCGTTTAATATGGGGTGTTGAGTCCACTTCGTTGAGCAAGGAGTAGCTCTTGTCTATTACATATTTGGCTTATGGAACGGTATCTGTGCTCATTTCAATCTCTGGTTTTATGCAGCACCCCAACTCACCCGTCCCCTTAAGCAAGCATAAGTTGGTTTTCTACATTTGACACCCTGTTCTGTTTTGTAATTCAGTTCTTGTGTAGCCAAGTTTACATTCCGTGTATTAGTGATATCTTATGATGTTTCTATTTCTGTGTGACTAATTTCACTTAGAATCATCGTACCTGAATCCACTCATTATGCTGCTACGGGCCTGATGACATAGATTTCATTGCTGAGTGATATTGCATTGTACGTAAGTACCACAACTTCTTTATCCATTTTTCGCTTTCTGTGATATTGAACTTGTACCGTAAACGAGGTTCTTGTAAAGAGAGCCGTCCCAAACTTTGGGGTGGCTGTGTCTTTTTGATTTTAATTTCCCTAAGCTATAGGACCATAAGTGGAAGTGCCCTAGGCTCTGTTGCTTTGTTTTTTGGATGTTTCAGGAAACACCATACACTTCTCCAGAGTGGCTGCTGGCAATTTACATCCCGCCCATCAGCATAACTAGGCTCCCAGTTCTCCATGGCCTGTCCTGCCTTTCTGGATTTTACACTTTTTTCAGATGGCCCTTTTGACCGGGGGGCAGTGAGACTTCATTGTAGTGCAGATTTCCTTTGCAAGCTTGCTTGGTTGGCCAAAAAGGGCGTATGCGTTTTTTCCTGAATATATTCAGGAAAAAACGCATACGCCCTTTTTGGCCAAGTGCATCATTGTGGACGTTCTGCCTCTTTTCCTATGCTTTACATGCAATTCCAGTGTACCTCCTGAAATCGGTTTCCTGCAATTCTGCCCCGCTTTCAACTCCTCTTGGCAGCCTAATTCAATATATTTTTGGAAGATAGCTGTCATTTATAACTCTGCAGGTTTGTGAATTACAGTGCCCCTGAGCTCCTTTCTTCAACTCGCTTTCTTGTGAGCTGGCCGCAACACCGCAGGATTGCTTCAGGCCCTAGTTTGGTTCCGGCACGGCATGCTGAGCCTTTGGTTAATTCCTCTTCCTGGTGGGAAATGAGAGTTAAATTGGCCCGTCCAGACACCTCCACCTAATCTCTCATTGGTTCTCCCTATTCCTGTTCATCTTCCGCAGAAATTGCTAACTGGGCCAAACAGGAGGTTAAAGGCACTGACTCTCCAAGTGGGGAGAGTGTTAGTAAAGCGTCTGGAATGTTGCACCCGAGTACCAGGGGACGAAAACTGAGACACATTTGAACACGTTTTCCGACCACACGGTGGATCATACTCTGGGTTCCACATGCATGTTTTAGCTGAAGGAAGAATCCCTTAAACAGGGAGAGTTGAGACCCATGGAATGGGTACCATGCAATATGACTTCAAAGGGTCTGCATTTGCTCACCGAACCTCAGCAATCCTATCACTGCTGCGTTTATGCCGCTGTACACACGCTTGATTCTCTTTCGGAGACATATAAATCCATAGGTTTTAAGATTCTTACTAGTCAGGTATATTCTTAGGCGTTTAATATGGAGTGTTGAGTCCACATCGTTGAGCAAGGAGTAGCTCTTGTCTATTACATATTTGGCTTATGGAACGGTATCTGTGCTAATTTCAATCTCTGGTTTTATGCAGCACCCCAACTCACCCGTCCCCTTAAGCAAGCATAAGTTGGTTTTCTACATTTGACACCCTGTTCTGTTTTGTAATTCAGTTCTTGTGTAGCCAAGTTTACATTCCGTGTAATAGTGATATCTTATGATGTTTCTTTTTCTGTGTGACTAATTTCACTTAGAATCATCGTACCTGAATCCACTCATTATGCTGCTACGGGCCTGATGACATAGATTTCATTGCTGAGTGATATTGCATTGTATGTAAGTACCACAATTTCTTTATCCATTTTTCGCTTTCTGTGATATTGAACTTGTACCGTAAACGAGGTTCTTGTAAACAGAGCCGTCCCAAACTTTGGGGTGGCTGTGTCTTTTTGATTTTAATTTCCCTAAGCTATAGGAGAATAAGTGGAAGTGCCCTAGGCTCTGTTGCTTTGTTTTTTGGATGTTTCAGGAAACACCATACACTTCTCCAGAGTGGCTGCTGGCAATTTACATCCCGCCCATCAGCATAACTAGGCTCCCAGTTCTCCATGGCCTGTCGTGCCTTTCTGGATTTTACACTTTTTTCAGATGGCCCTTTTGACCGGGGGGGCAGTGAGACTTCATTGTAGTGCAGATTTCCTTTGCAAGCTTGCTTGGTTGGCCAAAAAGGGCGTATGCGTTTTTTCCTGAATATATTCAGGAAAAAACGCATACGCCCTTTTTGGCCAAGTGCATCATTGTGGACGTTCTGCCTCTTTTCCTATGCTTTACATGCAATTCCAGTCTACCTCCTGAAATCGGTTTCCTGCAATTCTGCCCCCCTTTCAACTCCTCTTGGCAGCCTTACTTCAATATATTTTTGGAAGATAGCTGTCCTTTATAACTCTGCAGGTTTGTGAATTACAGTGCCCCTGAGCTCCTTTCTTCAACTCGCTTTCTTGTGAGCTGGCCGCAACACCGCAGGATTGCTTCTGGTCCTAGTGTGGTTCCGGCAAGGCACGCTGAGCCTTTGGTTAATTCCTCTTCCTGGTTGGAAATGAGAGTTAAATTTGCCCGTCTGGACACCTCCACCTAGTCTCTCATTGGTTCTCCCTATTCCTGTTCATTTTCCACAGAAATTGCAAACTGGGCCAAACAGGAGGTTAAAGGCACTGACTCTCCAAGTGGGGAGAGTGTTAGTAAAGCGTCTGGAATGTTGCACCCGAGTACCAGGAAACGAAAATTGAGACACATTTGAACACGTTTTCCGATCACACGGTGGATCATACTCTGGGTTCCACATGCATGTTTTAGCTGAAGGAAGAATCCCTTAAACAGGGAGAGTTGAGACCCATGGAATGGGTACCATGCAATATGACTTCAAAGGGTCTGCATTTGCTCACCGAACCTCAGCAATCCTATCACTGCTGCGTTTATGCCGCTGTACACACGCTTGATTCTCTTTCGGAGACATATAAATCCATAGGTTTTAAGATTCTTACTAGTCATGTATATTCTTAGGCGTTTAATATGGGGTGTTGAGTCCACTTTGTTGAGCAAGGAGTAGCTCTTGTCTATTACACATTTGGCTTATGGAACGGTATCTGTGCTAATTTCAATCTCTGGTTTTATGCAGCACCCCAACTCACCTTTCCCCTTAAGCAAGCATAAGTTGGTTTTCTACATTTGACACCCTGTTCTGTTTTGTAATTCAGTTCTTGTGTAGCCAAGTTTACATTCCGTGTATTAGTGATATCTTATGATGTTTCTTTTTCTGTGTGACTTATTTCACTTAGAATCATCGTACCTGAATCCACTCATTATGCTGCTACGGGCCTGATGACATAGATTTCATTGCTGAGTGATATTGCATTGTACGTAAGTACCACAACTTCTTTATCCATTTTTCGCTTTCGGTGATATTGAACTTGTACCGTAAACGAGGTTCTTGTAAACAGAGGCATTCCAAACTTTGGGTTGGCTGTGTGTTTTTGATTTTAATTTCCCTAAGCTATAGGACCATAAGTGGAAGTGCCCTAGGCTCTGTTGCTTTGTTTTTTGGATGTTTCAGGAAACACCATACACTTCTCCAGAGTGGCTGCTGGCAATTTACATCCCGCCCATCAGCATAACAAGGCTCCCAGTTCTCCATGGCCTGTCCTGCCTTTCTGGATTTTACACTTTTTTCAGATGGCCCTTTTGACCGGGGGGCAGTGAGACTTCATTGTAGTGCAGATTTCCTTTGCAAGCTTGCTTGGTTGGCCAAAAAGGGCGTATGCGTTTTTTCCTGACGCATACGCCCTTTTTGGCCAAGTACATCATTGTGGACTTTTGCCTCTTTTCCTATGCTTTACATGCAATTACAGTCTACCTCCTGAAATCGGTTTCCTGCAATTCTGCCCTGCTTTCAACTCCTCTTGGCAGCCTTACTTCAATATATTTTTGGAAGATAGCTGTCATTTATAACTCTGCAGGTTTGTGAATTACAGTGCCCCTGACCTCCTTTCTTCAAGTCGCTTTCTTGTGAGCTGGCCGCAACACCGCAGGATTGCTTCAGGCCCTAGTTTGGTTCCGGCACGGCATGCTGAGCCTTTGGTTAATTCCTCTTCCTGGTGGGAAATGAGAGTTAAATTTGCCCGTCCAGACACCTCCACCTAGTCTCTCATTGGTTCTCCCTATTCCTGTTCATTTTCCACAGAAATTGCAAACTGGGCCAAACAGGAGGTTAAAGGCACTGACTCTCCAAGTGGGGAGAGTGTTAGTAAAGCGTCTGGAATGTTGCACCCGAGTACCTGGGGACGAAAACTGAGACACATTTGAACACGTTTCCCAATCACACGGTGGATCATACTCTGGGTTCCACATGCATGTTTTAGCTGAAGGAAGAATCCCTTAAACCTGGAGAGTTGAGACCCATGGAATGGGTACCATGCAATATGACTTCAAAGGGTCTGCATTTGCTCACCGAACCTCAGCAATCCTATCACTGCTGCGTTTATGCCGCTGTACACATGCTTGATTCTCTTTCGAAGACATATAAATCCATAGGTTTTAAGATTCTTACTAGTCAGGTAGATTCTTACTAGTCAGATATATTCTTAGGCGTTTAATATGGGGTGTTGAGTCCACTTCGTTGAGCAAGGAGTAGCTCTTGTCTATTACATATTTGGCTTATGGAACGGTATCTGTGCTAATTTCAATCTCTGGTTTTATGCAGCACCCCAACTCACCTTTCCCCTTAAGCAAGCATAAGTTGGTTTTCTACATTTGACACCCTGTTCTGTTTTGTAATTCAGTTCTTGTGTAGCCAAGTTTACATTCCGTGTATTAGTGATATCTTATGATGTTTCTTTTTCTGTGTGACTTATTTCACTTAGAATCATCGTACCTGAATCCACTCATTATGCTGCTACGGGCCTGATGACATAGATTTCATTGCTGAGTGATATTGCATTGCACGTAAGTACCACAACTTCTTTATCCATTTTTCGCTTTCTGTGATATTGAACTTGTACCGTAAACGAGGTTCTTGTAAACAGAGCCGTCCCAAACTTTGGGTTGGCTGTGTCTTTTTGATTTTAATTTCCCTAAGCTATAGGACCATAAGTGGAAGTGCCCTAGGCTCTGTTGCTTTGTTTTTTGGATGTTTCAGGAAACACCATACACTTCTCCAGAGTGGCTGCTGGCAATTTACATCGCGCCCATCAGCATAACAAGGCTCCCAGTTCTCCATGGCCTGTCCTGCCTTTCTTGATTTTACACTTTTTTCAGATGGCCCTTTTGACCGGGGGGCAGTGAGACTTCATTGTAGTGCAGATTTCCTTTGCAAGCTTGCTTGGTTGGCCAAAAAGGGCGTATGCGTTTTTTCCTGAATATATTCAGGAAAAAACGCATACGCCCTTTTTGGCCAAGTGCATCATTGTGGACTTCTGCCTCTTTTCCTATGCTTTACATGCAATTCCAGTCTACCTCCTGAAATCGGTTTCCTGTAATTCTGCCCGGCTTTCAACTCCTCTTGGCTGCCTTACTTCAATATATTTTTGGAAGACAGCTGTCATTTATAACTCTGCAGGTTTGTGAATTACAGTGCCCCTGAGCACCTTTCTTCAACTCGCTTTCTTGTGAGCTGGCCGCAACACCGCAGGATTGCTTCAGGCCCTAGTTTGGATCCGGCACGGCATGCTGAGCCTTTGGTTAATTCCTCTTCCTGGTGGGAAATGAGAGTTAAATTTGCCCGTCCAGACACCTCCACCTAGTCTCTCATTGGTTCTCCCTATTCCTGTTCATTTTCCACAGAAATTGCAAACTGGGCCAAACAGGAGGTTAAAGGCACTGACTCTCCAAGTGGGGAGAGTGTTAGTAAAGCGTCTGGAATGTTGCACCCGAGTACCAGGGGACGAAAACTGAGACACATTTGAACACGTTTCCCGATCACACGGTGGATCATACTCTGGGTTCCACATGCATGTTTTAGCTGAAGGAAGAATCCCTTAAACATGGAGAGTTGAGACCCATGGAATGGGTACCATGCAATATGACTTCAAAGGGTCTGCATTTGCTCACCGAACCTCACCAGTCCTATCACTGCTGCGTTTATGCCGCTGTACACATGCTTGATTCTCTTTCGGAGACATATAAATCCATAGGTTTTAAGATTCTTACTAGTCATGTATATTCTTAGGCGTTTAATATGTGGTGTTGAGTCCACTTCGTTGAGCAAGGAGTAGCTCTTGTCTATTACATATTTGGCTTATGGAATGGTATCTGTGCTCATTTCAATCTCTGGTTTTATGCAGCACCCCAACTCACCTTTCCCCTTAAGCAAGCATAAGTTGGTTTTCTACATTTGACACCCTGTTCTGTTTTGTAATTCAGTTCTTGTGAAGCCAAGTTTACATTCCGTGTAGTAGTGATATCTTATGATGTTTCTTTTTCTGTGTGACTTATTTCACTTAGAATCATCGTACCTGAATCCACTCATTATGCTGCTACGGTCCTGATGACATAGATTTCATTGCTGAGTGATATTGCATTGTACGTAAGTACCACAACTTCTTTATCCATTTTTCGCTTTCTGTGATATTGAACTTGTACCGTAAACGAGGTTCTTGTAAACAGAGCCGTCCCAAACTTTGGGGTGGCTGTGTCTTTTTGATTTTAATTTCCCTAAGCTATAGGACCATAAGTGGAAGTGCCCTAGGCTCTGTTGCTTTGTTTTTTGGATGTTTCAGGAAACACCATACACTTCTCCAGAGTGGCTGCTGGCAATTTACATCCCGCCCATCAGCATAACAAGGCTCCCAGTTCTCCATGGCCTGTCCTGCCTTTCTGGATTTTAAACTTTTTTCGGATGGCCCTTTTGACCGGGGGGCAGTGAGACTTCATTGTAGTGCAGATTTCCTTTGCAAGCTTGCTTGGTTGGCCAAAAACGGCGTATGCGTTTTTTCCTGACACATACGCCCTTTTTGGCCAAGTGCATCATTGTGGACTTCTGCCTCTTTTCCTATGCTTTACATGCAATTCCAGTCTACCTCCTGAAATCGGTTTCCTGCAATTCTGCCCGCTTTCAACTCCTCTTGGCAGCCTTACTTCAATATATTTTTGGAAGATAGCTGTCATTTATAACTCTGCAGGTTTGTGAATTACAGTGCCCCTGACCTCCTTTCTTCAAGTCGCTTTCTTGTGAGCTGGCCGCAACACCGCAGGATTGCTTCAGGCCCTAGTTTGGTTCCGGCACGGCATGCTGAGCCTTTGGTTAATTCCTCTTCCTGGTGGGAAATGAGAGTTAAATTTGCCCGTCCAGACACCTCCACCTAGTCTCTCATTGGTTCTCCCTATTCCTGTTCATTTTCCACAGAAATTGCAAACTGGGCCAAACAGGAGGTTAAAGGCACTGACTCTCCAAGTGGGGAGAGTGTTAGTAAAGCGTCTGGAATGTTGCACCCGAGTACCTGGGGACGAAAACTGAGACAGATTTGAACACGTTTCCCAATCACACGGTGGATCATACTCTGGGTTCCACATGCATGTTTTAGCTGAAGGAAGAATCCCTTAAACCTGGAGAGTTGAGACCCATAGAATGGGTACCATGCAATATGACTTCAAAGGGTCTGCATTTGCTCACCGAACCTCACCAATCCTATCACTGCTACGTTTATGCCACTGTACACACGTTTGATTCTCTTTCGGAGACATATAAATCCATAGGTTTTAAGATTCTTACTAGTCAGGTATATTCTTAAGCGTTTAATATGGGGTGTTGAGTCCACTTCGTTGAGCAAGGAGTAACTCTTGTCTATTACATATTTGGCTTATGGAACGGTATCTGTGCTAATTTCAATCTCTTGTTTTATGCAGCACCCCAACTCACCTTTCCCCTTAAGCAAGCATAAGTTGGTTTTCTACATTTGACACCCTGTTCTGTTTTGTAATTCAGTTCCTGTGTAGCCAAGTTTACATTCCGTGTATTAGTGATATCTTATGATGTTTCTTTTTCTGTGTGACTTATTTCACTTAGAATCATCATACCTGAATCCACTCATTATGCTGCTACGGGCCTGATGACATAGATTTCATTGCTGCGTGACATTGCATTGTACGTAAGTACCACAACTTCTTTATCCATTTTTCGCTTTCTGTGATATTGAACTTGTACCGTAAACGAGGTTCTTGTAAACAGAGCCGTCCCAAACTTTGGGGTGGGTGTGTCTTTTTGATTTTAATTTCCCTAAGCTATAGGACCATAAGTGAAAGTGCCCTAGGCTCTGTTGCTTTGTTTTTTGGATGTTTCAGGAAACACCATACACTTCTCCAGAGTGGCTGCTGGCAATTTACATCACGCCCATCAGCATAACAAGGCTCCCAGTTCTCCATGGCCTGTCCTGCCTTTCTGGATTTTACACTTTTTTCAGATGGCCCTTTTGACCAGGGGGCAGTGAGACTTCATTGTAGTGCAGATTTCCTTTGCAAGCTTGCTTGGTTGGCCAAAAAGGGCATATGCGTTTTTTCCTGAATATATTCAGTAAAAAACGCATACGCCCTTTTTGGCCAAGTGCATCATTGTGGACGTTCTGCCTCTTTTCCTATGCTTTACATGCAATTCCAGTCTACCTCCTGAAATGGGTTTCCTGCAATTCTGCCCCGCTTTCAACTCCTCTTGGCAGCCTTACTTCAATATATTTTTGGAAGATAGCTGTCATTTATAACTCTGCAGGTTTGTGAATTACAGTGCCCCTGAGCTCCTTTCTTCAACTCGCTTTCTTGTGAGCTGGCCGCAACACCGCAGGATTGCTTCAGGCCCTAGTTTGGTTCTGGCACGGCATGCTGAGCCTTTGGTTAATTCCTCATCCTGGTGGGAAATGAGAGTTAAATTTGCCCGTCCAGACACCTCCACCTAGTCTCTCATTGGTTCTCCCTATTCCTGTTCATTTTCCACAGAAATTGCAAACTGGGCCAAACAGGAGGTTAAAGGCACTGACTCTCCAAGTCGGGAGAGTGTTAGTAAAGCGTCTGGAATGTTGCACCCGAGTACCTGGGGACGAAAACTGAGACACATTTGAACACGTTTCCCGATCACACGGTGGATCATACTCTGGGTTCCACATGCATGTTTTAGCTGAAGGAAGAATCCCTTAAACAGGGAGAGTTGAGACCCATGGAATGGGTTCCATGCAATATGATTTCAAAGGGTCTGCATTAGCTCACCGAACCTCACCAGTCCTATCACTGCTGCGTTTATGCCGCTGTACACACGCTTGATTCTCTTTCGGAGACATATAAATCCATAGGTTTTAAGATTCTTACTAGTCAGGTATATTTTTAGGCGTTTAATATGGGGTGTTGAGTCCACTTCGTTGAGCAAGGAGTAGCTCTTGTCTATTACATATTTGGCTTATGGAACGGTATCTGTGCTAATTTCAATCTCTGGTTTTATGCAGCACCCCAACTCACCTTTCCCCTTAAGCAAGCATAAGTTGGTTTTCTACTTTAAGACACTGTTTTGTTTTGTAATTCAGTTCCTGTGTAGCCAAGTTTACATTCCGTGTATTAGTGATACCTTACGATATTTCTTTTTCTGTGTGACTTATTTCACTTGGAATCATCGTACCTGAATCCACTCATTATGCTGCTACGGGCCTGATGACATAGATTTCATTGCTGAGTGATATTTTATTGTACGTAAGTACCACAACTTCTTTATCCATTTTTCGCTTTTTGCGATATTGAACTTGTACCGTAAACGAGGTTCTTGTAAACAGAGCCATCCCAAACTTTGGGGTGGCTGTGTCTTTTTGATTTTAATTTCCCTAAGCTATAGGACAATAAGTGGAAGTGCCCTAGGCTCTGTTGCTTAATTTTTTGGATGTTTCAGGAAACACCATACACTTCTCCAGAGTGGCTGTTGGCAATTTACATCTCGCCCATCAGCATAACAAGGCTCCCAGTTCTCCATGGCCTGTCCTGCCTTTCTGGATTTTACACTTTTTTCAGAAGGCCCTTTGACCGGGGGACAGTGAGACTTCATTGTAGTGCAGATTTCCTTTGCGAGCTTGCTTGGTTGGCCAGAAAGTGCGTATGCGTTTCTTCCTGAATATACTCAGGAAAGAACGCATACGCCCTTTTTGGCCAAGTGCATCATTGTCGACGTTCTGAGTCTTTTCCTATGTTTTCAGTGCAATTCCAGTCTACCTCCTGAATTCGGTTTCTTGCAGTTCTGCCTTGCTCTCAGTTCCTCTTCATAGCCTTACCTCAATATACTTTTGAAAAATAGTTGGCCTTTATAACTCTGCAGGTTTTTGAATTGCAGTGGCCCTTAGCTCCATTTTTCAGCTCTTATTTTTGTGATCTTGCCTCATATCCACAGGATTTCTTCAGGCCCTATTCTTCTTCTGGGGCGCCTTGCTCTGCCTTTGGTTAATTCTTCTTCCTGATGTGAAATTAGAGTGACATGTGCCCATTGAAACCGCTACAGCTATTTTCTCACTGGTTCCCCCTATTCCCATTCATCCTCCGCACTAACTGCAGACTGTGCGATACCGGAACTTAAAGGCATTGACTCTCCATGTGGAGATGTTGTTAGTAAAGTGGCTGGAATGTTGATCCGGAGCCCCAGGAGAGGAAAATGAGGTGCATTTTAGAAACCTTTCCCGATCATATGGTATACCATCTGCTGGATTTCCCATGCATGGTTTAGCTGTAGGAAGATTCCCTTCAACTTGGAGTGTTGGGACCCTTGGAATAAGTAGCATGAAGTATTGCATTAAACTTTCGGCAGTTGCTCACCAAAGCTCACCAATCCTTTCAGCGCCAAGTGTCCAGCCTTATGTCTTATCCAGCTGTGGGTTTATATGTGGTCATTCCAGGTTGCATCACAGCCCCTGAGCGAATTTTGTAAGAATTTTTCTCTCTTTCATTGTTTCTGCGTTTTGGTTTTAAAATTTATTTCTATAATGGGGTTTAGCTCATTTTCACTGCTGTGTTTGTGCCGCTCTGCGCACACTTGATTCCCTTATGGAGATATATCAATACATGGGTTTTAAGATTCTTATTACTCAGATATATTTCTCTGTGGTGTATAGGGTGTGTTGAGGCCAGTTCATTGAGCGAGGTGTAGATCTTGTCTGATACCTATTTGGTTTATTGAACGGTATCTGTGCTAATTTCAAACTCTGGTTTTATGCATCACCCCACCTCTCCTTTCCCCTTAAGCTGACATAAGTGTGTTTTCTAAATGTGAGACACTGTTCTGTTTTGTCATTCATTTTTTGTGCAGCCATATTTATCCTCCCTCTATAAGTGATATCTTATGATATGTTTCTTTTTCTGTTTGACTTATTTCAAGTAGTATTATCGGACCTCAATCCACTCTTTATCCTTCTACTAGCCTTATTACATTGATTTCATGGTGAAGAGATATTCCATTGTACATAAGTACCACATTTTCTTTATCCATTGTTCTCTTTCCTGGGATATTTAAGGTGTACTGAAGTTGAGGTTCTTGTAAACAGAGTAGCCCTAAACTGTGGTGTGCTTGTGTCTTGTTGATTTTTAGACTTCCCTAGATATACTCCCGTGATTGGAAGTGCCCTATGCTCTGTCGCTCTGTTTTTTAGATGATTTAGGAACCACCATACACTTCTCCAGAGTGGCTCTCGGCAGTTCACACACTGTCCATCAGCGTATAAAGGCTCCCTGTTCTCCATGGCCTGTCCTGCATTTCTGGTTTTTACAATTTTTTCGGATGGCCCTTTTGACCGGTGGGAAATGAGACTTCTTTGTTGTGCACATTTGCATTGCTTGCTTGCTTGGTTGCCCATAAAATGCGTATGCGTTTTTTCCTGGATATATTCAGGAAATAACGCATACTCCCTTTTGGGCCAACTGCATCATTGTCGAAATTCTGCCGCTTTTCATGTGCTTTAAAGGCGAGTCCAATCTATCTCTTGAAATCTGTTTCTTGCAATTCTGTCTTGCATTCAGATCCTCTTCTTTGCCTTACCTCAACATATTTTTGGACGTTAGTTTTCATTTATAACTCTGCAGGTTTGTGAATTGCAGTGACCCTGAGCTCCATTTTTTAAGTTGCTCTTTTGTGAGCTGGCCTCAAAACCGCAGGATTGCTTCAGGTCCTATTTTGGCTCGGGCGAGGTGGGCTGAGCCTTTTTTTAATTCTTATTCTTAATGGGAAATTAGAGTGACATGTGCCCGTCCAAACCCCTACAACTATTCTCTCATTGGTTCCCCCTGTTCCCGTTCATCCTCCTCACAATTTGCAAAATGTGTGAAACAGAAGTTTAAATGTGCTGATTCTCTAAGTGGGGAGATTCTAAGTAACGTGGCTGGAATGATGAACAGGAGCACCAGGAGAGGATAAATAAGGTGCATTTTAGACACATCTCCCGATCACATGGTGTACAGTCCTCTGGGTTTTCCATGCATGTTTTAGCTGTAGGAAGATTCCTTGAACCTGCAGATTTGGGACCCATTGAATGGGTACCAGGTAGTATTACTTTAAAGGGTGTGCATTTCCTCACCCAACCTCACATTTCTCTTAGCGCGAACAGTTTCCAGCCTTATGTCTCATCCTGCTGTGGGTCTAGATGTGTTCAATCCATGTTGCATCACCGTCCCTGAGGAAAAGTTGTAAGAGGTTTTCTCTGTCTCTCTGTCGTTTATTTTTTTCAATTTATTACTATGTTGTTTACAGCTGATTTTCAAAGCTCTGTTTCTTGCTGCTGTACATCCACTTGATTCACGTACAGAGAGACATCAATAATTTCTTTTTCAGATTCTTACCAGTCATAGATATTCTTTTCCGGTGACTTGAGTGTGCTGAGTGCAGTTCTTTTAGCTACCGTGTAGGCCTTGTTGATTATCAGTTTGGTATTTGGAATGGTATCTTTGCTAATTTCAACCTCCTGGATGATGCCTCACCCCTCCCCACCTTTCCCGTTTAGCAGCCTTACGCGTGTTTTCTACATATTTATGTCACTTAGAATGATCATACGTAACTCCTCCGGAGTTGTTACAACTGGCCATATTTCATTGATTTCCAGGCTGAGTAATATTCCACTCTACATAAGTACCACATCTCTATCCATTTTTTCCCTCCAGAGACATTTAAGTTATATCCTAGTCGAGGATCTTTTAAACAGAGAGGCAGTAAACATTGGGGTGCCTGTGTCCTCTCGATTTTTGTTTTTCCCAAGATATACGCCCATGAGTGCAAGTGCCCTATGCTCTGTAGCTCATTTTTTAGATGCTTTAGTAAACACAATACACTTCTCCAGAATGGCCGTTGGCAATATACATTTCCACTATAAGCCTCACAGGGCTCCCTCCTCTCCTTGCCCTGTCCTGCATTTCTGGCGTTTACACTTTATGAGGATGGCTCTTCTGACTGATGCGAAGTGATATCTTTTGTAGTATTGATTTCCAGTGCCCACCTGTTTGGTTGGCTAAAAAAGTGTATGCCCTTTTCTTGAATATATACAGAAAAAAACGCATACAGCCTTTTTGGCCAACTGCAATGTCGGCAATGTTCAGCCCCTTTTCTTGTGCTTAATGGCGAGTCCTTTCTACCTCCTCAAATCCCTTTCCTGCCATTCTCCCTTGCTTGCCAATCCTTTTCTCTGACTTTCCTCAAGACATTTTTCAGTGATAGATATTTTCAACTCTGCAGTTTCGTGAATTTTACTGCCCCTGAGTTCCATTGTTCAACTTGTGTTTATGGGAACTGGCCACAAAGCAGTGGGATTTCCTCAAGCCCTATACTGTTTCCATGGGCAACCCTAGCCTTTGGTCAATTCATCTTCCTGATTGGAAATTAGAGTGACATGTGCCTGTCTGAACACCTAGGACTTGTCTCTCATTGTTCCTCATCCTTCCGCTTCATCCTCTGGACAAATTCCAAACTGTACGCAACAGGATGTTGACAGTGTTGACATCTCCAAGTGGGGAGACTGTTAGTAAAGACGCTGGAGGGGTGAACCCGAGCACCAGGAGATGAGGAGATGAGATGCCTTTTCCAAACTCTTCCCGATCAGACGGTATACCATCCTCTGGATGTGACAGACATGTTTTAGCAGTAGGAAGAGTCCCATTCATGTAAGGAGAACACCAGGGCTTTTTCAAAATCAGTGTCTCCCCGAAACCCAAACTGGGGAGTTTTTTAAGCTACGGCTACACATATGTTCATTAAGGGCCTTGGGAAGTAGGCAGAGTCCAAACTTTAGATGACTGAAGTCTTCAGGGTCAGAAGCACTCACCACCGGCTTCCCTTAGGTTACACTTTAACTGTCATTGATAGATGATGTCAATAAAAATATCTATTCTTTTTCCGATTATTTCCCCTTATAGGTTATTGCACAATATTGAGTGTAGTTCCCTGTGCTATACAGTAGTTCCTTGTTGATGATCTATTTTATACATAGCAGTGTGTATGTGTTAATTCCAAACTGTTAATTTATCCCTCCTCCCACCTTTCCCCTTTGGTAATAATAAATTATAAGATTTTATACTTCTCAGAAATGGGGGAGCTGAAAGAGAGGTATCATTTTCAATGGAAAAGCATTTAAAACAAGATTGAAGCTTTAACCAAGATTATTAGATGTACATCCTTGGAAAGAAATCACTTCATTTCTCTAATATTGACCTGACAAATAGGACAAACCTTCTCACTGAACTTGCTTATAATAAAGTGATGGAAATATCAAATGGAAGTGTTAGAAACATCTTATTTTACCCGAGCCTTATAAACTGTTCTATGTTAACTACAGTTTGGCTCACACATCTGTTCATTGAAGTTACAATAGTCTCAATTTCTGTTACTGATCCTCCAGAGTGGACCCCAACAAGGGTCCCCCTGCCCAGTGTCATTGGGGCCAACAGATCGAGACTGAGTTTGGTTCCCAAGCAAAGGAAACTTTATATTTTCATCAGAGAATGGAGAGGTGAGAGCATGCACTACCCCGTGGGC
Source organism: Leucopleurus acutus (assembly GCF_964270905.1). Taxonomy (NCBI): domain Eukaryota; kingdom Metazoa; phylum Chordata; class Mammalia; order Artiodactyla; family Delphinidae; genus Leucopleurus; species Leucopleurus acutus. Next base: position 575,445 of record NW_028139147.1, read on the forward strand.
TGTGGGCTGGGCTGCTGTGTAGAGATCCTGTCAGAGTCAGTGGGAGGGAGGGGGCGGAGCTCTCAAGGGCCGGGTTGGCTGCAGCTCAGGCTCTATATCTCGGAGTCTGCACTGGGCCCCAGGAGCTGAGGTGTCGACCCAGCCATTCTGCACCAGGAAATCTGGTCTGAAGTGCCGGGTGTGGAACCTCTGCATGCGGGACCCTAGGAGCACGTGAAATTAGACAAAGCACAAAGGATAAAAAAGGTCAGACTTGACTTTATTGCCCAGATTCTATTTTTATCTCCCAGGGATTTTTAATGGGCTTTGCTGGGGACAAACCCCTCCTCTGCCTTTTGTCCCGTTCCTCACTCTTGGAGTGCTGAGGGTGCAGACCCTTCTTCTGTAACTGCTGAGTGCTGAGTTGGGAGCCCTCATACCAGGGGACGAGGGTCAGAACTTCTCCCCAGCAGCCTCCAGGTGACGTTGATTGGCCCCAGGACCCCTGCCTCCCTGCTCGTCCGCCTGAGCACCAGCATTGGAAGTGTTATAGATTCTAATGACCTTTAAGGGTCCAGGAAAGAGATGTGCAGAGACGCTGTGGGGGCCGGATTCACCCCGCCCCACATTTGTTCGGCCACCTTAGGCTGACCGTTTCTGCCAGCCTAGATGCTCTGACCAGTAGTCTGCTCTTTCTTCAATTAGGCCCCTGAATTAACATAAAAACAGCACCAGGTGTCAGAGCCCTGCCCGCTCAACTCCCAGACAGTCCAGGGTCAGTGGTGATCAAGGACCATGATGGCCACTGAGTCAACAGCCTTTTGAAGTAAACAGGAGTCCAGCCGGTCTTATTGGCCACCATCATCACGGTGTCTGTAGGCTTTTCTATGGTGACAGTGTGATATACGGTTCCCCCGCCAAGATTATTAGCTCCCCTCCGGGTGCAGGAAGTCCTGCAAGCAGTAGTCTACTCCTTCGGGACACACTATTGTTGTTTTATGAGAGAAACTCCAGGTCAAGTGATGTTCACATGAGTCGTCATGGTGCCCTGTTGCCTCCGGTTATCTCTCTGGATGTTGGAGTTGGAGGGCCTCCTCACTCGAGGTCGGTGTGCCCACGGAGCGAACCCTGCAACTTCAGGGCATGGTTGGTGATTAGGATCACCACGTGGGGTCCTTTTCCCTTAGGAGGGAGGTGGCCTTTTGGGCTGCTGATTTCCAGGTTTTTAGATACCGCCAGTATCTTGGCCAGATGTGGCAGTGGGCCAAGCCCCTTGGTGACTGTAGTTTATCCTACCTGGATGGCATTCTTGCGTTGTTCCATTTCAAGTGGTCCCAGTTTTTGCACTAATTCTCCAATGGCGATTCACCTTTCACCGGGAATGGAAAGGTCAAAGGGTTTAGCTCAATTAGGGAGTTCCAGGGCAAGGGTCTGAATTGACTGCTCTTTCCATTCTTGAAAGGCCACTTCTGGATTCTGTTCAAAAGGATCATCATCTTTTCCTTTCAGTGTTTCATATAGAGGCCCAGCTAGTAGACTGTAGTTAGGGATCCAGAAGCAGCAAACCCTGGCCTCCCCAGGAACCCCTAAGCTGTCTTCTAGTTTTAGAAAGGGGTAAGGCTGCAAATGGTTTCTTCCCTTTCCTGGGATGGGCTTCTCTGACCTTGTGTGAGAATGAAGCCCAGGCAGGTCACCGCAGTCTGTGATATTTGAGCTTTTTCTTGGACAACTTCTATCCTTTATTGGCTTGGTAGTTCAGAGGCCTCCTTAGTAGGGCTGGCGATCAGAATGTCGTCTGCATATTGAAGGAGGGTTTCCTTTTCCAGAGGTAGAACTTTTCGGTCGTTAGCTAAGCTTTCCCCAAAGATGGTGTGGGAATTTTTGAACCCTTGGGGCAAGACGGCCCGGAAGTATTGTTTTAGTTGTATGTTGAGTCCTGCCACTCACAAGCCAAAATTTCTTGTGACTCTGGGACTAATGGAATACAAAAGAAGGCATCATTGAAGACTAATACAGAATACCATGTCCTGGTGGTTGGTAGAATGACCAGCAGGGTGTAGGAATCAGGAGCAACTGGAGGTATATCCTCGGTGGCTTCACTGACTGTCCTGACATCCTTTACCAGGTCCCCAGCAGCCCATGGGGCTCTCGTGGTCAGGCCAATCCCAGGATATGGAGCTCTCCTGGGCAGGTACCCCACCCCCAACCCAGCCCACGGGGCTCTCATGGTCAGGCCCCTCCCAGGATACAGAGCTACCCTTGCAGGTACCGTGGCAGGGCTGGGCACACAGGAACCGTGCACATAGCCCTCATTGAAGAGCACCCCCAGCTCACCTGTCGCTCAGAGCTGACACAGAGCACCTCAGAGCAGGACTTGAACTAACAAACAGCAGCTCCGACAGGTCTGTGACCCTGGGCATCACTCTGTGTGGCCTCCCTCCACCTGGTCTTCCAGAGACTTCCACTGCACCCAGGGCACCAGGCCTCTGTCTCCAACCACCACCCACCCCTCCTCTCCCTGACTCCTGGGTTCCTCTCATTAGGAGAGGGTTTTCTTGAAGTTGTCTCCCACTCATGGGCCAGATAAAATGATTAGAAAACAAGCCAAAGCTGCAGCCCCTTGTCTATCCTGACTCTCAGGAGCCCACACCTGTTCCTTGGACCTGGCCGGTTCAGCAAGTTCCATTTTCTGCAACTGTGAGCCCCTGAGGGGTGATGATTGGCTACCTGGGCAGCCTTACCATGCTGGCCAGCCCTCCCCAGGTGTGCCTGGGTTGAGATCAATATAAATACCACTCCAGGCAGCAAAAGCCCCTGCAGCTGTGCCTGACGCCATTTTCTCTGCCCTGTCAGCAGTCTCGGGGCTGGGCTGGTGGGAGGGAGTGAGAGGCCACGGCTTTGTGGGTGGCCCAGTGTGAGTGGGGCTCTGCTGGACTTTCTGCAGCAGATGCCAGGCTGCCACCTGCTAAAGAAGAGGATGTGTCACCCATACCTGCTGCTGGAATTTCTCCCTGGGCAGAGGTGAGGAAGGAAAAAAGCAGTGGGGGCAGGGACAGGACGGGTATCTCAGGCAGGGAAATGGAAATCTTCCAGAAGAGCACCCAGGGCCAGGACCATCCTGGCTGGCCTGCAGGCACCAAGTCAGCTGGCATGCTGTCACTCGTGTGGCTCCATGGCCCTTCCTCTAGGCTTTCAAGTCCTTGTATATATTCAGGTGTTTTACCTGGGAAGGGTGGGAACAGTTCAGCAGCAAGTGGCCTGGGGCTCAGCTCACGTTTACTCACAGATGCCTCGGCACGGTGCCCCAGCTTTGCAATGAGGACGCTTGTTGTGTGGGGGCTGCTGGCTGAATGGGAGACGATTCCCCACCACTGACCAACTTCAGAATTGTTTACAACTGGAGCAAGTGCCCTGATACGGTTTTCCTCTGAGTAACTGGTGGGTTCTGTTTTTTTTTTTCTCTTTTTCGTTTTTGGTTCAAGGTAGATTTTATTCCTCTTTTTTGTATTTACAGATATAAGCATGGAAATAATTTATTCATATAAATACATGTATGTGAAGGGAATAATTGTTTTTTCTGTTTTATTTTTTAAATTTTATTTCTTTTTAATTTTGAATTTTATTTTATATTTTTATACAGCAGGTTCTCATTGGTTATCTATTTTATACATATAAATGTTTACATGCCAATCCCAATCTCTCAACTCCTCCCACCACCACCCCTCCAAGAGCTTTCCCCCCTTGTTGTCCATACGATTGTTGTCTACATCTGTTGCTCTATTTATGCCTTGCAAAACGGTTAATCTGTACAGTTTTTCTAGGTTCCACATATATGCATGAATATACAAGATTTGTTTTTCTCTTTCTGACTTACTTCACTCTGTAGGACAGTCTCTAGATCCATCGACGTCTCTACAAATGACCCAATTTCATTCCTTTCATGGCTTAGTAATATTCCATTTTATATATGTACCACAGCTTTATGCATTCGTCTGTCTGTGGGCATTTAGGTTGCTTCCATTACCTCGATATTGTAAATAGTGATGCAATGAACATTGCGGTGAATGTCTCTTTTTGATTTATGGTTTTGTCTGAGTATATGTCCAGTCCTGGGATTGCTGTATCATATGGTAATTCTATTATTAGTTTCTTAAGAAACTCCATATTGTTCTCCATAGTGACTGTATCAATTTATATTCCCAACAATAGTGGAAGAGTGTTCCTTTTCTCCACACCCTTTCCAGCATTTGTTGTTTGTAGATTTTCAGATGATGCCCATTCTAACAGGTGTGAGGTGATACCTCATTGTTGAGTCCATTTCGTTGAGCAACGGGTAGGTCTTGTCTATTACATATTTGGCTTATGGAACGGTATCTGTGCTAATTTCAAACTCTGGTTTTATGCAGCACCCCAACTCACCTTTCCCCTTAAGCAAGCATAAGTTGGTTTTCTAAACTTGAGACCCTGTTCTGTTTTGTAATTCAGTTCATGTGTAGCCAAGTTTACATTCCGTGCATTAGTGATACCTTATGATGTTTCTTTTTCTGTGTGACTTATTTCACTTAGAATCATCATGCCTCAATCCACTCATTATGCTGGTACAGGCCTGGTGACACAGATTTCATTGCTGAGTGGTATTCTGTTGTACATAAGTACCGCAACTTCTTTATCAATTATTTGTTCTCTGGGATATTTAACTTGTACTGTAGAAGAGGCTCCTGTAAACAGAGCCGTTGTAAATTTTGGGGTGGCTGTGTCTTTTTGATTTTAATTTCCCTAAGCTATAGGACCATAAGTGGAAATGCCCTAGATTCTGTTGCTTTGTTTTTCAGATGTATCAGGAAACACCATACACTTCTCCAGAGTGGCTGTTGGCAATGTACATCCCGCCCATAAGCATAACAAGGCTCCTTTTTCCCCATGGCCTGTCTTGCCTTTCTGGATTTTACACTTTTCTCAGTGGCCCTTTAGACCGGGGGGAAGTGACACTTCATAGTAGTTCGGATTTCCATTGCAAGCTTGCTTGGTTTGCCAAAAAGGGCGTATGTGTTTTTTCCTGAATATATTCAGGAACAAACTCATACGCCCTTTGTTGCCAAGTGCATCATTGTCGATGTTCTGCCTCTTTTCCTATGCTTTAAATGCAAATCCAGTCTACCTCCTGAAATCGGTTTCCTGCAATTCTGCCCCGCTTTCAAGTCCTCTTCGCAGCCTTACTTCAATATATTTTTGGACGTTATCTGTCATTTATAACTCTGCAGGTTTGTGAATTACAGGGCCCCTGAGCTCCTTTCTTCAACTCGCTTTCTTGTGAGCTGGCCGCAAACCCGCAAGACTGCTTCAGGCCCTAATCTGCTTCTGGCAGGGCACGCTGAGCCTTTGGTTAATTCCTCTTCCTGGTGGGAAATGAGTGTTAAATATGCCCGTCCAGACACCTACCTCACTCTCAACCCCTTGGTGATGTGGGTCCTCTGGTTTGTGGCCACTTTTGCTGGGTTCCTCACCTTTCAATGATGTGGCCCCACTAGTGTGAGGACACTCCTGCTTGGTTCTCATCCACGTGGTTATGTGGACCCCCTGGTGAGAGTCTGTTCCTGGCTTTGTTCCTCACCCACCTGTGAGGGAGACCCTCTGCTGATAGGTCACTCCTGCATGGCTGGCACACATTGCCTTGGTGAAGTCAGCCGTGTGGTGGCAGTTGGAGCGTGCTGGGAATCTCTTCCCCCGGTGATGAGGGCCCTCTTGCGTCAGGCCCTAACTGCTGGGCTCACCAACTTTTCTTAGGGAGCCCAGTGATGCTTTGGCACTCCTCTTAGGATCCCATCTCCATGGGGATGTGGGCCTTCTGCTCTGAGGTCCCAACGGCTGGGTTGTTCACATTTTCATGATGTGGGCTCTCTGGTGTTAGTTCACAGAAGCCTGGATCCCATAGCCTCTGTGCTCTTGGCTGCCTGCTGGGAGGTTCCAACTGCTGGATTCCTCACTTTTTTAATTTTTTGGGCCCTCTGTTGTGAGGATCCTCCTGCCTGCCTCACTCCCAGCCCCTTCGTGATGTGTGTCGTCTGGTTTGAGGCCACATGTGCTGGGTTCCTCACCTTTCGATGATGTGGGACCAATGGTCTTAGGAGACTCCTGCCTGGTTCACATCCCCTTGGTGATGTGGGCTCTCTGTTGAGAGTCTGATCCCGGCTGGGTTCCTCACCCATCTGTGAGGTAGGCCGTCTGATGTGAGGTCACTCTTGCCTGGCTTGCTCACCTCGCCTTGTGGACATGAGCCCTCTGGTGGCACTTGGAGCCTGCTGGGAGCCTCCTCTCGTCGGTGATGAGGGCCCTCTGGCATCAGGCCCTAACTGCTGGGCTCCCTACATTTTGTGATGTGCGCCCAGTGGTGCGAGGACACTCCAGCCAGGTTCACATCCCCATTGGGGTGTGGGCCTTCTGCTCTGAGGTCCCAAAGCCTGGGTTGCTCACAGTTTCATGATGTGGGCTCTCTGCTGTTAGTTCACTCCTGCCTGCATCCCATAGCTTCTGTGCTCTGGGCCGCCTGCTGGGAGGTTCCAACTGCTGGATTCCTCACCTTTCTTATTCTTTGGGCCCTCTGTTTTTAGGCTACTCCTGCCTGCCTCACTCCCATTCCCTTTGTGATATGTGTCCTCTGATTTGAGGCCACATGTGCTGGGTTCCGCACCTTTCGATGATGTGACCCCACTGGAGGGAAGACAGTCCTGACTGGTTCCCATCCCCTTGCTGATGTGGGCCCTCAGGTGAGAGTCTGATCCTGTCTGGGTTCCTCACCCTTCTGTGAGGTGGGCCCTCTGCTGTGAGGTCAATCATGCCTGTCTGGCACACGTCACCTTGGCGACGTGGGCCCTCTGGTGGCAGTTGGAGTGTGCTGGGATCCTCCTCCCCTTGGTGATGAGGGCCCTCTTGCCTTAGGCCATAACTGCTGGGCTCCCCACATTTTCTGATGTGCGCCAAGTGAGTGAGGAGACTCTTGCCAGGTTCCCATCCCCATGGCGATATGGGCCTTCTGCTCTGAGGTCAAAACGGCTGGCTTGCTCACAGTACCATGATGTGGGCCCTCTGCTGTGAGTTCACTCCGGCAAGGATCCCTTATCATCGGTGCTCTGAGCCGCCTGCTGGGAGGTTCCAACTGCTGGATTCCTCAACTTTTTTATTCTATGTGCCCTCTGTTGTGAGGCTCCTCCTGCCTGCCTCACTGCCAGCCCCTTGGTGATGACTGTCCTATGGCTTGAGGCCACATGTGCTGCGTTCCTCACCTTTCGATGATGTGACCCCACTCGTGTGAGGACACTCCTGCCTGGTTCCCATCCCCTTGGTGAGGTGGGCCCTCTGGCGAGAGTCTAATCCTGGCTGGGTTCCTCAACGTTCTGTGAGGTAGGCCCTCTGCTGTGAGGTCACTCCTGCCTGGCTGGCACACGTCACCTTGGAGACGTGAGCCCTCTGGTGGCAGTTGGAGCGTGCAGGGCGCCTCCTCCTCTCGGTGATGACGGCCCTCTGGCGTCAGGCCCTAAATGGTGGGCTCCCCACATTTTCTGATGTGCGCCCAGTGGTGCGAGGACACTCCAGCCAGGTTCCCATTCCCATGGGGATGTGGTCCTTCTGCGCTGAGGTCTCAACTCCTGGGTTGCTCACAGTTTTGTGATGTGGGCCCTCTGCTGTGAGTTCACTGTGGCCTGGATCCCATAGCCTCGGTGTTCTGGGTCGCCTGCTGGAAGGTCTAAATGCTGGAATCCTCACGTTTTTTATATTATGTGCCCTGTGTTGTGAGGCTACTCCTGCCTGCCTCACTCCAAGGCCCTTGGTGATGTGGGTCCTCTGGTTTGAGGACACATGTGCTGGGTTCCTCACCTTAAGATGATGAGGCCCCACTGGTGTGAGGATAATCCTGACTGGGTCCCATCCCCTTTGTGATGTGGGCCCTCTGGTGAGAGTCTGATCCTGGCTGGGTTCCTCACCCATCTGTGAGGTGGGCCCTCTACTATCAGGTAACTCTTGCCTGGGTTGCTCACCTCGCCTTGTTGACATGAGCCCTCTGGTGGCAATTGGACCCTGCTGGGAGCCTCCTCAGCTCTGTGATGAGGGCCCTCTGACGTCAGGCCCTAACTGCTGGGCTCCCCAACTTTTCTTAGTGAGCCCAGTGTTGCTCAAGCACTCCTCTTAGGTTCCCATCCCCATGGGGATGTGGGCCTTCTGCTCTGAGGTTCCAACGGCTGGGTTGATCACAATTTCATGATGTGGGCTCTCTGGTGTTAGTTCACTGTGGCCTGGATCCCATAGCCTCTGTGGTCTTGGCTGCCTGCTGGGAGGTTCCAACTGCTCGATTCCTCAACTTTTGTATTCTATGGGTCCTGTGTTGTGATGCTCCTCCTGCCTGCCTCACTCGCAACCCCTTCGTGATGTGGGTCTTCTGGTTTGAGGCCACATGTGCTGGGTTAGGCAACTTTCAATGATGTGGCCCCACTGGTGTGAGGACACTCCTGCCTGGTTCCCATCCCCTTGGTGATGTGGGCCTTCTGGTGACAGTCTTATCCTGGCTGAGTTCCTCACTCTTCTGTGAGGTAGGCCCTCTGCTGTGAGGTCAATCCTGCCTGACTTGCACACATCACCTTGGCGACGTGGGCCCTCTGTTGGCACATGGAACCTGCTGGGAGCCTCCTGCCCTCGGTGATGATGGCCCTCTAGCATCAGGCTCTAACTGCTGGGCTCCCCACGTTTTCTGATGTGAGCCCAGTGATGCCAGGACACTCCTGTCAGGTTCCCATCCCCATGGGGATGTGGGCTTTCTGCTCTGAGGTCCCAATGCCTGGGTTGCTCACAGTTTCATGATGTGGGCTCTCTGGTGTTAGTTAACTCCTGCCTGCATCCCATAGCTTCTGTGCTCTCGGCCGCCTGCTGGGAGGTTCCAAATGCTGGATTCCTCACTTTTTTTATTCTTTGGGCCCTCTGTTTTTAGGCTACTCCTACCTGCCTCACTCCCATCCCCTTTGTGATGTATGTCCTCTGATATGAGGCCACATGTGCTGGGTTCCTCACCTTTCGATGATGTGGTCCCACTGGTGGGAGGACAGTCCTGACTGGTTCCCATCCCCTTGGTGTTGTGGGCCCTCTGGTGAGAGTCTCATCCTGCCTCGGTTCCTCACCCTTCTGTGAGATAGGCCCTCTGCTGTGAGGTCACTACTGCCTGGCTGGTGCATGCCACCTTGTAGACGTGGGCCCTCTGTTGGCAGTTGGAACCTGCTGGGAGTCTCCTCCCCTCAGTTATGAGGGCCCCCTGGCATCAGGCCCTAACTGCTGGGCTCCTAACATTTTCTGATATGTGCTAAGTGGTGCAAAGCCACTCCTGCCAGGTTCCCATCCCAATGGGGATGTGGGCCTTCTGTTCTGAGGTCCCAACAGCTGGGCTGCTCACAGGTTCATGATGTGGGCCCTCTGCTGTGAGTTCACTGCGGCCTGGATCCCATAGCCTCGGTGCTCTGGGCCACTTGCTGGGAGGTTCCAACTGCTGGATTCCTCAACTTTTATATTCTATGGACCCTGTGTTGTGAGGCCAGTCCTGCCAGCCTCATTCCGAACCCCTTGGTGATGTGGTTCCTCTGGTTTGAGGACACATGTGCTGGGATCCTCACCTTTCGATGATGTTGTCCCACTGGTGTGGGGACACTCCTGCCTGGTTCCCATCCCCTTGGTGATGTGGGCCCTCTGGTGAGAGTCTGATCCTGGCTGTGTTCCTCACCCTTCTGTGAGGTGGGCCCTCTGCTGTGAGGTCACTCCTGCCAGGCTGGCACACATCGCCTTGGCGACGTTGGCCCTCTGGTGGCAGCTGGAGCCTGCTGGGAGCCTCCTCCTCTCGGTGATGAGTGCCCTCTAGCGTCAGGCCCTAACTTCTGAGCACCCCACGTTTTCTGATGTGAGCCCAGTGATGCCAGGACACTCCTGTCATGTTCCCATCACCATGGGGATGTGGGCCTTCTGCTCTGAGGTCCCAATGTCTGGGTTGCTCACAGTTTCATGATGTGGGCTGTCTGGTGTTAGTTCACTCTGGCCTGGTTCCTCTAGCCTCTGTGCTCTGGGCCGCCTGCTGGGAGGTTCCAACTGCTGGATTCCTCACCTTTCTTATTTTTGGGCCCTCTGTTATGAGGCTCCTCCTGCCTGCCTCACTCCCAGCCCCTTGGTGATGGGTGTCTTATGGTTTGAAGCCACATGTTCTGGGTTCCTCACCTTTAGATGATGTGGCCCTACTCATGTGAGGACACTCCTGCCTGGTTCCAATCCATTTGGTGATGTGGGCCCTCTGGTGCGAGTCTGATCCTGACTGGGTTCGTCACACTTCTCTGAGGTGGACCCTCTGCTGTGAGGTCATTCGTGCCTGGTTGGCACACATCGCCTTGGCGACGTCAGCCCTCTGGTGGCAGTTGGAGCCTGCTGGGAGCCTCCTTCCCTTGGTGATGAGGGTCCTCTGGCGCCAGGCCCTAACTGCTGGTCGCCCAAAATTTTCTGATACGTTCTCAGTGGTGCGAGGACACTCCTACCAGAATTCCATCCCCATGGGGATGTGGGCCTCCTGCTCTGAGGTCCCAATGGCTGGGTTGCTCAGTTTCATGACATGGGCCCTCTTCTGTGAGTTCACTGTGGCCTGGATCCCATAGCCTCGGTGCTCTGGGCCACCTGCTGGGAGGTTCCAACTGCTGGATTCCTCACTTTTTTATTCTATGTGCCCAGTGTTGTGAGGCTACTCCTGCCTGCCTCACTCCGAGGTCCTTGGTGATGTGGGTCCTCTGGTTTGAGGACACATGTGCTGAGTACCTCAGCTTTCGATGATGTGGCCCCACTGATGTGAAGACACTCCTGCCTGGTTCCCATCCCCTTGGTGATGTGGGCCCTCTGGTGAGAGTCTGATGTTGGCTGGGTTTCTCACCCTTCTGTGAGGTGGGACCTCTGCTGTGAGGTAACTCCTGCCTGGCATGCTAACGTTGCCTTGGCAATGTGAGCCCTCAGGTGGCAGTTGGAGCCTGCTGGAAATCTCCTCCCCTCAGTTATGAGAGCTCTGGATAAAACACATATGCACTTTTTTGCCAAGTGCATTATTTTCCAAGTTCTGTCTCTTTTCCTATGCTTTAAGAGCTACTCCCTTGTACGTTTTGAAATCAATTTCCAGCAATTCTGCCCTGCATTCAAGTCCTCTTCGCAGCCTTACTTCAGCATAATTTTGGATGATAGCTGTCATTTATAACTCCGAAGGTTTCTGAATTACAGTGCCCCTGAGCTCCTTTCTTCAACTCGCTTTCTTGTGAGCTGGCCGCAACACCGCAGGATCTCCTCAGGCCCTAATTTAGTTCCAGCATGGCACGCGGAGCCTTTGGTTAATTCCTCTTCCTGGTGGGAAATGAGAGTTAAATTTGCCCGTCCGGACACCTCCACCTAGTCTCTCATTGGTTCTCCCTATTCCTGTTCATTTTCCACAGAAATTGCAAACTGGGCCAAACAGGAGGTTAAAGGCACTGACTCTCCAAGTGGGGAGAGTGTTAGTAAAGCGTCTGGAATGTTGCACCCGAGTACCAGGGGACGAAAACTGAGACACATTTGAACACGTTTTCCGATCACACGGTGGATCATACTCTGGGTTCCACATGCATGTTTTAGCTGAAGGAAGAATCCTTTAAACAGGGAGAGTTGAGACCCATGGAATGGGTACCATGCAATATGACTTCAAAGGGTCTGCATTTGCTCACCGAACCTCAGCAATCCTATCACTGCTGTGTTTATGCCGCTGTACACACGCTTGATTCTCTTTCGGAGACATATAAATCCATAGGTTTTAAGATTCTTACTAGTCAGGTAGATTCTTACTAGTCAGGTATATTCTTAGGCGTTTAATATGGGGTGTTGAGTCCACTTCGTTGAGCAAGGAGTAGCTCTTGTCTATTACATATTTGGCTTATGGAACGGTATCTGTGCTCATTTCAATCTCTGGTTTTATGCAGCACCCCAACTCACCCGTCCCCTTAAGCAAGCATAAGTTGGTTTTCTACATTTGACACCCTGTTCTGTTTTGTAATTCAGTTCTTGTGTAGCCAAGTTTACATTCCGTGTATTAGTGATATCTTATGATGTTTCTATTTCTGTGTGACTAATTTCACTTAGAATCATCGTACCTGAATCCACTTATTATGCTGCTACGGGCCTGATGACATAGATTTCATTGCTGAGTGATATTGCATTGTACATAAGTACCACAACTTCTTTATCCATTTTTCGCTTTCTGTGATATTGAACTTGTTCGGTAAATGAGGTTCTTGTAAACAGAGCCGTCCCAAACTTTGGGGTGGCTGTGTCTTTTTGATTTTAATTTCCCTAAGCTATAGGACCATAAGTGGAAGTGCCCTAGGCTCTGTTGCTTTGTTTTTTGGATGTTTCAGGAAACACCATACACTTCTCCAGAGTGGCTGCTGGCAATTTACATCCCGCCCATCAGCATAACTAGGCTCCCAGTTCTCCATGGCCTGTCCTGCCTTTCTGGATTTTACACTTTTTTCAGATGGCCCTTTTGACTGGGGGCAGTGAGACTTCATTGTAGTGCAGATTTCCTTTGCAAGCTTGCTTGGTTGGCCAAAAAGGGCGTATGCGTTTTTTCCTGAATATATTCAGGAAAAAACGCATACGCCCTTTTTGGCCAAGTGCATCATTGTGGACGTTCTGCCTCTTTTCCTATGCTTTACATGCAATTCCAGTCTACCTCCAGAAATCGGTTTCCTGCAATTCTGCCCCGCTTTCAACTCCTCTTGGCAGCCTTACTTCAATATATTTTTGGAAGATAGCTGTCATTTATAACTCTGCAGGTTTGTGAAATACAGTGCCCCTGAGCTCCTTTCTTCAACTCGCTTTCTTGTGAGCTGGCCGCAACACCGCAGGATTGCTTCAGGCCCTAGTTTGGTTCCGGCACGGCATGCTGAGCCTTTGGTTAATTCCTCTTCCTGGTGGGAAATGAGAGTTAAATTTGCCCGTCCGGACACCTCCACCTAGTCTCTCATTGGTTCTCCCAATTCCTGTTCATTTTCCACAGAAATTGCAAACTGGGCCAAACAGGAGGTTAAAGGCACTGACTCTCCAAGTGGGGAGAGTGTTAGTAAAGCGTCTGGAATGTTGCAACCGAGTACCAGGGGACGAAAACTGAGACACATTTGAACACGTTTCCCGATCACACGGTGGATCATACTCTGGGTTCCACATGCATGTTTTAGCTGAAGGAAGAATCCATTAAACCTGAAGAGTTGAGACCCATGGAATGGGTACCATGCAATATGACTTCAAAGGGTCTGCATTTGCTCACCGAACCTCAGCAATCCTATCACTGCTGCGTTTATGCCGCTGTACACACGCTTGATTCTCTTTCAGAGACATATAAATCCATAGGTTTTAAGATTCTTACTAGTCAGGTAGATTCTTAGGCGTTTAATATGGAGTGTTGAGTCCACTTCGTTGAGCAAGGAGTAGCTCTTGTCTATTACATATTTGGCTTATGGAACGGTATCTGTGCTCATTTCAATCTCTGGTTTTATGCAGCACCCCAACTCACCCGTCCCCTTAAGCAAGCATAAGTTGGTTTTCTACATTGGACACCCTGTTCTGTTTTGTAATTCAGTTCTTGTGTAGCCAAGTTTACATTCCATGTATTAATGATATCTTATGATGTTTCATTTTCTGTGTGACTAATTTCACTTAGAATCATCGTACCTGAATCCACTCATTATGCTGCTACGGGCCTGATGACATAGATTTCATTGCTGAGTGATATTGCATTGTACGTAAGTACCACAATTTCTTTATCCATTTTTCGCTCTCTGTGATATTGAACTTGTACCATAAACGAGGTTCTTGTAAACAGAGCCGTCCCAAACTTTGGGGTGGCTGTGTCTTTTTGATTTTAATTTCCCTAAGCTATAGGACCATAAGTGGAAGTGCCCTAGGCTCTGTTGCTTTGTTTTTTGGATGTTTCAGGAAACACCATACACTTCTCCAGAGTGGCTGCTGGCAATTTACATCCCGCCCATCAGCATAACAAGGCTCCCAGTTCTCCATGGCCTGTCCTGCCTTTCTGGATTTTACACTTTTTTCAGATGGCCCTTTTGACCGGGGGACAGTGAGACTTCATTGTAGTGCAGATTTCCTTTGCAAGCTTGCTTGGTTGGCCAAAAAGGGCGTATGCGTTTTTCCCTGAATATATTCAGGAAAAAACGCATACACCTTTTTGGCCAAGTGTATCATTGTGGACGTTCTGCCTCTTTTCCTATGCTTTACATGCAATTCCAGTCTACCTCCTGAAATCGGTTTCCTGCAATTCTGCCCCCCTTTCAACTCCTCCTGGCAGCCTTACTTCAATATATTTTTGGAAGATAGCTGTCATTTATAACTCTGCAGGTTTGTGAATTACAGTGCCCCTGAGCTCCTTTCTTCAACTCGCTTTCTTGTGAGCTGGCCACAACACCGCAGGATTGCTTCTGGTCCTAGTGTGGTTCCGGCATGGCACGCTGAGCCTTTGGTTAATTCCTCTTCCTGGTGGGAAATGAGAGTTAAATTTGCCCGTCTGGACACCTCCACCTAGTCTCTCATTGGTTCTCCCTATTCCTGTTCATTTTCCACAGAAATTGCACACTGGGCCAAACAGGAGGTTAAAGGCACTGACTCTCCAAGTGGGGAGAGTGTTAGTAAAGCGTCTGGAATGTTGCACCCGAGTACCAGGAAACGAAAATTGAGACACATTTGAACACGTTTTCCGATCACACGGTGGATCATACTCTGGGTTCCACATGCATGTTTTAGCTGAAGGAAGAATCCCTTAAACAGGGAGAGTTGAGACCCATGGAATGGGTACCATGCAATATGACTTCAAAGGGTCTGCATTTGCTCACCGAACCTCAGCAATCCTATCACTGCTGCGTTTATGCCAGTGTACACACGCTTGATTCTCTTTCGGAGACATATAAATCCATAGGTTTTAAGATTCTTACTAGTCATGTATATTATTAGGCGTTTAATATGGGGTGTTGAGTCCACTTCGTTGAGGAAGGAGTAGCTCTTGTCTATTACATATTTGGCTTATGGAATGGTATCTGTGCTAATTTCAATCTCTGGTTTTATGCAGCACCCCAACTCACCTTTCCCCTTAAGCAAGCATAAGTTGGTTTTCTACATTTGACACCCTGTTCTGTTTTGTAATTCAGTTCTTGTGTAGCCAAGTTTACATTCCGTGTATTAGTGATATCTTATGATGTTTCTTTTTCTGTGTGACTTATTTCACTTAGAATCATCGTACCTGAATCCACTCATTATGCTGCTACGGGCCTGATGACATAGATTTCATTGCTGAGTGATATTGCATTGTACGTAAGTACCACAACTTCTTTATCCATTTTTCGCTTTCTGTGATATTGAACTTGTACCGTAAACGAGGTTCTTGTAAACAGAGCCGTCCCAAACTTTGGGGTGGCTGTGTCTTTTTGATTTTAATTTCCCTAAGCTATAGGACCATAAGTGGAAGTGCCCTAGGCTCTGTTGCTTTGTTTTTTGGATGTTTCAGGAAACACCATACACTTCTCCAGAGTGGCTGCTGGCAATTTACATCCCGCCCATCAGCATAACAAGGCTCCCATTCTCCATGGCCTGTCCTGCCTTTCTGAATTTTACACTTTTTTCAGATGGCCCTTTTGACCAGGGGGCAGTGAGACTTCATTGTAGTGCAGATTTCCTTTGCAAGCTTGCTTGGTTGGCCAAAAAGGGCGTATGCGTTTTTTCCTGAATATATTCAGGAAAAAACGCATACGCCCTTTTTGGCCAAGTGCATCATTGTGGACGTTCTGCCTCTTTTCCTATGCTTTACATGCAATTCCAGTCTACCTCCTGAAATCGGTTTTCTGGAATCCTGCCCCGCTTTCAAGTCCTCTTGGCAGCCTTCCTTCAATATATTTTTGGAAGATAGCTGTCATTTATAACTCTGCAAGTTTGTGAATTACAGTGTCCCTGAGCTCCTTTCTTCAACTCGCTTTCTTGTGAACTGGCCGCAACACCGCAGGATTGCGTCGGGCCCTAGTGTGTTTCCGGCATGGCACGCTGAGCCTTTGGTTAATTCCTCTTCCTGGTGGGAAATGAGAGTTAAATTTGCCTGTCCGGACACGTCCACCTAGTCTCTCATTGGTTCTCCCTATTCCTGTTCATGTTCCACAGAAATTGCAAACTGGGCCAAACAGGAGGTTAAAGGCACTGACTCTCCAAGTGGGGAGATTGTTAGTAAAGCGTCTGGAATGTTGCACCCGAGTACCAGGGGACGAAAACTGAGACACATTTGAACACGTTTTCCGATAACACGGTGGATCATACTCTGGGTTCCACATGCATGTTTTAGCTGAAGGAAGAATCCCTTAAACATGGAGAGTTGAGACCCATGGAAGGGGTACCATGCAATATGACTTCAAAGGGTCTGCATTTGCTCACCGAACCTCACCAATCCTATCACTGCTGCGTTTATGCCACTGTACACACGATTGATTCTCTTTTGGAGACATATAAATCCATAGGTTTTAATATTCTTACTAGTCAGGTATATTCTTAGGCGTTTATTATGTGGTGTTGAGTCCACTTCGTTGAGCAAGGAGTAGCTCTTGTCTATTACATATTTGGCTTACGGAACGGTATCTGTGCTAATTTCAATCTCTGGTTTATGCAGCAACCCAACTCACCTTTCCCCTTAAGCAAGCATAAGTTGGTTTTCTACATTTGAGACCCTGTTCTGTTTTGTAATTCAGTTCTTTTGTAGCCAAGTTTACATTCCGTGTATTAGTGATATCTTATGATGCTTCTTTTTCTGTGTGACTTATTTCACTTACAATTATCGTACCTGAATCCACTCATTATGCTGCTACGGGACTGATGACATAGATTTCATTGCTGAGTGATATTCCATTGTACATAAGTACCACAACTTCTTTATCCATTTTTCGCTCTCTGTGATACTGAACTTGTACCGTAAACGAGGTTCTTGTAAACAGAGCCGGCCGAAATTTTGGGGTGGCTGTGTCTTTTTGATTTTAATTTCCCTAAGCTATAGGACCATAAGTGGAAGTGCCCTAGGCTCTGTTGCTTTGTTTTTTTGATGTTTCAGGAAACACCGTAGACTTCTCCAGAGTGGCTGTTGGCAATTTACATCCCGCCCATCAGCATAACAAGGCTCCCAGTTCTCCATACCCTGTCCTGCCTTTCTGGATTTTACACTTTTTTCGGAAGGCCCTTTTGACCGGGGGGCAGTGAGACTTCATTGTAGTGCAGATTTCCTTTGCAAGCTTGCTTGGTTGGCCAAAAAGGGCGTTTGCGTTTTTTCCTGAATATATTCAGGAAAAAACGCAAACGCCCTTTTTGGCCAAGTGCATCATTGTGGACGTTCTGCCTCTTTTCCTATGCTTTACATGCAATTCCAGTCTACCTCCTGAAATCAGTTTCCTGCAATTCTGCCCCGCTTTCAACTATTCTTGGCTGCCTTACTTCAATATATTTTTGGAAGATAGCTGTCATTTATAACTCTGCAGGTTTGTGAATTACAGTGCGCCTGAGCTCCTTTCTTCAACTCGCTTTCTTGTGAGCTGGCCGCAACACCGCAGGATTGCTTCAGGCCCTAGTTTGGTTCCGGCACGGTATGTTGAGCCTTTGGTTAATTCCTCTTCCTGGTGGGAAATGAGAGTTAAATTTGCCCGTCCAGACACCTCCACCTAGTCTCTCATTGGTTCTCCCTATTCCTGTTCATTTTCCACAGAAATTGCAAACTGGGCCAAACAGGAGTTTAAAGGCACCGACTCTCCAAGTGGGGAGAGTGTTAGTAAAGCGTCTGGAATGTTGCACCCGAGTACCAGGGGACGAAAACTAAGACACATTTGAACACGTTTCCCGATCACACGGTGGATCATACTCTGGGTTCCACATGCATGTTTTAGCTGAAGGAAGAATCCCTTAAACCTGGAGAGTTGAGACCCATGGAATGGGTACCATGCAATATGACTTCAAAGGGTCTGCATTTGCTCACCGAACCTCACCAATCCTATCACTGCTGCATTTATGCCGCTGTACACACGCTTGATTCTCTTTCGGAGACATATAAATCCATAGGTTTTAAGATTCTTACTAGTCAGGTATATTCTTAGGCGTTTAATATGGGGTGTTGAGTCCACTTCGTTGAGCAAGGAGTAGCTCTTGTCTATTACATATTTGGCTTATGGAACGGTATCTGTGCTAATTTCAATCTCTGGTTTTATGCAGCACCCCAACTCACCTTTCCCCTTAAGCAAGCATAAGTTGGTTTTCTACATTTGACACCCTGTTCTGTTTTGTAATTCAGTTCTTGTGTAGCCAAGTTTACATTCCGTGTAGTAGTGATATCTTATGATGTTTCTTTTCTGTGTGACTTATTTCACTTAGAATCATCGTACCTGAATCCACTCATTATGCTGCTACGGGCCTGATGACATAGATTTCATTGCTGAGTGATATTGCATTGTACGTAAGTACCACAACTTCTTTATCCATTTTTCGCTTTCTGTGATATTGAACTTGTACCGTAAACGAGGTTCTTGTAAACAGAGCCGTCCCAAACTTTGGGGTGGCTGTGTCTTTTTGATTTTAATTTCCCTAAGCTATAGGACCATAAGTGGAAGTGCCCTAGGCTCTGTTGCTTTGTTTTTTGGATGTTTCAGGAAACACCATACACTTCTCCAGAGTGG
This sequence comes from Leucopleurus acutus, assembly GCF_964270905.1. Taxonomy (NCBI): domain Eukaryota; kingdom Metazoa; phylum Chordata; class Mammalia; order Artiodactyla; family Delphinidae; genus Leucopleurus; species Leucopleurus acutus. The sequence continues at coordinate 594,206 of NW_028139147.1, forward strand.
CTGCTGGCAATTTACATCCCGCCCATCAGCATAACAAAGCTTCCAGTTCTCCATGGCCTGTCCTGCCTTTTTGGATTTTACACTTTTTACAGATGTCCCTTTTGACCAGGGGGCAGTGAGACTTCATTGTAGTGCAGATTTCCTTTGCAAGCTTGCTTGGTTGGCCAAAAAGGGCGTATGCGTTTTTTTCCTGAATATATTCAGGAAAAAACGCATACGCCCATTTTGGCCAAGTGCATCATTGTGGACGTTCTGCCTCTTTTCCTATGCTTTACATGCAATTCCAGTCTACCTCCTGAAATCGGTTTCCTGGAATTCTGCCCCGCTTTCAACTCCTCTTGGTAGCCTAACTTCAATATATTTTTGGAAGATAGCTGTCATTTATAACTCTGCAGGTTTGTGAATTACAGTGACCCTGAGCTCCTTTCTTCAACTCGCTTTCTTGTGAGCTGGCCGCAACACCGCAGGATTCCTTCAGGCCCTAGTTTGGTTCCGGCACGGCATGCTGAGCCTTTGGTTAATTCCTCTTCCTGGTGGGAAATGAGAGTTAAATTTGCCAGTCCGGACACCTCCACCTAGTCTCTCATTGGTTCTCCCTATTCCTGTTCATTTTCCACAGAAATTGCAAACTGGGCCAAACAGGAGGTTAAAGGCACTGACTCTCCAAGTGGGGAGAGTGTTAGTAAAGCGTCTGGAATGTTGCACCCGAGTACCAGGGGACGAAAACTGAGACACATTTGAACACGTTTTCCGATCACACGGTGGATCATACTCTGGGTTCCACATGCATGTTTTAGCTGAAGGAAGAATCCCTTAAACCTGGAGAGTTGAGACCCATGGAATGGGTACCATGCAATATGACTTCAAAGGGTCTGCATTTGCTCACCGAACCTCACCAGTCCTATCACTGCTGCATTTATGCCGCTGTACACACGCTTGATTCTCTTTCGGAGACATATAAATCCATAGGTTTTAAGATTCTTACTAGTCAGGTATATTCTTAGGCGTTTAATATGGGGTGTTGAGTCCACTTCGTTGAGCAAGGAGTAGCTCTTGTCTATTACATATTTGGCTTATGGAACGGTATCTGTGCTCATTTCAATCTCTGGTTTTATGCAGCACCCCAACTCACCTTTCCCCTTAAGCAAGCATAAGTTGGTTTTCTACATTTGACACCCTGTTCTGTTTTGTAATTCAGTTCTTGTGTAGCCAAGTTTACATTCCGTGTAGTAGTGATACCATATGATGTTCCTTTTTCTGTGTGACTTATTTCACTTAGAATCATTGTACCTGAATCCACTCATTATGCTGCTACGGGCCTGATGACATAGATTTCATTGCTGAGTGATATTGCATTGTACGTAAGTACCACAACTTCTTTATCCATTTTTCGCTTTCTGTGATATTGAACTTGTACCGTAAACGGGGTTCTTGTAAACAGAGCCCTCCCAAACTTTGGGGTGGCTGTGTCTTTTTGATTTTAATTTCCCTAAGCTATAGGACCATAAGTGGAAGTGCCCTAGGCTCTGTTGCTTTGTTTTTTGGATGTTTCAGGAAACACCATACACTTCTCCAGAGTGGCTGCTGGCAATTTACATCCCGCCCATCAGCATAACAAGGCTCCCAGTTCTCCATGGCCTGTCCTGCCTTTCTGGATTTTATACTTTTTTCAGATGTCCCTTTTGACCAGGGGGCAGTGAGACTTCATTGTAGTGCAGATTTCCTTTGCAAGCTTGCTTGGTTGGCCAAAAAGGGCGTATGCGTTTTTTCCTCAGGAAAAAACGCATATGCCCTTTTTGGCCAAGTGCATCATTGTGGACGTTCTGCCTCTTTTCCTATGCTTTACATGCAATTCCAGTCTACCTCCTGAAATCGGTTTTGTGCAATTCTGCCCCGCTTTCAACTCCTCTTGGCAGCCTTACTTCAATATATTTTTGGAAGATAGCTGTCATTTATAACTCTGCAGGTTTGTGAATTACAGTGTCCCTGAGCTCCTTTCTTCAACTCGCTTTCTTGTGAGCTGGCCGCAACACTGCAGGATTGCTTCTGGCCCTAGTGTGGTTCCGGCATGGCACGCTGAGCCTTTGGTTAATTCCTCTTCCTGGTCGGATATGAGAGTTAAATTTGCCCGTCCGGACACCTCCACCTTGTCTCTCATTGGTTCTCCCTATTCCTGTTCATTTTCCACAGAAATTGCAAACTGGGCCAAACAGGAGGTTAAAGGCACTGACTCTCCAAGTGAGGAGAGTGTTAGTAAAGCGTCTGGAATGTTGCACCCGAGTACCAGGGGACGAAAACTGAGACACATTTGAACACATTTCCCGATCACACGGTGGATCATACTCTGGGTTCCACATGCATGTTTTAGCTGAAGGAAGAATCCCTTAATCCTGGAGAGTTTAGACCCATGGAATGGGTACCATGCAATATGACTTCAAAGGGTCTGCATTTGCTCACCGAACCTCACCAATCCTATCACTGCTGCGTTTATGCCGCTGTACACACGCTTGATTCACTTTCGGAGACATATAAATCCATAGGTTTTAAGATTCTTACTAGTCAGGTATATTGTTAGGCGTTTAATATGGGGTGTTGAGTCCACTTCGTTGAGCAAGGAGTAGCTCTTGTCTATTACATATTTGGCTTATGGAACGGTACCTGTGCTAATTTCAATCTCTGGTTTTATGCAGCACCCCAACTCACCTTTCCCCTTAAGCAAGCATAAGTTGGTTTTCTACATTTGACACCCTGTTCTGTTTTGTAATTCAGTTCTTGTGTAGCCAAGTTTACATTCCATGTAGTAGTGATATCTTATGATGTTTCTTTTTCTGTGTGACTTATTTCACTTAGAATCATCGTACCTGAATCCACTCATTATGCTGCTACGGGCCTGATGACATAGATTTCATTGCTGAGTGATATTGCATTGTACGTAAGTACCACAACTTCTTTATCCATTTTTCGCTTTCTGTGATATTGAACTTGTACCGTAAACGAGGTTCTTGTAAACAGAGCCGTCCCAAACTTTGGGGTGTCTGTGTCTTTTTGATTTTAATTTCCCTAAGCTATAGGACCATAAGTGGAAGTGCCCTAGGCTCTGTTGCTTTGTTTTTTGGATGTTTCAGGAAACACCATACACTTCTCCAGAGTGGCTGCTGGCAATTTACATCCCGCCCATCAGCATAACAAGGCTCCCAGTTCTCCATGGCCTGTCCTGCCTTTCTGGATTTTACACTTTTTTCAGATGTCCCTTTTGACCAGGGGGCAGTGAGACTTCATTGTAGTGCAGATTTCCTTTGCAAGCTTACTTGGTTGGCTAAAAAGGGCGTATGCGTTTTTTCCTAAATATATTCAGGAAAAAACGCATACGCCCTTTTTGGCCAAGTGCATCATTGTGGACGTGCTGCCTCTTTTCCTATGCTTTACATGCAATTCCAGTGTACCTCCTGAAATCGGTTTCCTGCAATTCTGCCCCACTTTCAACTCCTCTTGGCAGCCTTACTTCAATATATTTTTGGAAGATAGCTGTCATTTATAACTCTGCAGGTTTGTGAATTACAGTGCCCCTGAGCTCCTTTCTTCAACTCGCTTTCTTGTGAGCTGGCCGCAACACCGCAGGATTGCTTCAGGCCCTACTTTGGTTCCGGCACGGCATGCTGAGCCTTTGGTTAATTCCTCTTCCTGGTGGGAAATGAGAGTTAAATTTGCCCGACCAGAAACCTCCACCTAGTCTCTCATTGGTTCTCCCTATTCCTGTTCATTTTCCACAGAAATTGCAAACTGGGCCAAACAGGAGGTTAAAGGCACTGACTCTCCAAGTGGGGAGAGTGTTAGTAAAGCGTCTGGAATGTTGCACCCGAGTACCAGGGGACGAAAACTGAGACACATTTGAACACGTTTCCCGATCACACGGTGGATCATACTCTGTGTTCCACAGGCATGTTTTAGCTGAAGGAAGAATCCCTTAAACATGAAGAGTTGAGACCCGTGGAATGGGTACCATGCAATATGACTTCAATGGGTCTGCACTTGCTCACCGAACCTCACCAGTCCTATCACTGCTGCGTTTATGCCGCTGTACACACGCTTGATTCTCTTTCGGAGATATATCAATCCATAGGTTTTAAGATTCTTCCTAGTCAGGTATATTCTTAGGCGTTTAATATGGGGTGTTGAGTCCACTTCGTTGAGCAAGGAATAGCTCTTGTCTATTACATATTTGGCTTATGGAACGGTATCTGTGCTAATTTCAATCTCTGGATTTATGCAACACCCCAACTCACCTTTCCCCTTAAGGAAGCATAAGTTGGTTTTCTACATTTGACACCCTGTTCTGTTTTGTAATTCACTTCCTGTGTAGCCAAGTTTACATTCCGTGTAGTAGTGATATCTTATGATGTTTCTTTTTCTGTGTGACTTATTTCACTTAGAATCATCGTACCTGAATCCACTCATTATGCTGCTATGGGCCTGATGACATAGATTTCATTGCTGAGTGATATTGCATTGTACGTAAGTACCACAACTTCTTTATCCATTTATCGCTTTGTGTGATATTGAACTTGTACCATAAACGAGGTTCTTGTAAACAGAGCCGTCCCAATCTTTGGGGTGGCTGTGTCTTTTTGATTTTAATATCCCTAAGCTATAGGACCATAAGTGGAAGTGCCCTAGGCTCTGTTGCTTTGTTTTTTGGATGTTTCAGGAAACACCATACACTTCTCCAGAGTGGCTGCTGGCAATTTACATCCCGCCCTTCAGCATAACAAGGGTCCCAGTTCTCCATGGCCTGTCCTGCCTTTCTGGATTTTACACTTTTTTCAGATGGCCCTTTTGACCGGGGGGCAGTGAGACTTCATTGTAGTGCAGATTTCCTTTGCAAGCTTGCTTGGTTGGCCAAAAAGGGCGTATGTATTTTTTCCTGAATATATTCAGGAAAAAACGCATACGCCCTTTTTGGCCAAGTGCATCATTGTGGACGTTCTGCCTCTTTTCCTATGCTTTACATGCAATTCCAGTCTACCTCCTGAAATGGGTTTCCTGCAATTCTGCCCGGCTTTCAACTCCTCTTGGCTGCCTTACTTCAATATATTTTTGGAAGACAGCTGTCATTTATAACTCTGCAGGTTTGTGAATTACAGTGCCCCTGAGCACCTTTCTTCAACTCGCTTTCTTGTGAGCTGGCCGCAACACCGCAGGATTGCTTCAGGCCCTAGTTTGGTTCCAGCACGGCACGCTGAGCCTTTGGTTAATTCCTCTTCCTGGTGGGAAATGAGAGTTAAATTTGCCCGTCCGGACACCTCCACCTAGTCTCTCATTGGTTCTCCCTATTCCTGTTCATTTTCCACAGAAATTGCAAACTGGGCCAAACAGGAGGTTAAAGGCACCGACTCTCCAAGTGGGGAGAGTGTTAGTAAAGCGTCTGGAATGTTGCACCCGAGTACCAGGGGACGAAAACTGAGACACATTTGAACACGTTTCCCGATCACACAGTGGATCATACTCTGGGTTCCACATGCATGTTTTAGCTGAAGGAAGAATCCCTTAAACATGGAGAGTTGAGACCCATGGAATGGGTACCATGCAATATGACTTCAAAGGGTCTGCATTTGCTCACCGAACCTCACCAGTCCTATCACTGCTGCGTTTATGCCGCTGTACACACGCTTGATTCTCTTTCGGAGACATATAAATCCATAGGTTTTAAGATTCTTACTAGTCATGTATATTATTAGGCGTTTAATATGGGGTGTTGAGTCCACTTCGTTGAGGAAGGAGTAGCTCTTGTCTATTACATAGTTGGCTTATGGAACGGTATCTGTGCTAATTTCAATCTCTGGTTTTATGCAGCACCCCAACTCACCTTTCCCCTTAAGCAAGCATAAGTTGGTTTTCTACATTTGACACCCTGTTCTGTTTTGTAATTCAGTTCTTGTGTAGCCAAGTTTACATTCCGTGTATTAGTGATATCTTATGATGTTTGTTTTTCTGTGTGACTTATTTCACTTAGAATCATCGTACCTGAATCCACTCATTATGCTGCTACGGGCCTGATGACATAGATTTCATTGCTGAGTGATATTACATTGTACGTAAGTACCACAACTTCTTTATCCATTTTTCGCTTTCTGTGATATTGAACTTGTACCGTAAACGAGGTTCTTGTAAACAGAGCCGTCCCAAACTTTGGGGTGGCTGTGTCTTTTTGATTTTAATTTCCCTAAGCTATAGGACCATAAGTGGAAGTGCCCTAGGCTCTGTTGCTTTGTTTTTTGGATGTTTCAGGAAACACCATACACTTCTCCAGAGTGGCTGCTGGCAATTTACATCCCGCCCATCAGCATAACAAGGCTCCCATTCTCCATGGCCTGTCCTGCCTTTCTGGATTTTACACTTTTTTCAGATGGCCCTTTTGACCAGGGGGCAGTGAGACTTCATTGTAGTGCAGATTTTCTTTGCAAGCTTGCTTGGTTGGCCAAAAAGGGCGTATGCGTTTTTTCCTGAATATATTCAGGAAAAAACGCATACGCCCTTTTTGGCCAAGTGCATCATTGTGGACGTTCTGCCTCTTTTCCTATGCTTTACATGCAATTCCAGTCTACCTCCTGAAATCGGTTTCCTGGAATCCTGCCCCGCTTTCAAGTCCTCTTGGCAGCCTTCCTTCAATATATTTTTGAAGATAGCTGTCATTTATAACTCTGCAGGTTTGTGAATTACAGTGTCCCTGAGCTCCTTTCTTCAACTCGCTTTCTTGTGAACTGGCTGCAACACCGCAGGATTGCGTCGGGCCCTAGTGTGGTTCCGGCATGGCACGCTGAGCCTTTGGTTAATTCCTCTTCCTGGTGGGAAATGAGAGTTAAATTTGCCTGTCCAGACACGTCCACCTAGTCTCTCATTGGTTCTCCCTATTCCTGTTCATGTTCCACAGAAATTGCAAACTGGCCCAAACAGGAGGTTAAAGGCACTGACTCTCCAAGTGGTTAGATTGTTAGTAAAGCGTCTGGAATGTTGCACCCGAGTACCAGGGGACGAAAACTGAGACACATTTGAACACGTTTTCCGACCACACGGTGGATCATACTCTGGGTTCCACATGCATGTTTTAGCTGAAGGAAGAATCGCTTAAACATGGAGAGTTGAGACCCATGGAATGGGTACCATGCAATATGACTTCAAATGGTCTGCATTTGCTCACCGAACCTCAGCAATCCTATCACTGCTGCGTTTATGTCGCTGTACAAACGCTTGATTCTCTTTCGGAGACATATAAATCCATAGGTTTTAAGATTCTTACTAGTCAGGTATATTCTTAGTCGTTTAATATGGGGTGTTGAGTCCACTTCGTTGAGCAAGGAGTAGCTCTTGTCTATTACATATTTGGCTTATGGAACGGTATCTGTGCTAATTTCAATCTCTGGTTTTATGCAGCACCCCAACTCACCCGTCCCCTTAAGCAAGCATAAGTTGGTTTTCTACATTTGACACCCTGTTCTGTTTTGTAATTCAGTTCTTGTGTAGCCAAGTTTACATTCCGTGTATTAGTGATATCTTATGATGTTTCTTTTTCTGTGTGACTAATTTCACTTAGAATCATCGTACCTGAATCCACTCATTATGCTGCTACGGGCCTGATGACATAGATTTCATTGCTGAGTGATATTGCATTGTACGTAAGTACCACAATTTCTTTATCCATTTTTCGCTTTCTGTGATATTCAACTTGTACCGTAAACTAGGTTCTTGTAAACAGAGCCGTCCCAAACTTTGGGGTGGCTGTGTCTTTTTGATTTTAATTTCCCTAAGCTATAGGACCATAAGTGGAAGTGCCCTAGGCTCTGTTGCTTTGTTTTTTGGATGTTTCAGGAAACACCATACACTTCTCCAGAGTGGCTGCTGGCAATTTACATCCCGCCCATCAGCATAAGAAGGCTCCTAGTTTTCCTTGGCCTGTCCTGCCTTTCTGGATTTTACACATTTTTCGGATGGCCCTTTTGACCGGGGGGCAGTGAGACTTCATTGTAGTGCAGATTTCCTTTGCAAGCTTGCTTGGTTGGCCAAAAAGGGCGTATGCGTTTTTTCCTGAATATATTCAGGAAAAAACGCATACGCCCTTTTTGGCCAAGTGCATCATTGTGGACGTTCTGCCTCTTTTCCTATGCTTTACATGCAATTCCAGTCTACCTCCTGAAATGGGTTTCCTGCAATTCTGCCGCGCTTTCAACTCCTCTTGGCAGCCTTACTTCAATATATTTTTGGAAGATAGCTGTCATTTATAACTCTGCAGGTTTGTGAATTACAGTGCCCCTGAGCTCCTTTCTTCAACTCGCTTTCTTGTGAGCTGGCCGCAACACCGCAGGACTGCTTCAGGCCCTAGTTTGGTTCCGGCACGGCATGCTGAGCCTTTGGTTAATTCCTCATCCTGGTGGGAAATGAGAGTTAAATTTGCCCGTCCAGACACCTCCACCTAGTCTCTCATTGGTTCTCCCTATTCCTGTTCATTTTCCACAGAAATTGCAAACTGGGCCAAACAGGAGGTTAAAGGCACTGACTCTCCTAGTGGGGAGAGTGTTAGTAAAGGGTCTTGAATGTTGCACCCAAGTACCTGGGGACGAAAACTGAGACACATTTGAACACGTTTCCCAATCACACGGTGGATCATACTCTGGGTTCCACATGCATGTTTTAGCTGAAGGAAGAATCCCTTAAACAGGGAGAGTTGAGACCCATGGAATGGGTACCATGCAATATGATTTCTAAGGGTCTGCATTTGCTCACCGAACCTCACCAGTCCTATCACTGCTGCATTTATGCCGCTGTACACACGCTTGATTCTCTTTCGGAGACATATAAATCCATAGGTTTTAACATTCTTACTAGTCAGGTATATTCTTAGGCGTTTAATGTGGGGTGTTGAGTCCACTTCGTTGAGCAAGGAGTAGCTCTTGTCTATTATATATTTGGCTTATGGAACGGTATCTGTGCTAATTTCAATCTCTGGTTTTATGCAGCACCCCAACTCACCCGTCCCCTTAAGCAAGCATAAGTTGATTTTCTACATTTGACACCCTGTTCTGTTTTGTAATTCAGTTCTTGTGTAGCCAAGTTTACATTCCGTGTATTAGTGATATCTTCTGATGTTTGTTTTTCTGTGTGACTTATTTCACTTAGAATCATCGTACCTGAATCCACTCATTATGCTGCTACGGGCCTGATGACATAGATTTCATTGCTGAGTGATATTGTATTGTACCTAAGTACCACAACTTCTTTATCCATTTTTCGCTTTGTGTGATATTGAACTTGTACCGTAAACGAGGTTCTTGTAAACAGAGCCGTCCCAAACTTTGGGGTGGCTGTGTCTTTTTGATTTTAATTTCCCTAAGCTATAGAACCATAAGTGGAAGTGCCCTAGGCTCTGTTGCTTTGTTTTTTGGATGTTTCAGGAAACACCATACACTTCTCCAGAGTGGCTGCTGGCAATTTACATCCCGCCCATCAGCATAACAAGGCTCCCAGTTCTCCCTGGCCTGTCCTGCCTTTCTGGATTTTACACTTTTTTCAGATGGCCCTTTTGACCGGGGGGCAGTGAGACTACATTGTAGTGCAGATTTCCTTTGCAAGCTTGCTTGGTTGGCCAAAAAGGGCGTATGCGTTTTTTCCTGAATATATTCAGGAAAAAACGCATACGCCCTTTTTGGCCAAGTGCATTATTGTGGACGTTCTGCCTCTTTTCCTATGCTTTACATGCAATTCCAGTCTACCTCCTGAAATCGGTTTCCTGCAATTCTGCCCGCTTTCAACTCCTCTTGGCAGCCTTACTTCAATATATTTTTGCAAGATAGCTGTCATTTATAACTCTGCAGGTTTGTGAATTACAGTGCCCCTGAGCTCCTTTCTTCAACTCGCTTTCTTGTGAGCTGGCCGCAACACCGCAGGATTGCTTCAGGCCCTAGTTTTGTTCCGGCACGGCATGTTGAGCCTTTGGTTAATTCCTCTTCCTGGTGGGAAATGAGAGTTAAATTTGCCCGTCCAGACACCTCCACCTAGTCTCTCATTGGTTCTCCCTCTTCCTGTTCATTTTCCACAGAAATTGCAAACTGGGCCAAACAGGAGGTTTTAGGCACTGACTCTCCAAGTGGGGAGAGTGTTAGTAAAGCGTCTGGAATGTTGCACCCGAGTACCAGGGGACGAAAACTGAGACACATTTGAACACGTTTTCCGATCACACGGTAGATCATACTCTGGGTTCCACATGCATGTTTTAGCTGAAGGAAGAATCCCTTAAACATGGAGAGTTGAGACCCATGGAATGGGTACCATGCAATATGACTTCAAAGGGTCTGCATTTGCTCACCGAACCTCACCAATCCTATCACTGCTGCGTTTATGTCGCTGTACATACGCTTGATTCTCTTTCGGAGAAATATAAATCCATAGGTTTTAAGATTCTTACTAGTCAGGTATATTCTTAGGCGTTTAATATGGGGTGTTGAGTCCAGTTCGTTGAGCAAGGAGTAGCTCTTCTCTATTACATATTTGGCTTATGGAACGGTATCTGTGCTAATTTCAATCTCTGGTTTTATGCAGCACCCCAACTCACCTTTCCCCTTAAGCAAGCATAAGTTGGTTTTCTACATTTGAGACCCTGTTTTGCTTTGTAATTCAGTTCCTGTGTAGCCAAGTTTACATTCCATGTATTAGTGATAACTTATGATGTTTCTTTTTCTGTGTGACTTATTTCACTTAGAATCATCGTACCTGAATCCACTCATTATGCTGCTACGGGCCTGATGACATAGATTTCATTGCTGAGTGATATTGCATTGTACGTAAGTACCACAATTTCTTTATCCATTTTTCGCTTTCTGTGATATTGAACTTGTACCGTAAACGAGGTTCTTGTAAACAGAGCCGTCCCAAACTTTGGGGTGGCTGTGTCTTTTTGATTTTAATTTCCCTAAGCTATAGGACCATAAGTGGAAGTGCCCTAGGCTCTGTTGCTTTGTTTTTTGGATGTTTCAGGAAACACCATACACTTCTACAGAGTGGCTGCTGGCAATTTACATCCCGCCCATCAGCATAACTAGGCTCCCAGTTCTCTATGGCCTGTCCTGCCTTTCTGGATTTTACACTTTTTTCAGATGGCCCTTTTGACTGGGAGGCAGTGAGACTTCATTGTACTGCAGATTTCCTTTGCAAGCTTGCTTGGTTGGCCAAAAAGGGCGTATGCGTTTTTTCCTGAATATATTCAGGAAAAAACGCATACGCCCTTTTTGGCCAAGTGCATCATTGTGGACGTTCTGCCTCTTTTCCTATGCTTTACATGCAATTCCAGTCTACCTCCTGAAATCGGTTTCCTGCAGTTCTGCCCCCCTTTCAACACCTCTTGGCAGCCTTACTTCAATATATTTTTGGAAGATAGCTGTCATTTATAACTCTGCAGGTTTGTGAATTACAGTGCCCCTGAGCTCCTTTCTTCAACTCGCTTTATTGTGAGCTGGCCGCAACACCGCAGGATTGCTTCTGGTCCTAGTGTGGTTCCTGCATGGCACGCTGAGCCTTTGGTTAATTCCTCTTCCTGGTGGGAAATGAGAGTTAAATTTGCCCGTCTGGACACCTCCACCTAGTCTCTCATTGGTTCTCCCTATTCCTGTTCATTTTCCACAGAAATTGCAAACTGGGCCAAACAGGAGGTTAAAGGCACTGACTCTCCATGTGGGGAGAGTGTTAGTAAAGCGTCTGGAATGTTGCACCTGAGTACCAGGGAACGAATACTGAGACACATTTGAACACGTTTTCCGATCACACGGTGGATCATACTCTGGGTTCCACATGAATGTTTTAGCTGAAGGAAGAATCCCTTAAACAGGGAGAGTTGAGACCCATGGAATGGGTACCATGCAATATGACTTCAAAGGGTCTGCATTTGCTCACCGAACCTCACCAATCCTATCACTGCTGCATTTATGCCGCTGTACACACGCTTGATTCTCTTTCGGAGACATATAAATCCATAGGTTTTAAGATTCTTACTAGTCAGGTAGATTCTTACTAGTCAGGTATATTCTTAGGCGTTTAATATGGGGTGTTGAGTCCACTTCGTTGAGCAAGGAGTAGCTCTTGTCTATTACATATTTGGCTTATGGCACGGTATCTGTGCTAATTTCAATCTCTGGTTTTATGCAGCACCCCAACTCACCCGTCCCCTTAAGCAAGCATAAGTTGGTTTTCTACATTTGACACCCTGTTCTGTTTTGTAATTCAGTTCTTGTGTAGCCAAGTTTACATTCCGTGTATTAGTGATATCTTATGATGTTTCTTTTTCTGCGTGACTAATTTCACTTAGAATCATCGTACCTGAATCCACTCATTATGCTGCTACGGGCCTGATGACATAGATTTCATTGCTGAGTGATATTGCATTGTACGTAAGTACCCCAATTTCTTTATCCATTTTTCGCTTTCTGTGATATTGAACTTGTACCGTAAACGAGGTTCTTGTAAACAGAGCCGTCCCAAACTTTGGGGTGGCTGTGTCTTTTTGATTTTATTTTCCCTAAGCTATAGGACCATAAGTGGAAGTGCCCTAGGCTCTGTTGCTTTGTTTTTTGGATGTTTCAGGAAACACCATACACTTCTCCAGAGTGGCTGCTGGCAATTTACATCCCGCCCATCAGCATAACTAGGCTCCCAGTTCTCCATGGCCTGTCCTGCCTTTCTGGATTTTACACTTTTTTCAGATGGCCCTTTTGACCGGGGGGCAGTGAGACTTCATTGTAGTGCAGATTTCCTTTGCAAGCTTGCTTGGTTGGCCAAAAAGGGCGTATGCGTTTTTTCCTGAATATATTCAGGAAAAAACGCATACGCCCTTTTTGGCCAAGTGCATCATTGTGGACGTTCTGCCTCTTTTCCTATGCTTTACATGCAATTCCAGTGTACCTCCTGAAATCGGTTTCCTGCAATTCTGCCCCCCTTTCAACTCCTCTTGGCAGCCTTACTTCAATATATTTTTGGAAGATAGCTGTCCTTTATAACTCTGCAGGTTTGTGAATTACAGTGCCCCTGAGCTCCTTTCTTCAACTCGCTTTCTTGTGAGCTAGCCACAACATCACAGGATTGCTTCTGGTTCTAGTGTGGTTCCGGCCTGGCACGCTGAGCCTTTGGTTAATTCCTCTTCCTGGTGGGAAATGAGAGTTAAATTTGCCCGTCCGGACACCTCCACCTAGTCTCTCATTGGTTCTCCCTATTCCTGTTCATTTTCCACAGAAATTGCAAACTGGGCCAAACAGGAGGTTAAAGGCACCGACTCTCCAAGTGGGGAGAGTGTTAGTAAAGCGTCTGGAATGTTGCACCCGAGTACCAGGGGACGAAACTGAGACACGTTTGAACACGTTTTCCGATCACATGGTGGATCATACTCTCGGTTCCACATGCATGTTTTAGCTGAAGGAAGAATCCCTTAAACATGGAGAGTTGAGACCCATGGAATGGGTACCATGCAATATGACTTCAAAGGGTCTGCATTTGCTCACCGAACCTCACCAATCCTATCACTGCTGCGTTTATGCCGCTGTACACACGCTTGATTCTCTTTTGGAGACATATAAATCCATAGGTTTTAATATTCTTACTAGTCAGGTATATTCTTAGGCGTTTATTATGTGGTGTTGAGTCCACTTCGTTGAGCAAGGAGTAGCTCTTGTCTATTACATATTTGGCTTACGGAACGGTATCTGTGCTAATTTCAATCTCTGGTTTATGCAGCACCCCAACTCACCTTTCCCCGTAAGCAAGCATAAGTTGGTTTTCTACATTTGAGACCCTGTTCTGTTTTGTAATTCAGTTCTTTTGTAGCCAAGTTTACATTCCGTGTATTAGTGATATCTTATTATGCTTCTTTTTCTGTGTGACTTATTTCACTTACAATTATCGTACCTGAATCCACTCATTATGCTGCTACGGAACCGATGACATAGATTTCATTGCTGAGTGATATTCCATTGTACATAAGTACCACAACTTCTTTATCCATTTTTCGCTTTCTGTGATATTGAACTTGTACCGTAAACGAGGTTCTTGTAAACAGAGCCGTCCCAAACTTTGGGGTGGCTGTGTCTTTTTGATTTTAATTTCCCTAAGCTATAGGACCATAAGTGGAAGTGCCCTAGGCTCTGTTGCTTTGTTTTTTGGATGTTTCAGGAAACACCATACACTTCTCCAGAGTGGCTGCTGGCAATTTACATCCCGCCCATCAGCATAACAAGGCTTCCAGTTCTCCATGGCCTGTCCTGCCTTTTTGGATTTTACACTTTTTACAGATGTCCCTTTTGACCAGGGGGCAGTGAGACTTCATTGTAGTGCAGATTTCCTTTGCAAGCTTGCTTGGTTGGCCAAAAAGGGCGTATGCGTTTTTTTCCTGAATATATTCAGGAAAAAACGCATACGCCCTTTTTGGCCAAGTGCATCATTGTGGACGTTCTGCCTCTTTTCCTATGCTTTACATGCAATTCCAGTGTACCTCCTGAAATCGGTTTCCTGCAATTCTGCCCCGCTTTCAACTCCTCTTGGTAGCCTAACTTCAATATATTTTTGGAAGGTAGCTGTCATTTATAACTCTGCAGGTTTGTGAATTACAGTGACCTTGAGCTCCTTTCTTCAACTCGCTTTCTTGTGAGCTGGCCGCAACACCGCTGGATTCCTTCAGGCCCTAGTTTGGTTCCGGCACGGCATGCTGAGCCTTTGGTTAATTCCTCTTCCTGGTGGGAAATGAGAGTTAAATTTGCCAGTCCGGACACCTCCACCTAGTCTCTCATTGGTTCTCCCTATTCCTGTTCATTTTCCACAGAAATTGCAAACTGGGCCAAACAGGAGGTTAAAGGCACTGACTCTCCAAGTGGGGAGAGTGTTAGTAAAGCGTCTGGAATGTTGCACCCGAGTACCAGGGGACGAAAACTGAGACACATTTGAACACGTTTTCCGATCACACGGTGGATCATACTCTGGGTTCCACATGCATGTTTTAGCTGAAGGAAGAATCCCTTAAACCTGGAGAGTTGAGACCCATGGAATGGGTACCATGCAATATGACTTCAAAGGGTCTGCATTTGCTCACCGAACCTCACCAGTCCTATCACTGCTGCATTTATGCCGCTGTACACACGCTTGATTCTCTTTCGGAGACATATAAATCCATAGGTTTTAAGATTCTTACTAGTCAGGTATATTCTTAGGCGTTTAATATGGGGTGTTGAGTCCACTTTGTTGAGCAAGGAGTAGCTCTTGTCTATTACATATTTGGCTTATGGAACGGTATCTGTGCTCATTTCAATCTCTGGTTTTATGCAGCACCCCAACTCACCTTTCCCCTTAAGCAAGCATAAGTTGGTTTTCTACATTTGACACCCTGTTCTGTTTTGTAATTCAGTTCTTGTGTAGCCAAGTTTACATTCCATGTAGTAGTGATACCATATGATGTTCCTTTTTCTGTGTGACTTATTTCACTTAGAATCATTGTACCTGAATCCACTCATTATGCTGCTACGGGCCTGATGACATAGATTTCATTGCTGAGTGATATTGCATTGTACGTAAGTACCACAACTTCTTTATCCATTTTTCGCTTTCTGTGATATTGAACTTGTACCGTAAACGGGGTTCTTGTAAACACAGCCCTCCCAAACTTTGGGGTGGCTGTGTCTTTTTGATTTTAATTTCCCTAAGCTATAGGACCATAAGTGGAAGTGCCCTAGGCTCTGTTGCTTTGTTTTTTGGATGTTTCAGGAAACACCATACACTTCTCCAGAGTGGCTGCTGGCAATTTACATCCCGCCCATCAGCATAACAAGGCTCCCAGTTCTCCATGGCCTGTCCTGCCTTTCTGGATTTTATACTTTTTTCAGATGGCCCTTTTGACCAGGGGGCAGTGAGACTTCATTGTAGTGCAGATTTCCTTTGCAAGCTTGCTTGGTTGGCCAAAAAGGGCGTATGCGTTTTTTCCTCAGGAAAAAACGCATATGCCATTTTTGGCCAAGTGCATCATTGTGGACGTTCTGCCTCTTTTCCTATGCTTTACATGCAATTCCAGTCTACCTCCTGAAATCGGTTTCCTGCAATTCTGCCCTGCTTTCAACTCCTCTTGGCATCCTAATTCAATATATTTTTGGAAGATAGCTGTCATTTATAACTCTGCAGGTTTGTGAATTACAGTGCCCCTGAGCTCCTTTCTTCAACTCGCTTTCTTGTGAGCTGGCCGCAACACCGCAGGATTGCTTCAGGCCCTAGTTTGGTTCTGGCACGGCATGCTGAGCCTTTGGTTAATTCCTCTTCCTGGTGGGAAATGAGAGTTAAATTGGCCCGTCCGGACACCTCCACATAATCTCTCATTGGTTCTCCCTATTCCTGTTCATCTTCCGCAGAAATTGCTAACTGGGCCAAACAGGAGGTTAAAGGCACTGACTCTCCAAGTGGGGAGAGTGTTAGTAAAGCGTCTGGAATGTTGCACCCGAGTACCAGGGGACCAAAACTGAGACACATTTGAACACGTTTTCCGACCACATGGTGGATCATACTCTGGGTTCCACATGCATGTTTTAGCTGAAGGAAGAATCCCTTAAACATGGAGAGTTGAGACCCATGGAATGGGTACCATGCAATATGACTTCAAAGGGTCTGCATTTGCTCACCGAACCTCAGCAATCCTATCACTGCTGCGTTTATGCCGCTGTACACATGCTTGATTCTCTTTCGAAGACATATAAATCCATAGGTTTTAAGATTCTTACTAGTCAGGTAGATTCTTACTAGTCAGGTATATTCTTAGGCGTTTAATATGGGGTGTTGAGTCCACTTCGTTGAGCAAGTAGTAGCTCTTGTCTATTACATATTTGGCTTATGGAACGGTATCTGTGCTAATTTCAATCTCTGGTTTTATGCAGCACCCCAACTCACCTTTCCCCTTAAGCAAGCATAAGTTGGTTTTCTACATTTGACACCCTGTTCTGTTTTGTAATTCAGTTCTTGTGTAGCCAAGTTTACATTCCGTGTATTAGTGATATCTTATGATGTTTCTTTTTCTGTGTGACTTATTTCACTTAGAATCATCGTACCTGAATCCACTCATTATGCTGCTACAGGCCTGATGACATAGATTTCATTGCTGAGTGATATTGCATTGCACGTAAGTACCACAACTTCTTTATCCATTTTTCGCTTTCTGTGATATTGAACTTGTACCGTAAACGAGGTTCTTGTAAACAGAGCCGTCCCAAACTTTGGGTTGGCTGTGTCTTTTTGATTTTAATTTCCCTAAACTATAGGACCATAAGTGGAAGTGCCCTAGGCTCTGTTGCTTTGTTTTTTGGATGTTTCAGGAAACACCATACACTTCTCCAGAGTGGCTGCTGGCAATTTACATCGCGCCCATCAGCATAACAAGGCTCCCAGTTCTCCATGGCCTGTCCTGCCTTTCTGGATTTTACACTTTTTTCAGATGGCCCTTTTGACCGGGGGGCAGTGAGACTTCATTGTAGTGCAGATTTCCTTTGCAAGCTTGCTTGGTTGGCCAAAAAGGGCGTATGCGTTTTTTCCTGAATATATTCAGGAAAAAACGCATACGCCCTTTTTGGCCAAGTGCATCATTGTGGACGTTCTGCCTCTTTTCCTATGCTTTACATGCAATTCCAGTCTACCTCCTGAAATCGGTTTCCTGCAATTCTGCCCGGCTTTCAACTCCTCTTGGCTGCCTTACTTCAATATATTTTTGGAAGACAGCTGTCATTTATAACTCTGCAGGTTTGTGAATTACAGTGCCCCTGAGCACCTTTCTTCAACTCGCTTTCTTGTGAGCTGGCCGCAACACCGCAGGATTGCTTCAGGCCCTAGTTTGGATCTGGCACGGCATGCTGAGCCTTTGGTTAATTCCTCTTCCTGGTGGGAAATGAGAGTTAAATTTGCCCGTCCGGACACCTCCACCTAGTCTCTCATTGGTTCTCCCTATTCCTGTTCATTTTCCACAGAAATTGCAAACTGGGCCAAACAGGAGGTTAAAGGCACTGACTCTCCAAGTGGGGAGAGTGTTAGTAAAGCGTCTGGAATGTTGCACCCGAGTACCAGGGGACGAAAACTGAGACACATTTGAACACGTTTCCCGATCACACGGTGGATCATACTCTGGGTTCCACATGCATGTTTTAGCTGAAGGAAGAATCCCTTAAACATGGAGAGTTGAGACCCATGGAATGGGTACCATGCAATATGACTTCAAAGGGTCTGCATTTGCTCACCGAACCTCACCAGTCCTATCACTGCTGCGTTTATGCCGCTGTACACATGCTTGATTCTCTTTCGGAGACATATAAATCCATAGGTTTTAAGATTCTTACTAGTCATGTATATTCTTAGGCGTTTAATATGGGGTGTTGAGTCCACTTCGTTGAGCAAGGAGTAGCTCTTGTCTATTACATATTTGGCTTATGGAACGGTACCTGTGCTAATTTCAATCTCTGGTTTTATGCAGCACCCCAACTCACCTTTCCCCTTAAGCAAGCATAAGTTGGTTTTCTACATTTGACACCCTGTTCTGTTTTGTAATTCAGTTCTTGTGTAGCCAAGTTTACATTCCGTGTAGTAGTGATATCTTATGATGTTTCTTTTTCTGTGTGACTTATTTCACTTAGAATCATCGTACCTGAATCCACTCATTATGCTGCTACGGGCCTGATGACATAGATTTCATTGCTGAGTGATATTGCATTGTACGTAAGTACCACAACTTCTTTATCCATTTTTCGCTTTCTGTGATATTGAACTTGTACCGTAAACGAGGTTCTTGTAAACAGAGCCGTCCCAAACTTTGGGGTGGCTGTGTCTTTTTGATTTTAATTTCCCTAAGCTATAGGACCATAAGTGGAAGTGCCCTAGGCTCTGTTGCTTTGTTTTTTGGATGTTTCAGGAAACACCATACACTTCTCCAGAGTGGTGCTGGCAATTTACATCCCGCCCATCAGCATAACAAGGCTCCCAGTTCTCCATGGCCTGTCCTGCCTTTCTGGATTTTAAACTTTTTTCGGATGGCCCTTTTGACCGGGGGGCAGTGAGACTTCATTGTAGTGCAGATTTCCTTTGCAAGCTTGCTTGGTTGGCCAAAAACGGCGTATGCGTTTTTTCCTGACGCATACGCCCTTTTTGGCCAAGTGCATCATTGTGGACTTCTGCCTCTTTTCCTATGCTTTACATGCAATTCCAGTCTACCTCCTGAAATCGGTTTCCTGCAATTCTGCCCGCTTTCAACTCCTCTTGGCAGCCTTACTTCAATATATTTTTGGAAGATAGCTGTCATTTATAACTCTGCAGGTTTGTGAATTACAGTGCCCCTGACCTCCTTTCTTCAAGTCGCTTTCTTGTGAGCTGGCCGCAACACCGCAGGATTGCTTCAGGCCCTAGTTTGGTTCCGGCACGGCATGCTGAGCCTTTGGTTAATTCCTCTTCCTGGTGGGAAATGAGAGTTAAATTTGCCCGTCCAGACACCTCCACCTAGTCTCTCATTGGTTCTCCCTATTCCTGTTCATTTTCCACAGAAATTGCAAACTGGGCCAAACAGGAGGTTAAAGGCACTGACTCTCCAAGTGGGGAGAGTGTTAGTAAAGCGTCTGGAATGTTGCACCCGAGTACCTGGGGACGAAAACTGAGACAGATTTGAACACGTTTCCCAATCACACGGTGGATCATACTCTGGGTTCCACATGCATGTTTTAGCTGAAGGAAGAATCCCTTAAACCTGGAGAGTTGAGACCCATAGAATGGGTACCATGCAATATGACTTCAAAGGGTCTGCATTTGCTCACCGAACCTCACCAATCCTATCACTGCTACGTTTATGCCACTGTACACACGTTTGATTCTCTTTCGGAGACATATAAATCCATAGGTTTTAAGATTCTTACTAGTCAGGTATATTCTTAAGCGTTTAATATGGGGTGTTGAGTCCACTTCGTTGAGCAAGGAGTAACTCTTGTCTATTACATATTTGGCTTATGGAACGGTATCTGTGCTAATTTCAATCTCTTGTTTTATGCAGCACCCCAACTCACCTTTCCCCTTAAGCAAGCATAAGTTGGTTTTCTACATTTGACACCCTGTTCTGTTTTGTAATTCAGTTCCTGTGTAGCCAAGTTTACATTCCGTGTATTAGTGATATCTTATGATGTTTCTTTTTCTGTGTGACTTATTTCACTTAGAATCATCATACCTGAATCCACTCATTATGCTGTTACGGGCCTGATGACATAGATTTCATTGCTGCGTGACATTGCATTGTACGTAAGTACCACAACTTCTTTATCCATTTTTCGCTTTCTGTGATATTGAACTTGTACCGTAAACGAGGTTCTTGTAAACAGAGCCGTCCCAAACTTTGGGGTGGGTGTGTCTTTTTGATTTTAATTTCCCTAAGCTATAGGACCATAAGTGGAAGTGCCCTAGGCTCTGTTGCTTTGTTTTTTGGATGTTTCAGGAAACACCATACACTTCTCCAGAGTGGCTGCTGGCAATTTACATCACGCCCATCAGCATAACAAGGCTCCCAGTTCTCCATGGCCTGTCCTGCCTTTCTGGATTTTACACTTTTTTCAGATGGCCCTTTTGACCAGGGGGCAGTGAGACTTCATTGTAGTGCAGATTTCCTTTGCAAGCTTGCTTGGTTGGCCAAAAAGGGCATATGCGTTTTTTCCTGAATATATTCAGTAAAAAACGCATACGCCCTTTTTGGCCAAGTGCATCATTGTGGACGTTCAGCCTCTTTTCCTATGCTTTACATGCAATTCCAGTCTACCTCCTGAAATGGGTTTCCTGCAATTCTGCCCCGCTTTCAACTCCTCTTGGCAGCCTTACTTCAATATATTTTTGGAAGATAGCTGTCCTTTATAACTCTGCAGGTTTGTGAATTACAGTGCCCCTGAGCTCCTTTCTTCAACTCGCTTTCTTGTGAACTGGCCGCAACACCGCAGGATTGCTTCAGGCCCTAGTTTGGTTCTGGCACGGCATGCTGAGCCTTTGGTTAATTCCTCATCCTGGTGGGAAATGAGAGTTAAATTTGCCCGTCCAGACACCTCCACCTAGTCTCTCATTGGTTCTCCCTATTCCTGTTCATTTTCCACAGAAATTGCAAACTGGGCCAAACAGGAGGTTAAAGGCACTGACTCTCCAAGTCGGGAGAGTGTTAGTAAAGCGTCTGGAATGTTGCACCCGAGTACCTGGGGACGAAAACTGAGACACATTTGAACACGTTTCCCGATCACACGGTGGATCATACTCTGGGTTCCACATGCATGTTTTAGCTGAAGGAAGAATCCCTTAAACAGGGAGAGTTGAGACCCATGGAATGGGTTCCATGCAATATGATTTCAAAGGGTCTGCATTAGCTCACCGAACCTCACCAGTCCTATCACTGCTGCATTTATGCCGCTGTACACACGCTTGATTCTCTTTCGGAGACATATAAATCCATAGGTTTTAACATTCTTACTAGTCAGGTATATTCTTAGGCGTTTAATGTGGGGTGTTGAGTCCACTTCGTTGAGCAAGGAGTAGCTCTTGTCTATTACATATTTGGCTTATGCAACGGTATCTGTGCTAATTTCAATCTCTGGTTTTATGCAGCACCCCAACTCACCTTTCCCCTTAAGCAAGCATAAGTTGGTTTTCTACATTTAACACCCTGTTCTGTATTGTAATTCAGTTCTTGTGTAGCCAAGTTTACATTCCGTGTATTAGTGATATCTTCTGATGTTTGTTTTTCTGTGTCACTTATTTCACTTAGAATCATCGTACCTGAATCCACTCATTATGCTGCTACGGGCCTGATGACATAGATTTCATTGCTGAGTGATATTGCATTGTGCCTAAGTACCACAACTTCTTTATCCATTTTTCGCTTTGTGTGATATTGAACTTGTACCGTAAACGAGGTTCTTGTAAACAGAGCCGTCCCAAACTTTGGGGTGGCTGTGTCTTTTTGATTTTAATTTCCCTAAGCTATAGGACCATAAGTGGAAGTGCCCTAGGCTCTGTTGCTTTGTTTTTTGGATGTTTCAGGAAACACCATACACTTCTCCAGAGTGGCTGCTGGCAATTTACATCCCGCCCATCAGCATAACAAGGCTCCCAGTTCTCCATGGCCTGTCCTGCCTTTCTGGATTTTAAACTTTTTTCGGATGGCCCTTTTGACCGGGGGGCAGTGAGACTTCATTGTAGTGCAGATTTCCTTTGCAAGCTTGCTTGGTTGGCCAAAAACGGCGTATGCGTTTTTTCCTGACGCATACGCCCTTTTTGGCCAAGTGCATCATTGTGGACTTCTGCCTCTTTTCCTATGCTTTACATGCAATTCCAGTCTACCTCCTGAAATCGGTTTCCTGCAATTCTGCCCGCTTTCAACTCCTCTTGGCAGCCTTACTTCAATATATTTTTGGAAGATAGCTGTCATTTATAACTCTGCAGGTTTGTGAATTACAGTGCCCCTGACCTCCTTTCTTCAAGTCGCTTTCTTGTGAGCTGGCCGCAACACCGCAGGATTGCTTCAGGCCCTAGTTTGGTTCCGGCACGGCATGCTGAGCCTTTGGTTAATTCCTCTTCCTGGTGGGAAATGAGAGTTAAATTTGCCCGTCCAGACACCTCCACCTAGTCTCTCATTGGTTCTCCCTATTCCTGTTCATTTTCCACAGAAATTGCAAACTGGGCCAAACAGGAGGTTAAAGGCACTGACTCTCCAAGTGGGGAGAGTGTTAGTAAAGCGTCTGGAATGTTGCACCCGAGTACCTGGGGACGAAAACTGAGACAGATTTGAACACGTTTCCCAATCACACGGTGGATCATACTCTGGGTTCCACATGCATGTTTTAGCTGAAGGAAGAATCCCTTAAACCTGGAGAGTTGAGACCCATAGAATGGGTACCATGCAATATGACTTCAAAGGGTCTGCATTTGCTCACCGAACCTCACCAATCCTATCACTGCTACGTTTATGCCACTGTACACACGTTTGATTCTCTTTCGGAGACATATAAATCCATAGGTTTTAAGATTCTTACTAGTCAGGTATATTCTTAAGCGTTTAATATGGGGTGTTGAGTCCACTTCGTTGAGCAAGGAGTAACTCTTGTCTATTACATATTTGGCTTATGGAACGGTATCTGTGCTAATTTCAATCTCTTGTTTTATGCAGCACCCCAACTCACCTTTCCCCTTAAGCAAGCATAAGTTGGTTTTCTACATTTGACACCCTGTTCTGTTTTGTAATTCAGTTCCTGTGTAGCCAAGTTTACATTCCGTGTATTAGTGATATCTTATGATGTTTCTTTTTCTGTGTGACTTATTTCACTTAGAATCATCATACCTGAATCCACTCATTATGCTGTTACGGGCCTGATGACATAGATTTCATTGCTGCGTGACATTGCATTGTACGTAAGTACCACAACTTCTTTATCCATTTTTCGCTTTCTGTGATATTGAACTTGTACCGTAAACGAGGTTCTTGTAAACAGAGCCGTCCCAAACTTTGGGGTGGGTGTGTCTTTTTGATTTTAATTTCCCTAAGCTATAGGACCATAAGTGGAAGTGCCCTAGGCTCTGTTGCTTTGTTTTTTGGATGTTTCAGGAAACACCATACACTTCTCCAGAGTGGCTGCTGGCAATTTACATCACGCCCATCAGCATAACAAGGCTCCCAGTTCTCCATGGCCTGTCCTGCCTTTCTGGATTTTACACTTTTTTCAGATGGCCCTTTTGACCAGGGGGCAGTGAGACTTCATTGTAGTGCAGATTTCCTTTGCAAGCTTGCTTGGTTGGCCAAAAAGGGCATATGCGTTTTTTCCTGAATATATTCAGTAAAAAACGCATACGCCCTTTTTGGCCAAGTGCATCATTGTGGACGTTCTGCCTCTTTTCCTATGCTTTACATGCAATTCCAGTCTACCTCCTGAAATGGGTTTCCTGCAATTCTGCCCCGCTTTCAACTCCTCTTGGCAGCCTTACTTCAATATATTTTTGGAAGATAGCTGTCATTTATAACTCTGCAGGTTTGTGAATTACAGTGCCCCTGAGCTCCTTTCTTCAACTCGCTTTCTTGTGAACTGGCCGCAACACCGCAGGATTGCTTCAGGCCCTAGTTTGGTTCTGGCACGGCATGCTGAGCCTTTGGTTAATTCCTCATCCTGGTGGGAAATGAGAGTTAAATTTGCCCGTCCAGACACCTCCACCTAGTCTCTCATTGGTTCTCCCTATTCCTGTTCATTTTCCACAGAAATTGCAAACTGGGCCAAACAGGAGGTTAAAGGCACTGACTCTCCAAGTCGGGAGAGTGTTAGTAAAGCGTCTGGAATGTTGCACCCGAGTACCTGGGGACGAAAACTGAGACACATTTGAACACGTTTCCCGATCACACGGTGGATCATACTCTGGGTTCCACATGCATGTTTTAGCTGAAGGAAGAATCCCTTAAACAGGGAGAGTTGAGACCCATGGAATGGGTTCCATGCAATATGATTTCAAAGGGTCTGCATTAGCTCACCGAACCTCACCAGTCCTATCACTGCTGCATTTATGCCGCTGTACACACGCTTGATTCTCTTTCGGAGACATATAAATCCATAGGTTTTAACATTCTTACTAGTCAGGTATATTCTTAGGCGTTTAATGTGGGGTGTTGAGTCCACTTCGTTGAGCAAGGAGTAGCTCTTGTCTATTACATATTTGGCTTATGCAACGGTATCTGTGCTAATTTCAATCTCTGGTTTTATGCAGCACCCCAACTCACCTTTCCCCTTAAGCAAGCATAAGTTGGTTTTCTACATTTAACACCCTGTTCTGTTTTGTAATTCAGTTCTTGTGTAGCCAAGTTTACATTCCGTGTATTAGTGATATCTTCTGATGTTTGTTTTTCTGTGTCACTTATTTCACTTAGAATCATCGTACCTGAATCCACTCATTATGCTGCTACGGGCCTGATGACATAGATTTCATTGCTGAGTGATATTGCATTGTGCCTAAGTACCACAACTTCTTTATCCATTTTTCGCTTTGTGTGATATTGAACTTGTACCGTAAACGAGGTTCTTGTAAACAGAGCCGTCCCAAACTTTGGGGTGGCTGTGTCTTTTTGATTTTAATTTCCGTAAGCTATAGGACCATAAGTGGAAGTGCCCTAGGCTCTGTTGCTTTGTTTTTTGGATGTTTCAGGAAACACCATACACTTCTCCAGAGTGGCTGCTGGCAATTTACATCCCGCCCATCAGCATAACAAGGCTCCCAGTTCTCCATGGCCTGTCCTGCCTTTCTGGATTTTACACTTTTTTCAGATGGCCCTTTTGACCGGGGGGCAGTGAGACTTCATTGTAGTGCAGATTTCCTTTGCAAGCTTGCTTGGTTGGCCAAAAAGGGCATATGCGTTTTTTCCTGAATATATTCAGGAAAAAACGCCTACGCCCGTTTTGGCCAAGTGCATCATTGTGGACGTTCTGCCTCTTTTCCTATGCTTTACATGCAATTCCCGTCTGACTCCTGAAATCGGTTTCCTGCATTTCTGCCCCGCTTTCAAGTCCTCTTGGCTGCCTTCCTTCAATATATTTTTGGAAGATAGCTGTCATTTATAACTCTGCAGGTTTGTGAATTACAGTGCCCCTGAGCTCCTTTCTTCACCTCGCTTTCTTGTGAGCTGGCCGCAACACCGCAGGATTGCTTCAGGCCCTAGTTTGGATCCGGCACGGCATGCTGAGCCTTTGGTTAATTCCTCTTCCTGGTGGGAAATGAGAGTTAAATTTGCCCGTCCAGACACCTCCACCTAGTCTCTCATTGGTTCTCCCTATTCCTGTTCATCTTCCGCAGAAATTGCTAACTGGGCCAAACAGGAGGTTAAAGGCACTGACTCTCCAAGTGGGAAGAGTGTTAGTAAAGCGTCTGGAATGTTGCACCCGAGTACCAGGGGACGAAAACTGAGACACATTTGAACACGTTTCCCGATCAAACAGTGGATCATACTCTGGGTTCCACATGCATGTTTTAGCTGAAGGAAGAATCCCTTAAACCTGGAGAGTTGAGACCCATGGAATGGGTACCATGCAATATGACTTCAAAGGGTCTGCATTTGCTCACCGAACCTCACCAATCCTATCACTGCTGCGTTTATGCCGCTGTACACACGCTTGATTCTCTTTCGGAGACATATAAATCCATAGGTTTTAAGATTCTTACTAGTCAGGTATATTTTTAGGCGTTTAATATGGGGTGTTGAGTCCACTTCGTTGAGCAAGGAGTAGCTCTTGTCTATTACATATTTGGCTTATGGAACGGTATCTGTGCTAATTTCAATCTCTGGTTTTATGCAGCACCCCAACTCACCTTTCCCCTTAAGCAAGCATAAGTTGGTTTTCTACTTTAAGACACTGTTTTGTTTTGTAATTCAGTTCCTGTGTAGCCAAGTTTACATTCCGTGTATTAGTGATACCTTACGATATTTCTTTTTCTGTGTGACTTATTTCACTTGGAATCATCGTACCTGAATCCACTCATTATGCTGCTACGGGCCTGATGACATAGATTTCATTGCTGAGTGATATTTTATTGTACGTAAGTACCACAACTTCTTTATCCATTTTTCGCTTTTTGCGATATTGAACTTGTACCGTAAACGAGGTTCTTGTAAACAGAGCCATCCCAAACTTTGGGGTGGCTGTGTCTTTTTGATTTTAATTTCCCTAAGCTATAGGACAATAAGTGGAAGTGCCCTAGGCTCTGTTGCTTAATTTTTTGGATGTTTCAGGAAACACCATACACTTCTCCAGAGTGGCTGTTGGCAATTTACATCTCGCCCATCAGCATAACAAGGCTCCCAGTTCTCCATGGCCTGTCCTGCCTTTCTGGATTTTACACTTTTTTCAGAAGGCCCTTTGACCGGGGGACAGTGAGACTTCATTGTAGTGCAGATTTCCTTTGCGAGCTTGCTTGGTTGGCCAGAAAGTGCGTATGCGTTTCTTCCTGAATATACTCAGGAAAGAACGCATACGCCCTTTTTGGCCAAGTGCATCATTGTCGACGTTCTGAGTCTTTTCCTATGTTTTCAGTGCAATTCCAGTCTACCTCCTGAATTCGGTTTCTTGCAGTTCTGCCTTGCTCTCAGTTCCTCTTCATAGCCTTACCTCAATATACTTTTGAAAAATAGTTGGCCTTTATAACTCTGCAGGTTTTTGAATTGCAGTGGCCCTTAGCTCCATTTTTCAGCTCTTATTTTTGTGATCTTGCCTCATATCCACAGGATTTCTTCAGGCCCTATTCTTCTTCTGGGGCGCCTTGCTCTGCCTTTGGTTAATTCTTCTTCCTGATGTGAAATTAGAGTGACATGTGCCCATTGAAACCGCTA
The DNA here is from genome assembly GCF_964270905.1 of Leucopleurus acutus. Classification (NCBI taxonomy): domain Eukaryota; kingdom Metazoa; phylum Chordata; class Mammalia; order Artiodactyla; family Delphinidae; genus Leucopleurus; species Leucopleurus acutus. The sequence goes on from NW_028139147.1 coordinate 621,612, forward strand.
CAGCTATTTTCTCACTGGTTCCCCCTATTCCCATTCATCCTCCGCACTAACTGCAGACTGTGCGATACCGGAACTTAAAGGCATTGACTCTCCATGTGGAGATGTTGTTAGTAAAGTGTGTGGAATGTTGATCCGGAGCCCCAGGAGAGGAAAATGAGGTGCATTTTAGAAACCTTTCCCGATCATATGGTATACCATCTGCTGGATTTCCCATGCATGGTTTAGCTGTAGGAAGATTCCCTTCAACTTGGAGTGTTGGGACCCTTGGAATAAGTAGCATGAAGTATTGCATTAAACTTTCGGCAGTTGCTCACCAAAGCTCACCAATCCTTTCAGCGCCAAGTGTCCAGCCTTATGTCTTATCCAGCTGTGGGTTTATATGTGGTCATTCCAGGTTGCATCACAGCCCCTGAGCGAATTTTGTAAGAATTTTTCTCTCTTTCATTGTTTCTGCGTTTTGGTTTTAAAATTTATTTCTATAATGGGGTTTAGCTCATTTTCACTGCTGTGTTTGTGCCGCTCTGCGCACACTTGATTCCCTTATGGAGATATATCAATACATGGGTTTTAAGATTCTTATTACTCAGATATATTTCTCTGTGGTGTATAGGGTGTGTTGAGGCCAGTTCATTGAGCGAGGTGTAGATCTTGTCTGATACCTATTTGGTTTATTGAACGGTATCTGTGCTAATTTCAAACTCTGGTTTTATGCATCACCCCACCTCTCCTTTCCCCTTAAGCTGACATAAGTGTGTTTTCTAAATGTGAGACACTGTTCTGTTTTGTCATTCATTTTTTGTGCAGCCATATTTATCCTCCCTCTATAAGTGATATCTTATGATATGTTTCTTTTTCTGTTTGACTTATTTCAAGTAGTATTATCGGACCTCAATCCACTCTTTATCCTTCTACTAGCCTTATTACATTGATTTCATGGTGAAGAGATATTCCATTGTACATAAGTACCACATTTTCTTTATCCATTGTTCTCTTTCCTGGGATATTTAAGGTGTACTGAAGTTGAGGTTCTTGTAAACAGAGTAGCCCTAAACTGTGGTGTGCTTGTGTCTTGTTGATTTTTAGACTTCCCTAGATATACTCCCGTGATTGGAAGTGCCCTATGCTCTGTCGCTCTGTTTTTTAGATGATTTAGGAACCACCATACACTTCTCCAGAGTGGCTCTCGGCAGTTCACACACTGTCCATCAGCGTATAAAGGCTCCCTGTTCTCCATGGCCTGTCCTGCATTTCTGGTTTTTACAATTTTTTCGGATGGCCCTTTTGACCGGTGGGAAATGAGACTTCTTTGTTGTGCACATTTGCATTGCTTGCTTGCTTGGTTGCCCATAAAATGCGTATGCGTTTTTTCCTGGATATATTCAGGAAATAACGCATACTCCCTTTTGGGCCAACTGCATCATTGTCGAAATTCTGCCGCTTTTCATGTGCTTTAAAGGCGAGTCCAATCTATCTCTTGAAATCTGTTTCTTGCAATTCTGTCTTGCATTCAGATCCTCTTCTTTGCCTTACCTCAACATATTTTTGGACGTTAGTTTTCATTTATAACTCTGCAGGTTTGTGAATTGCAGTGACCCTGAGCTCCATTTTTTAAGTTGCTCTTTTGTGAGCTGGCCTCAAAACCGCAGGATTGCTTCAGGTCCTATTTTGGCTCGGGCGAGGTGGGCTGAGCCTTTTTTTAATTCTTATTCTTAATGGGAAATTAGAGTGACATGTGCCCGTCCAAACCCCTACAACTATTCTCTCATTGGTTCCCCCTGTTCCCGTTCATCCTCCTCACAATTTGCAAAATGTGTGAAACAGAAGTTTAAATGTGCTGATTCTCTAAGTGGGGAGATTCTAAGTAACGTGGCTGGAATGATGAACAGGAGCACCAGGAGAGGATAAATAAGGTGCATTTTAGACACATCTCCCGATCACATGGTGTACAGTCCTCTGGGTTTTCCATGCATGTTTTAGCTGTAGGAAGATTCCTTGAACCTGCAGATTTGGGACCCATTGAATGGGTACCAGGTAGTATTACTTTAAAGGGTGTGCATTTCCTCACCCAACCTCACATTTCTCTTAGCGCGAACAGTTTCCAGCCTTATGTCTCATCCTGCTGTGGGTCTAGATGTGTTCAATCCATGTTGCATCACCGTCCCTGAGGAAAAGTTGTAAGAGGTTTTCTCTGTCTCTCTGTCGTTTATTTTTTTCAATTTATTACTATGTTGTTTACAGCTGATTTTCAAAGCTCTGTTTCTTGCTGCTGTACATCCACTTGATTCACGTACAGAGAGACATCAATAATTTCTTTTTCAGATTCTTACCAGTCATAGATATTCTTTTCCGGTGACTTGAGTGTGCTGAGTGCAGTTCTTTTAGCTACCGTGTAGGCCTTGTTGATTATCAGTTTGGTATTTGGAATGGTATCTTTGCTAATTTCAACCTCCTGGATGATGCCTCACCCCTCCCCACCTTTCCCGTTTAGCAGCCTTACGCGTGTTTTCTACATATTTATGTCACTTAGAATGATCATACGTAACTCCTCCGGAGTTGTTACAACTGGCCATATTTCATTGATTTCCAGGCTGAGTAATATTCCACTCTACATAAGTACCACATCTCTATCCATTTTTTCCCTCCAGAGACATTTAAGTTATATCCTAGTCGAGGATCTTTTAAACAGAGAGGCAGTAAACATTGGGGTGCCTGTGTCCTCTCGATTTTTGTTTTTCCCAAGATATACGCCCATGAGTGCAAGTGCCCTATGCTCTGTAGCTCATTTTTTAGATGCTTTAGTAAACACAATACACTTCTCCAGAATGGCCGTTGGCAATATACATTTCCACTATAAGCCTCACAGGGCTCCCTCCTCTCCTTGCCCTGTCCTGCATTTCTGGCGTTTACACTTTATGAGGATGGCTCTTCTGACTGATGCGAAGTGATATCTTTTGTAGTATTGATTTCCAGTGCCCACCTGTTTGGTTGGCTAAAAAAGTGTATGCCCTTTTCTTGAATATATACAGAAAAAAACGCATACAGCCTTTTTGGCCAACTGCAATGTCGGCAATGTTCAGCCCCTTTTCTTGTGCTTAATGGCGAGTCCTTTCTACCTCCTCAAATCCCTTTCCTGCCATTCTCCCTTGCTTGCCAATCCTTTTCTCTGACTTTCCTCAAGACATTTTTCAGTGATAGATATTTTCAACTCTGCAGTTTCGTGAATTTTACTGCCCCTGAGTTCCATTGTTCAACTTGTGTTTATGGGAACTGGCCACAAAGCAGTGGGATTTCCTCAAGCCCTATACTGTTTCCATGGGCAACCCTAGCCTTTGGTCAATTCATCTTCCTGATTGGAAATTAGAGTGACATGTGCCTGTCTGAACACCTAGGACTTGTCTCTCATTGTTCCTCATCCTTCCGCTTCATCCTCTGGACAAATTCCAAACTGTACGCAACAGGATGTTGACAGTGTTGACATCTCCAAGTGGGGAGACTGTTAGTAAAGACGCTGGAGGGGTGAACCCGAGCACCAGGAGATGAGGAGATGAGATGCCTTTTCCAAACTCTTCCCGATCAGACGGTATACCATCCTCTGGATGTGACAGACATGTTTTAGCAGTAGGAAGAGTCCCATTCATGTAAGGAGAACACCAGGGCTTTTTCAAAATCAGTGTCTCCCCGAAACCCAAACTGGGGAGTTTTTTAAGCTACGGCTACACATATGTTCATTAAGGGCCTTGGGAAGTAGGCAGAGTCCAAACTTTAGATGACTGAAGTCTTCAGGGTCAGAAGCACTCACCACCGGCTTCCCTTAGGTTACACTTTAACTGTCATTGATAGATGATGTCAATAAAAATATCTATTCTTTTTCCGATTATTTCCCCTTATAGGTTATTGCACAATATTGAGTGTAGTTCCCTGTGCTATACAGTAGTTCCTTGTTGATGATCTATTTTATACATAGCAGTGTGTATGTGTTAATTCCAAACTGTTAATTTATCCCTCCTCCCACCTTTCCCCTTTGGTAATAATAAATTATAAGATTTTATACTTCTCAGAAATGGGGGAGCTGAAAGAGAGGTATCATTTTCAATGGAAAAGCATTTAAAACAAGATTGAAGCTTTAACCAAGATTATTAGATGTACATCCTTGGAAAGAAATCACTTCATTTCTCTAATATTGACCTGACAAATAGGACAAACCTTCTCACTGAACTTGCTTATAATAAAGTGATGGAAATATCAAATGGAAGTGTTAGAAACATCTTATTTTACCCGAGCCTTATAAACTGTTCTATGTTAACTACAGTTTGGCTCACACATCTGTTCATTGAAGTTACAATAGTCTCAATTTCTGTTACTGATCCTCCAGAGTGGACCCCAACAAGGGTCCCCCTGCCCAGTGTCATTGGGGCCAACAGATCGAGACTGAGTTTGGTTCCCAAGCAAAGGAAACTTTATATTTTCATCAGAGAATGGAGAGGTGAGAGCATGCACTACCCCGTGGGCTGTGGGCTGGGCTGCTGTGTAGAGATCCTGTCAGAGTCAGTGGGAGGGAGGGGGCGGAGCTCTCAAGGGCCGGGTTGGCTGCAGCTCAGGCTCTATATCTCGGAGTCTGCACTGGGCCCCAGGAGCTGAGGTGTCGACCCAGCCATTCTGCACCAGGAAATCTGGTCTGAAGTGCCGGGTGTGGAACCTCTGCATGCGGGACCCTAGGAGCACGTGAAATTAGACAAAGCACAAAGGATAAAAAAGGTCAGACTTGACTTTATTGCCCAGATTCTATTTTTATCTCCCAGGGATTTTTAATGGGCTTTGCTGGGGACAAACCCCTCCTCTGCCTTTTGTCCCGTTCCTCACTCTTGGAGTGCTGAGGGTGCAGACCCTTCTTCTGTAACTGCTGAGTGCTGAGTTGGGAGCCCTCATACCAGGGGACGAGGGTCAGAACTTCTCCCCAGCAGCCTCCAGGTGACGTTGATTGGCCCCAGGACCCCTGCCTCCCTGCTCGTCCGCCTGAGCACCAGCATTGGAAGTGTTATAGATTCTAATGACCTTTAAGGGTCCAGGAAAGAGATGTGCAGAGACGCTGTGGGGGCCGGATTCACCCCGCCCCACATTTGTTCGGCCACCTTAGGCTGACCGTTTCTGCCAGCCTAGATGCTCTGACCAGTAGTCTGCTCTTTCTTCAATTAGGCCCCTGAATTAACATAAAAACAGCACCAGGTGTCAGAGCCCTGCCCGCTCAACTCCCAGACAGTCCAGGGTCAGTGGTGATCAAGGACCATGATGGCCACTGAGTCAACAGCCTTTTGAAGTAAACAGGAGTCCAGCCGGTCTTATTGGCCACCATCATCACGGTGTCTGTAGGCTTTTCTATGGTGACAGTGTGATATACGGTTCCCCCGCCAAGATTATTAGCTCCCCTCCGGGTGCAGGAAGTCCTGCAAGCAGTAGTCTACTCCTTCGGGACACACTATTGTTGTTTTATGAGAGAAACTCCAGGTCAAGTGATGTTCACATGAGTCGTCATGGTGCCCTGTTGCCTCCGGTTATCTCTCTGGATGTTGGAGTTGGAGGGCCTCCTCACTCGAGGTCGGTGTGCCCACGGAGCGAACCCTGCAACTTCAGGGCATGGTTGGTGATTAGGATCACCACGTGGGGTCCTTTTCCCTTAGGAGGGAGGTGGCCTTTTGGGCTGCTGATTTCCAGGTTTTTAGATACCGCCAGTATCTTGGCCAGATGTGGCAGTGGGCCAAGCCCCTTGGTGACTGTAGTTTATCCTACCTGGATGGCATTCTTGCGTTGTTCCATTTCAAGTGGTCCCAGTTTTTGCACTAATTCTCCAATGGCGATTCACCTTTCACCGGGAATGGAAAGGTCAAAGGGTTTAGCTCAATTAGGGAGTTCCAGGGCAAGGGTCTGAATTGACTGCTCTTTCCATTCTTGAAAGGCCACTTCTGGATTCTGTTCAAAAGGATCATCATCTTTTCCTTTCAGTGTTTCATATAGAGGCCCAGCTAGTAGACTGTAGTTAGGGATCCAGAAGCAGCAAACCCTGGCCTCCCCAGGAACCCCTAAGCTGTCTTCTAGTTTTAGAAAGGGGTAAGGCTGCAAATGGTTTCTTCCCTTTCCTGGGATGGGCTTCTCTGACCTTGTGTGAGAATGAAGCCCAGGCAGGTCACCGCAGTCTGTGATATTTGAGCTTTTTCTTGGACAACTTCTATCCTTTATTGGCTTGGTAGTTCAGAGGCCTCCTTAGTAGGGCTGGCGATCAGAATGTCGTCTGCATATTGAAGGAGGGTTTCCTTTTCCAGAGGTAGAACTTTTCGGTCGTTAGCTAAGCTTTCCCCAAAGATGGTGTGGGAATTTTTGAACCCTTGGGGCAAGACGGCCCGGAAGTATTGTTTTAGTTGTATGTTGAGTCCTGCCACTCACAAGCCAAAATTTCTTGTGACTCTGGGACTAATGGAATACAAAAGAAGGCATCATTGAAGACTAATACAGAATACCATGTCCTGGTGGTTGGTAGAATGACCAGCAGGGTGTAGGAATCAGGAGCAACTGGAGGTATATCCTCGGTGGCTTCACTGACTGTCCTGACATCCTTTACCAGGTCCCCAGCAGCCCATGGGGCTCTCGTGGTCAGGCCAATCCCAGGATATGGAGCTCTCCTGGGCAGGTACCCCACCCCCAACCCAGCCCACGGGGCTCTCATGGTCAGGCCCCTCCCAGGATACAGAGCTACCCTTGCAGGTACCGTGGCAGGGCTGGGCACACAGGAACCGTGCACATAGCCCTCATTGAAGAGCACCCCCAGCTCACCTGTCGCTCAGAGCTGACACAGAGCACCTCAGAGCAGGACTTGAACTAACAAACAGCAGCTCCGACAGGTCTGTGACCCTGGGCATCACTCTGTGTGGCCTCCCTCCACCTGGTCTTCCAGAGACTTCCACTGCACCCAGGGCACCAGGCCTCTGTCTCCAACCACCACCCACCCCTCCTCTCCCTGACTCCTGGGTTCCTCTCATTAGGAGAGGGTTTTCTTGAAGTTGTCTCCCACTCATGGGCCAGATAAAATGATTAGAAAACAAGCCAAAGCTGCAGCCCCTTGTCTATCCTGACTCTCAGGAGCCCACACCTGTTCCTTGGACCTGGCCGGTTCAGCAAGTTCCATTTTCTGCAACTGTGAGCCCCTGAGGGGTGATGATTGGCTACCTGGGCAGCCTTACCATGCTGGCCAGCCCTCCCCAGGTGTGCCTGGGTTGAGATCAATATAAATACCACTCCAGGCAGCAAAAGCCCCTGCAGCTGTGCCTGACGCCATTTTCTCTGCCCTGTCAGCAGTCTCGGGGCTGGGCTGGTGGGAGGGAGTGAGAGGCCACGGCTTTGTGGGTGGCCCAGTGTGAGTGGGGCTCTGCTGGACTTTCTGCAGCAGATGCCAGGCTGCCACCTGCTAAAGAAGAGGATGTGTCACCCATACCTGCTGCTGGAATTTCTCCCTGGGCAGAGGTGAGGAAGGAAAAAAGCAGTGGGGGCAGGGACAGGACGGGTATCTCAGGCAGGGAAATGGAAATCTTCCAGAAGAGCACCCAGGGCCAGGACCATCCTGGCTGGCCTGCAGGCACCAAGTCAGCTGGCATGCTGTCACTCGTGTGGCTCCATGGCCCTTCCTCTAGGCTTTCAAGTCCTTGTATATATTCAGGTGTTTTACCTGGGAAGGGTGGGAACAGTTCAGCAGCAAGTGGCCTGGGGCTCAGCTCACGTTTACTCACAGATGCCTCGGCACGGTGCCCCAGCTTTGCAATGAGGACGCTTGTTGTGTGGGGGCTGCTGGCTGAATGGGAGACGATTCCCCACCACTGACCAACTTCAGAATTGTTTACAACTGGAGCAAGTGCCCTGATACGGTTTTCCTCTGAGTAACTGGTGGGTTCTGTTTTTTTTTTTCTCTTTTTCGTTTTTGGTTCAAGGTAGATTTTATTCCTCTTTTTTGTATTTACAGATATAAGCATGGAAATAATTTATTCATATAAATACATGTATGTGAAGGGAATAATTGTTTTTTCTGTTTTATTTTTTAAATTTTATTTCTTTTTAATTTTGAATTTTATTTTATATTTTTATACAGCAGGTTCTCATTGGTTATCTATTTTATACATATAAATGTTTACATGCCAATCCCAATCTCTCAACTCCTCCCACCACCACCCCTCCAAGAGCTTTCCCCCCTTGTTGTCCATACGATTGTTGTCTACATCTGTTGCTCTATTTATGCCTTGCAAAACGGTTAATCTGTACAGTTTTTCTAGGTTCCACATATATGCATGAATATACAAGATTTGTTTTTCTCTTTCTGACTTACTTCACTCTGTAGGACAGTCTCTAGATCCATCGACGTCTCTACAAATGACCCAATTTCATTCCTTTCATGGCTTAGTAATATTCCATTTTATATATGTACCACAGCTTTATGCATTCGTCTGTCTGTGGGCATTTAGGTTGCTTCCATTACCTCGATATTGTAAATAGTGATGCAATGAACATTGCGGTGAATGTCTCTTTTTGATTTATGGTTTTGTCTGAGTATATGTCCAGTCCTGGGATTGCTGTATCATATGGTAATTCTATTATTAGTTTCTTAAGAAACTCCATATTGTTCTCCATAGTGACTGTATCAATTTATATTCCCAACAATAGTGGAAGAGTGTTCCTTTTCTCCACACCCTTTCCAGCATTTGTTGTTTGTAGATTTTCAGATGATGCCCATTCTAACAGGTGTGAGGTGATACCTCATTGTTGAGTCCATTTCGTTGAGCAACGGGTAGGTCTTGTCTATTACATATTTGGCTTATGGAACGGTATCTGTGCTAATTTCAAACTCTGGTTTTATGCAGCACCCCAACTCACCTTTCCCCTTAAGCAAGCATAAGTTGGTTTTCTAAACTTGAGACCCTGTTCTGTTTTGTAATTCAGTTCATGTGTAGCCAAGTTTACATTCCGTGCATTAGTGATACCTTATGATGTTTCTTTTTCTGTGTGACTTATTTCACTTAGAATCATCATGCCTCAATCCACTCATTATGCTGGTACAGGCCTGGTGACACAGATTTCATTGCTGAGTGGTATTCTGTTGTACATAAGTACCGCAACTTCTTTATCAATTATTTGTTCTCTGGGATATTTAACTTGTACTGTAGAAGAGGCTCCTGTAAACAGAGCCGTTGTAAATTTTGGGGTGGCTGTGTCTTTTTGATTTTAATTTCCCTAAGCTATAGGACCATAAGTGGAAATGCCCTAGATTCTGTTGCTTTGTTTTTCAGATGTATCAGGAAACACCATACACTTCTCCAGAGTGGCTGTTGGCAATGTACATCCCGCCCATAAGCATAACAAGGCTCCTTTTTCCCCATGGCCTGTCTTGCCTTTCTGGATTTTACACTTTTCTCAGTGGCCCTTTAGACCGGGGGGAAGTGACACTTCATAGTAGTTCGGATTTCCATTGCAAGCTTGCTTGGTTTGCCAAAAAGGGCGTATGTGTTTTTTCCTGAATATATTCAGGAACAAACTCATACGCCCTTTGTTGCCAAGTGCATCATTGTCGATGTTCTGCCTCTTTTCCTATGCTTTAAATGCAAATCCAGTCTACCTCCTGAAATCGGTTTCCTGCAATTCTGCCCCGCTTTCAAGTCCTCTTCGCAGCCTTACTTCAATATATTTTTGGACGTTATCTGTCATTTATAACTCTGCAGGTTTGTGAATTACAGGGCCCCTGAGCTCCTTTCTTCAACTCGCTTTCTTGTGAGCTGGCCGCAAACCCGCAAGACTGCTTCAGGCCCTAATCTGCTTCTGGCAGGGCACGCTGAGCCTTTGGTTAATTCCTCTTCCTGGTGGGAAATGAGTGTTAAATATGCCCGTCCAGACACCTACCTCACTCTCAACCCCTTGGTGATGTGGGTCCTCTGGTTTGTGGCCACTTTTGCTGGGTTCCTCACCTTTCAATGATGTGGCCCCACTAGTGTGAGGACACTCCTGCTTGGTTCTCATCCACGTGGTTATGTGGACCCCCTGGTGAGAGTCTGTTCCTGGCTTTGTTCCTCACCCACCTGTGAGGGAGACCCTCTGCTGATAGGTCACTCCTGCATGGCTGGCACACATTGCCTTGGTGAAGTCAGCCGTGTGGTGGCAGTTGGAGCGTGCTGGGAATCTCTTCCCCCGGTGATGAGGGCCCTCTTGCGTCAGGCCCTAACTGCTGGGCTCACCAACTTTTCTTAGGGAGCCCAGTGATGCTTTGGCACTCCTCTTAGGATCCCATCTCCATGGGGATGTGGGCCTTCTGCTCTGAGGTCCCAACGGCTGGGTTGTTCACATTTTCATGATGTGGGCTCTCTGGTGTTAGTTCACAGAAGCCTGGATCCCATAGCCTCTGTGCTCTTGGCTGCCTGCTGGGAGGTTCCAACTGCTGGATTCCTCACTTTTTTAATTTTTTGGGCCCTCTGTTGTGAGGATCCTCCTGCCTGCCTCACTCCCAGCCCCTTCGTGATGTGTGTCGTCTGGTTTGAGGCCACATGTGCTGGGTTCCTCACCTTTCGATGATGTGGGACCAATGGTCTTAGGAGACTCCTGCCTGGTTCACATCCCCTTGGTGATGTGGGCCCGCTGTTGAGAGTCTGATCCCGGCTGGGTTCCTCACCCATCTGTGAGGTAGGCCGTCTGATGTGAGGTCACTCTTGCCTGGCTTGCTCACCTCGCCTTGTGGACATGAGCCCTCTGGTGGCACTTGGAGCCTGCTGGGAGCCTCCTCTTCTCGGTGATGAGGGCCCTCTGGCATCAGGCCCTAACTGCTGGGCTCCCTACATTTTGTGATGTGCGCCCAGTGGTGCGAGGACACTCCAGCCAGGTTCACATCCCCATTGGGGTGTGGGCCTTCTGCTCTGAGGTCCCAAAGCCTGGGTTGCTCACAGTTTCATGATGTGGGCTCTCTGCTGTTAGTTCACTCCTGCCTGCATCCCATAGCTTCTGTGCTCTGGGCCGCCTGCTGGGAGGTTCCAACTGCTGGATTCCTCACCTTTCTTATTCTTTGGGCCCTCTGTTTTTAGGCTACTCCTGCCTGCCTCACTCCCATTCCCTTTGTGATATGTGTCCTCTGATTTGAGGCCACATGTGCTGGGTTCCGCACCTTTCGATGATGTGACCCCACTGGAGGGAAGACAGTCCTGACTGGTTCCCATCCCCTTGCTGATGTGGGCCCTCAGGTGAGAGTCTGATCCTGGCTGGGTTCCTCACCCTTCTGTGAGGTGGGCCCTCTGCTGTGAGGTCAATCATGCCTGTCTGGCACACGTCACCTTGGCGACGTGGGCCCTCTGGTGGCAGTTGGAGTGTGCTGGGATCCTCCTCCCCTCGGTGATGAGGGCCCTCTTGCCTTAGGCCATAACTGCTGGGCTCCCCACATTTTCTGATGTGCGCCAAGTGAGTGAGGAGACTCTTGCCAGGTTCCCATCCCCATGGCGATATGGGCCTTCTGCTCTGAGGTCAAAACGGCTGGCTTGCTCACAGTACCATGATGTGGGCCCTCTGCTGTGAGTTCACTCCGGCAAGGATCCCTTATCATCGGTGCTCTGAGCCGCCTGCTGGGAGGTTCCAACTGCTGGATTCCTCAACTTTTTTATTCTATGTGCCCTCTGTTGTGAGGCTCCTCCTGCCTGCCTCACTGCCAGCCCCTTGGTGATGACTGTCCTATGGCTTGAGGCCACATGTGCTGCGTTCCTCACCTTTCGATGATGTGACCCCACTCGTGTGAGGACACTCCTGCCTGGTTCCCATCCCCTTGGTGAGGTGGGCCCTCTGGCGAGAGTCTAATCCTGGCTGGGTTCCTCAACGTTCTGTGAGGTAGGCCCTCTGCTGTGAGGTCACTCCTGCCTGGCTGGCACACGTCACCTTGGAGACGTGAGCCCTCTGGTGGCAGTTGGAGCGTGCAGGGCGCCTCCTCCTCTCGGTGATGACGGCCCTCTGGCGTCAGGCCCTAAATGGTGGGCTCCCCACATTTTCTGATGTGCGCCCAGTGGTGCGAGGACACTCCAGCCAGGTTCCCATTCCCATGGGGATGTGGTCCTTCTGCGCTGAGGTCTCAACTCCTGGGTTGCTCACAGTTTTGTGATGTGGGCCCTCTGCTGTGAGTTCACTGTGGCCTGGATCCCATAGCCTCGGTGTTCTGGGCCACCTGCTGGAAGGTCTAAATGCTGGAATCCTCACGTTTTTTATATTATGTGCCCTGTGTTGTGAGGCTACTCCTGCCTGCCTCACTCCAAGGCCCTTGGTGATGTGGGTCCTCTGGTTTGAGGACACATGTGCTGGGTTCCTCACCTTAAGATGATGAGGCCCCACTGGTGTGAGGATAATCCTGACTGGGTCCCATCCCCTTTGTGATGTGGGCCCTCTGGTGAGAGTCTGATCCTGGCTGGGTTCCTCACCCATCTGTGAGGTGGGCCCTCTACTATCAGGTAACTCTTGCCTGGGTTGCTCACCTCGCCTTGTTGACATGAGCCCTCTGGTGGCAATTGGACCCTGCTGGGAGCCTCCTCAGCTCTGTGATGAGGGCCCTCTGACGTCAGGCCCTAACTGCTGGGCTCCCCAACTTTTCTTAGTGAGCCCAGTGTTGCTCAAGCACTCCTCTTAGGTTCCCATCCCCATGGGGATGTGGGCCTTCTGCTCTGAGGTTCCAACGGCTGGGTTGATCACAATTTCATGATGTGGGCTCTCTGGTGTTAGTTCACTGTGGCCTGGATCCCATAGCCTCTGTGGTCTTGGCTGCCTGCTGGGAGGTTCCAACTGCTCGATTCCTCAACTTTTGTATTCTATGGGTCCTGTGTTGTGATGCTCCTCCTGCCTGCCTCACTCGCAACCCCTTCGTGATGTGGGTCTTCTGGTTTGAGGCCACATGTGCTGGGTTAGGCAACTTTCAATGATGTGGCCCCACTGGTGTGAGGACACTCCTGCCTGGTTCCCATCCCCTTGGTGATGTGGGCCTTCTGGTGACAGTCTTATCCTGGCTGAGTTCCTCACTCTTCTGTGAGGTAGGCCCTCTGCTGTGAGGTCAATCCTGCCTGACTTGCACACATCACCTTGGCGACGTGGGCCCTCTGTTGGCACATGGAACCTGCTGGGAGCCTCCTGCCCTCGGTGATGATGGCCCTCTAGCATCAGGCTCTAACTGCTGGGCTCCCCACGTTTTCTGATGTGAGCCCAGTGATGCCAGGACACTCCTGTCAGGTTCCCATCCCCATGGGGATGTGGGCTTTCTGCTCTGAGGTCCCAATGCCTGGGTTGCTCACAGTTTCATGATGTGGGCTCTCTGGTGTTAGTTAACTCCTGCCTGCATCCCATAGCTTCTGTGCTCTCGGCCGCCTGCTGGGAGGTTCCAAATGCTGGATTCCTCACTTTTTTTATTCTTTGGGCCCTCTGTTTTTAGGCTACTCCTACCTGCCTCACTCCCATCCCCTTTGTGATGTATGTCCTCTGATATGAGGCCACATGTGCTGGGTTCCTCACCTTTCGATGATGTGGTCCCACTGGTGGGAGGACAGTCCTGACTGGTTCCCATCCCCTTGGTGTTGTGGGCCCTCTGGTGAGAGTCTCATCCTGCCTCGGTTCCTCACCCTTCTGTGAGATAGGCCCTCTGCTGTGAGGTCACTACTGCCTGGCTGGTGCATGCCACCTTGTAGACGTGGGCCCTCTGTTGGCAGTTGGAACCTGCTGGGAGTCTCCTCCCCTCAGTTATGAGGGCCCCCTGGCATCAGGCCCTAACTGCTGGGCTCCTAACATTTTCTGATATGTGCTAAGTGGTGCAAAGCCACTCCTGCCAGGTTCCCATCCCAATGGGGATGTGGGCCTTCTGTTCTGAGGTCCCAACAGCTGGGCTGCTCACAGGTTCATGATGTGGGCCCTCTGCTGTGAGTTCACTGCGGCCTGGATCCCATAGCCTCGGTGCTCTGGGCCACTTGCTGGGAGGTTCCAACTGCTGGATTCCTCAACTTTTATATTCTATGGACCCTGTGTTGTGAGGCCAGTCCTGCCAGCCTCATTCCGAACCCCTTGGTGATGTGGTTCCTCTGGTTTGAGGACACATGTGCTGGGATCCTCACCTTTCGATGATGTTGTCCCACTGGTGTGGGGACACTCCTGCCTGGTTCCCATCCCCTTGGTGATGTGGGCCCTCTGGTGAGAGTCTGATCCTGGCTGTGTTCCTCACCCTTCTGTGAGGTGGGCCCTCTGCTGTGAGGTCACTCCTGCCAGGCTGGCACACATCGCCTTGGCGACGTTGGCCCTCTGGTGGCAGCTGGAGCCTGCTGGGAGCCTCCTCCTCTCGGTGATGAGTGCCCTCTAGCGTCAGGCCCTAACTTCTGAGCACCCCACGTTTTCTGATGTGAGCCCAGTGATGCCAGGACACTCCTGTCATGTTCCCATCACCATGGGGATGTGGGCCTTCTGCTCTGAGGTCCCAATGTCTGGGTTGCTCACAGTTTCATGATGTGGGCTGTCTGGTGTTAGTTCACTCTGGCCTGGTTCCTCTAGCCTCTGTGCTCTGGGCCGCCTGCTGGGAGGTTCCAACTGCTGGATTCCTCACCTTTCTTATTTTTGGGCCCTCTGTTATGAGGCTCCTCCTGCCTGCCTCACTCCCAGCCCCTTGGTGATGGGTGTCTTATGGTTTGAAGCCACATGTTCTGGGTTCCTCACCTTTAGATGATGTGGCCCTACTCATGTGAGGACACTCCTGCCTGGTTCCAATCCATTTGGTGATGTGGGCCCTCTGGTGCGAGTCTGATCCTGACTGGGTTCGTCACACTTCTCTGAGGTGGACCCTCTGCTGTGAGGTCATTCGTGCCTGGTTGGCACACATCGCCTTGGCGACGTCAGCCCTCTGGTGGCAGTTGGAGCCTGCTGGGAGCCTCCTTCCCTTGGTGATGAGGGTCCTCTGGCGCCAGGCCCTAACTGCTGGTCGCCCAAAATTTTCTGATACGTTCTCAGTGGTGCGAGGACACTCCTACCAGAATTCCATCCCCATGGGGATGTGGGCCTCCTGCTCTGAGGTCCCAATGGCTGGGTTGCTCAGTTTCATGACATGGGCCCTCTTCTGTGAGTTCACTGTGGCCTGGATCCCATAGCCTCGGTGCTCTGGGCTGCCTGCTGGGAGGTTCCAACTGCTGGATTCCTCACTTTTTTATTCTATGTGCCCAGTGTTGTGAGGCTACTCCTGCCTGCCTCACTCCGAGGTCCTTGGTGATGTGGGTCCTCTGGTTTGAGGACACATGTGCTGAGTACCTCAGCTTTCGATGATGTGGCCCCACTGATGTGAAGACACTCCTGCCTGGTTCCCATCCCCTTGGTGATGTGGGCCCTCTGGTGAGAGTCTGATGTTGGCTGGGTTTCTCACCCTTCTGTGAGGTGGGACCTCTGCTGTGAGGTAACTCCTGCCTGGCATGCTAACGTTGCCTTGGCAATGTGAGCCCTCAGGTGGCAGTTGGAGCCTGCTGGGAATCTCCTCCCCTCAGTTATGAGAGCTCTGGATAAAACACATATGCCCTTTTTTGCCAAGTGCATTATTTTCCAAGTTCTGTCTCTTTTCCTATGCTTTAAGAGCTACTCCCTTGTACGTTTTGAAATCAATTTCCAGCAATTCTGCCCTGCATTCAAGTCCTCTTCGCAGCCTTACTTCAGCATAATTTTGGATGATAGCTGTCATTTATAACTCCGAAGGTTTCTGAATTACAGTGCCCCTGAGCTCCTTTCTTCAACTCGCTTTCTTGTGAGCTGGCCGCAACACCGCAGGATCTCCTCAGGCCCTAATTTAGTTCCAGCATGGCACGCGGAGCCTTTGGTTAATTCCTCTTCCTGGTGGGAAATGAGAGTTAAATTTGCCCGTCCGGACACCTCCACCTAGTCTCTCATTGGTTCTCCCTATTCCTGTTCATTTTCCACAGAAATTGCAAACTGGGCCAAACAGGAGGTTAAAGGCACTGACTCTCCAAGTGGGGAGAGTGTTAGTAAAGCGTCTGGAATGTTGCACCCGAGTACCAGGGGACGAAAACTGAGACACATTTGAACACGTTTTCCGATCACACGGTGGATCATACTCTGGGTTCCACATGCATGTTTTAGCTGAAGGAAGAATCCATTAAACCTGGAGAGTTGAGACCCATGGAATGGGTACCATGCAATATGACTTCAAAGGGTCTGCATTTGCTCACCGAACCTCAGCAATCCTATCACTGCTGCGTTTATGCCGCTGTACACACGCTTGATTCTCTTTCGGAGACATATAAATCCATAGGTTTTAAGATTCTTACTAGTCAGGTAGATTCTTAGGCGTTTAATATGGAGTGTTGAGTCCACTTCGTTGAGCAAGGTGTAGCTCTTGTCTATTACATATTTGGCTTATGGAACGGTATCTGTGCTCATTTCAATCTCTGGTTTTATGCAGCACCCCAACTCACCCGTCCCCTTAAGCAAGCATAAGTTGGTTTTCTACATTGGACACCCTGTTCTGTTTTGTAATTCAGTTCTTGTGTAGCCAAGTTTACATTCCATGTATTAATGATATCTTATGATGTTTCATTTTCTGTGTGACTAATTTCACTTAGAATCATCGTACCTGAATCCACTCATTATGCTGCTACGGGCCTGATGACATAGATTTCATTGCTGAGTGATATTGCATTGTACGTAAGTACCACAATTTCTTTATCCAGTTTTCGCTCTCTGTGATATTGAACTTGTACCATAAACGAGGTTCTTGTAAACAGAGCCGTCCCAAACTTTGGGGTGGCTGTGTCTTTTTGATTTTAATTTCCCTAAGCTATAGGACCATAAGTGGAAGTGCCCTAGGCTCTGTTGCTTTGTTTTTTGGATGTTTCAGGAAACACCATACACTTCTCCAGAGTGGCTGCTGGCAATTTACATCCCGCCCATCAGCATAACAAGGCTCCCAGTTCTCCATGGCCTGTCCTGCCTTTCTGGATTTTACACTTTTTTCAGATGGCCCTTTTGACCGGGGGACAGTGAGACTTCATTGTAGTGCAGATTTCCTTTGCAAGCTTGCTTGGTTGGCCAAAAAGGGCGTATGCGTTTTTCCCTGAATATATTCAGGAAAAAAAGCATACACCCTTTTTGGCCAAGTGTATCATTGTGGACGTTCTGCCTCTTTTCCTATGCTTTACATGCAATTCCAGTCTACCTCCTGAAATCGGTTTCCTGCAATTCTGCCCCGCTTTCAACTCCTCTTGGCAGCCTTACTTCAATATATTTTTGGAAGATAGCTGTCATTTATAACTCTGCAGGTTTGTGAATTACAGTGTCCCTGAGCTCCTTTCTTCAACTCGCTTTCTTGTGAGCTGGCCGCAACACCGCAGGATTGCTTCAGGCCCTAGTTTGGTTCCGGCACGGCATGCTGAGCCTTTGGTTAATTCCTCTTCCTGGTGGGAAATGAGAGTTAAATTTGCCCGTCCGGACACCTCCACCTAGTCTCTCATTGGTTCTCCCTATTCCTGTTCATTTTCCACAGAAATTGCAAACTGGGCCAAACAGGAGGTTAAAGGCACTGACTCTCCAAGTGGGGAGAGTGTTAGTAAAGCGTCTGGAATGTTGCACCCGAGTACCAGGAAACGAAAATTGAGACACATTTGAACACGTTTTCCGATCACACGGTGGATCATACTCTGGGTTCCACATGCATGTTTTAGCTGAAGGAAGAATCCCTTAAACAGGGAGAGTTGAGACCCATGGAATGGGTACCATGCAATATGACTTCAAAGGGTCTGCATTTGCTCACCGAACCTCAGCAATCCTATCACTGCTGCGTTTATGCCGGTGTACACACGCTTGATTCTCTTTCGGAGACATATAAATCCATAGGTTTTAAGATTCTTACTAGTCATGTATATTATTAGGCGTTTAATATGGGGTGTTGAGTCCACTTCGTTGAGCAAGGAGTAGCTCTTGTCTATTACATATTTGGCTTATGGAACGGTATCTGTGCTAATTTCAATCTCTGGTTTTATGCAGCACCCCAACTCACCTTTCCCCTTAAGCAAGCATAAGTTGGTTTTCTACATTTGACACCCTGTTCTGTTTTGTAATTCAGTTCTTGTGTAGCCAAGTTTACATTCCGTGTATTAGTGATATCTTATGATGTTTCTTTTTCTGTGTGACTTATTTCACTTAGAATCATCGTACCTGAATCCACTCATTATGCTGCTACGGGCCTGATGACATAGATTTCATTGCTGAGTGATATTGCATTGTACGTAAGTACCACAACTTCTTTATCCATTTTTCGCTTTCTGTGATATTGAACTTGTACCGTAAACGAGGTTCTTGTAAACAGAGCCGTCCCAAACTTTGGGGTGGCTGTGTCTTTTTGATTTTAATTTCCCTAAGCTATAGGACCATAAGTGGAAGTGCCCTAGGCTCTGTTGCTTTGTTTTTTGGATGTTTCAGGAAACACCATACACTTCTCCAGAGTGGCTGCTGGCAATTTACATCCCGCCCATCAGCATAACAAGGCTCCCATTCTCCATGGCCTGTCCTGCCTTTCTGAATTTTACACTTTTTTCAGATGGCCCTTTTGACCAGGGGGCAGTGAGACTTCATTGTAGTGCAGATTTCCTTTGCAAGCTTGCTTGGTTGGCCAAAAAGGGCGTATGCGTTTTTTCCTGAATATATTCAGGAAAAAACGCATACGCCCTTTTTGGCCAAGTGCATCATTGTGGACGTTCTGCCTCTTTTCCTATGCTTTACATGCAATTCCAGTCTACCTCCTGAAATCGGTTTTCTGGAATCCTGCCCCGCTTTCAAGTCCTCTTGGCAGCCTTCCTTCAATATATTTTTGGAAGATAGCTGTCATTTATAACTCTGCAAGTTTGTGAATTACAGTGTCCCTGAGCTCCTTTCTTCAACTCGCTTTCTTGTGAACTGGCCGCAACACCGCAGGATTGCGTCGGGCCCTAGTGTGTTTCCGGCATGGCACGCTGAGCCTTTGGTTAATTCCTCTTCCTGGTGGGAAATGAGAGTTAAATTTGCCTGTCCGGACACGTCCACCTAGTCTCTCATTGGTTCTCCCTATTCCTGTTCATGTTCCACAGAAATTGCAAACTGGGCCAAACAGGAGGTTAAAGGCACTGACTCTCCAAGTGGGGAGATTGTTAGTAAAGCGTCTGGAATGTTGCACCCGAGTACCAGGGGACGAAAACTGAGACACATTTGAACACGTTTTCCGATCACACGGTGGATCATACTCTGGGTTCCACATGCATGTTTTAGCTGAAGGAAGAATCCCTTAAACATGGAGAGTTGAGACCCATGGAATGGGTACCATGCAATATGACTTCAAATGGTCTGCATTTGCTCACCGAACCTCACCAATCCTATCACTGCTGCGTTTATGTCGCTGTACAAACGCTTGATTCTCTTTCGGAGACATATAAATCCATAGGTTTTAAGATTCTTACTAGTCAGGTATATTCTTAGGCGTTTAATATGGGGTGTTGAGTCCACTTCTTTGAGCAAGGAGTAGCTCTTCTCTATTACATATTTGGCTTATGGAACGGTATCTGTGCTAATTTCAATCTCTGGTTTTATGCAGCACTCCAACTCACCTTTCCCCTTAAGCAAGCATAAGTTGGTTTTCTACCTTTGAGACCCTGTTTTGCTTTGTAATTCAGTTCCTGTGTAGCTAAGTTTACATTCCATGTATTAGTGATACCTTATGATGTTTCTTTTTCTGTGTGACTTATTTCACTTAGAATCATCGTACCTGAATCCACTCATTATGCTGCTACGGGCCTGATGACATAGATTTCATTGCTGAGTGATATTGCATTGTACGTAAGTACCACAACTTCTTTATCCATTTTTCGCTTTCTGTGATATTGAACTTGTACCGTAAACGAGGTTCTTGTAAACAGAGCCGTCCCAAACTTTGGGGTGGCTGTGTCTTTTTGATTTTAATTTCCCTAAGCTATAGGACCATAAGTGGAAGTGCCCTAGGCTCTGTTGCTTTGTTTTTTGGATGTTTCAGGAAACACCATACACTTCTCCAGAGTGGCTGCTGGCAATTTACATCCCACCCATCAGCATAACAAGGCTCCCAGTTCTCCATGTCCTGTCCTGCCTTCCAGGATTTTACACTTTTTTCAGATGGCCCTTTTGACCGGGGGGCAGTGAGACTTCATTGTAGTGCAGATTTCCTTTGCAAGCTTGCTTGGTTGGCCAAAAAGGGCGTATGCGTTGTTTCCTGAATATATTCAGGAAAAAACGCCTACGCCCGTTTTGGCCAAGTGCATCATTGTGGACGTTCTGCCTCTTTTCCTATGCTTTACATGCAATTCCCGTCTGACTCCTGAAATCGGTTTCCTGCATTTCTGCCCCGCTTTCAAGTCCTCTTGGCTGCCTTCCTTCAATATATTTTTGGAAGATTGCTGTCATTTATAACTCTGCAGGTTTGTGAATTACAGTGCCCCTGAGCTCCTTTCTTCAACTCGCTTTCTTGTGAGCTGGCCGCAACACCGCAGGATTGCTTCAGGCCCTAGTTTGGTTCCGGCACGGCATGCTGAGCCTTTGGTTAATTCCTCTTCCTGGTGGGAAATGAGAGTTAAATTTGCCCGTCCAGACACCTCCACCTAGTCTATCATTGGTTCTCCCTATTCCTGTTCATTTTCCACAGAAATTGCAAACTGGGCCAAACAGGAGGTTAAAGGCACTGACTCTCCAAGTGGGGAGAGTGTTAGTAAAGCGTCTGGAATGTTGCACCCGAGTACCAGGGGACGAAAACTGAGACACATTTGAACACGTTTCCCGATCACACGGTGGATCATACTCTGGGTTCCACATGCATGTTTTAGCTGAAGGAAGAATCCCTTAAACCTGGAGAGTTGAGACCCATGGAATGGGTACCATGCAATATGACTTCAAAGGGTCTGCATTTGCTCACCGAACCTCACCAGTCCTATCACTGCTGCGTTTATGCCGCTGTACACACGCTTGATTCTCTTTCAGAGACATATAAATCCATAGGTTTTAAGATTCTTACTAGTCAGGTATATTTTTAGGCGTTTAATATGGGGTGTTGAGTCCACTTCGTTGAGCAAGGAGTAGCTCTTGTCTATTACATATTTGGCTTATAGAACGGTATCTGTGCTAATTTCAATCTCTGGTTTTATGCAGCACCCCAACTCACCTTTCCCCTTAAGCAAGCATAAGTTGATTTTCTACATTTGAGACACTGTTTTGCTTTGTAATTCAGTTTCTGTGTAGCCAAGTTTACATTCCGTGTATTAGTGATACCTTATGATATTTCTTTTTCTGTGTGACTTATTTCACTTAGAATCATCGTACCTGAATCCACTCATTATGCTGCTACGGGCCTGATGACATAGATTTCATTGCTGAGTGATATTGCATTGTACGTAAGTACCACAACTTCTTTATCCATTTTTCGCTTTTTGCGATATTGAACTTGTACCGTAAACGAGGTTCTTGTAAAGAGAGCCATCCCAAACTTTGGGGTGGCTGTGTCTTTTTGATTTTAATTTCCCTAAGCTATAGGACAATAAGTGGAAGTGCCCTAGGCTCTGTTGCTTAATTTTTTGGATGTTTCAGGAAACACCATACACTTTTCCAGAGTGGCTGTTGGCAATTTACATCTCGCCCATCAGCATAACAAGGCTCCCAGTTCTCCATGGCCTGTCCTGCCTTTCTGGATTTTACACTTTTTTCAGAAGGCCCTTTGACCGGGGGGCAGTGAGACTTCATTGTAGTGCAGATTTCCTTTGCGAGCTTGCTTGGTTGGCCAGAAAGGGCGTATGCGTTTCTTCCTGAATATATTCAGGAAAGAACGCATACGCCCTTTTTGGCCAAGTGCATCATTGTCGACGTTCTGAGTCTTTTCCTATGTTTTCAGTGCAATTCCAGTCTACCTCCTGAAATCGGTTTCCTGCAGTTCTGCCTTGCTCTCAGTTCCTCTTCATAGCCTTACCTCAATATACGTTTGGAAAATAGTTGGCCTTTATAACTCTGCAGGTTTTTCAATTGCAGTGGCCCTTAGCTCCATTTTTCAGCTCTTATTTTTGTGATCTTGCCTCATATCCACAGGATTTCTTCAGGCCCTATTCTTCTTCTGGGGCGCCTTGCTCTGCCTTTGGTTAATTCTTCTTCCTGATGTGAAATTAGAGTGACATGTGCCCATTGAAACCGCTACAGCTATTTTCTCACTGGTTCCCCCTATTCCCATTCATCCTCCGCACTAACTGCAGACTGTGCGATACCGGAACTTAAAGGCATTGACTCTCCATGTGGAGATGTTGTTAGTAAAGTGGCTGGAATGTTGATCCGGAGCCCCAGGAGAGGAAAATGAGGTGCATTTTAGAAACCTTTCCCGATCATATGGTATACCATCTGCTGGATTTCCCATGCATGGTTTAGCTGTAGGAAGATTCCCTTCAACTTGGAGTGTTGGGACCCTTGGAATAAGTAGCATGAAGTATTGCATTAAACTTTCGGCAGTTGCTCACCAAAGCTCTCCAATCCTTTCAGCCCCAAGTGTCCAGCCTTATGTCTTATCCAGCTGTGGGTTTATATGTGGTCATTCCAGGTTGCATCACAGCCCCTGAGCGAATTTTGTAAGAATTTTTCTCTCTTTCATTGTTTCTGCGTTTTGGTTTTAAAATTTATTTCTATAATGGGGTTTAGCTCATTTTCACTGCTGTGTTTGTGCCGCTCTGCGCACACTTGATTCCCTTATGGAGATATATCAATACATGGGTTTTAAGATTCTTATTACTCAGATATATTTCTCTGTGGTGTATAGGGTGTGTTGAGGCCAGTTCATTGAGCAAGGTGTAGATCTTGTCTGATACCTATTTGGTTTATTGAACGGTATCTGTGCTAATTTCAAACTCTGGTTTTATGCATCACCCCACCTCTCCTTTCCCCTTAAGCTGACATAAGTGTGTTTTCTAAATGTGAGACACTGTTCTGTTTTGTCATTCATTTTTTGTGCAGCCATATTTATCCTCCCTCTATAAGTGATATCTTATGATATGTTTCTTTTTCTGTTTGACTTATTTCAAGTAGTATTATCGGACCTCAATCCACTCTTTATCCTTCTACTAGCCTTATTACATTGATTTCATGGTGAAGAGATATTCCATTGTACATAAGTACCACATTTTCTTTATCCATTGTTCTCTTTCCTGGGATATTTAAGGTGTACTGAAGTTGAGGTTCTTGTAAACAGAGTAGCCCTAAACTGTGGTGTGCTTGTGTCTTGTTGATTTTTAGACTTCCCTAGATATACTCCCGTGATTGGAAGTGCCCTACGCTCTGTCGCTCTGTTTTTTAGATGATTTAGGAACCACCATACACTTCTCCAGAGTGGCTCTCGGCAGTTCACACACTGTCCATCAGCGTATAAAGGCTCCCTGTTCTCCATGGCCTGTCCTGCATTTCTGGTTTTTACAATTTTTTCGGATGGCCCTTTTGACCGGTGGGAAATGAGACTTCTTTGTTGTGCACATTTGCATTGCTTGCTTGCTTGGTTGCCCATAAAGTGCGTATGCGTTTTTTCCTGGATATATTCAGGAAATAACACATACTCCCTTTTGGGCCAACTGCATCATTGTCGAAATTCTGCCGCTTTTCATGTGCTTTAAAGGCGAGTCCAATCTATCTCTTGAAATCTGTTTCTTGCAATTCTGTCTTGCATTCAGATCCTCTTCTTTGCCTTACCTCAACATATTTTTGGACGTTAGTTTTCATTTATAACTCTGCAGGTTTGTGAATTGCAGTGACCCTGAGCTCCATTTTTTAAGTTGCTCTTTTGTGAGCTGGCCTCAAAACTGCAGGATTGCTTCAGGCCCTATTTTGGCTCCGGCGAGGCGGGCTGAGCCTTTTTTTAATTCTTATTCTTAATGGGAAAT
Organism: Leucopleurus acutus; assembly: GCF_964270905.1. Lineage (NCBI taxonomy): Eukaryota > Metazoa > Chordata > Mammalia > Artiodactyla > Delphinidae > Leucopleurus > Leucopleurus acutus. The sequence continues at coordinate 645,578 of NW_028139147.1, forward strand.
TAGAGTGACATGTGCCCGTCCAAACCCCTACAACTATTCTCTCATTGTTTCCCCCTGTTCCCGTTCATCCTCCTCACAATTTGCAAAATGTGTGAAACAGAAGTTTAAATGTGCTGATTCTCTAAGTGGGGAGATTCTAAGTAACGTGGCTGGAATGATGAACAGGAGCACCAGGAGAGGATAAATAAGGTGCATTTTAGACACATCTCCCGATCACATGGTGTACAGTCCTCTGGGTTTTCCATGCATGTTTTAGCTGTAGGAAGATTCCTTGAACCTGCAGATTTGGGACCCATTGAATGGGTACCAGGTAGTATTACTTTAAAGGGTGTGCATTTCCTCACCCAACCTCACATTTCTCTTAGCGCGAACAGTTTCCAGCCTTATGTCTCATCCTGCTGTGGGTCTAGATGTGTTCAATCCATGTTGCATCACCGTCCCTGAGGAAAAGTTGTAAGAGGTTTTCTCTGTCTCTCTGTCGTTTATTTTTTTCAATTTATTACTATGTTGTTTACAGCTGATTTTCAAAGCTCTGTTTCTTGCTGCTGTACATCCACTTGATTCACGTACAGAGAGACATCAATAATTTCTTTTTCAGATTCTTACCAGTCATAGATATTCTTTTCCGGTGACTTGAGTGTGCTGAGTGCAGTTCTTTTAGCTACCGTGTAGGCCTTGTTGATTATCAGTTTGGTATTTGGAATGGTATCTTTGCTAATTTCAACCTCCTGGATGATGCCTCACCCCTCCCCACCTTTCCCGTTTAGCAGCCTTACGCGTGTTTTCTACATATTTATGTCACTTAGAATGATCATACGTAACTCCTCCGGAGTTGTTACAACTGGCCATATTTCATTGATTTCCAGGCTGAGTAATATTCCACTCTACATAAGTACCACATCTCTATCCATTTTTTCCCTCCAGAGACATTTAAGTTATATCCTAGTCGAGGATCTTTTAAACAGAGAGGCAGTAAACATTGGGGTGCCTGTGTCCTCTCGATTTTTGTTTTTCCCAAGATATACGCCCATGAGTGCAAGTGCCCTATGCTCTGTAGCTCATTTTTTAGATGCTTTAGTAAACACAATACACTTCTCCAGAATGGCCGTTGGCAATATACATTTCCACTATAAGCCTCACAGGGCTCCCTCCTCTCCTTGCCCTGTCCTGCATTTCTGGCGTTTACACTTTATGAGGATGGCTCTTCTGACTGATGCGAAGTGATATCTTTTGTAGTATTGATTTCCAGTGCCCACCTGTTTGGTTGGCTAAAAAAGTGTATGCCCTTTTCTTGAATATATACAGAAAAAAACGCATACAGCCTTTTTGGCCAACTGCAATGTCGGCAATGTTCAGCCCCTTTTCTTGTGCTTAATGGCGAGTCCTTTCTACCTCCTCAAATCCCTTTCCTGCCATTCTCCCTTGCTTGCCAATCCTTTTCTCTGACTTTCCTCAAGACATTTTTCAGTGATAGATATTTTCAACTCTGCAGTTTCGTGAATTTTACTGCCCCTGAGTTCCATTGTTCAACTTGTGTTTATGGGAACTGGCCACAAAGCAGTGGGATTTCCTCAAGCCCTATACTGTTTCCATGGGCAACCCTAGCCTTTGGTCAATTCATCTTCCTGATTGGAAATTAGAGTGACATGTGCCTGTCTGAACACCTAGGACTTGTCTCTCATTGTTCCTCATCCTTCCGCTTCATCCTCTGGACAAATTCCAAACTGTACGCAACAGGATGTTGACAGTGTTGACATCTCCAAGTGGGGAGACTGTTAGTAAAGACGCTGGAGGGGTGAACCCGAGCACCAGGAGATGAGGAGATGAGATGCCTTTTCCAAACTCTTCCCGATCAGACGGTATACCATCCTCTGGATGTGACAGACATGTTTTAGCAGTAGGAAGAGTCCCATTCATGTAAGGAGAACACCAGGGCTTTTTCAAAATCAGTGTCTCCCCGAAACCCAAACTGGGGAGTTTTTTAAGCTACGGCTACACATATGTTCATTAAGGGCCTTGGGAAGTAGGCAGAGTCCAAACTTTAGATGACTGAAGTCTTCAGGGTCAGAAGCACTCACCACCGGCTTCCCTTAGGTTACACTTTAACTGTCATTGATAGATGATGTCAATAAAAATATCTATTCTTTTTCCGATTATTTCCCCTTATAGGTTATTGCACAATATTGAGTGTAGTTCCCTGTGCTATACAGTAGTTCCTTGTTGATGATCTATTTTATACATAGCAGTGTGTATGTGTTAATTCCAAACTGTTAATTTATCCCTCCTCCCACCTTTCCCCTTTGGTAATAATAAATTATAAGATTTTATACTTCTCAGAAATGGGGGAGCTGAAAGAGAGGTATCATTTTCAATGGAAAAGCATTTAAAACAAGATTGAAGCTTTAACCAAGATTATTAGATGTACATCCTTGGAAAGAAATCACTTCATTTCTCTAATATTGACCTGACAAATAGGACAAACCTTCTCACTGAACTTGCTTATAATAAAGTGATGGAAATATCAAATGGAAGTGTTAGAAACATCTTATTTTACCCGAGCCTTATAAACTGTTCTATGTTAACTACAGTTTGGCTCACACATCTGTTCATTGAAGTTACAATAGTCTCAATTTCTGTTACTGATCCTCCAGAGTGGACCCCAACAAGGGTCCCCCTGCCCAGTGTCATTGGGGCCAACAGATCGAGACTGAGTTTGGTTCCCAAGCAAAGGAAACTTTATATTTTCATCAGAGAATGGAGAGGTGAGAGCATGCACTACCCCGTGGGCTGTGGGCTGGGCTGCTGTGTAGAGATCCTGTCAGAGTCAGTGGGAGGGAGGGGGCGGAGCTCTCAAGGGCCGGGTTGGCTGCAGCTCAGGCTCTATATCTCGGAGTCTGCACTGGGCCCCAGGAGCTGAGGTGTCGACCCAGCCATTCTGCACCAGGAAATCTGGTCTGAAGTGCCGGGTGTGGAACCTCTGCATGCGGGACCCTAGGAGCACGTGAAATTAGACAAAGCACAAAGGATAAAAAAGGTCAGACTTGACTTTATTGCCCAGATTCTATTTTTATCTCCCAGGGATTTTTAATGGGCTTTGCTGGGGACAAACCCCTCCTCTGCCTTTTGTCCCGTTCCTCACTCTTGGAGTGCTGAGGGTGCAGACCCTTCTTCTGTAACTGCTGAGTGCTGAGTTGGGAGCCCTCATACCAGGGGACGAGGGTCAGAACTTCTCCCCAGCAGCCTCCAGGTGACGTTGATTGGCCCCAGGACCCCTGCCTCCCTGCTCGTCCGCCTGAGCACCAGCATTGGAAGTGTTATAGATTCTAATGACCTTTAAGGGTCCAGGAAAGAGATGTGCAGAGACGCTGTGGGGGCCGGATTCACCCCGCCCCACATTTGTTCGGCCACCTTAGGCTGACCGTTTCTGCCAGCCTAGATGCTCTGACCAGTAGTCTGCTCTTTCTTCAATTAGGCCCCTGAATTAACATAAAAACAGCACCAGGTGTCAGAGCCCTGCCCGCTCAACTCCCAGACAGTCCAGGGTCAGTGGTGATCAAGGACCATGATGGCCACTGAGTCAACAGCCTTTTGAAGTAAACAGGAGTCCAGCCAGTCTTATTGGCCACCATCATCACGGTGTCTGTAGGCTTTTCTATGGTGACAGTGTGATATACGGTTCCCCCGCCAAGATTATTAGCTCCCCTCCGGGTGCAGGAAGTCCTGCAAGCAGTAGTCTACTCCTTCGGGACACACTATTGTTGTTTTATGAGAGAAACTCCAGGTCAAGTGATGTTCACATGAGTCGTCATGGTGCCCTGTTGCCTCCGGTTATCTCTCTGGATGTTGGAGTTGGAGGGCCTCCTCACTCGAGGTCGGTGTGCCCACGGAGCGAACCCTGCAACTTCAGGGCATGGTTGGTGATTAGGATCACCACGTGGGGTCCTTTTCCCTTAGGAGGGAGGTGGCCTTTTGGGCTGCTGATTTCCAGGTTTTTAGATACCGCCAGTATCTTGGCCAGATGTGGCAGTGGGCCAAGCCCCTTGGTGACTGTAGTTTATCCTACCTGGATGGCATTCTTGCGTTGTTCCATTTCAAGTGGTCCCAGTTTTTGCACTAATTCTCCAATGGCGATTCACCTTTCACCGGGAATGGAAAGGTCAAAGGGTTTAGCTCAATTAGGGAGTTCCAGGGCAAGGGTCTGAATTGACTGCTCTTTCCATTCTTGAAAGGCCACTTCTGGATTCTGTTCAAAAGGATCATCATCTTTTCCTTTCAGTGTTTCATATAGAGGCCCAGCTAGTAGACTGTAGTTAGGGATCCAGAAGCAGCAAACCCTGGCCTCCCCAGGAACCCCTAAGCTGTCTTCTAGTTTTAGAAAGGGGTAAGGCTGCAAATGGTTTCTTCCCTTTCCTGGGATGGGCTTCTCTGACCTTGTGTGAGAATGAAGCCCAGGCAGGTCACCGCAGTCTGTGATATTTGAGCTTTTTCTTGGACAACTTCTATCCTTTATTGGCTTGGTAGTTCAGAGGCCTCCTTAGTAGGGCTGGCGATCAGAATGTCGTCTGCATATTGAAGGAGGGTTTCCTTTTCCAGAGGTAGAACTTTTCGGTCGTTAGCTAAGCTTTCCCCAAAGATGGTGTGGGAATTTTTGAACCCTTGGGGCAAGACGGCCCGGAAGTATTGTTTTAGTTGTATGTTGAGTCCTGCCACTCACAAGCCAAAATTTCTTGTGACTCTGGGACTAATGGAATACAAAAGAAGGCATCATTGAAGACTAATACAGAATACCATGTCCTGGTGGTTGGTAGAATGACCAGCAGGGTGTAGGAATCAGGAGCAACTGGAGGTATATCCTCGGTGGCTTCACTGACTGTCCTGACATCCTTTACCAGGTCCCCAGCAGCCCATGGGGCTCTCGTGGTCAGGCCAATCCCAGGATATGGAGCTCTCCTGGGCAGGTACCCCACCCCCAACCCAGCCCACGGGGCTCTCATGGTCAGGCCCCTCCCAGGATACAGAGCTACCCTTGCAGGTACCGTGGCAGGGCTGGGCACACAGGAACCGTGCACATAGCCCTCATTGAAGAGCACCCCCAGCTCACCTGTCGCTCAGAGCTGACACAGAGCACCTCAGAGCAGGACTTGAACTAACAAACAGCAGCTCCGACAGGTCTGTGACCCTGGGCATCACTCTGTGTGGCCTCCCTCCACCTGGTCTTCCAGAGACTTCCACTGCACCCAGGGCACCAGGCCTCTGTCTCCAACCACCACCCACCCCTCCTCTCCCTGACTCCTGGGTTCCTCTCATTAGGAGAGGGTTTTCTTGAAGTTGTCTCCCACTCATGGGCCAGATAAAATGATTAGAAAACAAGCCAAAGCTGCAGCCCCTTGTCTATCCTGACTCTCAGGAGCCCACACCTGTTCCTTGGACCTGGCCGGTTCAGCAAGTTCCATTTTCTGCAACTGTGAGCCCCTGAGGGGTGATGATTGGCTACCTGGGCAGCCTTACCATGCTGGCCAGCCCTCCCCAGGTGTGCCTGGGTTGAGATCAATATAAATACCACTCCAGGCAGCAAAAGCCCCTGCAGCTGTGCCTGACGCCATTTTCTCTGCCCTGTCAGCAGTCTCGGGGCTGGGCTGGTGGGAGGGAGTGAGAGGCCACGGCTTTGTGGGTGGCCCAGTGTGAGTGGGGCTCTGCTGGACTTTCTGCAGCAGATGCCAGGCTGCCACCTGCTAAAGAAGAGGATGTGTCACCCATACCTGCTGCTGGAATTTCTCCCTGGGCAGAGGTGAGGAAGGAAAAAAGCAGTGGGGGCAGGGACAGGACGGGTATCTCAGGCAGGGAAATGGAAATCTTCCAGAAGAGCACCCAGGGCCAGGACCATCCTGGCTGGCCTGCAGGCACCAAGTCAGCTGGCATGCTGTCACTCGTGTGGCTCCATGGCCCTTCCTCTAGGCTTTCAAGTCCTTGTATATATTCAGGTGTTTTACCTGGGAAGGGTGGGAACAGTTCAGCAGCAAGTGGCCTGGGGCTCAGCTCACGTTTACTCACAGATGCCTCGGCACGGTGCCCCAGCTTTGCAATGAGGACGCTTGTTGTGTGGGGGCTGCTGGCTGAATGGGAGACGATTCCCCACCACTGACCAACTTCAGAATTGTTTACAACTGGAGCAAGTGCCCTGATACGGTTTTCCTCTGAGTAACTGGTGGGTTCTGTTTTTTTTTTTCTCTTTTTCGTTTTTGGTTCAAGGTAGATTTTATTCCTCTTTTTTGTATTTACAGATATAAGCATGGAAATAATTTATTCATATAAATACATGTATGTGAAGGGAATAATTGTTTTTTCTGTTTTATTTTTTAAATTTTATTTCTTTTTAATTTTGAATTTTATTTTATATTTTTATACAGCAGGTTCTCATTGGTTATCTATTTTATACATATAAATGTTTACATGCCAATCCCAATCTCTCAACTCCTCCCACCACCACCCCTCCAAGAGCTTTCCCCCCTTGTTGTCCATACGATTGTTGTCTACATCTGTTGCTCTATTTATGCCTTGCAAAACGGTTAATCTGTACAGTTTTTCTAGGTTCCACATATATGCATGAATATACAAGATTTGTTTTTCTCTTTCTGACTTACTTCACTCTGTAGGACAGTCTCTAGATCCATCGACGTCTCTACAAATGACCCAATTTCATTCCTTTCATGGCTTAGTAATATTCCATTTTATATATGTACCACAGCTTTATGCATTCGTCTGTCTGTGGGCATTTAGGTTGCTTCCATTACCTCGATATTGTAAATAGTGATGCAATGAACATTGCGGTGAATGTCTCTTTTTGATTTATGGTTTTGTCTGAGTATATGTCCAGTCCTGGGATTGCTGTATCATATGGTAATTCTATTATTAGTTTCTTAAGAAACTCCATATTGTTCTCCATAGTGACTGTATCAATTTATATTCCCAACAATAGTGGAAGAGTGTTCCTTTTCTCCACACCCTTTCCAGCATTTGTTGTTTGTAGATTTTCAGATGATGCCCATTCTAACAGGTGTGAGGTGATACCTCATTGTTGAGTCCATTTCGTTGAGCAACGGGTAGGTCTTGTCTATTACATATTTGGCTTATGGAACGGTATCTGTGCTAATTTCAAACTCTGGTTTTATGCAGCACCCCAACTCACCTTTCCCCTTAAGCAAGCATAAGTTGGTTTTCTAAACTTGAGACCCTGTTCTGTTTTGTAATTCAGTTCATGTGTAGCCAAGTTTACATTCCGTGCATTAGTGATACCTTATGATGTTTCTTTTTCTGTGTGACTTATTTCACTTAGAATCATCATGCCTCAATCCACTCATTATGCTGGTACAGGCCTGGTGACACAGATTTCATTGCTGAGTGGTATTCTGTTGTACATAAGTACCGCAACTTCTTTATCAATTATTTGTTCTCTGGGATATTTAACTTGTACTGTAGAAGAGGCTCCTGTAAACAGAGCCGTTGTAAATTTTGGGGTGGCTGTGTCTTTTTGATTTTAATTTCCCTAAGCTATAGGACCATAAGTGGAAATGCCCTAGATTCTGTTGCTTTGTTTTTCAGATGTATCAGGAAACACCATACACTTCTCCAGAGTGGCTGTTGGCAATGTACATCCCGCCCATAAGCATAACAAGGCTCCTTTTTCCCCATGGCCTGTCTTGCCTTTCTGGATTTTACACTTTTCTCAGTGGCCCTTTAGACCGGGGGGAAGTGACACTTCATAGTAGTTCGGATTTCCATTGCAAGCTTGCTTGGTTTGCCAAAAAGGGCGTATGTGTTTTTTCCTGAATATATTCAGGAACAAACTCATACGCCCTTTGTTGCCAAGTGCATCATTGTCGATGTTCTGCCTCTTTTCCTATGCTTTAAATGCAAATCCAGTCTACCTCCTGAAATCGGTTTCCTGCAATTCTGCCCCGCTTTCAAGTCCTCTTCGCAGCCTTACTTCAATATATTTTTGGACGTTATCTGTCATTTATAACTCTGCAGGTTTGTGAATTACAGGGCCCCTGAGCTCCTTTCTTCAACTCGCTTTCTTGTGAGCTGGCCGCAAACCCGCAAGACTGCTTCAGGCCCTAATCTGCTTCTGGCAGGGCACGCTGAGCCTTTGGTTAATTCCTCTTCCTGGTGGGAAATGAGTGTTAAATATGCCCGTCCAGACACCTACCTCACTCTCAACCCCTTGGTGATGTGGGTCCTCTGGTTTGTGGCCACTTTTGCTGGGTTCCTCACCTTTCAATGATGTGGCCCCACTAGTGTGAGGACACTCCTGCTTGGTTCTCATCCACGTGGTTATGTGGACCCCCTGGTGAGAGTCTGTTCCTGGCTTTGTTCCTCACCCACCTGTGAGGGAGACCCTCTGCTGATAGGTCACTCCTGCATGGCTGGCACACATTGCCTTGGTGAAGTCAGCCGTGTGGTGGCAGTTGGAGCGTGCTGGGAATCTCTTCCCCCGGTGATGAGGGCCCTCTTGCGTCAGGCCCTAACTGCTGGGCTCACCAACTTTTCTTAGGGAGCCCAGTGATGCTTTGGCACTCCTCTTAGGATCCCATCTCCATGGGGATGTGGGCCTTCTGCTCTGAGGTCCCAACGGCTGGGTTGTTCACATTTTCATGATGTGGGCTCTCTGGTGTTAGTTCACAGAAGCCTGGATCCCATAGCCTCTGTGCTCTTGGCTGCCTGCTGGGAGGTTCCAACTGCTGGATTCCTCACTTTTTTAATTTTTTGGGCCCTCTGTTGTGAGGATCCTCCTGCCTGCCTCACTCCCAGCCCCTTCGTGATGTGTGTCGTCTGGTTTGAGGCCACATGTGCTGGGTTCCTCACCTTTCGATGATGTGGGACCAATGGTCTTAGGAGACTCCTGCCTGGTTCACATCCCCTTGGTGATGTGGGCCCGCTGTTGAGAGTCTGATCCCGGCTGGGTTCCTCACCCATCTGTGAGGTAGGCCGTCTGATGTGAGGTCACTCTTGCCTGGCTTGCTCACCTCGCCTTGTGGACATGAGCCCTCTGGTGGCACTTGGAGCCTGCTGGGAGCCTCCTCTTCTCGGTGATGAGGGCCCTCTGGCATCAGGCCCTAACTGCTGGGCTCCCTACATTTTGTGATGTGCGCCCAGTGGTGCGAGGACACTCCAGCCAGGTTCACATCCCCATTGGGGTGTGGGCCTTCTGCTCTGAGGTCCCAAAGCCTGGGTTGCTCACAGTTTCATGATGTGGGCTCTCTGCTGTTAGTTCACTCCTGCCTGCATCCCATAGCTTCTGTGCTCTGGGCCGCCTGCTGGGAGGTTCCAACTGCTGGATTCCTCACCTTTCTTATTCTTTGGGCCCTCTGTTTTTAGGCTACTCCTGCCTGCCTCACTCCCATTCCCTTTGTGATATGTGTCCTCTGATTTGAGGCCACATGTGCTGGGTTCCGCACCTTTCGATGATGTGACCCCACTGGAGGGAAGACAGTCCTGACTGGTTCCCATCCCCTTGCTGATGTGGGCCCTCAGGTGAGAGTCTGATCCTGGCTGGGTTCCTCACCCTTCTGTGAGGTGGGCCCTCTGCTGTGAGGTCAATCATGCCTGTCTGGCACACGTCACCTTGGCGACGTGGGCCCTCTGGTGGCAGTTGGAGTGTGCTGGGATCCTCCTCCCCTCGGTGATGAGGGCCCTCTTGCCTTAGGCCATAACTGCTGGGCTCCCCACATTTTCTGATGTGCGCCAAGTGAGTGAGGAGACTCTTGCCAGGTTCCCATCCCCATGGCGATATGGGCCTTCTGCTCTGAGGTCAAAACGGCTGGCTTGCTCACAGTACCATGATGTGGGCCCTCTGCTGTGAGTTCACTCCGGCAAGGATCCCTTATCATCGGTGCTCTGAGCCGCCTGCTGGGAGGTTCCAACTGCTGGATTCCTCAACTTTTTTATTCTATGTGCCCTCTGTTGTGAGGCTCCTCCTGCCTGCCTCACTGCCAGCCCCTTGGTGATGACTGTCCTATGGCTTGAGGCCACATGTGCTGCGTTCCTCACCTTTCGATGATGTGACCCCACTCGTGTGAGGACACTCCTGCCTGGTTCCCATCCCCTTGGTGAGGTGGGCCCTCTGGCGAGAGTCTAATCCTGGCTGGGTTCCTCAACGTTCTGTGAGGTAGGCCCTCTGCTGTGAGGTCACTCCTGCCTGGCTGGCACACGTCACCTTGGAGACGTGAGCCCTCTGGTGGCAGTTGGAGCGTGCAGGGCGCCTCCTCCTCTCGGTGATGACGGCCCTCTGGCGTCAGGCCCTAAATGGTGGGCTCCCCACATTTTCTGATGTGCGCCCAGTGGTGCGAGGACACTCCAGCCAGGTTCCCATTCCCATGGGGATGTGGTCCTTCTGCGCTGAGGTCTCAACTCCTGGGTTGCTCACAGTTTTGTGATGTGGGCCCTCTGCTGTGAGTTCACTGTGGCCTGGATCCCATAGCCTCGGTGTTCTGGGCCGCCTGCTGGAAGGTCTAAATGCTGGAATCCTCACGTTTTTTATATTATGTGCCCTGTGTTGTGAGGCTACTCCTGCCTGCCTCACTCCAAGGCCCTTGGTGATGTGGGTCCTCTGGTTTGAGGACACATGTGCTGGGTTCCTCACCTTAAGATGATGAGGCCCCACTGGTGTGAGGATAATCCTGACTGGGTCCCATCCCCTTTGTGATGTGGGCCCTCTGGTGAGAGTCTGATCCTGGCTGGGTTCCTCACCCATCTGTGAGGTGGGCCCTCTACTATCAGGTAACTCTTGCCTGGGTTGCTCACCTCGCCTTGTTGACATGAGCCCTCTGGTGGCAATTGGACCCTGCTGGGAGCCTCCTCAGCTCTGTGATGAGGGCCCTCTGACGTCAGGCCCTAACTGCTGGGCTCCCCAACTTTTCTTAGTGAGCCCAGTGTTGCTCAAGCACTCCTCTTAGGTTCCCATCCCCATGGGGATGTGGGCCTTCTGCTCTGAGGTTCCAACGGCTGGGTTGATCACAATTTCATGATGTGGGCTCTCTGGTGTTAGTTCACTGTGGCCTGGATCCCATAGCCTCTGTGGTCTTGGCTGCCTGCTGGGAGGTTCCAACTGCTCGATTCCTCAACTTTTGTATTCTATGGGTCCTGTGTTGTGATGCTCCTCCTGCCTGCCTCACTCGCAACCCCTTCGTGATGTGGGTCTTCTGGTTTGAGGCCACATGTGCTGGGTTAGGCAACTTTCAATGATGTGGCCCCACTGGTGTGAGGACACTCCTGCCTGGTTCCCATCCCCTTGGTGATGTGGGCCTTCTGGTGACAGTCTTATCCTGGCTGAGTTCCTCACTCTTCTGTGAGGTAGGCCCTCTGCTGTGAGGTCAATCCTGCCTGACTTGCACACATCACCTTGGCGACGTGGGCCCTCTGTTGGCACATGGAACCTGCTGGGAGCCTCCTGCCCTCGGTGATGATGGCCCTCTAGCATCAGGCTCTAACTGCTGGGCTCCCCACGTTTTCTGATGTGAGCCCAGTGATGCCAGGACACTCCTGTCAGGTTCCCATCCCCATGGGGATGTGGGCTTTCTGCTCTGAGGTCCCAATGCCTGGGTTGCTCACAGTTTCATGATGTGGGCTCTCTGGTGTTAGTTAACTCCTGCCTGCATCCCATAGCTTCTGTGCTCTCGGCCGCCTGCTGGGAGGTTCCAAATGCTGGATTCCTCACTTTTTTTATTCTTTGGGCCCTCTGTTTTTAGGCTACTCCTACCTGCCTCACTCCCATCCCCTTTGTGATGTATGTCCTCTGATATGAGGCCACATGTGCTGGGTTCCTCACCTTTCGATGATGTGGTCCCACTGGTGGGAGGACAGTCCTGACTGGTTCCCATCCCCTTGGTGTTGTGGGCCCTCTGGTGAGAGTCTCATCCTGCCTCGGTTCCTCACCCTTCTGTGAGATAGGCCCTCTGCTGTGAGGTCACTACTGCCTGGCTGGTGCATGCCACCTTGTAGACGTGGGCCCTCTGTTGGCAGTTGGAACCTGCTGGGAGTCTCCTCCCCTCAGTTATGAGGGCCCCCTGGCATCAGGCCCTAACTGCTGGGCTCCTAACATTTTCTGATATGTGCTAAGTGGTGCAAAGCCACTCCTGCCAGGTTCCCATCCCAATGGGGATGTGGGCCTTCTGTTCTGAGGTCCCAACAGCTGGGCTGCTCACAGGTTCATGATGTGGGCCCTCTGCTGTGAGTTCACTGCGGCCTGGATCCCATAGCCTCGGTGCTCTGGGCCACTTGCTGGGAGGTTCCAACTGCTGGATTCCTCAACTTTTATATTCTATGGACCCTGTGTTGTGAGGCCAGTCCTGCCAGCCTCATTCCGAACCCCTTGGTGATGTGGTTCCTCTGGTTTGAGGACACATGTGCTGGGATCCTCACCTTTCGATGATGTTGTCCCACTGGTGTGGGGACACTCCTGCCTGGTTCCCATCCCCTTGGTGATGTGGGCCCTCTGGTGAGAGTCTGATCCTGGCTGTGTTCCTCACCCTTCTGTGAGGTGGGCCCTCTGCTGTGAGGTCACTCCTGCCAGGCTGGCACACATCGCCTTGGCGACGTTGGCCCTCTGGTGGCAGCTGGAGCCTGCTGGGAGCCTCCTCCTCTCGGTGATGAGTGCCCTCTAGCGTCAGGCCCTAACTTCTGAGCACCCCACGTTTTCTGATGTGAGCCCAGTGATGCCAGGACACTCCTGTCATGTTCCCATCACCATGGGGATGTGGGCCTTCTGCTCTGAGGTCCCAATGTCTGGGTTGCTCACAGTTTCATGATGTGGGCTGTCTGGTGTTAGTTCACTCTGGCCTGGTTCCTCTAGCCTCTGTGCTCTGGGCCGCCTGCTGGGAGGTTCCAACTGCTGGATTCCTCACCTTTCTTATTTTTGGGCCCTCTGTTATGAGGCTCCTCCTGCCTGCCTCACTCCCAGCCCCTTGGTGATGGGTGTCTTATGGTTTGAAGCCACATGTTCTGGGTTCCTCACCTTTAGATGATGTGGCCCTACTCATGTGAGGACACTCCTGCCTGGTTCCAATCCATTTGGTGATGTGGGCCCTCTGGTGCGAGTCTGATCCTGACTGGGTTCGTCACACTTCTCTGAGGTGGACCCTCTGCTGTGAGGTCATTCGTGCCTGGTTGGCACACATCGCCTTGGCGACGTCAGCCCTCTGGTGGCAGTTGGAGCCTGCTGGGAGCCTCCTTCCCTTGGTGATGAGGGTCCTCTGGCGCCAGGCCCTAACTGCTGGTCGCCCAAAATTTTCTGATACGTTCTCAGTGGTGCGAGGACACTCCTACCAGAATTCCATCCCCATGGGGATGTGGGCCTCCTGCTCTGAGGTCCCAATGGCTGGGTTGCTCAGTTTCATGACATGGGCCCTCTTCTGTGAGTTCACTGTGGCCTGGATCCCATAGCCTCGGTGCTCTGGGCTGCCTGCTGGGAGGTTCCAACTGCTGGATTCCTCACTTTTTTATTCTATGTGCCCAGTGTTGTGAGGCTACTCCTGCCTGCCTCACTCCGAGGTCCTTGGTGATGTGGGTCCTCTGGTTTGAGGACACATGTGCTGAGTACCTCAGCTTTCGATGATGTGGCCCCACTGATGTGAAGACACTCCTGCCTGGTTCCCATCCCCTTGGTGATGTGGGCCCTCTGGTGAGAGTCTGATGTTGGCTGGGTTTCTCACCCTTCTGTGAGGTGGGACCTCTGCTGTGAGGTAACTCCTGCCTGGCATGCTAACGTTGCCTTGGCAATGTGAGCCCTCAGGTGGCAGTTGGAGCCTGCTGGGAATCTCCTCCCCTCAGTTATGAGAGCTCTGGATAAAACACATATGCCCTTTTTTGCCAAGTGCATTATTTTCCAAGTTCTGTCTCTTTTCCTATGCTTTAAGAGCTACTCCCTTGTACGTTTTGAAATCAATTTCCAGCAATTCTGCCCTGCATTCAAGTCCTCTTCGCAGCCTTACTTCAGCATAATTTTGGATGATAGCTGTCATTTATAACTCCGAAGGTTTCTGAATTACAGTGCCCCTGAGCTCCTTTCTTCAACTCGCTTTCTTGTGAGCTGGCCGCAACACCGCAGGATCTCCTCAGGCCCTAATTTAGTTCCAGCATGGCACGCGGAGCCTTTGGTTAATTCCTCTTCCTGGTGGGAAATGAGAGTTAAATTTGCCCGTCCGGACACCTCCACCTAGTCTCTCATTGGTTCTCCCTATTCCTGTTCATTTTCCACAGAAATTGCAAACTGGGCCAAACAGGAGGTTAAAGGCACTGACTCTCCAAGTGGGGAGAGTGTTAGTAAAGCGTCTGGAATGTTGCACCCGAGTACCAGGGGACGAAAACTGAGACACATTTGAACACGTTTTCCGATCACACGGTGGATCATACTCTGGGTTCCACATGCATGTTTTAGCTGAAGGAAGAATCCATTAAACCTGGAGAGTTGAGACCCATGGAATGGGTACCATGCAATATGACTTCAAAGGGTCTGCATTTGCTCACCGAACCTCAGCAATCCTATCACTGCTGCGTTTATGCCGCTGTACACACGCTTGATTCTCTTTCGGAGACATATAAATCCATAGGTTTTAAGATTCTTACTAGTCAGGTAGATTCTTAGGCGTTTAATATGGAGTGTTGAGTCCACTTCGTTGAGCAAGGTGTAGCTCTTGTCTATTACATATTTGGCTTATGGAACGGTATCTGTGCTCATTTCAATCTCTGGTTTTATGCAGCACCCCAACTCACCCGTCCCCTTAAGCAAGCATAAGTTGGTTTTCTACATTGGACACCCTGTTCTGTTTTGTAATTCAGTTCTTGTGTAGCCAAGTTTACATTCCATGTATTAATGATATCTTATGATGTTTCATTTTCTGTGTGACTAATTTCACTTAGAATCATCGTACCTGAATCCACTCATTATGCTGCTACGGGCCTGATGACATAGATTTCATTGCTGAGTGATATTGCATTGTACGTAAGTACCACAATTTCTTTATCCAGTTTTCGCTCTCTGTGATATTGAACTTGTACCATAAACGAGGTTCTTGTAAACAGAGCCGTCCCAAACTTTGGGGTGGCTGTGTCTTTTTGATTTTAATTTCCCTAAGCTATAGGACCATAAGTGGAAGTGCCCTAGGCTCTGTTGCTTTGTTTTTTGGATGTTTCAGGAAACACCATACACTTCTCCAGAGTGGCTGCTGGCAATTTACATCCCGCCCATCAGCATAACAAGGCTCCCAGTTCTCCATGGCCTGTCCTGCCTTTCTGGATTTTACACTTTTTTCAGATGGCCCTTTTGACCGGGGGACAGTGAGACTTCATTGTAGTGCAGATTTCCTTTGCAAGCTTGCTTGGTTGGCCAAAAAGGGCGTATGCGTTTTTCCCTGAATATATTCAGGAAAAAAAGCATACACCCTTTTTGGCCAAGTGTATCATTGTGGACGTTCTGCCTCTTTTCCTATGCTTTACATGCAATTCCAGTCTACCTCCTGAAATCGGTTTCCTGCAATTCTGCCCCGCTTTCAACTCCTCTTGGCAGCCTTACTTCAATATATTTTTGGAAGATAGCTGTCATTTATAACTCTGCAGGTTTGTGAATTACAGTGTCCCTGAGCTCCTTTCTTCAACTCGCTTTCTTGTGAGCTGGCCGCAACACCGCAGGATTGCTTCAGGCCCTAGTTTGGTTCCGGCACGGCATGCTGAGCCTTTGGTTAATTCCTCTTCCTGGTGGGAAATGAGAGTTAAATTTGCCCGTCCGGACACCTCCACCTAGTCTCTCATTGGTTCTCCCTATTCCTGTTCATTTTCCACAGAAATTGCAAACTGGGCCAAACAGGAGGTTAAAGGCACTGACTCTCCAAGTGGGGAGAGTGTTAGTAAAGCGTCTGGAATGTTGCACCCGAGTACCAGGAAACGAAAATTGAGACACATTTGAACACGTTTTCCGATCACACGGTGGATCATACTCTGGGTTCCACATGCATGTTTTAGCTGAAGGAAGAATCCCTTAAACAGGGAGAGTTGAGACCCATGGAATGGGTACCATGCAATATGACTTCAAAGGGTCTGCATTTGCTCACCGAACCTCAGCAATCCTATCACTGCTGCGTTTATGCCGGTGTACACACGCTTGATTCTCTTTCGGAGACATATAAATCCATAGGTTTTAAGATTCTTACTAGTCATGTATATTATTAGGCGTTTAATATGGGGTGTTGAGTCCACTTCGTTGAGCAAGGAGTAGCTCTTGTCTATTACATATTTGGCTTATGGAACGGTATCTGTGCTAATTTCAATCTCTGGTTTTATGCAGCACCCCAACTCACCTTTCCCCTTAAGCAAGCATAAGTTGGTTTTCTACATTTGACACCCTGTTCTGTTTTGTAATTCAGTTCTTGTGTAGCCAAGTTTACATTCCGTGTATTAGTGATATCTTATGATGTTTCTTTTTCTGTGTGACTTATTTCACTTAGAATCATCGTACCTGAATCCACTCATTATGCTGCTACGGGCCTGATGACATAGATTTCATTGCTGAGTGATATTGCATTGTACGTAAGTACCACAACTTCTTTATCCATTTTTCGCTTTCTGTGATATTGAACTTGTACCGTAAACGAGGTTCTTGTAAACAGAGCCGTCCCAAACTTTGGGGTGGCTGTGTCTTTTTGATTTTAATTTCCCTAAGCTATAGGACCATAAGTGGAAGTGCCCTAGGCTCTGTTGCTTTGTTTTTTGGATGTTTCAGGAAACACCATACACTTCTCCAGAGTGGCTGCTGGCAATTTACATCCCGCCCATCAGCATAACAAGGCTCCCATTCTCCATGGCCTGTCCTGCCTTTCTGAATTTTACACTTTTTTCAGATGGCCCTTTTGACCAGGGGGCAGTGAGACTTCATTGTAGTGCAGATTTCCTTTGCAAGCTTGCTTGGTTGGCCAAAAAGGGCGTATGCGTTTTTTCCTGAATATATTCAGGAAAAAACGCATACGCCCTTTTTGGCCAAGTGCATCATTGTGGACGTTCTGCCTCTTTTCCTATGCTTTACATGCAATTCCAGTCTACCTCCTGAAATCGGTTTTCTGGAATCCTGCCCCGCTTTCAAGTCCTCTTGGCAGCCTTCCTTCAATATATTTTTGGAAGATAGCTGTCATTTATAACTCTGCAAGTTTGTGAATTACAGTGTCCCTGAGCTCCTTTCTTCAACTCGCTTTCTTGTGAACTGGCCGCAACACCGCAGGATTGCGTCGGGCCCTAGTGTGTTTCCGGCATGGCACGCTGAGCCTTTGGTTAATTCCTCTTCCTGGTGGGAAATGAGAGTTAAATTTGCCTGTCCGGACACGTCCACCTAGTCTCTCATTGGTTCTCCCTATTCCTGTTCATGTTCCACAGAAATTGCAAACTGGGCCAAACAGGAGGTTAAAGGCACTGACTCTCCAAGTGGGGAGATTGTTAGTAAAGCGTCTGGAATGTTGCACCCGAGTACCAGGGGACGAAAACTGAGACACATTTGAACACGTTTTCCGATCACACGGTGGATCATACTCTGGGTTCCACATGCATGTTTTAGCTGAAGGAAGAATCCCTTAAACATGGAGAGTTGAGACCCATGGAATGGGTACCATGCAATATGACTTCAAATGGTCTGCATTTGCTCACCGAACCTCACCAATCCTATCACTGCTGCGTTTATGTCGCTGTACAAACGCTTGATTCTCTTTCGGAGACATATAAATCCATAGGTTTTAAGATTCTTACTAGTCAGGTATATTCTTAGGCGTTTAATATGGGGTGTTGAGTCCACTTCTTTGAGCAAGGAGTAGCTCTTCTCTATTACATATTTGGCTTATGGAACGGTATCTGTGCTAATTTCAATCTCTGGTTTTATGCAGCACTCCAACTCACCTTTCCCCTTAAGCAAGCATAAGTTGGTTTTCTACCTTTGAGACCCTGTTTTGCTTTGTAATTCAGTTCCTGTGTAGCTAAGTTTACATTCCATGTATTAGTGATACCTTATGATGTTTCTTTTTCTGTGTGACTTATTTCACTTAGAATCATCGTACCTGAATCCACTCATTATGCTGCTACGGGCCTGATGACATAGATTTCATTGCTGAGTGATATTGCATTGTACGTAAGTACCACAACTTCTTTATCCATTTTTCGCTTTCTGTGATATTGAACTTGTACCGTAAACGAGGTTCTTGTAAACAGAGCCGTCCCAAACTTTGGGGTGGCTGTGTCTTTTTGATTTTAATTTCCCTAAGCTATAGGACCATAAGTGGAAGTGCCCTAGGCTCTGTTGCTTTGTTTTTTGGATGTTTCAGGAAACACCATACACTTCTCCAGAGTGGCTGCTGGCAATTTACATCCCACCCATCAGCATAACAAGGCTCCCAGTTCTCCATGTCCTGTCCTGCCTTCCAGGATTTTACACTTTTTTCAGATGGCCCTTTTGACCGGGGGGCAGTGAGACTTCATTGTAGTGCAGATTTCCTTTGCAAGCTTGCTTGGTTGGCCAAAAAGGGCGTATGCGTTGTTTCCTGAATATATTCAGGAAAAAACGCCTACGCCCGTTTTGGCCAAGTGCATCATTGTGGACGTTCTGCCTCTTTTCCTATGCTTTACATGCAATTCCCGTCTGACTCCTGAAATCGGTTTCCTGCATTTCTGCCCCGCTTTCAAGTCCTCTTGGCTGCCTTCCTTCAATATATTTTTGGAAGATTGCTGTCATTTATAACTCTGCAGGTTTGTGAATTACAGTGCCCCTGAGCTCCTTTCTTCAACTCGCTTTCTTGTGAGCTGGCCGCAACACCGCAGGATTGCTTCAGGCCCTAGTTTGGTTCCGGCACGGCATGCTGAGCCTTTGGTTAATTCCTCTTCCTGGTGGGAAATGAGAGTTAAATTTGCCCGTCCAGACACCTCCACCTAGTCTATCATTGGTTCTCCCTATTCCTGTTCATTTTCCACAGAAATTGCAAACTGGGCCAAACAGGAGGTTAAAGGCACTGACTCTCCAAGTGGGGAGAGTGTTAGTAAAGCGTCTGGAATGTTGCACCCGAGTACCAGGGGACGAAAACTGAGACACATTTGAACACGTTTCCCGATCACACGGTGGATCATACTCTGGGTTCCACATGCATGTTTTAGCTGAAGGAAGAATCCCTTAAACCTGGAGAGTTGAGACCCATGGAATGGGTACCATGCAATATGACTTCAAAGGGTCTGCATTTGCTCACCGAACCTCACCAGTCCTATCACTGCTGCGTTTATGCCGCTGTACACACGCTTGATTCTCTTTCAGAGACATATAAATCCATAGGTTTTAAGATTCTTACTAGTCAGGTATATTTTTAGGCGTTTAATATGGGGTGTTGAGTCCACTTCGTTGAGCAAGGAGTAGCTCTTGTCTATTACATATTTGGCTTATAGAACGGTATCTGTGCTAATTTCAATCTCTGGTTTTATGCAGCACCCCAACTCACCTTTCCCCTTAAGCAAGCATAAGTTGATTTTCTACATTTGAGACACTGTTTTGCTTTGTAATTCAGTTTCTGTGTAGCCAAGTTTACATTCCGTGTATTAGTGATACCTTATGATATTTCTTTTTCTGTGTGACTTATTTCACTTAGAATCATCGTACCTGAATCCACTCATTATGCTGCTACGGGCCTGATGACATAGATTTCATTGCTGAGTGATATTGCATTGTACGTAAGTACCACAACTTCTTTATCCATTTTTCGCTTTTTGCGATATTGAACTTGTACCGTAAACGAGGTTCTTGTAAAGAGAGCCATCCCAAACTTTGGGGTGGCTGTGTCTTTTTGATTTTAATTTCCCTAAGCTATAGGACAATAAGTGGAAGTGCCCTAGGCTCTGTTGCTTAATTTTTTGGATGTTTCAGGAAACACCATACACTTTTCCAGAGTGGCTGTTGGCAATTTACATCTCGCCCATCAGCATAACAAGGCTCCCAGTTCTCCATGGCCTGTCCTGCCTTTCTGGATTTTACACTTTTTTCAGAAGGCCCTTTGACCGGGGGGCAGTGAGACTTCATTGTAGTGCAGATTTCCTTTGCGAGCTTGCTTGGTTGGCCAGAAAGGGCGTATGCGTTTCTTCCTGAATATATTCAGGAAAGAACGCATACGCCCTTTTTGGCCAAGTGCATCATTGTCGACGTTCTGAGTCTTTTCCTATGTTTTCAGTGCAATTCCAGTCTACCTCCTGAAATCGGTTTCCTGCAGTTCTGCCTTGCTCTCAGTTCCTCTTCATAGCCTTACCTCAATATACGTTTGGAAAATAGTTGGCCTTTATAACTCTGCAGGTTTTTCAATTGCAGTGGCCCTTAGCTCCATTTTTCAGCTCTTATTTTTGTGATCTTGCCTCATATCCACAGGATTTCTTCAGGCCCTATTCTTCTTCTGGGGCGCCTTGCTCTGCCTTTGGTTAATTCTTCTTCCTGATGTGAAATTAGAGTGACATGTGCCCATTGAAACCGCTACAGCTATTTTCTCACTGGTTCCCCCTATTCCCATTCATCCTCCGCACTAACTGCAGACTGTGCGATACCGGAACTTAAAGGCATTGACTCTCCATGTGGAGATGTTGTTAGTAAAGTGGCTGGAATGTTGATCCGGAGCCCCAGGAGAGGAAAATGAGGTGCATTTTAGAAACCTTTCCCGATCATATGGTATACCATCTGCTGGATTTCCCATGCATGGTTTAGCTGTAGGAAGATTCCCTTCAACTTGGAGTGTTGGGACCCTTGGAATAAGTAGCATGAAGTATTGCATTAAACTTTCGGCAGTTGCTCACCAAAGCTCTCCAATCCTTTCAGCCCCAAGTGTCCAGCCTTATGTCTTATCCAGCTGTGGGTTTATATGTGGTCATTCCAGGTTGCATCACAGCCCCTGAGCGAATTTTGTAAGAATTTTTCTCTCTTTCATTGTTTCTGCGTTTTGGTTTTAAAATTTATTTCTATAATGGGGTTTAGCTCATTTTCACTGCTGTGTTTGTGCCGCTCTGCGCACACTTGATTCCCTTATGGAGATATATCAATACATGGGTTTTAAGATTCTTATTACTCAGATATATTTCTCTGTGGTGTATAGGGTGTGTTGAGGCCAGTTCATTGAGCAAGGTGTAGATCTTGTCTGATACCTATTTGGTTTATTGAACGGTATCTGTGCTAATTTCAAACTCTGGTTTTATGCATCACCCCACCTCTCCTTTCCCCTTAAGCTGACATAAGTGTGTTTTCTAAATGTGAGACACTGTTCTGTTTTGTCATTCATTTTTTGTGCAGCCATATTTATCCTCCCTCTATAAGTGATATCTTATGATATGTTTCTTTTTCTGTTTGACTTATTTCAAGTAGTATTATCGGACCTCAATCCACTCTTTATCCTTCTACTAGCCTTATTACATTGATTTCATGGTGAAGAGATATTCCATTGTACATAAGTACCACATTTTCTTTATCCATTGTTCTCTTTCCTGGGATATTTAAGGTGTACTGAAGTTGAGGTTCTTGTAAACAGAGTAGCCCTAAACTGTGGTGTGCTTGTGTCTTGTTGATTTTTAGACTTCCCTAGATATACTCCCGTGATTGGAAGTGCCCTACGCTCTGTCGCTCTGTTTTTTAGATGATTTAGGAACCACCATACACTTCTCCAGAGTGGCTCTCGGCAGTTCACACACTGTCCATCAGCGTATAAAGGCTCCCTGTTCTCCATGGCCTGTCCTGCATTTCTGGTTTTTACAATTTTTTCGGATGGCCCTTTTGACCGGTGGGAAATGAGACTTCTTTGTTGTGCACATTTGCATTGCTTGCTTGCTTGGTTGCCCATAAAGTGCGTATGCGTTTTTTCCTGGATATATTCAGGAAATAACACATACTCCCTTTTGGGCCAACTGCATCATTGTCGAAATTCTGCCGCTTTTCATGTGCTTTAAAGGCGAGTCCAATCTATCTCTTGAAATCTGTTTCTTGCAATTCTGTCTTGCATTCAGATCCTCTTCTTTGCCTTACCTCAACATATTTTTGGACGTTAGTTTTCATTTATAACTCTGCAGGTTTGTGAATTGCAGTGACCCTGAGCTCCATTTTTTAAGTTGCTCTTTTGTGAGCTGGCCTCAAAACTGCAGGATTGCTTCAGGCCCTATTTTGGCTCCGGCGAGGCGGGCTGAGCCTTTTTTTAATTCTTATTCTTAATGGGAAATTAGAGTGACATGTGCCCGTCCAAACCCCTACAACTATTCTCTCATTGTTTCCCCCTGTTCCCGTTCATCCTCCTCACAATTTGCAAAATGTGTGAAACAGAAGTTTAAATGTGCTGATTCTCTAAGTGGGGAGATTCTAAGTAACGTGGCTGGAATGATGAACAGGAGCACCAGGAGAGGATAAATAAGGTGCATTTTAGACACATCTCCCGATCACATGGTGTACAGTCCTCTGGGTTTTCCATGCATGTTTTAGCTGTAGGAAGATTCCTTGAACCTGCAGATTTGGGACCCATTGAATGGGTACCAGGTAGTATTACTTTAAAGGGTGTGCATTTCCTCACCCAACCTCACATTTCTCTTAGCGCGAACAGTTTCCAGCCTTATGTCTCATCCTGCTGTGGGTCTAGATGTGTTCAATCCATGTTGCATCACCGTCCCTGAGGAAAAGTTGTAAGAGGTTTTCTCTGTCTCTCTGTCGTTTATTTTTTTCAATTTATTACTATGTTGTTTACAGCTGATTTTCAAAGCTCTGTTTCTTGCTGCTGTACATCCACTTGATTCACGTACAGAGAGACATCAATAATTTCTTTTTCAGATTCTTACCAGTCATAGATATTCTTTTCCGGTGACTTGAGTGTGCTGAGTGCAGTTCTTTTAGCTACCGTGTAGGCCTTGTTGATTATCAGTTTGGTATTTGGAATGGTATCTTTGCTAATTTCAACCTCCTGGATGATGCCTCACCCCTCCCCACCTTTCCCGTTTAGCAGCCTTACGCGTGTTTTCTACATATTTATGTCACTTAGAATGATCATACGTAACTCCTCCGGAGTTGTTACAACTGGCCATATTTCATTGATTTCCAGGCTGAGTAATATTCCACTCTACATAAGTACCACATCTCTATCCATTTTTTCCCTCCAGAGACATTTAAGTTATATCCTAGTCGAGGATCTTTTAAACAGAGAGGCAGTAAACATTGGGGTGCCTGTGTCCTCTCGATTTTTGTTTTTCCCAAGATATACGCCCATGAGTGCAAGTGCCCTATGCTCTGTAGCTCATTTTTTAGATGCTTTAGTAAACACAATACACTTCTCCAGAATGGCCGTTGGCAATATACATTTCCACTATAAGCCTCACAGGGCTCCCTCCTCTCCTTGCCCTGTCCTGCATTTCTGGCGTTTACACTTTATGAGGATGGCTCTTCTGACTGATGCGAAGTGATATCTTTTGTAGTATTGATTTCCAGTGCCCACCTGTTTGGTTGGCTAAAAAAGTGTATGCCCTTTTCTTGAATATATACAGAAAAAAACGCATACAGCCTTTTTGGCCAACTGCAATGTCGGCAATGTTCAGCCCCTTTTCTTGTGCTTAATGGCGAGTCCTTTCTACCTCCTCAAATCCCTTTCCTGCCATTCTCCCTTGCTTGCCAATCCTTTTCTCTGACTTTCCTCAAGACATTTTTCAGTGATAGATATTTTCAACTCTGCAGTTTCGTGAATTTTACTGCCCCTGAGTTCCATTGTTCAACTTGTGTTTATGGGAACTGGCCACAAAGCAGTGGGATTTCCTCAAGCCCTATACTGTTTCCATGGGCAACCCTAGCCTTTGGTCAATTCATCTTCCTGATTGGAAATTAGAGTGACATGTGCCTGTCTGAACACCTAGGACTTGTCTCTCATTGTTCCTCATCCTTCCGCTTCATCCTCTGGACAAATTCCAAACTGTACGCAACAGGATGTTGACAGTGTTGACATCTCCAAGTGGGGAGACTGTTAGTAAAGACGCTGGAGGGGTGAACCCGAGCACCAGGAGATGAGGAGATGAGATGCCTTTTCCAAACTCTTCCCGATCAGACGGTATACCATCCTCTGGATGTGACAGACATGTTTTAGCAGTAGGAAGAGTCCCATTCATGTAAGGAGAACACCAGGGCTTTTTCAAAATCAGTGTCTCCCCGAAACCCAAACTGGGGAGTTTTTTAAGCTACGGCTACACATATGTTCATTAAGGGCCTTGGGAAGTAGGCAGAGTCCAAACTTTAGATGACTGAAGTCTTCAGGGTCAGAAGCACTCACCACCGGCTTCCCTTAGGTTACACTTTAACTGTCATTGATAGATGATGTCAATAAAAATATCTATTCTTTTTCCGATTATTTCCCCTTATAGGTTATTGCACAATATTGAGTGTAGTTCCCTGTGCTATACAGTAGTTCCTTGTTGATGATCTATTTTATACATAGCAGTGTGTATGTGTTAATTCCAAACTGTTAATTTATCCCTCCTCCCACCTTTCCCCTTTGGTAATAATAAATTATAAGATTTTATACTTCTCAGAAATGGGGGAGCTGAAAGAGAGGTATCATTTTCAATGGAAAAGCATTTAAAACAAGATTGAAGCTTTAACCAAGATTATTAGATGTACATCCTTGGAAAGAAATCACTTCATTTCTCTAATATTGACCTGACAAATAGGACAAACCTTCTCACTGAACTTGCTTATAATAAAGTGATGGAAATATCAAATGGAAGTGTTAGAAACATCTTATTTTACCCGAGCCTTATAAACTGTTCTATGTTAACTACAGTTTGGCTCACACATCTGTTCATTGAAGTTACAATAGTCTCAATTTCTGTTACTGATCCTCCAGAGTGGACCCCAACAAGGGTCCCCCTGCCCAGTGTCATTGGGGCCAACAGATCGAGACTGAGTTTGGTTCCCAAGCAAAGGAAACTTTATATTTTCATCAGAGAATGGAGAGGTGAGAGCATGCACTACCCCGTGGGCTGTGGGCTGGGCTGCTGTGTAGAGATCCTGTCAGAGTCAGTGGGAGGGAGGGGGCGGAGCTCTCAAGGGCCGGGTTGGCTGCAGCTCAGGCTCTATATCTCGGAGTCTGCACTGGGCCCCAGGAGCTGAGGTGTCGACCCAGCCATTCTGCACCAGGAAATCTGGTCTGAAGTGCCGGGTGTGGAACCTCTGCATGCGGGACCCTAGGAGCACGTGAAATTAGACAAAGCACAAAGGATAAAAAAGGTCAGACTTGACTTTATTGCCCAGATTCTATTTTTATCTCCCAGGGATTTTTAATGGGCTTTGCTGGGGACAAACCCCTCCTCTGCCTTTTGTCCCGTTCCTCACTCTTGGAGTGCTGAGGGTGCAGACCCTTCTTCTGTAACTGCTGAGTGCTGAGTTGGGAGCCCTCATACCAGGGGACGAGGGTCAGAACTTCTCCCCAGCAGCCTCCAGGTGACGTTGATTGGCCCCAGGACCCCTGCCTCCCTGCTCGTCCGCCTGAGCACCAGCATTGGAAGTGTTATAGATTCTAATGACCTTTAAGGGTCCAGGAAAGAGATGTGCAGAGACGCTGTGGGGGCCGGATTCACCCCGCCCCACATTTGTTCGGCCACCTTAGGCTGACCGTTTCTGCCAGCCTAGATGCTCTGACCAGTAGTCTGCTCTTTCTTCAATTAGGCCCCTGAATTAACATAAAAACAGCACCAGGTGTCAGAGCCCTGCCCGCTCAACTCCCAGACAGTCCAGGGTCAGTGGTGATCAAGGACCATGATGGCCACTGAGTCAACAGCCTTTTGAAGTAAACAGGAGTCCAGCCAGTCTTATTGGCCACCATCATCACGGTGTCTGTAGGCTTTTCTATGGTGACAGTGTGATATACGGTTCCCCCGCCAAGATTATTAGCTCCCCTCCGGGTGCAGGAAGTCCTGCAAGCAGTAGTCTACTCCTTCGGGACACACTATTGTTGTTTTATGAGAGAAACTCCAGGTCAAGTGATGTTCACATGAGTCGTCATGGTGCCCTGTTGCCTCCGGTTATCTCTCTGGATGTTGGAGTTGGAGGGCCTCCTCACTCGAGGTCGGTGTGCCCACGGAGCGAACCCTGCAACTTCAGGGCATGGTTGGTGATTAGGATCACCACGTGGGGTCCTTTTCCCTTAGGAGGGAGGTGGCCTTTTGGGCTGCTGATTTCCAGGTTTTTAGATACCGCCAGTATCTTGGCCAGATGTGGCAGTGGGCCAAGCCCCTTGGTGACTGTAGTTTATCCTACCTGGATGGCATTCTTGCGTTGTTCCATTTCAAGTGGTCCCAGTTTTTGCACTAATTCTCCAATGGCGATTCACCTTTCACCGGGAATGGAAAGGTCAAAGGGTTTAGCTCAATTAGGGAGTTCCAGGGCAAGGGTCTGAATTGACTGCTCTTTCCATTCTTGAAAGGCCACTTCTGGATTCTGTTCAAAAGGATCATCATCTTTTCCTTTCAGTGTTTCATATAGAGGCCCAGCTAGTAGACTGTAGTTAGGGATCCAGAAGCAGCAAACCCTGGCCTCCCCAGGAACCCCTAAGCTGTCTTCTAGTTTTAGAAAGGGGTAAGGCTGCAAATGGTTTCTTCCCTTTCCTGGGATGGGCTTCTCTGACCTTGTGTGAGAATGAAGCCCAGGCAGGTCACCGCAGTCTGTGATATTTGAGCTTTTTCTTGGACAACTTCTATCCTTTATTGGCTTGGTAGTTCAGAGGCCTCCTTAGTAGGGCTGGCGATCAGAATGTCGTCTGCATATTGAAGGAGGGTTTCCTTTTCCAGAGGTAGAACTTTTCGGTCGTTAGCTAAGCTTTCCCCAAAGATGGTGTGGGAATTTTTGAACCCTTGGGGCAAGACGGCCCGGAAGTATTGTTTTAGTTGTATGTTGAGTCCTGCCACTCACAAGCCAAAATTTCTTGTGACTCTGGGACTAATGGAATACAAAAGAAGGCATCATTGAAGACTAATACAGAATACCATGTCCTGGTGGTTGGTAGAATGACCAGCAGGGTGTAGGAATCAGGAGCAACTGGAGGTATATCCTCGGTGGCTTCACTGACTGTCCTGACATCCTTTACCAGGTCCCCAGCAGCCCATGGGGCTCTCGTGGTCAGGCCAATCCCAGGATATGGAGCTCTCCTGGGCAGGTACCCCACCCCCAACCCAGCCCACGGGGCTCTCATGGTCAGGCCCCTCCCAGGATACAGAGCTACCCTTGCAGGTACCGTGGCAGGGCTGGGCACACAGGAACCGTGCACATAGCCCTCATTGAAGAGCACCCCCAGCTCACCTGTCGCTCAGAGCTGACACAGAGCACCTCAGAGCAGGACTTGAACTAACAAACAGCAGCTCCGACAGGTCTGTGACCCTGGGCATCACTCTGTGTGGCCTCCCTCCACCTGGTCTTCCAGAGACTTCCACTGCACCCAGGGCACCAGGCCTCTGTCTCCAACCACCACCCACCCCTCCTCTCCCTGACTCCTGGGTTCCTCTCATTAGGAGAGGGTTTTCTTGAAGTTGTCTCCCACTCATGGGCCAGATAAAATGATTAGAAAACAAGCCAAAGCTGCAGCCCCTTGTCTATCCTGACTCTCAGGAGCCCACACCTGTTCCTTGGACCTGGCCGGTTCAGCAAGTTCCATTTTCTGCAACTGTGAGCCCCTGAGGGGTGATGATTGGCTACCTGGGCAGCCTTACCATGCTGGCCAGCCCTCCCCAGGTGTGCCTGGGTTGAGATCAATATAAATACCACTCCAGGCAGCAAAAGCCCCTGCAGCTGTGCCTGACGCCATTTTCTCTGCCCTGTCAGCAGTCTCGGGGCTGGGCTGGTGGGAGGGAGTGAGAGGCCACGGCTTTGTGGGTGGCCCAGTGTGAGTGGGGCTCTGCTGGACTTTCTGCAGCAGATGCCAGGCTGCCACCTGCTAAAGAAGAGGATGTGTCACCCATACCTGCTGCTGGAATTTCTCCCTGGGCAGAGGTGAGGAAGGAAAAAAGCAGTGGGGGCAGGGACAGGACGGGTATCTCAGGCAGGGAAATGGAAATCTTCCAGAAGAGCACCCAGGGCCAGGACCATCCTGGCTGGCCTGCAGGCACCAAGTCAGCTGGCATGCTGTCACTCGTGTGGCTCCATGGCCCTTCCTCTAGGCTTTCAAGTCCTTGTATATATTCAGGTGTTTTACCTGGGAAGGGTGGGAACAGTTCAGCAGCAAGTGGCCTGGGGCTCAGCTCACGTTTACTCACAGATGCCTCGGCACGGTGCCCCAGCTTTGCAATGAGGACGCTTGTTGTGTGGGGGCTGCTGGCTGAATGGGAGACGATTCCCCACCACTGACCAACTTCAGAATTGTTTACAACTGGAGCAAGTGCCCTGATACGGTTTTCCTCTGAGTAACTGGTGGGTTCTGTTTTTTTTTTTCTCTTTTTCGTTTTTGGTTCAAGGTAGATTTTATTCCTCTTTTTTGTATTTACAGATATAAGCATGGAAATAATTTATTCATATAAATACATGTATGTGAAGGGAATAATTGTTTTTTCTGTTTTATTTTTTAAATTTTATTTCTTTTTAATTTTGAATTTTATTTTATATTTTTATACAGCAGGTTCTCATTGGTTATCTATTTTATACATATAAATGTTTACATGCCAATCCCAATCTCTCAACTCCTCCCACCACCACCCCTCCAAGAGCTTTCCCCCCTTGTTGTCCATACGATTGTTGTCTACATCTGTTGCTCTATTTATGCCTTGCAAAACGGTTAATCTGTACAGTTTTTCTAGGTTCCACATATATGCATGAATATACAAGATTTGTTTTTCTCTTTCTGACTTACTTCACTCTGTAGGACAGTCTCTAGATCCATCGACGTCTCTACAAATGACCCAATTTCATTCCTTTCATGGCTTAGTAATATTCCATTTTATATATGTACCACAGCTTTATGCATTCGTCTGTCTGTGGGCATTTAGGTTGCTTCCATTACCTCGATATTGTAAATAGTGATGCAATGAACATTGCGGTGAATGTCTCTTTTTGATTTATGGTTTTGTCTGAGTATATGTCCAGTCCTGGGATTGCTGTATCATATGGTAATTCTATTATTAGTTTCTTAAGAAACTCCATATTGTTCTCCATAGTGACTGTATCAATTTATATTCCCAACAATAGTGGAAGAGTGTTCCTTTTCTCCACACCCTTTCCAGCATTTGTTGTTTGTAGATTTTCAGATGATGCCCATTCTAACAGGTGTGAGGTGATACCTCATTGTTGAGTCCATTTCGTTGAGCAACGGGTAGGTCTTGTCTATTACATATTTGGCTTATGGAACGGTATCTGTGCTAATTTCAAACTCTGGTTTTATGCAGCACCCCAACTCACCTTTCCCCTTAAGCAAGCATAAGTTGGTTTTCTAAACTTGAGACCCTGTTCTGTTTTGTAATTCAGTTCATGTGTAGCCAAGTTTACATTCCGTGCATTAGTGATACCTTATGATGTTTCTTTTTCTGTGTGACTTATTTCACTTAGAATCATCATGCCTCAATCCACTCATTATGCTGGTACAGGCCTGGTGACACAGATTTCATTGCTGAGTGGTATTCTGTTGTACATAAGTACCGCAACTTCTTTATCAATTATTTGTTCTCTGGGATATTTAACTTGTACTGTAGAAGAGGCTCCTGTAAACAGAGCCGTTGTAAATTTTGGGGTGGCTGTGTCTTTTTGATTTTAATTTCCCTAAGCTATAGGACCATAAGTGGAAATGCCCTAGATTCTGTTGCTTTGTTTTTCAGATGTATCAGGAAACACCATACACTTCTCCAGAGTGGCTGTTGGCAATGTACATCCCGCCCATAAGCATAACAAGGCTCCTTTTTCCCCATGGCCTGTCTTGCCTTTCTGGATTTTACACTTTTCTCAGTGGCCCTTTAGACCGGGGGGAAGTGACACTTCATAGTAGTTCGGATTTCCATTGCAAGCTTGCTTGGTTTGCCAAAAAGGGCGTATGTGTTTTTTCCTGAATATATTCAGGAACAAACTCATACGCCCTTTGTTGCCAAGTGCATCATTGTCGATGTTCTGCCTCTTTTCCTATGCTTTAAATGCAAATCCAGTCTACCTCCTGAAATCGGTTTCCTGCAATTCTGCCCCGCTTTCAAGTCCTCTTCGCAGCCTTACTTCAATATATTTTTGGACGTTATCTGTCATTTATAACTCTGCAGGTTTGTGAATTACAGGGCCCCTGAGCTCCTTTCTTCAACTCGCTTTCTTGTGAGCTGGCCGCAAACCCGCAAGACTGCTTCAGGCCCTAATCTGCTTCTGGCAGGGCACGCTGAGCCTTTGGTTAATTCCTCTTCCTGGTGGGAAATGAGTGTTAAATATGCCCGTCCAGACACCTACCTCACTCTCAACCCCTTGGTGATGTGGGTCCTCTGGTTTGTGGCCACTTTTGCTGGGTTCCTCACCTTTCAATGATGTGGCCCCACTAGTGTGAGGACACTCCTGCTTGGTTCTCATCCACGTGGTTATGTGGACCCCCTGGTGAGAGTCTGTTCCTGGCTTTGTTCCTCACCCACCTGTGAGGGAGACCCTCTGCTGATAGGTCACTCCTGCATGGCTGGCACACATTGCCTTGGTGAAGTCAGCCGTGTGGTGGCAGTTGGAGCGTGCTGGGAATCTCTTCCCCCGGTGATGAGGGCCCTCTTGCGTCAGGCCCTAACTGCTGGGCTCACCAACTTTTCTTAGGGAGCCCAGTGATGCTTTGGCACTCCTCTTAGGATCCCATCTCCATGGGGATGTGGGCCTTCTGCTCTGAGGTCCCAACGGCTGGGTTGTTCACATTTTCATGATGTGGGCTCTCTGGTGTTAGT
Source organism: Leucopleurus acutus (assembly GCF_964270905.1). Classification (NCBI taxonomy): domain Eukaryota; kingdom Metazoa; phylum Chordata; class Mammalia; order Artiodactyla; family Delphinidae; genus Leucopleurus; species Leucopleurus acutus. The sequence continues at coordinate 676,499 of NW_028139147.1, forward strand.
TCACAGAAGCCTGGATCCCATAGCCTCTGTGCTCTTGGCTGCCTGCTGGGAGGTTCCAACTGCTGGATTCCTCACTTTTTTAATTTTTTGGGCCCTCTGTTGTGAGGATCCTCCTGCCTGCCTCACTCCCAGCCCCTTCGTGATGTGTGTCGTCTGGTTTGAGGCCACATGTGCTGGGTTCCTCACCTTTCGATGATGTGGGACCAATGGTCTTAGGAGACTCCTGCCTGGTTCACATCCCCTTGGTGATGTGGGCCCGCTGTTGAGAGTCTGATCCCGGCTGGGTTCCTCACCCATCTGTGAGGTAGGCCGTCTGATGTGAGGTCACTCTTGCCTGGCTTGCTCACCTCGCCTTGTGGACATGAGCCCTCTGGTGGCACTTGGAGCCTGCTGGGAGCCTCCTCTTCTCGGTGATGAGGGCCCTCTGGCATCAGGCCCTAACTGCTGGGCTCCCTACATTTTGTGATGTGCGCCCAGTGGTGCGAGGACACTCCAGCCAGGTTCACATCCCCATTGGGGTGTGGGCCTTCTGCTCTGAGGTCCCAAAGCCTGGGTTGCTCACAGTTTCATGATGTGGGCTCTCTGCTGTTAGTTCACTCCTGCCTGCATCCCATAGCTTCTGTGCTCTGGGCCGCCTGCTGGGAGGTTCCAACTGCTGGATTCCTCACCTTTCTTATTCTTTGGGCCCTCTGTTTTTAGGCTACTCCTGCCTGCCTCACTCCCATTCCCTTTGTGATATGTGTCCTCTGATTTGAGGCCACATGTGCTGGGTTCCGCACCTTTCGATGATGTGACCCCACTGGAGGGAAGACAGTCCTGACTGGTTCCCATCCCCTTGCTGATGTGGGCCCTCAGGTGAGAGTCTGATCCTGGCTGGGTTCCTCACCCTTCTGTGAGGTGGGCCCTCTGCTGTGAGGTCAATCATGCCTGTCTGGCACACGTCACCTTGGCGACGTGGGCCCTCTGGTGGCAGTTGGAGTGTGCTGGGATCCTCCTCCCCTCGGTGATGAGGGCCCTCTTGCCTTAGGCCATAACTGCTGGGCTCCCCACATTTTCTGATGTGCGCCAAGTGAGTGAGGAGACTCTTGCCAGGTTCCCATCCCCATGGCGATATGGGCCTTCTGCTCTGAGGTCAAAACGGCTGGCTTGCTCACAGTACCATGATGTGGGCCCTCTGCTGTGAGTTCACTCCGGCAAGGATCCCTTATCATCGGTGCTCTGAGCCGCCTGCTGGGAGGTTCCAACTGCTGGATTCCTCAACTTTTTTATTCTATGTGCCCTCTGTTGTGAGGCTCCTCCTGCCTGCCTCACTGCCAGCCCCTTGGTGATGACTGTCCTATGGCTTGAGGCCACATGTGCTGCGTTCCTCACCTTTCGATGATGTGACCCCACTCGTGTGAGGACACTCCTGCCTGGTTCCCATCCCCTTGGTGAGGTGGGCCCTCTGGCGAGAGTCTAATCCTGGCTGGGTTCCTCAACGTTCTGTGAGGTAGGCCCTCTGCTGTGAGGTCACTCCTGCCTGGCTGGCACACGTCACCTTGGAGACGTGAGCCCTCTGGTGGCAGTTGGAGCGTGCAGGGCGCCTCCTCCTCTCGGTGATGACGGCCCTCTGGCGTCAGGCCCTAAATGGTGGGCTCCCCACATTTTCTGATGTGCGCCCAGTGGTGCGAGGACACTCCAGCCAGGTTCCCATTCCCATGGGGATGTGGTCCTTCTGCGCTGAGGTCTCAACTCCTGGGTTGCTCACAGTTTTGTGATGTGGGCCCTCTGCTGTGAGTTCACTGTGGCCTGGATCCCATAGCCTCGGTGTTCTGGGCCGCCTGCTGGAAGGTCTAAATGCTGGAATCCTCACGTTTTTTATATTATGTGCCCTGTGTTGTGAGGCTACTCCTGCCTGCCTCACTCCAAGGCCCTTGGTGATGTGGGTCCTCTGGTTTGAGGACACATGTGCTGGGTTCCTCACCTTAAGATGATGAGGCCCCACTGGTGTGAGGATAATCCTGACTGGGTCCCATCCCCTTTGTGATGTGGGCCCTCTGGTGAGAGTCTGATCCTGGCTGGGTTCCTCACCCATCTGTGAGGTGGGCCCTCTACTATCAGGTAACTCTTGCCTGGGTTGCTCACCTCGCCTTGTTGACATGAGCCCTCTGGTGGCAATTGGACCCTGCTGGGAGCCTCCTCAGCTCTGTGATGAGGGCCCTCTGACGTCAGGCCCTAACTGCTGGGCTCCCCAACTTTTCTTAGTGAGCCCAGTGTTGCTCAAGCACTCCTCTTAGGTTCCCATCCCCATGGGGATGTGGGCCTTCTGCTCTGAGGTTCCAACGGCTGGGTTGATCACAATTTCATGATGTGGGCTCTCTGGTGTTAGTTCACTGTGGCCTGGATCCCATAGCCTCTGTGGTCTTGGCTGCCTGCTGGGAGGTTCCAACTGCTCGATTCCTCAACTTTTGTATTCTATGGGTCCTGTGTTGTGATGCTCCTCCTGCCTGCCTCACTCGCAACCCCTTCGTGATGTGGGTCTTCTGGTTTGAGGCCACATGTGCTGGGTTAGGCAACTTTCAATGATGTGGCCCCACTGGTGTGAGGACACTCCTGCCTGGTTCCCATCCCCTTGGTGATGTGGGCCTTCTGGTGACAGTCTTATCCTGGCTGAGTTCCTCACTCTTCTGTGAGGTAGGCCCTCTGCTGTGAGGTCAATCCTGCCTGACTTGCACACATCACCTTGGCGACGTGGGCCCTCTGTTGGCACATGGAACCTGCTGGGAGCCTCCTGCCCTCGGTGATGATGGCCCTCTAGCATCAGGCTCTAACTGCTGGGCTCCCCACGTTTTCTGATGTGAGCCCAGTGATGCCAGGACACTCCTGTCAGGTTCCCATCCCCATGGGGATGTGGGCTTTCTGCTCTGAGGTCCCAATGCCTGGGTTGCTCACAGTTTCATGATGTGGGCTCTCTGGTGTTAGTTAACTCCTGCCTGCATCCCATAGCTTCTGTGCTCT